>NC_138344.1:87298498-88507873 GCF_046562875.1 Panthera onca
AAAGGTATGGCCAACTAATCTTTGATAAAACAGGAAAGAATGTCCAATGGAAAAAAGACAGTCTTTTTAACAAATGGTGCTGGGACAACAGGACAGCAACATGCACAAGAATGAAACTAGACCACTTTCTTACACCATTCACAAAAATAAACTCAAAATGGAAGAAGAACCTGAATGTGAGGCAGGAAACCATCAAAACACTAGAGGAGAAAGCAGGAAAAAAACCTCTCTGACCTCAGCCGCAGCAATTTCTTACTTGACACATCCCCAGAGGCAAGGGAATTAAAAGCAAAAATGAACTATTTGGACCTCATGAAGATAAAAAGCTTCTGCACAGCAAAGGAAACAATCAACAAAACTAAAAGGCAACCAACGGAATGGGAACAGATATTTGCAAATGACATATCAGACAAAGGACTAGTATCCAAAATCTATAAAGAGCTCACCAAACTCCACACCCAAAAAACAAATAATCCAGTGAAGAAATGGGCAGAAGACATGAATAAATACCTCTCTAAAGAAGACATCTGTATGGCCAACATGAAAAGATGCTCAATGTCACTCCTCATCCAGAAAATACAAATCAAAACCACACTTGAGATATCATCTCACTACAGTCAGAGTGACTAAAATGAACACATCAGGAGACCATAGATGCTGGAGAGGATGTGGAGAAATGGGAACCCTCTTGCACTGTTGGTGGAATGCAAAGTGGTGCAGCCACTCTGGAAAACAGTGTGGAGGTTCCTCAAAATATTAACAACAGATCTACCCTACGACCCAGCAATAGCACTGCTAGGCATTTACCCAAGGGATACAGGAGTGCTGATGCATAGGGGCACTTGTACCCCAACGTTTATAGTAGCACTTTCAACAATAGCCAAATTATGGAACAAGCCTAAATGTCCATCAACTGATGAATGGATAAAGAAGTTGTGGTTTATATACACAACGGAGTACTACTTAGCAATGAGAAAGAATGAAATACGGTCTTTTGTAGCAACGAGGATGGAACTGGAGAGTGTTATGCTAAGTGAAATAAGTCATACAGAGGAAGACATATACCATATGTTTGCACAGAAGACCATGGGGAGGTGAAGGGGGAAAAAAAAGTTACAGAGAGGGAAGGAGGCAAACCATAAGAGACTCTTAAAAACTGAGAATAAAGTGAGGGTTGATGGGGGGTGGGAGGGAGGGGAAAGAGGGTGATGGGCATTGAGGAGAGCACCTGTTGGGATGAGCACTGGGTGTTGTATGGAAATCAATTTGACAATAGATTTCATATTTAAAAAATATATATATAAATTTATATATATACTATATATATACACACATATATATATATAAAGAGTGGAATTAAAAAGCAGAAAGGGAGGGGCACCTCGGTGGCTCAGTCAGTTAAGTGGCCAACTTCGGTTCAGGGCATGATCTCGTGGTTCGTGAGTGAGCCCCACATTGGTCTCTGTGCTGACAGCTGAGAGCCTGGAGCCTGCTTCAGATTCTGGGTCTCCCTCTCTCTCTCTGCCCCTACCTCTCTCTGTCTCTAGCAAAAATAAATAAAGATTTAAAAAGATTAAAATAAAATAAAAAGCAGAAAGGGGAAGACAAGCAGTCAAACGGTCAGTTATCCAGATCAACCAGCGCTTTCCAGAAAGAGGGACTTCATGGGTGAGACGGCCTGGCTCTGCATCTGGTTGTGTGCTTGGTATTGTGTTTATCTGAGCTGAAGGTCTTTGAAGTGGATGCCTAGGCAACCAAAAGCTTAGTGTCGGGCACTTATATTACAGTCAAAATCACCATCAGACTCTTACACTACAACACACCACCATCCTGTTCCACTGTCTGTACAAGAAGGAACATCTAGATCCTTCCACCCCTCCACCCTCCCCACTCCAAAACTAGCAAATGGAAAGGATGTCATGTAAGAAAGTAAAAAGCTTCCTGTCCTCTATCCTCAGCAGCTGCCTTAGGTCCTTCCAGAGGGAGGGAAAAGAATTTATATTAAATCACATTAAGAATCCTGAAAATTATTGGGACATTGGGCATTCCATTTTCTGAATTGAGACTATCTGGAGCTTAATGTAACTCTAGGACTTTTTATTATTTAAAGTCACAAGAAAAGTTTTAGGGCCTGCTCAGATTTCGTCCTTAGGGAGGAAATCCACTTCCAGAGAGTATATTTCATTTTATTTTTATTTTTTGAGGGGGGTGAGTGCAAGTGAGCAAGGGGCATAAAGAGAATCCTTAGAGGGAGGGAAGGAGAGAGAGAGAGAGAGAGAGAGAGAGAGAGAGAGAGAGAAGCAGGCTCACCCAAGGCAGGGCTCTTGCTCACCCAATGTGGGACTCAAACTCATGAACCTTGAGATAATGACCTGAGCCAAAGTCAGATGCTTAACGACTGAGCCACCCAGGCACCTCAGAGAGTACATTTTAAAGAAGCATGAGGGATAAAAAATTAACTTGTTTTGTACTTACTCATGTTAGAAGTTATAGTGAAATTTGTTTAAAACAGAGAGCACCTATAAATGTTTAACCTTTACATGTTTGCTTTAAATTTTATGAATCTTCTCTGAGCCACACAGTAAAAATCTGGACTTCTCAGAATGTTTTATAAGAGGGCTCTAAATCCCAGTGTTACCTGAGTATGTAATTGACCAAGTAGAGTAAGAACCAAGATTTAAATCAAGTTCTTCATGAAATAAGGGGAACTTTCAGGGAAATTCAGGACCTAAAAAAGAAAATGTGAATGTATGTTACCAAAGAACATATAAGCTAGAAAACAAAACCATAGCTGTTATTAAATATCAGATAATTAGTTCAAGTTACCAAAATTATGGTCTAAAAATAGTGAGAAGAGAAAAAAAATCAGTTATTAGTATGTTGTTACTTCTATGTTTTTTAAATCTACATAATTTATCTCTTTTGAAATCCTATAAGTTGCTCATGTGAGGCAAACAGTAATTCCAGTAAAGATGCTAAAAGAATGTAAGTCTTTATGTGCATGTTTTCAACAAGACTTTCTATTTAGACTTTATGTTATATGAATTATTGGAAAGAACCCTAGAATTTTCTAGGAGTAACCCCTCCCCATATGAAATAGCATTGACTAACCAATGGATTAAGAAAATGAGGATGGGGCGCATGGGTGGCTCAGTCGGTTAAGCATACGACTTCAGGTCGTGATCTCACAGCTCATGAGTTTGAGCCCCACGTCGGCCTCTGTGCTGACAGCTCAGAGCCTGGAGCCTGCTTCAGATTCTGTGTCTCCCTCTATCTCTGCCCCTCCCCTGCTCATGCTCTGTCTCTCTCTGTCTCAAAAATAAATAAAAATATTAAAAAAGAAAGAAATAAATAAAATGAAGATAATTAAGGGGCACCTGGGTGGCTCAGTCGGTAAAGTGTCTATCTCTTGGTTTCTGCTCAGGTCATGGTCTCAGGGTTCCTGGGTTTGGACCCCACATTGGGCTCTGCACTGACACAGCAGAGCCTGCTTGGAATTCTCTCTCTCTCTCTCAAAATAAAAAAATAAAACAAAAAAAATAAAAAAACTTTTAAAAAGAAGAAAATGAGGATAATAAGTTTTAATGGAGGAAAAAGAAAATAAAGAACAGACAAAAGATAGTAATGCAGACTGCTTTCAAAGAAACCTTGTACTTTTTAAAAATTTACTTATTTTAATTGTGGTAGAATATACATAACCTAAAATTTACCATTTAACCATTTTTTAAGTGTACAGTTCACTGGCATTAAGTACATTCATATTGTTATGCAACCATCTCAAACCATTTATCCACAGAATGGTTTTCATCTTGCAAAACTGGAATTATGTACCCATTCGACAGTATCTTCCCATTTCCCCCTCTCCTCAGCCCCGGTAACTACCATTTTACTTTCTGTCTCTATGAATTTGACTATTCTAAGTATCTCATATGTGTAAAATCATAGAGTATTTGTCCTTTTGTGATCAGCTTACATCACTTAGCATAATGACCTCACGGTTCATCAATGTTATAGCATGTGTCAGAATCTCCATCCTTTTTAAGGCTGAATAATATTCCATCAGGTGTATCTATCACATTTCGTTTACCCATTCAGCTGCTGGTGGACACTTAGGCTGCTTCCAGCTTCTGATCGCTATGAAGAAAGCCACTCTGACCACGGTGCACACATATCCCTTTGAGATCCCACTTTCAATTCTTTTGGGCATATACCCAGAAGTAGAATTGCTACATCTTATAGTAATTCTATTTTTAATTTTTGAGGAACTGCCATACTGTTCTCCACAGCAGCTGCAACATTTTACACTCCAACAACAGTGCACAAGAGATCCAATTTCTCAACATCCTTGTTAACACTTGTTTTCTGGGTTTGGTTGTTTTGTTTTGTTTTTTTAAATAACAGCCATCCTAATGGGTGTGAAGTGATATCTCATTGTGGTTTGATTTGCATTTCCCTAATGATTAGTGATGTTAAGCATCTATTCATGTGCTTATTGGCCATCTGTATATTCTAGTCCTTAAAGCAATCTTTCACTTGATTCTTTGCTAATTTTACAAATGATATCATAGAAACGTTTTTCAAAACAGACTGTATTTTTTTTGGTTTTCTTGGCAAGCACTTTTATCCAGCAGTGTTAAAACAGTTCAAATTTCAAATCCTTTTTTTGGAGTAGCAGTATGTATCACTCCTTACAAGGAGAAAATATTAACCTAGCTACTTTGGAATCCTGTTAAGCTCTGGGCTTTTAGATCTATACAACTTCATAGACAACTGGGGGTAGAGGGCACTGTATCATGTCAAGTGATACAGAGTAACACTGTCCAATACAGTAGGCATCGACCTCATGTGGCTATTGAGCTTTTCAAATGTAGTTAATCCCAAATGAAATATGCTGTAACTAAATTCATATCAGATTTCAAAGAATTAGTATTTTTTAAGTAATATAAAATATTTCAACAATTTTTAAAGTGATTATAAGCTGAAATCAAACATTTTTAATATGCTGAGTTCAATAAAAGATATAAATAACTAAATTGAAGTTTACCTGTTTCTTTTTAACTTTTTTTTTTTTTTAATGTTTATTTTTGAGAGAGAGAGACAGAGACAGAGAGAGTGGAGTGCAAGTAGGGTAGGGGCAGAGAGGCGGACACTGAATCCGAAGCAGGCTCTAGCCTCTGAGCTGTCAGTACAGAGCCCAACGCAGGCTTCAACTCACGAACCGCGAGATTATGACCTGAGCTGAAGTCCGATGCTTAACTGACTGAGCCACCGAAGCACCCCTTTACCTTTTTTAATGGGACTCTAGGAGAATTTTTAATTGCATCTGTGGCTTCCATTTATGGCTCACATTATATTTCTGTTTGTGCTGATCTAAATAATTGTGACTAAACTCTTTCTAAGGATGTGGATATACAAGTAATTTATAAGTAGAGAATTAAGAAAATTTTCCAAAGAATTCAGATTTTTTTTCAAAAACAAATTCTTTTCATTACTGGTTTGTCCAAAAATTATTAAGGTGATTAACTTTTTCTATACCCAAGAGGTTTTCTACTATAAACACTGTCTCCTATGTTTAAGTTTGCTTTATAGGGATTTGTGTGTTTCCAGAAATAAATTATTAGAAACTCTTTTGAGTGTATGGCCTATGCAAAGAAATAATAATTTTAATTATTTTTAAAAGATGTGCAAAACACAGGAAACTGATAAATACTATCTAAACTATCTAAAGAAATTCTACTGACCAATAAGAAAAAATGAAAAATGAAACTGGCTACACAGAGAAGAAGAAACTGAATGATCAATAACCTTATAATAAGGGAAACGTTCATCAAAATAACAGGATACTATCCCATACCTTATGAGACTGACAAAAATTTTAATTTTTTTAATGTTTATTTATTTTTGAGAGAGAGAGAGACAGAAGAGAGGGAGACACAGAATCTAAAGCAGGCTCCAGGCTCCAGACTCTAAGCTGTCAGCACAGAACCTAACCCAGGGCTCAAACTCATGAACCATCAGATCATGACCTGACCTGAAGTTGGAAGCGTAGCCTACTGAGCCACCCAGGTGCCCTAAGACTGCCAAAAATTTTAAAGACAAGGATCCTCCCACCTCAGGGCCTTTGCACTTACTATTTCCCCTACCCATATTCCCCCATATATCCACATGACTTGCTTCCCCATTTCAATCACGTTCCTGCTTAAATGTCATTTCGTCTAGCAAGATTTGCCTGATCTAATAAAGTTCACCATACCCCTCCCATCCCATCCTTATATTTGCTATCTCTTACCTTATTTACTTATAACCACCTGCAAACATTTGTAGAGTGTCTGTCTCTTTCCCATGGGATGAAGGCTCCATGAGGAGAAGGACTATTTTATTGCTATACCACCACATTAGCTACTCAATAAACAGTTGCTAAAAGAATAAATGCCAGCCAGGTGTTGACAAAGATGTGAGGAAAGAGGATCTCTCAGTCTTCCAAACACTGCTGGTGGTGGGAGTATAAATTGGCATTACTTCTTTCAAAAGCAGTGGACAATCTCTACTAAAGTTGGAGATGCTTATACCCTAGGACACAATTAAACTTCTAGGAATTACCCTAAAGACCTCTAGACAGTAGAAGAGATGTTCGCAACAATATTGCAGCATGCTCTGCAAAACATGGGTGTTATATTATTCTCTGCATTGCTTACAATATATGTTTTTTATTATTACAAAATCAGACTTAAATCAGTGAGCTCACTCTCCCCTTGCAACTTGTAAAAGCAAGTTACTTTAAAAATAACTACAAGCAACACTATTTTAATCAGAGACTGGTAATACATTTCTTTCACCCTATTATCTGAGAAATGCCATAAAATCTCCCAACCCGATATTAACAGAATTTGTTTTCAAGATGTATTTTGCAAACAACCATCAACTTTGATTTGGAGAACTTTCTCCAAACTTCTTCTTACTCAGGGTATCTACTGTCTCTTAGATACTTCTGTCACATTCTTTATTTCACTGTTTTCTCCAATGATAAGACCTTTCTATGAGCTCTGCAGACATGAAAATAAATACTTTCCTGAGATAACCCTCTCTGGTTCTAGATTTCTAATTAAAACATATTACTCTGGTGTGGTTTTGTTTATAATTAAAGAATTAGAAACTTATCGACAAAGCCTCCTGAACCACCTGGCCCGTCAACGCACATACACACACACACGCAAACACACACACTTAAAATTCAAAAGCCAAGGAATGTAGGATATTTTGAAAGCTTTTTTTAAAATTTTTTTCTATTTTTTAATATATGAAATTTATTGTCAAATTGGTTTCCCAATTTGGTTTCCCAGTGCTCATCCCAAGGATGCCCTCTTCAATACCCATCACCTACCTTCCCCTCCCTCCCACCCCCCATCAACCCTCAATTTGTTCTCAGTTTTTAAGAGTCTCTTATGCTTTGGGTCTCTCCCACTCTAACCTCTTTTTTTTTTCCTTCCCCTCCCCTATGGGTTTCTGTTAAGTTTCTCAGGATCCACATAAGAATGAAAACATATGGTATATGTCTTTCTCTGTATGGCTTATTTCACTTACCATCACACTCTCCAGCTCCATCCACATTGCTACAAAGGGCCATATTTCATTCTTTCTCATTGCCACGTAGTACTCAACTGTGTATATAAACCACAATTTCTTTATACATTCATCAGTTGATGGACATTTAGGCTCTTTCCACAATTTGGCTATTATTGAGAGTGCTGCTATAAATGTTGGGGTACAAGTGCCCCTATGCATCAGTACTCCTGTATCCCTTGGGTTAATTCCTAGCAGTGCTACTGCTGGGTCATAGGGTAGGTCTATTTTTAATTTTTTGAGGAAACTCCACACTGTTTGCCAGAGTGGTTGCACCAGTTTGCATTCCCACCAACAGTGCAAGAGGGTTCCTGTTTCTCCACATCCTCTCCAACATCTATAGTCTCCTGATTTCTTCATTTTGGCCACTCTGACTGGTGTGAGGTGATATCTGAGTGTGGTTTTGATTTGTATTTCCCTGATGAGGAGCGACGTTGAGCATCTTTTCATGTGCCTGTTGGCCATCCGGATGTCTTCTTTAGAGAAGTGTCTATTCGTGTTTTCTGCCCATTTCTTCACTGGATTATTTGTTTTTCGGGTGTGGAGTTTGGTGAGCTCTTTATAGATTTTGGATAATAGCCCTTTGTCCAATATGTCATTTGCAAATATCTTTTCCCATTCTGTTGGTTGCCTTTTAGTTTTGTTGATTGTTTCCTTTGCTGTGCAGAAGCTTTTTATCTTCATGAGTTCCCAATAGTTCACTTTTGCTTTTAATGCCCTTGCCTTTGGGGATGTGTCAAGTAAGAAATTGCTGCGGCTGAGGTCAGAGAGGTCTTTTCCTGCTTTCTCCTCTAGGGTTTTGATGGTTTCCTGTCTCACATTCAAGTCCTTTATCCATTTTGAGTTAATTTTTGTGAATGGTGTAAGAAAGTGGTCTAGTTTCATCCTTCTGCATGTTGCTGTCCAGTTCTCCCAGCACCATTTGTTAAAGAGACTGTCTTTTTTCCATTGGATGTTCTTTCCTGCTTTGTCAAAGATTAGTTGGCCATACTTTTGTGGGTCTAGTTCTGGGGTTTCTATTCTATTCCATTGGTCTATGTGTCTTTTTTGTGCCAATACCATGCTGTCTTGATGATGACAGCTTTGTAGTAGAGGCTAAAGTCTGGGATTGTGATGCCTCCTGCTTTGGTCTTCTTCAAAATTACTTTGGCTATTCGGGGCCTTTTGTGGTTCCATATGAATTTTAGGATTGCTTGTTCTAACTTTGAGAAGAATGCTGGTGCAATTTTGATTGGGATTGCATTGAATGTGTAGATAGCTTTGGGTAGGATTGACATTTTGACAATATTTATTCTCCCAACACATGAACATGGAATGTTTTTCCATTTCTTTATATCTTCTTCAATTTCCTTCATAAGCTTTCTATACTTCTCAGCATACAGATCTTTTACATCTTTGGTTAGATTTATTCCTAGGTATTTTATGCTTCTTGATGCAATTGTGAATGGGATCAGTTTCTTTGTCTTTCTGTTGCTTCATTATTAATGTATAAGAATGCAACTGATTTTTGTACATTGATTTTGTATCCTGCGACTTAGCTGAATTCATGTATCAGTTCTAGCAGACTTTTGGTTGAGTCTATCGGATTTTCCATGTATAATATCATGTCATCTGCATAAAGTGAAAGCTTGACTTCATCTTTGCCAATTTTGATGCCTTTGATTTCCTTTTGTTGTCTGATTGCTGATGCTAGCACTTCCAACACTATGTTAAACAACAGTGGTGAGAGTGACATCCCTGTCGTGTTCCTGATCTCAGGGAGAAAGCTCTCAGTTTTTCCCCGTTGAGGATGATATTAGCTGTGGGCTTTTCATAAATGGCTTTTATGATGTTTAAGTATGTTCCTTCTATCCCAACTTTCTCGAGGGTTTTTATTAAGAAAGGATGCTGAATTTTGTCAAATGCTTTTTCTGCATCGATTGACAGGATCATATGGTTCTTATCTTTTCTTTTATTAATGTGATGTATCATGTTGATTGATTTGCAAACGTTGAACCAGCCCTGCATCCCAGGAATGAATCCCACTTGATCATGGTGAATAATTATTTTTATAAGCTGTTGAATTCTATTTGCTAGTATCTTGTTGAGAATTTTTGCATCCATATTCATCAGGGATATTGGCCTGAAGTTCTCTTTTTTTGCTGGGTCTCTGTCTGGTTTAGGAATCAAAGTAATGCTAGCTTCATAGAATGAGTCTGGAAGTTTTTCTTCCCTTTCTATTTTTTGGAATAGCTGAGAAGGATAGGTATTATCTCTGCTTTAAATGTCTGGGGGCATTCCCCAGGGAAGCCATCTGGTCCTGGACTCTTATTTGTTGGGAGATTTTTGATAACTGATTCAATTTCTTTGCTGGTTATGAGTCTGTTCAAGCTTTCTATTTCCTCCAGGTTGACTTTTGGAAGTGTGTCGGTGTTTAGGAATTTCTCCATTTCTTCCAGGTTGTCCAGTTTGTTGGTATATAATTTCTTATGGTATTCCCTGATAATTGCTTGTATTTCTGAGGGATTGGTTGTAATAATTCCATTTTCATTCATGATTTATCTATTTGGGTCATCTCCCTTTTCTTTTTGAGAAGCCTGGCTAGAGGTTTATCCATTTTGTTCATTTTTTCAAAAAACCAACTCTTGGTTTCATTGATCTGCTCTACAGTTTTTGTAGATTCTATATTGTTTATTTCTGCTCTGATCTTTAGTATTTCTCTTCTTCTGCTGGGTTTGGGGTGTCTTTGCTGTTCTGCTTCTATTTCCTTTAGGTGTGCTGTTAGATTTTGTATTTGGGATTTTTCTTGTTTCTTGAGATAGGCCTGGATTGCAATGTATTTTCCTCTCAGGATTGCCTTCGTTGCACCCCAAAGCTTTTGGATTGTATTTTCATTTTCATTTGTTTCCATATACTTTTAAATTTCTTCTCTAATTGCCTGGTTGACCCATTCATTCGTTAGTAGGGTGTTCTTTAACCTCCATGCTTTTGGAGGTTTTCCAGACTTTTTCCTGTGGTTGATTTCAAGCTTCATGGCATTGTGGTCTGAAAGTATGCATGGTATGATCTCAATTCTTGTATACTTATGAAGGGCTGTTTTGTGACCCAGTATATGATCTATCTTGAAGAATGTTCCATGTGCACTCGAGAAGAAAGTATATTCTGTTGCTTTGGAATGCAGAGTTCTAAATATATCTGTCAAGTCCATCTGATCCAATGTACCATTCAGGGCCCTTGTTTCTTTGTTGACCGTGTGTCTAGATGATCTATCCATTGTTGTAAGTGGAGTATTAAAGTCCCCTGCAATTAGCACATTCTTGTCAATAAGGTTGCTTATGTTTGTGAGCAATTGTTTTATATATTTGGGGGCTCCCGTATTCGGCGCATAGACATTTATAATTGTTAGTTCTTCTTGATGGATAGACCCTGTAATTATTATATAATGCCCTTCTTCATCTCTTGTTACAACCTTTAAAGTCTAGTTTGTCTTATATAAGTATGGCTACTCCAGCTTTCTTTTGACTTCCAGTAGCATGATAAATAGTTCTCCATTCCCTCACTTTCAATCTGAAAGTGTCCTCAGGTCCAAAATGAGTTTCTTGTAGACAGCAAATAGATGGGTCTTGTTTTTTTATCCATTCTGATACCCTATGTCTTTTGGTTGGTGCATTTAGTCCATTTATACTCAGTGTTATTATAGAAAGACATGGGTTTAGAGTCCTTGTGATGTCTGTAGGTTTCATGCTTACAGTGATGTATCTGGTACTTTGTCTCACAGGATCCCCCTAGGATCTCTTGTAGGGCTGGTTTAGTGGTGATGACTTCCTTCAGTTTTTGGTTGTTTGGGAAGAACTTTATCTCTCCTTCTATTCTAAATGACAGATTTGCTGGATAGAGGATTCTCGGCTGCATATTTTTTCTGTTCATCACATTGAAGATTGCCTGCCATTCCTTTCTGGCCTGCCAAGTTTCAGTAGAGAGATCCGTCACTAGTCTTATCGGTCTCCCTTTATATGTTAGAGCATGTTTATCCCTAGCTGCTTTCAGAATTTTCTCTTTATCCTTGTATTTTGCCAGTTTCACTATGATATGTCATGCAGAAGATCGATTCAAGTTACGTCTGAAGGGAGTTCTCTGTGCCTCTTGGATTTCAATGCCTTTTTCCTTCTCCAGATCAGGGAAGTTCTCAGCTATGATTTCTTCAAGTACACCTTCAGCACCTTTCCCTCTCTCTTCCTCCTCTGGAATACCAATTATACATAGATTATTTCTCTTCAATGCATCACTTAGTTCTCCAACTTTCCCCTAATACTCCTGGATTTTTTTCTCTCTCTTTTTCTCAGCTTCTTTTTCCATAATTTTATCTTCTAGTTCACCTATTCTCTCCTCTGCCTCTTCAATCCGAGCTGTGGTCATCTCCATTTTATGTTGCAGCTCATTAATAGTATTTTTTAGCTCCTCCTGGCTGTACCTTAGTCCCTTGATCTCTGTAGCAAGAGATTCTCTGCTGTCCTTTACACTGTTTTCAAGCCCAGCGATTAATTTTATAACTATTATTCTAAATTCACTTTGTTATATTGTTTAAATCGTTTTTGATCAGTTCGTTAGCGGTCGTTATTTCCTGGAGGTTTTTTTTGAGGGGAATTCTTCCATTTCGTCATTTTGGATAGTCCCTGGAGTGGTGTGGAACTGCAGGGCACTTCCCCTGTGCTGTCTTGAATAACTTGTGTTGGTGGGCAGAGCCGCAGTCAGACTGGTGTGTACCTTCTCTTCCCCTCTCCTAGGGGCAGGATTCACTGTGGGGTGGCATGGCTCATCTGGGCTACTTGCACATTGCCAGGCTTGTGGTGCTGGGGATCTGGTGTATTAGCTGGGGTGGATCGGCAATGTGCACAGCGGTGGGAGGGGTAGGCTCAGCTAGCTTTTTCTTCAGTGATCTGCTTCCGGAGGGGCCCTGCAGCATGGGGAGGGAGTCAGACCTGCCACCGGAGGGATGGATTCACAGAAGCACAGCGTTGGGTATTTGCGCGGTACAATAAGTTCCCTGACAGGAACGGGTTCCCTTTGGTATTTTGGCTAGGGGATGGGTGAGGAGGATGGCCCTGGCGAGCGTCTTTGTTCCCCACCAAGCTGCGCTCTATTGTCCGGGGCTCAACAACTCTCCCTCTGGCTCTCTGAGCAGACCTGTTAACTTATAACCCTGACAGCAGAGCTCGCTGTCAGAACACACTCCGTCCGGCCCACCCATTTTTGCAAGCCAGACTCGGGGGCTCTGCTTTGCCTGCGGGCTGCCCCTCCGCCCCAGCTCCCTCCTGCCAGACCGTGGAGCACGCACGCCTCTCCGCCCTTCCTACCCTCTTCCGTGGGCCTCTCGTCTATGCTTGGCTCTGGAGAATCCGTTCTGCTAGTCTTCTGGTGGTTTTCTGGGTTATTTAGGCAGGTGTGGGTGGAATCTAAGTATTCCACAGGACGCAGTGAGCCCAGTGTCCTCCTACACCGCCATCTTCCGCTCCAGGAAGTCAGCTTTTTTTTTTTTTTTAATGTTCATTTATTTTTGACAGAGAGAGACAGAGCATGAGCGGGGGAGGGGCAGAGAGAGAGGGAGACACAGAATCCGAAGCAGGCTCCAGGCTCTGAGCCATCAGCCCAGAGCCCGACGCGGGGCTCGAACTCACTGACCGCGAGATCATGACCTGAGCTGAAGTCGGAGGCTTAACCCACTGAGCCACCCAGGCACCACTGAAAGCTTTTAAAAGAACTATAAATGTTCATGCATGTCAATTCCAACAGGTTTCACACCTCTTTGCTTTGTATTGCAACAGTATGTTTCACTACGAAATCTGAAATCCGTTGGACATTAACATCTCACCTCACTAGACACACTGGTTTTGCTGGCAGTCACATTTCCTACTCAGTTTTTCTCAGTCTCCCCATTTCTCTCCCTCAACCTTCCCCTCTTTGTGCCTACTTCAAATTCATGTGCCTGAGCCTGGATATAGAGAACCATCTCTTCCTAGTCGGAACATTCTGAATCCAAGGCAGTGCTTAGAATTTCAGGTATAAATGGTTGGATTATGAAAGTTTTTATTCTCTGCATCGTAAAATCTATACTATGTCAAATAAGTTGTTGGATTATATAATCAGCTGTTGCTTTAACTATCTTGTTAGTTGTTGCATTGGCATCATGAAGTTCTTCCAGATCCTTCAGCAATGATTCCACCAACCCCACTATAAAGTCCATTTCTAAAGTGTGAACAGTTCTGAAAGAAACTTAATCTAAGAATTCTACTGGCCCATAAATTAGGAAAGAATAAACACATAGCCCTTTTGTATACGAGGCTGACTTCCTAATAAACATCCAGGGTAAAAAAGGTGAGCTACTTTAATTATTCAGGAAATTCGTTCTTTAAATGTGATTGCAATATTTGAAAGAAAAAGAAAAGGATCTGTAGATATGACTATTACAAGTATAATATTTTGTGTAAACATATTATTTTTCAGTTTGTGAATTAACCAGGCTGATTTTGAAAATTCTGGCCTATAGATCACAAGTGATCAGTGTGAACCTCTCTGTCTACAGGCAGTGCTGCCACTAGGAAAAAATTGGTCTTCATGAATATTCACTGAACACCACAGAGTGCTGTGCCAGACTGAGATGGAGAAGGAAAAGGAAAAAATGGTCCATGAAATCAGAAGAGAAGCCCTTTCAGAGATTTGTTTAAAAAAAAGGGGGGGGGGGGGGGAGGGACTATTGAGTCTGATGCATTATAAGATTTTATGTCTTTGATTTCAACCATAAGTAATGTTTTTTTCTCTGGAACTTTCCAGTTTGATTTTTCCTTTATTAACCCAAATTTTAAGTACTAATAATAGATTAAAGTACCTGATTTATAAGAGAGTACTGAAAATATCCAGATATTTAGGTTAGTAAATCCAATTTAGACTATAAGAAAAAGTTGCTACCTGACTGCTTATACAATACTGCCCTGCCCACTGTCTTCCTGTATTTCTTTTGATTAGGCTATATTGCCCAACCTATCTTGAACCCCATTTCATTTAGCCAATAACCTTGAAGTGTCTTCATTATTACTGAGTGAAAGTGTGGAAACTAGGAAATATTAGGACAGGATCTATCTCTTTCCATTTTTGTCCTCTGGAGAACTTACTTTATACTACTCTACACACCTAGTGTCTTACATATTTTAAAAAAAAATACAGCAGCATGGTATAGCAGCCATATTAAAGTCTCTGTTTTGTAAGTAAAGAAATTGAGATTCGGACAGGATTGGCCCAAAGTCACACAACTGGTGAATGGCAAAGACTGGGCACAGGTGTAAACTGTTAGGACTCCAAATCTTGTGCTCAAAAAGTACATGCCCCCCTGCTCTACAGAGGGCATGCATTAGACCCTTTACCATGCCATCTATCAGCATTGTCATCTATCAGCCATTTCATTTCTTCTGGCTCAAAGAGTTCCTCCACACTGCAATCAGATAGAATTCCTTTGTTACTGTTAGAACAAAGTAGTTATTGGCCTAAAGTATTGGGCTGGCTCTATAAACAGTCCCCAGATGACCAAATCAAAACTGACCTTGCTGAATCACACAACTGATTCAGAAGATAATTCTTTTGATGCTCCCCTGGGAAGTAAGTGATTAAAAAATAGCATAGGATGAGAGAAATAAGGGATAAGTGCACATGAACCAAACCCATTATAAATATACAAAAAGATAAACTAGAGAACTGAATATCATTATTATTGTGAAGAATTATTTCACATCACACCTGACCACAGTTAGAAAAACTGACACAACACAAGTACTTTGGACAAGATGGCATGGTAAAAAAACTATCTCAAAAATGTTTCCTAATAAAATTCTGAAGACATAAAATGAATGTTCGAACAATTAAGAATAGGTCTTTAAAATGGAAAAAAGAATCTAACTGCATAAAATGAACATAATGCCAGAATACTAACGTTATCCAAACCTGTCTTTCATTTGTCTTATTTACATACCACCTTCAAGATATAATGAAAATTTGGCCACAAAATCAACTTAGAAAGGAGAATTACCTGGCCCAACTGCACAGATTGATTTAATAGCAAAGCACTTCCCTGCAAAGACATTTGTATGCTATCTGGAGGAACTTTCCAGCTCTTCATTTTATATTTTACTAGTGATTGATTTATTATAGGGAAAAGATTCAATCTTTCCTCTTCCTCTCATCAAGAAATGTCAGCAACATGATTTGGTAAAAATGTATATATACATCATCTTATTTTTTGTGATTGAATAGGAAGTCAGCATCTGTGGTTTCAGCTGGATCTCAGATGTGGCCCCAATATTCACCTTCTGTATTTATCTTCTATTCTTCCTCTTTCGGAGCTGTGTTTCCACTCCTCTAAGATCTCTGGCCCATAAATCTGCTCTAAAAACTACCACATCGAAAACATAATTCCTCCGCTCTGATACACTTGTTTCCGGTTTCATTGAGATATAACTGACATACAGCATTGTATAAGTTTACAGTGTGCAATATGATGATCTGATATACTTACATATTGTGAAATAAGAAAACAAAATGTTTCTTTTATACTTTTTTGGTCTCGGTGTTTATTGTTTAACTCTCAAACTAGAACACCAGCTCCCTTAGGAAAGGGACTCTCTTTCCTGTTCACTTCTGTACAGCACAAAATTCATAGCACAAAATTAATACTTAAAAAAAATAATTGCTGACTGTGTATGGCAAGACCTCCAAATGACTTGGTGGGTAACATGGTTTTAAGTCATCAAAAGTTCATGGCAACCTGTAAACATTCAGACTGTTTCAAGATAGAAGCTTAACTGATGAGTTTTCTTCACTTTTGGAGGCCAAAAGCATGCACATATATCCTGTCAGCTCTTAGAAGAATTTAAAGATCAGGGGGCCGTTAGTTCAAATGCTAAAGAACTAGAGAATTTAATTGGAGGAGACAGTAGAAATAAGGAAGTACCTTTTAGAGAAACAAAGAATACCTCTAGAATAAAAGGAAGAAGCGGGGGTGGGTAAGTTGAAAACAACATGAAGAGTCTGGAAATAATCCCAGGGAAGTTGTTCAAGAAAGATAAAGGACCAAAGCCTCACAGGAGGTGGGCTGATGGACAAAGGACCATTAAGCCCAGAAGCTGACTAGAAAGTGAGTTGCTCAGGCACACTACTCAGCACTTACTCCACACTAATGTCCTGTTACCAAGACACAGCCATGACACCAAGTGATCTTATTGATATCTGGTCAACATTTCACTGCATTACCATCTAGCACCTTAACCATTGGTTGCCCTGTGAGGACAGTTTTCCCCAAACCCTAACAGCAAATTATCCCCAAAGAAGGAAGGTGGAACTCTAGACATCTGGTAGAAAGGGAGAAGTGTTACTTAAGTATGTACTTAAGGGAGGGTGAAATGAGCAATGAGAAATAAGATTTCTACATCAATATCATTGCAAAATGTTGAACCATCTATTCGCAAATTAAGGGTCCTTGAAGCTTGTGAAGTAATAATTTCTTTGTAACTTGTTTGGAGGGCCACTCATCAAACATAGTGGCTTGAATACACATGCTTACTTCTGTTCTGTCCTAAGATATCACCAAAATAACAATAGGTAAGAGATATCATAATTTTGGAAGATGGAAAGTAGGTAGATCAATGGCAACTGACTTAGCAAAGCAGAGAAAATGAAACCTAAGTGCCTGAAGTTGGGAAGCCAGTAAGAAGTAAGCCAATTGGTATTCCAGAATCCCAGAAAGCATGAGGAATTTGAGAAGTAGCTTAGTACAGAGGGTGGAGGATAAGGAGTGGGCTGAAAATAGGAGCACTGGCTGAAAATCTATTCAGAGAGCAGTTATTTTCCCAGATCCCTTCCCCTGTGCCATTCAGCCAGACAACTTTCCCTATCCTATTTCATCAAGAAATTAGAGATTGAAAAAAAAAAAAAAAAAAAAAGAAATTAGAGATTGACTCTAGAAAAATTAAACCAACGATTCCCCTCTTGCTATCAACTCCTAGAATACTGGGAGTCAAGAAATTAGACAATTTGTTTCTGGAGAATTTTTTGAGACACAAGACCTAATATGAGATGTAGGTGTTTTCCCCAAGTCAACTACCAGATCCCTGCCCAATGAACAAGCCCAGCCAGCTTTGTGGTGTCACCATCAATTTCTTGATGCCTCACTGTTAAATACAAATAGTAAAGCAAGCAAAGCTAGCTTTTTGAGGAAACCCTCAATTTGAAAGACAAAGTCCTACAAAACAGGCATTTTTTTCTTTAAAATGGAACTGGGGAAAGAGAAACAATACAAAGAGAGTAAGAAGCCGTTTATTATGAATAATCTCACAGAAAAGACAGAATAGCAGTCATAAAACAATGTGAGGATATTCTATGTATTTCAAAAGTAGAATTCAGAGAATAATAAAGCATTGTTAAAATTTTTTAGCATTAAAATTTAAATTTTAACAAAAAAGCTGAAAGATAATTCTTCTTAGTTTATTTCTTTCAGAAAGTTTGAAAAGGAAAACATGAAGAGGAAGTAGACCACTACGAGTTATCCACAATGCAAACAGGAAAAAAAACCTTTCAAAAAAATTAGATAATTTCCCAGAATTTAGAATATTGGTTTTTAGGGCACCTGGGTGGCTCAGTCAGTTAATTAAGTTCAACTTTTGATTTTCGCTCAGGTCATGACTTCACAGTTTGTGAGATTGCGCTCCGTGTGGAGCTCTGTGCTAACGGTGTGGAGACTGCTTGGGATTCTCTCTCTCCCTGCCCCTTCCTGCTCTCTCTCTCTGTATCTCAAAATGAATAAATAAACAAGAAAGAAGGAAGGAAGGAAGGAAGGAAGGAAGGAAAGAAAGAAAAAGAAAGAAAGAAAGAAAGAAAGAAAGAAAGAAAGAAAGAAAGAAAGAGGCAGGAGAAAGAGAGAAGGAAGGAAGGAAGGAAGGAAGGAAGGAAGGAAGGAATAATTGATTTTCAAACTGAAAGACTACACTTGGTGCGAAGGAGTATTATTTTGTAACTTTAGTTCTCCAATAGCTTCCAGATCAGAAGAAATCATATAGAAAAGTACAGGATCAGAATAGCACTGACTTTTAATAGTAATAAAAACTAGAAGAAAATGAAGCAATGCTTTTAAATACGATGGGAAATTGTGTTCAATTAAGGAATTCCATATCCAAAGTATCAATAATCATGAATATGATTTAAAATATGTAAGTTTTCAAAAAATAAATTACCCTTTACGCATCATTCTCAGAAAGTTACGGGATATTGTACTCCACTAAAATAAACTATTTGCATATTATCATAGTATTCTTTTGGGGAATGAAATGTCTGTAGTGATATCCCCTTTTTCATTCCTGATATTGATTATTTTGTTTTCTTTCTCCCTTTTTTTCTAGATGGGTTTTACTAGAAGTTTATTTTCTTAATCTTTTCAATGGCCCAACTTTTGATTTAGTTAATTTTATTTAATCTTATTTTTCTTTCTATTTACTTCAAGTTTCACTTTCTATTATTTTTATAGCTTCATAAGGTAGAAACTTATTTCTTCTTCTCTAATACAAGCATTTAAAGCTATAAATCTCTCTCTGGGCATTTTTTAACCACATCACACAAATTTTGATATATTGTATTTTCATAATTGTTCATTTTTAAATATTTTCTATTTTCTCTTGTGATTTCTTCTTTGATTCATGGGTTACCTAAAAGGAGCTATTTTATTTTGAAATAATGGAGGGGCAGGGGGGAGTGTCCCAGATACCTTAATGCGATTGATTTCTAAATTAATCCACTGTGGTCAGAAAATATACTCTATAAAATTTCAATCTTTTGAGATTCATTGAGATTTATTTTATGGTTCAGCACATGGTTTCTCTTGGTGACTATTTCATGTCCTTTTGAAAAGAATAAATATCTTGCCACTGTTGGGTAAAGTATCCAATGAAGTATCAATTAGATCATGCTGATTAATAGTTTTTTTATATCTTTTCTATTCTTATTCATTTTTGTCTAGTTGGTCTAACAATTATCAAAAGAGAATTATTAAAATTCCCCAACAATGATTTTTGCTCCCCCATGCCTTTAAATAGCTATTTTTCATATTTTATTCAGTGTTCAATTGCTAACTGCAGAAGAATTAGTCTAATACAGGCTACGCCATCATTACCAGAAAGAGTAACCTAAGATTCTAAGATAGTGTTGAGAAAAATATTTATATTCTAAAGCTTGACTCAGATTTCCAACTCTTACTGTATTATTCCCCTTACCTACCCCATCCCCAATCACATCACAAAAGGATCCATTACCAAGATGCATCATTTCTATTAATGGACTTTAATAACTACATCTTTTGCATTTCTCTTTAAATGAGTATTATATTGCCCTTTAATTAACACATTTTAAAAAAACAGATGAGAATAAGATTAAAGGGAGATGTTATCATTCTCCTCTACTGCCCAATTTCACCCTCTTCTCTCTAAAAGGAAAAGGGAGCAATTATGAGAGTACATTAACACACTGAAGATCCTGTCTGTTTATAGGAAATATTTTCTAGAAGTCCTGGAAAATAAAAAATTCATAACCATGACAGGGATTGGTGATGACCAAACTAAAAGGTGATACAAGAGATTTGATGTCTGCTAATCAGTATTGAAAAGGCAGTGCTGAGATTTAAGGGGAGGAAGGAAATCTAGAAAGGAATGAGAACCGCCTGGTACATTTGAATCCAAGTGTTCATGCTGCACAGTACAGAATTCGAAACCATGAATCTCAAAAATCCCATATCATAAGTTATAGCACCATCATAAAATGCAATTTTGTAGAAACTTTGATTTTATGTGACAATATCTCGCGCTCATATAATATGTGAATTTCAGGCAGACATTGCTTTGAAAATTGAAACTAACTTCATAACTCTGATCTACCTTTTGGTAGGTGTAGAAGTAAAACATCTCCTAACTTGAGGACAAAAACATCTGCCATATCCTTATCCCAAGGGTCTTCCTGACCCAGCGTTCTTCATGAGAGAGCACACTGAAAGGTGGGAACTCCTAAGGCCCAGCACATTTCAGTGCACCACATCCACTCTACAATGGCCCAGAGAAAAGTTGAAAGAAGATAGGAGAAAAAATCATTTAATTTGAAAGAAGAAAAGACATTGACTTTTTTTTTAATTTTTTTTTCAATGTTTTTTATTTATTTTTGGGACAGAGAGAGACAGAGCATGAACGGGGGAGGGGCAGAGAGAGAGGGAGACACAGAATCGGAAACAGGCTCCAGGCTCCGAGCCATCAGCCCAGAGCCCGACGCGGGGCTCGAACTCACGGACCGCGAGATCGTGACCTGGCTGAAGTCGGAGGCCTAACCGACTGCGCCACCCAGGCGCCCCAAGACATTGACTACTTTAATGGTCTTAATGCAAAAGAGAAGAATAAAGAGGACAAAGTGTGATTCAACAGAGTACACAAGAAATTCAGAATCTCTGTTCCAATATTAATTCTGTTACTATCACAGCATATGATCAAGTCATCATCAGGGTTTACATTTTTCTTCTTTTTTTTTTTTTTGGTAAGAATCACCAGAGATGCTTTTTTTTTTTTTAATTTTTTTAATGTTTATTTCCCTGAGCATGAGCAGGGGAGAAGCAGAGAGAGGGGGAGAAACAGAATCGGGAACAGGCTTCAGGCTCTGAACTGTCAGCATAGAGCCCGACATGGGGCTTGAACTCATGAACCATGAGATCAGGACCTGAGTCATGACCTAAGTCAGATGCTTAACCAACAGAGCCACCCACCCCAGGGTTTATATTTTTCATCCATTAATTAAGGAGTCACATAGAGAAAGTATAAAACTTAAGCCATAAAAAGAGTTCAGGTATTTCCCTTATTAAATGTCTACCAGGTCCTGATACAGCACTCCATTCTTTCTATATGACTACTGAAAACCTTGAGAAAGCTGAACTTTCATACTTTACCTCAAAACTAAGGCTGGCAGACAATCCCCTCAAAAAGATCTCTCTTAACTATAATAACCACTATTTTTGTCATCCTCTACTCTCATCCTATATTATTTTCTTATTTTATATTATTTTATTTTATTCTATTATTTTATTTTATTTTATCTTACCTTAATTCTAGTATGGTTAATATACAGTGTTACGTTAGTTTCTTCACACCACTTACCACTGTCTGAAATTATATTACATATATTATTCTCCTTGTTTATTACCTACACTATCAACTCCATTAGGTATGACACTTTGTTTTCTTCCCTGCTATCTCCCCAACATTTAGGAGCCATTCTTAGCCTAGCCATAGTGGGGACTAAATATTGACTGAATAAATGAATATACCTAATCCTGGAATCCAAAAAAACATTTGTACTGAAGCAGTTTGAAACAGTTCCAGTGCTTCTCAAACTAGGATCTTGAATTACCTGGAAGTCAGCTACAAGTACAATACACTAACAAGAGAAGTCCTAAAGACATTTCACCCTAGGCTATATTTCTATAATAGCCCACTCCACTCCTGGTACCATATGCTGCTGAATGACTTCTGTGGGCTAAATGCAGTATTTTTGCAACTATTTTGGTTATCCATAGCCTACTCACATGCTTTAACTTAATTATGAGTTAAGTACTCTCACACCAGGTGCTTAAAAAAAAGTGGGGGGGGGGGTGCATATATTGAGTATGTGAACAAAAGAAAGAAATAGTAATGTCACCAACTGACTTATCCTAAAACGTCCCCTCCGGGTCTCAGAATAGGAGATCCTTAATGACTCCAGACATATTTCCCTTCCTGAGTTGTGGCTTGGTGACTTGGTTCCCCATCTTTCCCATTAAAGGTAGAGACATAAAACATCATCATAATGAAGATATAATGCCAGCAACAACAGTCTTATACTGTGAGCAAGACACACACACACACACACACACACACACACACACCTGTCCATTAGAACAAACCTAGCTTCTCACTGATCCCTCTACTTCAGGGTTTATTTATAGGATCCTAAGACTCAGAGAGACAACAGGTATCTACTACTTTCTACTGACTCAAGTACTTTATCAAGTTGAAGGAAATACATTCGATAAGTCAGATTATTTGTATATGCACATCTTACTGGATTATTTGATTTATTATTTTAAACCAGAGTACATTTACTATCTAAGTTCTGAATAGTATTACTGCCTTTATTCCTTTTACTTTTTTTTGTAAACAAAGAAGAAAAGACAAAACCCAATGTCCAAGAATAGGTCACCATAATAAAACTTTTTAAAAATATGGCCTACTATCATCACATGGCAAACAGCAGTACAGGTTTTTGATATCAATAAAATCTGTACCTTAGAAATACATGTTCATTTTGTCAACAATTTAATTTCAGCCAAAAAAAAAAATCCCACATCACATTAATTTTAAGTTACTGGTTTTCTGAAGAGAAGTATGTATTTAGTTTGTTAAATTGCTTTAGGTTTATAGTGATAAAAGAGCTAATCCTGAGTTATAGGCTTATACATTTTGAGAATCATTATCATAAAAACCATTGAAGTCAATAGTGGTGATCCATGAGAAATAGTATTTTAAAAAGGGAAAAAGAGAAGTGTAAATTTTGTGAAACTAATGGAAGGGTTTAATAAATAGCCAGATAAAGTAGCCAGATAAAAATACACATACAAATACTAATCGTATTCTTATATGTCAGAGATAAATAGCAACAATTGATAATGAAGGAAAAGTTTTCTCTTGTAATAGCAACAAATATATTTTTAAATACTTATGAATGACAATAATAACAATACACATAATATATATTTAACTTTAACAGAGACAGAGGCGTGGCCAGAGAAACACAATTTGGGGAGGTTTGTTTAGGAAAACTTTTTCTTTCAAATGACAAGAGTCAGGAGCAGATATATAAACCAATGAGGAAAATCCCCTTGAAAGAGCAATGTTAAGTGTACTTGTGAGAGAAAGGTGAGTTGCTGAATTCATCTAATTAAACACGTTGAATTTATGTCCACATTAGGTATTTTTCCAACAATTGTTCTTTCTTCTCCCTGACCTGATCTTGTGCTGTGGTGAATCACAGTAATGGAAATAGCATTTCTCTATTTTTCTGATTGTGGGAAAATCAAAATATACGAAGAAAATTCTTTTGACCTGATCTCCATCAACAGAGTAATCTGTATAATTGAAACAAGTATACTGATAATCATGATAATTTGTCTTTTAAAGATAAAAATAATCTATTGCTTTGATCGTGCAGATAATTGCCTCAATTCTTCATTGCACACTGCTAGTGTGGACTGGGTCAAAATAAAAGGGACCGTCCATGATTATCATTTTATTTGCATAATTATGCACGGAAGAAAGGGAGTAGGAATTTTTGTTTTGAAACATCTCTCTTTTCCACTTTTGTGGTGTTGGTTCCACATAATGTTTTATCTTGAATATCAAAACTAGCATCCCCACCACACAATGTTGGCTATGCAAATGTGAGTCTGGATCCCATCAAACCAGCTCTGTCTATAGGAATAAAATCAAGATTCTGTGGAGATTTAAAAAATGTATCAGTGTTTATTAAGTGTTGAAGTTCCCAGTCACTAAGCTATGAACAGCAAAATTTGTCTGGGTAAGGCAATAGAGATTAGAATATTTTTTTATTTTTAGTAGAAAAGTAAAGTGAATTCCTATATATAAGACAAGCTGTTGAGCTCTTTTTCTCTCCTTTGCTTGTGTGTTTACTCTTTTAGTTAATGGCCTTTTTATAATTTCTCTCTTTTCAACACTAGTCTATGTAAGTGATAAGGGTATCACACCTTAAGGCACCAAACTGCAAAAGATAATCCCTAAAGGTGGTATCTTTCTATAATGTATTAAATTAACAAGTAGGAACTTCACACCATTTTAAAGGATGATGCTGATAAAAACTCACCTCAAGACTCATTTGGGGAAAGTATACATTGATCCTTCCCATATGCAGCATGAAGCTATTCAATCTTAGAAGATACCACAGATCAGGTCTCCAGGAAGAACACTCTGAGGTACAGAGTTAGGGGGATGGGGGGATGGGAGGATGGGTGGGGAAGGATTTATTGAGATGTGCTTTCAGGATCAGTACCTGTAGGGGAGTGAAAAGGGCAGGACTGGGCAGAGGAAGAAGATGAACTTTGTAGCAATCTCAACAAAAGCCTCAGCTAATTCCACAAGAATTTCTGGAGCTAGAATGTCCCTTTGCGGTTATCCTGTGTTGGGAAGAAACAGAGCCTTTATAATCCCACATGGACCAACCTTTGTATGTGGGTTGCCCTCCCTACCAGGATGGGGGAAACCTTGGCCAAGGTACCTCACTTCAACCAAGGACAAGTCCCAGAGACTCAGCTGAGCATTATCAGTTGCCCACATTCACAGCAACTGGGGAAATGAGTGTTCTTGTCCTAAAGACAGGAGGTTTGGGCAACATATTGCCAGCATCTACCACACAGGGGTATTAGGAAACAACAACTTTTTTTTAAATCCAAAGGTTCTATCAAAGAACTTGACAAGAGAATCACCTGTGATCTCTTCTACTTAATTTTGGTGCCTTAATTTTCAGGAAAATCAAAAGGAAAGGATTTCAAATGAACTCATGCCTCATAAAAAGTTCAGTTTCACTTAGATTTTAGTCTTGGATCCCATTATCTCTCAGTTAAATTAGATCCCAAAACTCCAAAGTAATTTTCAAGTCCCTTTGATAGTATTAATACTGGTACCTTTTAACTAAATCTGAGAGTAAAATTTAAGTCCCAGAAGAGGACGAATGAAAATGATTGATCATAGAATTCCAGTCCTGAAGCTAGCACTGAATTCAGGCTGCTGAATTCAAACTAAGAATTCAAAAGAACTTCTTTAATCCTAACTCCATCATCATCCATTTTTCCAAAAGAACAGAATTGCTAGTGAACCCATAATGAATTTGATTATCCTTGCAAAACCTAGTTATGTTATGTTTCTTCTACTGAGAAAAAGTATAACAGCCACACTACCTCTTTTTTTTTTCTTTTTGTCTTCCCCTGTCCTTCTTTATAAAGGTCATCAGCTACATCTGGGGTCTCTATAACTCTGAATAGCCAACTGATAGTTATGAAAAGATCATCTACCCTCCCAAATATATGAAAGTCAGCCGTCTTTATTTGGGCATTTTGCCTGGGAGAGGTGCAAAAGAAAACGGAAACGGCTACATTGGGTCTACTATCTCACTTTATTAAGACTTGTGTAGCATCTTTGTTCCTTAGAGGCACAAAATGGAGACAACTAAAAATAGAGGACATTGATCTTTTCCTGGCACTAAGCTTCACAGAAGAATAGCTTTTTGCAAAAGAGCAGCTTTATTTCATCTATTTAAGTATTCCACATCATGCGTGCAACATAGCATTTTCTTTAATGTATTCCATTCCTGGTTCTGCTTTTATTTTGTCAACAGCAACTTTAATATTAATGATTCGTACCAAAAAGAGGAGACTGGAAATACTTAGTTCAGAATAAAGTGACTCCTCTTTTTGTCATAGGCAGGAAGTTAACTTAAACTGATGTTAAACTGTCACTGAACAGGAAAACATAAAATGCAAGCCATTGATTTTAACAGAACTTGTACATTGTTTACACTTGTGAAAGCCAATTTTTAGTTATTTGCAACAATTTTCTATTATAAAGAAGTGACATGTTCCCTGCTGTTTTCATCAGGCATACGTTTTCATTTTCTACTGGGATGTTTCCATGTACTTGTGTATGATTATACCTCAATTTCTGTGTAATTTTTCTAGAATATGTAAGGATAAAACTGTGCATTTTTGTAGTAGGAAGAGAATTCTAGGTCTTATTCAGCAAGTTTTCAAAAGTAAGAAGGGGTATACAAATAGTTCTTGAAGATGGATAACAAAGAATACTAACAATAAATTCTTTCTGATATCCAAGACCCACCTAACTGTGCATCTAGTTTGTTTTTCTTTCAGAATGTTAATCTGAGTCAGGATAAAAGCCAAGATACTAAAGGAGGCAGTCTTCCTGGACTGTACATCCAAGGAGTATATTTGTGACATGCCACACCTCCTCCTGGGTCCCCTGCTCTGAATACCCTCAAGTGCTCTCTGGAGCTCTGCATACTTCCACTTCCATCATGGCCAGAGAAATGTTTCTGGAACAATACCTAAAGTGAACACAGAACACAAACATGCAATATTTTGGTACAAAAATATTGTTGCTAAGAGAAAAGGAAGACAAATTGGCTGACAAGGCAGAAATGAGGGTTTTGCAATTTAGCCTTAAGAGAGAGAGATCAAGTTCTAATTAGATACCCACAGACCTGAAGACTCCTTGATGAGGAAGGTGGGTGAAGATTGCTGGAGTCTAGACAGGGTGCCAACTGGCTCTCCCATGCAGTGACTTGGAGTAGGTCAAACTCTGCGACCTTGTGCATCAGAATGCAACTAGAAAACACTTTGGGCTTAAAGAGCTCTGAGCTACACAGAGCTCACTCTGGTTTCCTGTCTAAAGCATGCATCTTCATTGCATCTCCAAAGTCAAGACTAACCCAAGAATGAGAACTAACATACCCTTACTGTTGTTGGTTACATTGTGTCCCCAAAAAGATATGTTGAAGCATTAATTCTGATGCCTGTGAATATGACCTTATTTGGATATAAGCTCTTTGAAGATGTAAACAAGTTAAGATAAGGTTATACTGGGATAGGGTAGACCCTAAACCAATATGACTGGTGTCCTCAAAGAAAAGAGATGTAGACACATGCATAGAAGGAAGACAATATAAAAACACACAGACAAATAGTGATTGACGGATTATGGATGACTCATGGATGATTGGAGGACGTGTCCACAAGCCAAGGAACACCAAAATTGCCAGCAACCACCAGAAGTTAGGAAATGGCAAGGAAGGATCCCCTCTTAGACCCTGAGAGAGAGGGCGTGGCCCTGACAACCCCCTGATTTCAGACTTAAAGTCTCCAAAACAGTGAGACAATAAACTTCTGCTGTGTTAAGCCACCATGTTTGGGATAATTTCTTATGGGAACCCTAGGAAATTAATACGCCTACGAACAGGAAACAGAGATGGTGCTGCATTGAGGGAACTGTAGAAAGTAGCATGAAGCAAGCAACATTTGAGCTGTACCTTAACAACTGGATGAGATTTTAATAAGTTGAGATGATGGAAGAAGAGGGGAGGACAATTGACAGAAACTGCACAAGGAAGGGGGAGCAGGGGAGAAAGGCAGGTCATGCTTGGGAAACAGCACGAAATCCCATTTTAGTGTGCTGCAGGTATATATGGAATAGAGAAGGTAGAACTACAATGTACATATGCCATAATGAGGAGACAGCCTAAGGAGCTCACACTTAACCCATAACTAACAAAGAGCTATTGACCTCTTTTAGGCAAAACATGATTTGATCAGATACAAGCTTAGAAAGCTTTTTTTTTTTTTTTTTTTTTTTTTTTTGGTCAGTGTTTGTATGGTGGCTTGGGGGGAAGGAGAGAAACTGAAAAAAAAAAGTGAATACCAGTTAGGAAATTACTGCAGTAGTCCAAGAAATGACAATAATAGTAAAATATAAAATTCTATGGGGGGAACAGGAAAGGAACAAAAGAGACAGAAGTGCAAGCTTAGTAGAGATAGAATTGATAGTTCCACTTAATTTTGTGTAGGGATAAAAAGAATAAATGAAAAATAACTGAGCCTGGTTGACTAAGATAAGCGAGGCATCATTAAAAGAAAACGGTTGGAAAGGTGGATTGAGGGAAAACATGAGTTTGAGAAGAGGTTGACGCCAGGTTAAACTGAACTTTTTCCAACTACACAAAGATTCTGCATTCTTGCTTGAGAAGTCTCAGAGCCAGTTCAGTATATGTGTGCTGAGGCAAGCACAGAGCCAGTTCTTACCTAGGCCTGAGCTGTTATAGCACTAAACTGAGGGTCAGGGGGAAGGCAAAGGAGAAAATGGGAAAAGAAAAACAGACCCAAAATATGTTTGATAACATCTCAGTTGCACACATGTATGGATCCCCTGAGATGATCTGAAAGGAGCCATAATGGGAGGCTGAATAAGCCACAAGCCACAGTCTCAATTATGCCACAGGCCAAGCTTTTTCCAAAGCCCTGAGCACAGCTCATCTGTCCAGGGCAATCTTGGAGATGGTGGAGTTACTGACAATGAAAAATAGATTAAAGACTTACAGGGGGCCCATAGATTGTTGCTCTTTCTGGTTCAAAATGAAAAATAAAGCTCGCATAAATCCCCAAGTACACATATTTTAAGCCAGTATATATAACAAGAAGCATTGTAAATACAATAAATAAAAAAAAAAGAAATGTTCAGGGGCGCCTGGGTGGCTCAGTCAACTCTTAATTTCAGCTCAGGTCACGATCTCATGGTTCATGAGATAGAACCCCACATGTCCATGCTGACAGTGGGGAGCCTGCTTGGGATTCTCTCTCTCCCTCTCTCTCTACGTCTCCCACCTCAAAATAAATAAATGAACATTAAAATGTTCAAATTTCTAGTCCAAAGTTAATATTTTTAAAGGCACTAAGGTATCTAAGTTACACTTGTTAAATTATACTCTCTAGAAAACTATACTAGCCCCCATTGAAAATTCTTATTTCTATAAACTGGAAAAAAAAAGAAAGAAAAGAAAATTGGAAGTTCCCATTTGTTAAATTAATAGAGATGCAGAAGTTACTAATCAAAAGAAGAATGTGTTACAGATCGGCTTCTACCGTTCAATAGCACCTACCATAGACCAGACACTGTTTAACATCGGAATGAGCATAAAAATAAAAATACATGGCCCACACCTGCATGGAGGCTATAGACAAAATAAAGGAAAACAACAAATAAGTAGATTAAACAACCAAAAAAAAAAAAAAACTGTGATAGAAACTAATGTGTAGGGGGTATCTACTTTAGATAGAGTGGGCATGGAAACTTTCTCTGAGGAGCTGACATTTAAATTGAGATCTTAGGATGAGAGAGCCAATATTGTTGCTTTTTATGAAGATATAATTGACATATAGCATTATATAAGTTAAAGGTATACAATGTTGAATTGATACATTTATTATTGCAATATGATTACCACCAAAGCATTAGCTCACACCTGTCTTATGTCACATAAAACATAACTTTGAAGTATATAATACAGTATTGTTGACTATATAGCCAGTATGCTATCCACTAGATCTTTAGAATATATTCACCTTCTAGTTGCAAATTTCTAGCCTCTCATAACATCTCCCCAGTTCCCCCAACCTCACAGCCTCTGACCAACAGGTACATGAAAAGATGCTCAGCATCACTAATCATTAGGGAAATGCAAAGCAAAACCACACTGAGATATCACCCCACACATGTCAGATGGATAATATCAAAAGACAAGAAATAACAGTGAGGGCAAGGATGTGGAGAAAAGGAACCCTTGTGCACTGTTGCTGAGAATGTAAATCGGTGCAGTGTCAGGCTCTGTGCTGACAGCATGCCACTATAGAGAACAGTATGGAAGTTCCTCAAAAAGCAAAAATAGAACTACCATATGATCCGGCAATGCCACTTCTGGGTATATATCCAAAGAAAATGAAAACAGGATATTTAAAAGACATCTACACACCCATATTTATTTCAGTATTATTCACAATAGCTAAAATACGGAAATGACCTAAGCGTCTGTTAACAGAGGAATAGATGAAGAAGTTGTGTTCATATATACAAAGGAATATTATTTAGCCAAGAGAAAGAAGGAAAATCCTGCCTTTTGCAATAACATAGAGGAACCTTGAGGGCATTGTGCTAAATGAGAGAGAGAAATCAGAGAAAGACAAATACTATATGATCTCATTTTTTTGTGGAATCGAAAACAGCCGAACTTAGATAAGAGCAAATCTTTCAAAGAACTGGGGGAGATATTTTTCTGATAAAATAAATGATGAGAAGGCCCTAAGTCAAGAAAGTCCTCAGTATGTTCAAGGTACTGAAGGAAAAGATCATTCCAGATGGAGCAAAGTGAGAGAAAATGAGAAAGTCACCAGATGAAGCTGCAAAAACAAACAAACAAACAAAAACAAAAACAAACCACCCACACACACACACACACACACACACACACACACACACACACACACACACAGCAGGAGCAAGACTGAGCAGTGTCTGATAGGATACCACAGAGTATAGAGCTTGGGTCTGTTTCTGAGCATAATGGGAAACTGGAGAATTTTATAATCCAATTTTCTTGCTTAAAATTTTTTCATACTTGCTGCATAAAAAATAACACAGAACTTGACAAGCCCCAGATTCTCAGTGAGAAGATAGAAGACAGGAGGCACAACAGGAGGATCTTTGAATAATCTAGGTAAGATATGAGAGAAGTGGACATATTCAAGAGATATGTGAGATAGAACTGACAGGAATTCACAACAGATTTGAATAGAGATGTGATAAAGAGGGAGGAACCAAAAATGATTCCTAATGTGGTGACTTGGGCAACTGGCTAGATGCTAGATAGTGCCATTGACTAAGACAGAGGAGAAGCAGATTTGGGAGAGGAAATCGAGAGTTGAGGTTTAGACATGTCAAGTTTGGAATGCCTGTGAAACTGTCATCAAGGTGCTCACATAGTGAGTTGTTAAAAATAAGATACGAGACCAAAAATAGAGTCACTTATGCTAAGCACCAAGTCACCGAATCAAGACTTAATTTTAAGTTTAAGCTCTCCTAGAAATGGAATATTAGGGGCGCATGAGTGGCTCAGTCAGTTGAGCATTCAACTCTTCATTTCAGCTCAGGTCATGATCCTAGGATCACGGGATTGAGCCACACTCAGTGTGGAGCTTGCTTAAGATTCTTTCTCTCTCTCTCTCTCCCACCCCCCCCCACCCCCCGCTCATGCTCTCTCACATGCTGTCTCTCACTCTCTCTCTAAAAATTAAAAAAAAAAAAAAAATTTAAAGAAAGAGTATAAAATTTCATATATTAAAAATAAATAAATAAATAAACAAACAAACAAACAAATAAATAAAAAGAAATAGAGTATTAAACCAGTCGATCAGGAATTGCCTGATAAACATTAGTTACGTCATGTGCCTGATAAACCCCTGACATCCCCTATGAGGAAAATAATCCTTCAATAACCAACCCACTTTTTTGCCTAGTATAACTCCCTTGTTCCTTCTCCCTTCTGCCTATATAATCTCTTGCCTTGTATAGCTTTTCAGATTTTCTTTCTATCTAGTAGATTGGATGCTGCCTGATTCATGAATCACTGAATAAAGCCAATAGGATCTTCAAAATTTACTCAGTTGAATTTTTTTTAAGAGTCTAGAGGTCAGAAAAGACATCTGGGCTGGGCATATGCATTTAGAAATAGAAGAGACCACCCAGAGAATGTGTAAGGAAACCCCTACACTTAGAAGTGAGGTGAAGGAACAGAAATCTGCCAAAAGTCATTATCATTGTCAGCACACATGCAACAACATGCCCTTTTCTGATTAAAGTCCGTTCCTACCCTCCTAGAGTCAAGCATTATCTTGACTGTTACGATAACCACTTCCTTACTTTTTTATATAGTTTTACCACCTAAATACTCAAACCTAGTGATATGTTTAGTTTGCCTGTTTCTGGCATCAAGGTTAGTCTACCTGCACACAATGAGTTGGAAAGTAAATGCTCTTTGTGTGTTCTCTGGAATAGTTGATTTAAGATTAGAATTATTTCCTGCTTAGAATGTTTGGCAGAAATCATAGGTAAAGCCTTATGGGCCTGAACTTTTCTTAATTGGAATGTATTTAACTACTGATTCAGTTTCTTTAATGGTTACAGAAGTATTCAGGATTATTCTCGTTTATTGATATTAATACAAAAAAGTAGTCAAGTACTGTCTAATTGAAGACAACTCTCATCACATATATTTTTCCTTTTAGGAGGAAATTGAGGGAAGAGTGAGTAGGGATAAATCACTATTAAATTACTATCAATTTGCATTTTTAGAATATATATCAGATTACTCAAAAAAAAGCATTGGATAGCTGACAAAAAAGGCAAGGTTAAGTTTTTAACACAGATAACGTACTGGACTCCTCTCATATGCCTCCCTGGGTTTGCTCAGGCAAAGTTTTCTGCTCAGTGCTACCAGTGACTCAGTTAAATCATCTTGCACTGACGGCATTATTGAAAGCCACGAATAGGAAGTTTTGCTCTCCAACAGAAGAAAGTTCATTGCTGCATTTGTTGTGGGGCTGTGTTCCTTGCGGCACTCCACCTACATGGCTGGCGGGGCTGCAAGAGCGGCTGCCCAGTTCCTAACTATTGCTTAAAGGTATGACCTGAGAGCATCTCACTTCTTGCCTTCCATCATCAGTTTCCCTGTTGCCCCTGAAGCATCAAACACTGGAGGATTTTCTTAGTACACATACACACTCATAAATCAACACACACATGCGCGCACACACACAGTCAAGGCTCAGAAGTCTGTAGACTCTGGGCAGACGGGCAAGGCCCAGACTGGTGTTTGCTTCATCTGCTCATCCCCTAGGGCTGTTGTTCATGCAGATTTTGCGGCCCCTGCTGTTTTGAATCCAGATTCCCAAGCCAGAGCTGGAGGGACTAAGAGGCACAAAATACAAGAGAAGGGCAGATGACATCCATGGAATGAACTTTGACTAATGAAATGTGAGAACTGGCACATATTTTTTTCTCCTTCTCTCCCTGATCTGAGACTAATTTGAGGCACAGTTAGTCTACAGCCTCAGTGCAGATGTCTCCTAAAACCAAGTAATCCTTTGCACACATCACAAAGCTCTGGCCAGCTCATTAACATGTCCCACTGCATTTTCCATCCCTCCTTTCCTGCCACTACCTCTCTGCCCTCACTCCTGATCCTGGCATTGCACTCCACAATTAACTATTAACATGTAAGATTGGGCCTCAGACTATTTTCTAAAGACCCCAGGCTAAGACAGATAATCAAGTACTACTATATATTTTAGGTTAAAAATATCTTTTCCCATGTTTGCCATATACTGCTTACTCATATGTTCATAATGATAACCACTGTCTCTCAAACATTTTTAACTCCATTACTTCTCTCTATGGTCACACTTGCCTGTCAAAGCCAACCATTCCCTTTCTTCTTCTGTCATTTGTTCCTCCCTCCCTCCCTCCCTTCCTCTTTCTTTCATATAATACACATACGCAAAAATGAATTAAAACATAAATGTGTATTTGAACAATAACACACTACCCAGGTCAAGAAATAACATCATTATCAGCACCCCAGCAGCCACATACCCCTTTTTATGAAAGTCCACTCCCAGCACCCCAGACTTAAGTATTATACTACCTTTATTAAGGTACTATTTATTTATTATTTCGAGAGACAGAGAGAACACAGGCAGGGGAGGGGAAGAGAGAGGGGGAGAGAGAGAGAATCTCAAGCAGGCTCCATACGTCAGCGCAGAGCCCAATGTGGGACTGGATCCCATGAACCACAAGATCATGACCTGAGCCAAAACCAAGAGTTGGATGTTAACCTACTGAGCCACCCAGACGTCCCATGCATTATTCTACCTTTAACCATCACTATGTATCAGTTCATGAAAGTAAGAAACAAAACTGGAACTGTCCTTCTTTGGCACCAGATGAAGAGGTTTTCTCTACCTAACAACTAATACCCAAGTAAGACCTAAAGTTTATTATGATTATGTGTGCAACGTACAGCCAAAAATTTGACAAAACAATTCATCTTCTCATTCTAGAAAACAGGAAAGTCTATAACCACCACAATAACAAGAAAAAGAATGTCAAATGGGCACCTGGGTGGCTCAGTCGGTTATGCATCTGACTTCGGCTCAGGTCATGATCTCGCAGTTCTTGAGTTCGAGTCACGTTTCAGACTCTGTGCTGACCTCTGGGAGCCTGGAGCCTGCTTCAGATTCTGTGTCCTTCTCTCTGCCCCTCCCCTACTTGTACTCTGTCTCTCTCTCTCTCTCTCTCAAAATAAATAAACATTAACTTAAAAAAAGGAGAAAAATGTCAAATGTACCTTTCATGACTCAGGATTCCTCTGATGATCTCAATTTCACCTATAAGAACATACATTGTGTTTAAGACAACAATTCCGGAAATAAAAGGTAACTTAGGTAGGCCAAAAAGCAGACTGAAGATTGAGAGTTTCATTCCTGGATCTGCAATTAGCTCACCACTACTTTTATAAAATGCTTAATTTTTCTCCTTAGCAGCAAAATAATATACTACAACATAATCAACAAACCCAACCAACAAGGCAGAGAGACAGGTATTGATTTGCTTTCCTAAGACCCAGGGGCTTCAGTGAATCAGACTTCTGGGAAGCTAACCATTCCTTAAACACATCATAGGTTTACAACTAAAATGTGAAACTCAGATTGTCTCTTTCTCTCTAGGCCTTGGTGGTTTGTGGGGCTGGGAGGGTGGAAATTTTCACCTGTTGAGGGGCAAGTTTTCTTTTTCTTTCTTTTTCTTTTGCAAAAATAGTTGAGGGAGAAAAGGATTCACATCAGCAGCCAAACAAATACTTTTGAAATTATTTTTTAATTATCCTTCCTCTATTACCCTTCTGTTACTTCCCCCATGAAAGCCCTGTATACATCCTTCCATACCTTTTTTTCATAGAAATGTATTGAAGCACAGGTATACGTGCATGGACTTCCTAGTTTTTTATTTATACACAAATGGAATCTTTTTATGCATAGTATTTTGCTTTCACATATTACTTTTAGTTTTGTAATATAAATATTACTTTTACTAGCTTTATATACATCATGGATATAATTCTAGATCAATAAACATAAGATGAATTCATTCTTATTAACTGCTGAATAATATCACAGTATGGATGTAAAAATTAATCATTTCTCTACTGAAGCCCATGCAAGTTACTTTCAGATTTCTGCTTCTACAAATAATACCTCAATAAACTTCTTATCTACTGGAGTTTTTATTTCAATGGAACAGAGTTCCAAAAATAGGACTCCTGAGTAAAAAAATTACCTGTATTATTTATTTTTAGATATATAGCCTACTTTTTTAAAATGTTGTAATTTATACTTCTACAAGGAAGAAATGAGTGCATAATCTCTTACTGGCTATTTTTAGTGTGTAAATTTTGTCTAATAGGTGGAAAGTAGTTGTGCTTTCTAACTCATGGTTGCACTTTCCTAATTACTCCTGAGGTTAACTATCTTCTGTATGGTATTTATCTCTACTTTTTTTTATTGGTTTGGTTAGCCTTTTCAGTTTCCTAATTTGAGTTTTATTTTTGGAATCAATTTGTGGGAGATCTTTGAAGGATACTAACCCTTTTTTGGGCATTTGGTTAATATCTCTCAAAACTCTCCCACAAATCTCCATATGTGATGTAAACTTTCTTCTCAGTTTATGGTTCTTTTTTACCTTTGCTTGTGAGGTCTTTTGCCATATAGGGTTTTTTTATTTATTTGTTTTGAAAGAGAGAGAGAGAGAGAGAGAGAGAGAGAGAGAGAGAGAGAGAGAGAGAGAGAGAGAGAATATCCCAATCCCCAGCTAGGGGGCTCTATCTCATGACCATGAGATCATAACGTGAGTTGAAATCGAGAGACAGACACTTAACTGACTGAGCCACCCAGGTGCCCCTACCATATAGATTTTTAAATTTTATATAATTGTGATAGGAATTATCAGGTGCCCACCAAAATCTGTTCTGCTTCCTTCTTTTATGCGTGACTAGAATGTACTTCCCTTGAAGTTCGGTGTGACCTGGGACTAACTTTCACCAATGTAATGTCTGCAGGAGTAGTGTATATCTCTTCCCAGATTTAGGCCTCAAAAAGTAGCCATGCCCAGTGAGCCTGGGTGGCTCACTTGGTTGAGCATCTGACTCTTGATCTCAGTTCAGGTCCTGATCTCACAGTTCGTGGTATCAAGACCTGCATTGGGCTCTGCACTGACAGCATGAAGCCTGCTTGGGATTCTCCCTCTCCCTCTCTCTGCCCTTCCCCTACTTGTTCGTTTTCCCTCTCTCTTTCTCTCTCTCTCAATAAATAAATACACTTTAAAAAAAATTAGCCATGCTCCCTCCATGCTCTCTTCCTCATTCTACCAAGTGGAACTTGAACATGGACAAAACAGCCCAGTTTTGAGCATGGAGAGGACAATATCCGAGGAGATGACAAAGCCACATGTATCAGTTAGGATCCAATCAGGAGATAGAGTCCAGGGGAAATTTTAACATAAAGAACTCTTAAACTCTGATAAATGATATGAGGAAACACTATATGGGACCCAAGAACTGAGAGAGAGCATCCAGTGAAGGCCCAACTTAGAAAGGGGCTCCTTTCCCAAGGCTGGAGTTCAGGCCTCATTTAATTTAGCCCATTAGACAGCAGAGACTTTTGTTTGTTTGGCCAAGCCAGAGCTGGTGTGCAGTCACTGGACAAGGAGGAAGCACCCCTCCAGAGTGCAGGTAGGTACAGACAGTCAACACAGGTCTGGTGGCATAGGCATGCAAAGGGGGAGGGGGGGACCTGGGGCACAAGACTACAAAGGGAATTGTGGCACCTCTGTGGGCAGAAGGACTTTAGGAACAAGTTTTGGTGTTAAGTGGGCCTCAGGAAAATCATCACCGGACATGGCTGAGGCTGTAAGGTTGCCAAAGTACTGCTCATTCTGGGTGCACATTTGGGGCAGAACTCTACTGGACATCCTCACATCCGCACTGCTCATCCACCATGCAGCCACCAGAAGCAGTAGGAAAAACTCCGGTTTCCAGCAACATCCCTCCAGCACCCTCTATTGAGAAAGCTTGACATCTTGCATACTATAAAGGAAAGATGCCTCAAGAATTCTGTTCCCTACCAGAAACCATGTATTAAAAGTGAATGTGGAGCTTAAAGGCAATAAAATGATAACTGGCACACTGCGACTTGTCAACTTGGAAAGAGCCCGAGTTCCTGAATGACCACACGGTCCACTCACAGCCTACCTCCCACCTGGAATGCTTGCCTCAGAAATGTTACATGAGAGAGAAATAGCTTTTATATCTTTTGAGTCACTTGGAGGGGGAAGCTCTTTACAATAGCAGTTTGGTTTGATCTTAATTAGTTCAGTGGTCAGTTATGTTCATCTTTTCTGCATGGCTTCTGGTGTTTCTGCCTTGCTTGGGAAAATCCCCTAAATTTCATTTATAACTATATAGCAGGTGACTATCCAATGAGGGAAAGAGTAGTCAAAAGAGAATATTGCCACCTGGCTACTTGCCAGCCACTTTCTGATACAAATAAGCAAAAAGAAAAGAAAAGAAAGACAAAGGAACGTTATGTAAGTAAAGTTCCATAAACACAAACCACTCTAGTTCCTTTAAGAAATCTCTGTTGAATACCTTCCAAAATACAGACTTAAAGCAGCTGCAGAAAGAGAGTGATTTAATATAAAATAATCACAATCACAAGTTCTGCTAGTTGGCTGAATGTCTTCACCACTCTATATAAACATTTGTTAATTACACAAGAGGCTCCAAAGGCTAGAAACACAGAAGATGTAGTTCAGTAGAAAGTTCTACACTGTCTTCCTCCAGAAATTATTCCTCTGGGCTACAACTCAGGTCTAACCTGAAGATTGTCCTGTCACATGAAAAGCTAGTTATAGTCTCTCCATGTATTCTCCATTGTCCTCCTTTCCTGTAGCATTATTTTCTTTTTTGTAAGAAAAGAGCATGGCATTACAGGTAAAGTCAGTCAACATTTAAGGCTGTAGTCTGTATGCATGTTGTATTGGTTAACCCCTGGGATAAAAGGCAAAGGAAAACGAGACCCCATCCAGATCCAAAAGTGTTATGGGCTCTCAGGGAATGTGAATCAACCCATGAAATAGGCCACAGGAACTTATCACTGATTAAAGCATCAGTTGTGACAAGTGCCCACCAGCTCTAAGAACAATGAAAAGATACCGGTTAAACACATTTTTCACCTCCCTTTTCCTGCACACATCCACAAGTAATCACAGTATATGTATGTATAAATACTGGCTCACTAATTGAGGCCACCAGAAGACAAGGTAATAGTGACAATGTGGTGATTACCTGAAGGTGGCTGGTGATAAATATCATTGTGCTTTTTGCATTGCATGAATTTATTACATTTCAGCCACTTGTTCTAAATAATATCATAAAATCCACTAACAAATAACAGCTTTCTCACTATTGTTTTTTTGTGATCTGGAATCCTTTTCTGGAAATTCCAGCTTACATTCTGTTGTAATAGAAAACAAAATCACCTACCATTGCTCCCAACATTTTAACCCCATCTATACCTTCCTCCCTGACCCCACCTGCTATCCTTCAAGACTCTCTTCAAATGTAACTCCTCTGTTGGGTCTTTTCTGAGTTCCTCTAGAATAGAATTAATCCATCCAGCATGAGTGTTGTTGTAGCACTTGGACACAATTACAACATCTTCATCTCCTACTGATCTGTAGCAGAGATTTGGTCTCATATATAGATTTCTACTGTGTGTCATTTGTACGTGACCAATAAAAGTTTATTAAACGAATGAAATGTTCAAGTTTGCTGCATTACCTCCATCCTCTAATGTCATGACTTTAAATTCTTAAAATATTTCACAAAGTGACTAATAACGTTCCACTAAAATAGTGTGCCGTTTGCATTTAGAGCAATATTAAAAAGCTCTCTGCCACTCATTCAGCAGCCCTTTTCTATGGTGGGTTATGTTCTGGACGTGCGCTGCCCTCTGCTGGTGTCCATTTAAACAAGCGCATACATGGTACCTGCTGTGCAAGGCTGGCCTTTCTTTAAATGGTGGTTCTAAACCCCTGTGGCTCTGGACAGGAGATAACAACGCGGTCATAAACTATTTACAGAAGGCCATTAGTGCAAAATGTTCACTTTCATTTTATAATTTGTAAAGAATAGGCCAGATACCAAATAGGAAATAAAGGCTGGTAAATTTCTTTATAGCTGTTTATAGGGGTCCTGAGTTGCTTTAAATATTTGTATTATTTTTATTATGCCCATAATTTTAAGTGGCTTTATTACAATCTTTCTAGGACCACACAACTATATCAAAGAAATAGAACATATTAATGCCACCAAAGTTCCATGATCCCAGGGAAAAGTGAAGAGATTCAAGTAACTGATGGTGCCAATCTTTGCACAAAATCATAAAATAAATGCATATTTATTTATTGACTTGAAAGGCATTAATAATATATTAAGTTAAAACAGTATGTGTATTCATGTGTACATGTAGGTGTATAGATACTGATATAGATATAGTTTCATATATATTGCAGTGTGTTTCTATTATGTAAATACATATTTTATATGCACAGATCTGTAGGCAGAAAGGTCAGGAATAATATATCAGAATGCTAATGACTGTAATTGGTAAGTAGATGGCAACATTTTTAGGTGCTCTTAATTTCTCTATCTGTATTTTTCTAATTTTTCTGAAATAATCAGGAAGTAGTGGGGTAACGAAAAAATGAAGACAAAAACTCAGCTAATGTTACCAGGGGAAATATTAATAAACGAAACCTGAAGCCAAGATTAAAACTGCCCTGTTCATGCAAGTAAAAGAGGCACCTTCTGATATAAGCATCACTAAGAGAAACAGATCTATAGCTGCCAATTACGGGAAATGTGCTGAGCCCCAGAAGGCCGTCCTCTTGAGGGGCAGGCTGGGTGAGGCATGGTTCAGCCCCATTTATGTGGCAATTAATCATTAAGCCAGTCTGTTCTTCATTAAGAAGCCAATGAAGTCAGGCCCACGGTTGCTCTGGAAATGTGTATGGCTTGCTAAAAGACTGCTTGAGTTAGTCCAAAAAGGAACCAAACCATAGGCACCACGTTAAGAATGCTCAAGACAGGGGGGAAATGGCATGGACACTTGGCAAAGAAAGCTCAGCAATTTTCTTTTTAATTATTGAGATAAGAAAGTGAGTTTGGTTTCATTTAGCTGTTCAAATAGAAATCTATTTAAATATTTAAACAGAAAAGCCTCCTGATCTACCATCCTGCCCTCCTGTAACAGCTATGGCCTTTCCACAGAGATAAATTTTATAGTGGATTTGGTTTGGGAAACTTCTATTTTATGGGTTAGAAATTGATTTCAAGAGCCTTCAGCAGAGTAAAACACACACAATTGTGTATTTGCTCTGGGGGTAAGTCCACACTCCCTTGCAGTACAAACTAAATCTCCTGCTGGTAAACACTAGGATGTTTGGCATTTGAATTGCTTCTCTTTTAGAGATATGGTCCTGATAATCTCTTTCACAAACCATTAAGGACCCAAACCCTCCCCAAATGCCTCGTTCCTTACTTCCTAGACATCATCCTGCACTGTTTTCTTCCATTCTACTTGGGCAAATAAAATTCAACAACCTCAAAGCAACAAATATTTAGGTACCTCCTTGCTGTTCCCAGTGAAACTTTAACCTCCCAGATGGGTCCCTATAACCAGACAAATCTTCCTGCTCTCTTCCATAATGGAAGCCCATTCCATAATTTAAAGGTTTGCTTCAATCATGTATCTTTCAAGAAGCAATTCCATAATAAGGAGGAGAGGGACCCTGTCACAGCATTTAACCCATCAGCCTTTCCATGTTTCCAGGGTTTTACTCTGCCTAGAATCCCCAGCCCATTTTTTCATCCAGCAAAATACTTTGACTTTGAAGATCTAGCTTAACTGTCAATACCTCAGTCTCCTCTAAAAATGTAAGTTTCAATCATTCCCTGACAATCATTCCCAACTGCCTTGTACATACTTCAAGCAGAGGTCTAACGTTGTATTTCAATTTTTTGTTTATATATCTGTCTTCTCCCTTTATACTGTGCGTTCCCAAGGAAACAGACAGTCTCTCATCATGACATTCCCAGTACCTACTGTTCAAGAAATAATGCTGAATGAATGAATAAATGAATATAACAACCCCTACAGAATCCAATTTGCCTATTTACTTTAACAGACCCAAAAGACAAGGTGAGAGCTTTACCTCAACTCTTTTTATGAATCAAACAAGTGCTTTTTTTTTTAATTTAGAGAAAGTGCACAAGTGGGGGAAGGGGCAGAGGGAGAAAGAGAGAGAAAGAGAAAGAATCTCAACCAGGTTCCACACAGGTCTCAATCCCATGACCCTGGGATCATGACATGAGTTAAAATCAAGAGTCAGATATTCAACTGACCGAGCCACCCAGGCGCCCCCAAATGAGTACTATTTTAATTAATATTTAACAGAATGGCATTTATTAATATTTTTGTAGAGGGTAGTGTGAAAGTATCAATTTTCACTTCATGGTTTCTCATGGAAAAAAATAAGCTTTTCAAGAAAAAAACATAGATTTTCCTAGCAGCTCAAACTTCCTTTCACCAAATTCTGCTAACCCAAAACAGCCAGCCAAGAACTGTGTCACATTTTGTCACCCCAGAGAACAAGATTTTTTTTCCTGCTACACTTGTGTGAATTTCCTACATGGCTTTCTTCAGCTCTGTGTACCATAGGTGGCTAGGTAAAGAAAATTTCAGTATTATTGCTTGATTCAAAAGTAAGAGACCCTGTAAATTTTTATGCTCCCAGTGTAGCCTTTTATTTTTGTTAATCATATCTCTTCCTCAAGAAACTTATACCTCCATAATCATGAATTGTACTCTTCCCCCTAAACTCCTTCCTGTTATTATTCCTAACTATTCCACACATAAAGTTCTTCCTGTAACCTTTAAAATTAATCACTTTGTTGGTTAAGTTAAATTTTGTCTACTTCCTGTTAGCCAACAAGCAAGTTGAGAAAGATACAGTCATTCTTTCAAGTACACAGTAGCACAAAATGCAATCTACAAGCTAGCACAGAACCATCTAATAAACCAAAGGAAGCTCCCACTCTAGTAATTCAGTGAAGGTCCAAGCTGTCACTATTCCATCACTTGATTTGTTCACCTGTGAAGCCATAGGTTTGTTATTTGGAAATACAAAGCAGCAGCTGCTGTCCTCATAATTCAGTTCAGGAAAAATAAAAATAAATTTTTGACATCTATTACTTGAATATTTCAGATGAACCCAGGTCAGCATGAACAGTACAAGTAGAAATGTCAGGTTTAATGTCTTTGTAACACAAAACAACCAACCATCGTTAATTGGCAAATCAGAGTATTTTGCCTGTAGTAACACTTCTGTTTTCAACTTAAATATTTATTTACCTGATACATCTCTGAAATCTATAGCTAGTTTCATCCCTCAGCCAGTTTGTACATCAACAGTTTTGTTAAGCATAGCAAAATGATCATCTATGTTTGTACATAGTATAATCCCCAAGGCTAAGAGTTAACGTTAATACCCTCTGGATGTGCCAGGATCTCCCAATGAAGTGGTACACAAAATCAATCTTTTGGTGTGCTAATTAGAAAGCAATCTGAATGGACGTGTGACCATTGACCATATGATACATACAAGACAAAGGCATTAATGATGTTAAAAAAATTTTTTAAATGTTCAATATGAAAAGTCTTTTATTTCCTAAGCTAGATTCATAATAGATTAGTTTTTACTCCGCAAACATGAGTGAATACACTCCACCTGTGCATCTGTGGCAACCAACTAAACACTACAGTTCTAATTCAGGATTATTACATAAAGTTGGGTTTGTTTCCAAAGCTATTTGGGGTTATAACTGGAACAGAAGTAGCCTATGCTCTTAATTTTGAAACAAAAAACAGATGTATGAAAATATTAACCTTGATGGATAGGATAGCACTAATTTTGCTTCTGGACTTTTTTCCTTTTTGGAAAATTTCTTCACCAAGAAAGATTTGTCTGGGGAGATTCCAATTTTCTCACTGTGTTATTAAAATTCAGAAACTTTTGGGGCGCCTGGGTGGCTCAGTCGGTTGGGCGTCCGACTTCGGCTCAGGTCATGATCTCACGGTCTGTGAGTTCGAGCCCCGCATCAGGCTCTGTGCTGACAGCTCAGAGCCTGGAGCCCATTTCAGATTCTGTGTCTCCCTCTCTCTCTGCCCCTCCCCTGTTCATACTCTGTGTCTCTCTGTCTCAAAAATAAAATAAAAAACGTTAAAAAAAAATTTTTTTTTTAAAAATTCAGAAACTTTATATAGAGACCGTATAACAAAATATTTGGTGGCAATATTTGGTAGGTGACAGTATTTGGGGTCTAAAACTCATATTAAGATTTGAAACATTTTGATTTATCATAAATTTAATATATGGTCTATCAAATTACTAAAACATTTCCTTTTAATAATGCTTGAAGCTAATACTGCCGCTACTGTAGTTATGAATAATTTAAATTTGAATTTACATGTTTAATCATTTCTGTCTAAAAAAATAGTGAAACACAATGTTAGGCTGATTGTTTCTCTGATTTCCATGTAAATTGCCTCTGTTAGTAAATTTGCTTGTCACTTAATACAGTCGAAAATTTATTTAATTACTGAATATTTCTGGCTTGTTTTTTTTTTTTTTAATAAATCTTACAAGCTTTTCTGGACGGAAGCTTTGTAGTGATCTAATATTCAGTTTTTCTGATATATTGGAATAGAGGTTATTTTTTAAAATCTGACAAAACATGGATTATTTAAATAAAAACAAAGCCTCTCATCTAACTGCATTACTTCAAATGCTTATTTTCTTTATTGTTAATGACACCATCTTAGAAACTGAATATATTTTCCTTTGTGTTTTTCTCAGTGTATTTGATGTCTGTTTCAGATAATACCCCATTTAAATTACTTGAGATTCCTGTTCTCTAAAAGAAATGGGCCAGGAGGAGGTAAGAAGGGAACCGAATTGTCCCTAGATTGTAGAACATGAGATGGCAAAACATGTGGTCAATTATCTTTATGAGCCTGTACCTGATTACACAAGAGAAAACCTGTACCCTCCTAAAAGGCAAGCCCAGAGGTTAAAAGTCATGCTCTCTCAAGAGCTCTCTGCTATGGGGAAGAATCCTCACATACATCAAGGCGAGCCAAAGGCCACACGTGGACCAAACTTTCATGAACATGGGCCACAACCTGTCACCACACTTTGCTCTTTACAAGTACCATCAAAACGTTCATGGATTCATTGATTTATTCACTCAGCACATACATTTTGAGCATGAAGTATGTGTAAGGCACTACGCAATTCCCTAATGCTAGAGGCATGGCCAGCCCATGCCTGCACCTTGACCCCTTCAATAAGTCGGCAGTCTGCACAAGCTCAGAAGCCCATCTACCTCAGAAAAAAGCACAGATTTCTCAAGGTGTCAACCAAAAAAAAAAAAAAAAAAAAAAAAAAAAAAAAAAAATCCCACAGAAACCATTTAGAATCAGAAGATAAAGCCAACAGTGTATATGCTGAATTTGCTAGACCTGTTGCTTAATTCTCTTTAGGCTAGCAATTTAACCTTCACTACAGTAACCTTCCTTTGATGTCTTTCAGAATCTTGGTGCATGGACAGGCCTTGTATTTTATGACTAATTGCACAAACATACACACATCTCCTTAAAATGTATACAAAATTATTCTCTAGACCCAGTTAATTTTAAAACCCTTTGTGCTTAGACCCTCTACAGTTCATTGAAAATGCTGAAGCCAGTATTCTTAAGGGTAGTGGCAAGCCATGGTGGGCAGAGTAGATGCAGGTGATAACACTTGGAATGATAGGGAGCACCACTAATTTGTTTGTTCAATAAACATCTTTATTTCCTTACCCTGTACCTGGCTCTGTGCTCTATATGACATTGGAGCTATATAGACAGACATGATTAAAAACAATCACAAGTTAAATTCTTGCCTCAAGCTGCTCATGCTGTCTTAGAACAAGCAGACATGTTAATACTTACCATGCAATAGATGGATATATATGAGACATGTGAACAGGATACTGCAAAACAGAAGCATTACCAGATTGATCTAGAAGCAGGAGAGGAGTCAGAGTGTGACAAAGTAGGTGACAACTGAGCCAAACTGTATCAGACAGGTGGGAATCCTAGGTGAACAAGGGCATAAAAGACATTCAAAGCAGTGGAACGGCACATTGCACTTGGAGAATTAGATGTGGGTAGAATAAAACTGTATCAGGAGATAAAGCTAAAGAAGTAAGCAGACCACAAAGAGCTTTGGATTCATGACTAAGAATAAGCTTGGGTTTTAGTCTGGGGAATCACATGATCAATTTGGGAATGGAACTAGAGGTATAAAATTGGGAATCTTTGACTTACGGATTGAATTTAAAAGTAGAATACATTATATAGATAGAGCTTGTGAGTCAGAAGGGAAGATGGGAAACGAACCCTTTTGAGCACCATCATTTAAGAAGCAGGGAGAGAAATAAGAGTCCATGGGGAACTTTTTAAATCAGCAGCCAGAAGGTATGAGGAAAACCAGAAATGAGAAAGAACACATGAGAAAGGGTTTTAAGAAAGAAGTCTTTATCAATGCAGAAGAGAGGTGAAGTAAGATAAGGAATAAATCCAAAGGATTAAAAAAAAAAAAAAAAAAAAAGATCACTGGTAGAGTAAGAGAGAACTCAAACTGCAGGAGGCTAAGGAATAAATGGGAGATGAGGACCTGAAGATAATCCAGCCAGGCCTCACAAAGAAACCTAAGGCCAGAGGGGAACTGAGGGTCCTGAGGTTTTATTTTTAAGATAGCATTAGAGGAGAAGAAGAGGTTCAACATGCAGGAGAGATCCACAATGTCAGTAGAGGAACTAATCTTGAACCCTGAGAGAAGGGAGAGAAGAGAAATACAGGTGCAGACAAAGACCATTCTGAAAAATCAGTGGTAGAAGTTTTAAGGGTGTTCACTGCTCTCAGCTCTGGTGAGGAGAAAGATCTAGAGTAGGAAGCATGATGAAAGTTGTAAAAGTTGTAACAACATGATATAGGGAGTAGAAAAGGGAGCTGAATACAAGAACCTAGAAGAATCACCTGGTGGCTTTCTGGTCTGCTTAGGATTGGAAACCCTAATTTTTTATGATGACATCCATCCACAATGCTCTGGATTTCTATTGAGGTTCATCAGCCCAAGAATAAAACCAGAGAAGACTCTCTGTTGAATTAATCCAACATTTGACACTGCATGGCAGATAGACAAGAGAGTCGAAGGTGCTGGCCAGAGAAGTTTAAAAGATGTACGTGGAGGAAGGGAAAAAATTAATCCAGTAGTGGTATGTTACTCAGAAGGCAAAGGGATGTCAGGGAACTGGAAGTCTTCACAAATTCAAGAATTGAAGATGATGAAACTTGAAAGTGAGACAGCTAAAAGGTCAAAAGGCAGTGGCTCAAAAGCAGAGGAGTTCCTAGTGGTGACCAGATCCAAGGTGTGACCAGGAGAGTAAGCTCCAGATGTAGGATGAAGGTACAGGCAATGAAATTGAGATAAAGGAACTCCAGGCTAGGATACTGACTGTAAGTTCCCCAGGACTTCATTTATTATGTACCAGACATAACAACCTCATAACAGCCTTATGAGGTGGGAACTATTAGTATCATCATCCTCATTTTACAGCTGAGGAAACTGAGACACAGAAAGGTTAAGTAACTTTCCAAAGTCTCATAGCTATTCTAAAAGGCTGAGATTCAAGCCCAGTCTGGCTGCAAAATCCTTGCTCCCAATATTATACTACATTGCTTCTCCTAGAATGAGAGCAGCTGCATCTGGGAGCCATAAGTAGCACGGCTCAAATCAGGAGGTATTTTTCTTAGGGAGAGTGGAAGATGGCCATCTAAATGCTAAATGCTCTCCCTAATATCAGCAGCATTGATCACTGCATTTATTGAGCTTCCACTATGTGCCAGTTTGTGCTATTTTAAAACAATTGATCCTAACATACCAGTTGTAGAGCCAAAATTTCATTTCTTCCATATTCCTTCCCTGAAATTTGAACAAAAGGTTTTTGTTATAAAAACAAAACTAAAGTGATACCCTGGTATTCAGCCTGCTGGGTAGTAGAATCTTAAGTTAATTGATTCTATAAAAATCCACAGCTTAGCAGCCAAATATATTCATCTGGGAAATAACTGAACAATTCACAGTCGAATCAAATGATGCTGCACACACAGGAATAACCAGCTGGTAATTGTTTACTTCACAGCCTACCTATGAAAAAACTGGGAAGTCGTACCAAACACTAGTCAATCTGGCCACCCCAGAACTATTTATATTGCGGTATCTGAGACCACATAAGAAAAATATGTAAAGAGGTCAGACTCATTTTTTAAACCAAATTTTAAATACCTCTAGAATAGTGTGGCTACATGAAAGAGCTCCTTCTTGCTCAAATATTCAATGCTACCATTGAATATTTGGACTACGCTTGAGTCCATCAGTTTTTCAACATCTGCTGAGAATTATATGAAGAACTGTGGCTTGACTGGCAGCATTGCATAAAATTTCTAGTACCTGAGTTTTGGTGGAAGTGGGATGTCAATATCATGTCATAACATGTGTTATTCAATATTTGTGGCAATAAACTTCAGAATGAACTATGACATAGCATAGTTTTTCTGTGTTAATAGAGGATGGAGTCACCTACATTTAAATTTTATAACCTTCTTTTAATGAGTTACTATTTAGTCAGTCTTCCCCAAAAAATCTTTACAGGAAAGATCTTGTCTCTTCCCACCCTCCATCAAGGAACCACAAGGTCAAAATGTAGAGGCAATAGGCTAAGAAATTAGAGTTAATTATAATCCTCTATAATATGAGCTATCAAGACTTGCTGATCACCCATAGGAAAATGCAAACACATTACTGTAATGGAGATCTCTGAAGAAAGAGTAGCCTAGAGAATAGAGACATTGGTCTTAACTCCTGTAACTGCTAACTGGGCATTTGTCCTTGGATATGATACATAATTTCTGTTTCCTCATCTATAGAATAATAATTTCTTCCCACAATTTTTGTAAGAAGTACATATATTAAATCATTTAGCATGGTCCCTCATTTAGAACAAAGTTAAATGGCATTTCTTGTTCCCTGCTTTTAATTTGACCTCTCAGCTGCTCTTAATCCAACTGGCTTCTCCCTCCTTCTTGATACATCCTTTTCTCTTGGATGCACTCATTTTCTCCTGTCTCCTGCTATCTTACAAGGCTCCCTTTCTGGACTTTGCAGGAAAACCTCTTGCACCAAACCCTTAAATGTCAGATTCCTGTTGAGCTTAATATTCAGCCCTCTTCTGTTTTTATCTCTAGACTCTCTCACTAGGCAAATTCATCCTCTCGCAGGCCTCTGAGTATCAACCGGCCAACCAACCTGCTCTCCTGATTAAAGGCTCACATATCTTATTATCTATTTGATATCTCAAATTGGGAGGCCTCACAGACATCCCAAATCAACATGTTCAAAACTGGATTTTTTTAGCTTGACTCTAACGCAATGCCAGTCCTGACCTGCCCCTTCTCCAAGCTTCCTTATCCCAGGAAATGCTTCACCATCAGCCCAGCAGCTCAACGCAGCCTGAGCACTAGCTGATTCTGTTCTTTCCCCACTCTCCACTCCTGGTCCATTATCAAGCCCTGTCAATCTCCTGTCAAGATGATGTACATGTTCCCTTCTAATTCAAAGTCTGGTCTTCTTAGAAGTGATTTCCAAAGGAATCAGTAGCTTTCAAAAACCTCTAATAAAATGTATTTTAAAGATTATTTTTAATTGAAGGTTTGATCACAACTAGATAAATGTTTTAAAGGCAAAGTCTGTTCCCTAGAACATTAGTCCTATAGGATGTTAGTGGGTATCAGAAAAGGGATACAGATCCAAATAAATTTGGAAAATTCTAGATTAAACAATATTCAGCAGGTTTCACTATTATTATTGTTTTTACTGTAGGACTTCTCAAAAATTTTTAAGCAGGCATTGTGAATGCATAAAAAGATCAAGAACCAGGTATCATATATTTGCCTTCTTCTGGCTTATCTGATAAAAAGGGCTCCATGCCACACTTCACTGCTTATCTGGGTCAACCATCAGTTTCACAAGGATTGACATTTGTTTCACATCTGATTATCACTGGAACTCCTAGACCCCTCTCCATCTTCATATAACATTCCTCTTCTTCATGGCATCAGCAGAGGAGTGAATAGGAGGCTTGCCACGCATCTTCAAGTGCCCTTCACTTCCCACAAGAGGACCAAACAGGGCTCTATAGAAATATCAAACTTTCCTAGAGTGACATCAGCCAATAGCAATATAGCAACATAAGGCATCCCTGAACAGTAACAATTTGAGCATCAATCCATGAACAAAACTGCCTTTGTGGGAGTTGTTGGATCCAGCACCATATGCCAAAAGATTTCCCACCTATGCATCAGGCAGAAGGTATACAGACCTTGGTCCTGGCTGTGAATCCCACAGTGGACCATGACGAGCTTCAGCCCCTCTCCACCACCATCAGGAACCCCTGGTAAACACTGTCTTAGACAATTATCCGTGGACAAGACAGCCTTTGAGGAAGTCCAAGTGTCCACTGGAGAAGTTCCAGCACACTACTGGTACACCACAAAATAGGAGTCTGGATGTACTGGAGAGGATTTGACACCAAAAGCACAGACAACAAAAGCAAAACTAAGTAGAATTACATCACACTAAAAAGCTTTTGCATAGAAAAGAAACAATCAACAAAATAAAAAGGCAACCTATGGAATGGAAGAAAATATTTGCAAACCATCTATCTGATAAGGGGTTAATACCCAAAATATGTAAGAAACTCAATAGCAAAAAAAACCTCCATTTTAAAAGTGGGAAGAGAACCTAAACAGACATTTTTTTTTCAAAGAAGACATACACATGACCACTAGGTACTTGAAAAGATAATTGGCATCACTAATCATCAGGGAAATGCAAATCAAAAACTACAATGAGATATCATCTCACACCCACTAAAATGGTTATTATCAAAAAGACAAAAGAGAAGTGTTTGTAGGAGGAGTTACAATGGCAGTATAGTAGGGGACCCTGGGCTAGTCTCATCCCTTGAACACAGCTAGATAAACATCAAGTCATTTGAAACACCTAGGAAATCAACCTAAGGATTAAGAGAACATTCTACAAAATTTGAGGGAGAAAATATGGCAGGTACATGGTGCAGAGAGGGGAATTGAGGGAGGGAAAAGCCTCGGTGCTGCAGAAGGGTTGGAGCCCTTTTCACAGATAAGAAAAGGAGAGAGGGGGAAAGAAAGTGGCATGTTGGGTTCACATAAGAAAAGCACTCCCCCAAGGGCACCTGGATGGCTCAGTGGGTTGGGCGACTGACTTCGGCTCAGGTCATGATCTTGCGGTCCATAAGTTTGAGCCCCACGTCGGGCCCTGTGCTGACAGCTTAGAGCCTGGAGCCTGCTTCAGATTCAGTGTCTCCCTCTCTCTCTGCCCCTCTCCCACTCAAGCTCTGTCTCTGTCTCTCTCAAAAATAAATAAATATTACAAAAAATTTAAAAAAGAAAAAAAGAAAAAAGAAAAGCACTCCCCCAAAACCACTGATGGGGGAATTGTGAGGAACTGACGATCACAAATTTTTGCAAATAGTAAAGCTGAAATCCTGAGTTTTTGGAAGTCTGTGCCTTTTGCTGGAGTAGATGTAAGTAATATATCTGAACAAGAATTTAAAACAACAGTAATAAGAATTCTAGCTGGGCTTTAAAAAGCATAGATGGTATCATTGTTGTGGAGATAAAAAGACCTAAAAACTAGTCAAGCCAAAATAAAAAATGCTATAATGAGATAAAACCAACTATATATAATTACAACGAGGATGGAAGAAGAGAATTGAATAGGTGACACAGAAAGATAAAATTATGGAAAAATAATGAGGCTGAAAGGAGAGTGAAAGAAAACCATTACATCATGAATATAGACTTAGGAAAATCAGTGATTCCTTAAAGTACAATAATATCCATAGCATAGGAGTCCCAGAAGACGAAGAACAGGGAAATGGCAGAAGGTTTATATGAACAAATTATAGATGAGAACTTCCCTAAGCTGGGGAAGGAAAACAGGCATTCAAGTCCAAGAGGCACAGAGAACTCCACTCAAAATCAACAAAAACAGGCCAACACCAAGACATATCATAGCGAAACTTACAAAATATAAGAATAAAGACAGAATTCTGAAGGCAGCTAGGGACAAAAGGTCCTTAATCTACGAGGGTAGACACATAAGGTTAGCAGCAGACCTGTCCACAGAAATGTGGCAGGTCAGAGGGAGTGGCATGATATATTCAATGTGCTAAATGGGAAAAATATGCAGGCAAGAATACTTTATCCAGAAAGGCTGTCATTCAGAATAACAGAGATAGTTTCTACCACAAGCAAAAACTAAAGGAATTCATGAACACTAAACTAGCTCTACAAGAATTATTAAAGGGGACCCATTGAGCGGGAGAGAGAGACCAAAAGCAACAAAGACTAAAAAGGAACAGAGGCAATCTACAGCAACAGAGACTTTACAGGTAATAGAATGGCACTAAATTCTTATGTATCAATAATCACTCTGAAAGTAAATGGACCTAATACTCCAATCAAGAGACACAGGGTATCAGAATGGATAAAAAAACAAGACCCATAGATATGCTGCTTACAAGAGACTCATTTTAGACCCAAGGATATCTCTAGATTGAAAGTGAGGGGGTGGAGAACCCTTTATCATGCTAATGGACACCAAAGAAAGCTGGGGTAGCCACACTTCTATCAGACAAACTAGATTTTATTTTTTTTAACTTTTAAGAAAAATTTTTTTAATGTTTATTTTTTTTTAGGAGAGAAAGAAAGAGCGTAAATGGGGGAGTGGAAGACAGAGAGGGAAACACAGAATCCCAAGCAGGCTCCAGACTCTGAGCTGTCAGCACAGAGCCTGATGCAGCACCTGAACTCATGAACCACGAGATCATGACCTGAGCCACACTCAGACGCCTGACCCACTGAGCCACCCAGATTCCCCTCAGACAAACTAGATTTCAAACAAAATACTTTAACAAGAGTTGAACAATGGCACTATATCATAATTAACGGTCTATCCAACTAGAAGATCTAACAATTGTAAATATTTATGCCCTGAATTTGAAAGCAGCCAAATATATAAATCAATTAATAAACTTTTAAAAAGCTCATTGATAGTAATACAATAACAGTAGGGGACTTTAACACCCCACTTTCGGCAATGGACAGACCATCTAAGCAGAAGATCAACAAGGAAACAATGGCTTTGAATGACACACTGGACCAGAAGGACTTAACAGATATATTCAGAGCATTTTACCCTAAAGCAACAGAATACACATTCTTTTCGAGTGTGCATGGAACATTCTCCAGAATACATCACCTACTGGGTCACAAATCAGTTCTCAACAAATACGAACAGATTAAGATTTTACCATGCATAATTTCAGATCACAACACTATGAAACTTGAAGTCAACCACAAGAAAAAAATTTGGAAAGACCACCAAATGCATAGTGGTTAAAGAACATTCTAATAAAGAATGAATGGGTTAGCAAGGAAATTAAAGAAGAAATAAAAAATATATGGAAGCCAATGAAAATGAAAGCGTGACAGTCCAAAACTTTTGGGGTTCAGCAAAGATGGTCCTAAGAGGGAAAATATATAGCAACACAGGCCTTCATAAAAAAGGAAGAAAAATCTCAAATATACAACCTAACCTTACACTTAAAGGAGCTGGAAAAAGAACAGCAATTATAGCCCAAAACCAGAAGAAGAAGGGAAATAAATAAAGATTAGAGTAGAAAGATTGGAGTAGAAAGTTCAAGCCCCACATCAGGCTCTGTGCTGACCGCTGGGAGCCTGGAGCCTGCCTCAGAGTCTATATCTCCCTCTGTCTCTCTGCCCCTCTCCCACTCACACTCTGTCTCTCTCTCTCTCTCTCTCTCTCTCTCTCAAAAATAAGTAAACATTAAAAAAAATTTTTTAATAAATAAAAAGTAGAATTACAGACCAATATCCCTGATGCACATGGATGCAAAAATTCTCAACCGGATACTAGCAAATCGAATTCAACAGTATATTAAGAGAATTATTCACCATGATCAAGTGGGATTTATTCCAGGGCTGCAGGGGTGGTTCAATATCCGCAAATCAGTTAACATGATGTACCACATGAAAAAGAAAGAATAAGAACCATATTATCCTTTCAATTGACACAGAAAAAAATATTTGATAAAAGATAGCATCGTTTCTTAACAAAAACCCTCAATAAAGTAGGGCTAGAAGAAACATACCTCAACATCATAAAGGCCATATAAAAAAAGACCACAGCTAATATCATCCTCAATTGGGTAAGACTGAGAGCTTTTCCCCTAAGGCCAGGAACACCACAGGGATATCCACTCTCACTGTTGTTGTTCAACATAGTACTAGAAATCCTAGCCTCAACAATCAGACAACAAAAAGAAATAAAAAGCATCCAAGTCAGCAAGGAAGAAGTCAAACTTTCACTCTTTGCAGACAACATGATATTCTACATGGAAAACCCAAAACAGTACACCAAAAAATTGCCAGAACTGATCTATGAATTCGGCAAAGCTGTAGGATATAAAATCAACATACAGAAATCAGTTGTATTCCTATACACCAATAATGAAGCAACAGAAAGAGAAATCAAGAAATCAATCCCATTTACAATTGCACCAAAAACCGTAAGATACTTAAGAATAAAACTAACCAAAGATGTAAAAGATCTACTACTCAAAACTATGGAACACTTGGAAAGAAACTGAATAAGACACAAAGGAATGTAAAAACATTCCATGCTCATGAATTGGAAGAACAAATATTGTGAAAATGCCTATACTACCCAAACCAATGTACATATTCAGTGAAATCCCTCTCAAAATAACACCAGCATTTTTCACAGATCCAGAACACTTCTAAAATTTGTATGGAACCAGAAAAGACCCTGAGTAGCCAAAGTAATGTTGAAAAGCAAAGCAGGAGGCATCCCAATTCTGGACTTCAAGCTGCATTACAAAGCCATAATCATCAAGACAGTGTGGTACTGGCACAAAAACAGACACATAGATCAATGGAACAGAATAGAAGATCCAGAAATGGACCCACAACTATATATCCAAGTAATCTTTGACAAAGCAAGAAGGAATATCCATTGGAAAAACGACAGTATCTTTAATAAATGGCTGAGTGTTGGGAAATTGTGTTGGGAAAACTGGACAGCAACATGCAGAAGAATAAAACTGGACCACCTTCTTACACCATACACAAAATCAAATTCAAAATGGATGAAAGACCTAAATGTGAGACAGGAAACCATCAAAATCCTAGAGGAAAACACAGGCAGAAACCTCTTTGACCTTAGCTATAGCAACTCCTTACTAGACAGGTCTCTGGATGCAAGGGAAACAAAAGTGAAAATGAACTATTAGGACCTCATCAAGATAAAAAGCTTGTGCACCATGAGGGAAACAATCAACGAAACTAAAAGGCCACCGATGGAATGGGAGAAGATATTTACTTGCAAATGACCCATTGGATAAAGGGCTAGTATCCAAAATCTATAAAGAACTTATCAAACTCAACACTCAAAATGTAAACAATCCAGTGAAGAAACAGGCAGAAAACATGAATAGACACTTCTCTAAAAAAGACATACAAATGGCACAAGAAAAAATGCTTACCATCACTCATCATCAGGGAAATAAAAATCAAAACTACAAATCAAAACCACAATGAGATACTACCTCACAACCATCAGAATGGCTAAAATGAATGACTCAGGAAACAACAGATGCTGGCGAGGATGAGAAGAAAGGGAACCATCTTACACTGTTGGTGAGAACGTAAACTGGTGCAGTCACTCTGGAAAACAGTGCAGAGTTTTCTCAGAAAGTTACTGATAAAACTACTCTATGACCCAGCAATTGCACTACTGGGTATTTATCCATATGATACAAAAGTACTGATTCAAAGGGGCACATGCACCCCAATGTTTATAGTAGCACTATCAACAACAGCTAAATTATGGAAAGAACCCAAATGTCCACTGACTGATGAATGGATAAAGAAGATGGGGTATAGGGGAGTCTGGGTGGTTCAGTGGGTTAAGCACCCCACTCTTGGTTTCAGCTCAGGTTATAATCTCATCGTTCATGAGATCTCAATCTGCATGGGGCTCTGCACTGACAGCAAAAAGCCTGCTTAGGATTTCTTCTCTCCTTTCCTCTCTCTCTCTCCCAAAATAAATAAATAAACTTAAAAAAAAAAAAAAAGATGTGATATGTCTGCATACATATATGTGTATACACACACACACACACACACGCACGCACACACACACTGGAATATTACTCAGCCATCAAAAAGAATGAAATCTTGCCATATACAACAACGTGGGTGGAACTAGAGTGTATTATGCTAAGCAAAATAAGTCAGTCAGAGAAAGACAAATAACATAAGATTTCACTCATATGTGGAATGTAAGAAACAAAAACAGATGAACATAGGGTAAGGGAAGGGAAAATAAAGTTAGATTAAAACAGAGAGGGAAACAAACTATGAGAAACTCTTAACTAATAGAGAACAAACTGAGGGTTTCTGCTGTTGGGGGGAGTGGGTAAGGGATGGGCTAAATGGGGGATGGGCATTACAGAGGGCACTTGCTGGGATGAGCACTGGGTGTTATATGTAAGTAATGAAACACTAAATTCTATTTCTGAAACCAATACTACATAACATATTAACTAACTTGAATTTAAATAAAATCTTAGAAGAAAAAAAGAAAGACAAGAAACAACGCATGTTGGCAAGGTGCTGGAGAAAAGGGAACCCTTGTGCACATTTGGTAGAAATGTGAGTTGGTATAACCATTATGGAACACAGTAGGGAGGTTCCTCAAAAAACTGAAAATAAAATTGCTATATGATCCACCAATCCTACCTCTGGATATATATTCAAAGGTAAAAAAAATCACTATTACAAAAAGATAACTGTACCCCCCATGTCTATTGAGTATTATTCACAATAACCAGGACTTACATGCAAACAACCTAAGTGTCCATTAATGGATGAATGGATAAAGATGTGGCATATATACAGTGGAATATTATTCTGCCATGAGAAAGAAGGAAGTCCTGCCTTTTGAAACAACGTGAATGGATCGAGGGCATTATGCTAAGTGAAATAAGTCAGACAGAGAAAGACAAATATTGTATATTCTCACTTATATGCAGAATCTTAAAAAGCTCAACTCATAGAAATAAGGAGTATCAAGAGCTGAGGGCTGCAGGAAATGGAGAGATGTTGGTCAAACTTGCAGTTAGAAGATGAGTAAGTTATGGGGATCTAATACACAGCATGGTGACTATAGTTAGCAATACTATAGTATATATGTGAAAGTTCCTAAGAGAGTAGCCTTAGAAGTTCTTTTTTTTTTAATGTTTATTTGTGTGTGTGTGTGTGTGTGTGTGTGTGTGTGTGTGTGTGTGACAGAGAGAGAGAGGGAGAGAGAAAGTGGGTACAAGTGGGGAAGGAGCAGAGAGAGGGAAAGAGAGAGAATACCAACCAGACTCTACTGTCAGCACTGAGCCCAACACAGGGCTCAATCTCACCAACCATGAGATCATGACCTGAGCCGAAATCAAGAGTCGGATGATTGGGGCGCCTGGGTGGCTCGTCGGTTGGGCATCAGACTTCAGCTCAGGTCATGATCTCATGCCCAGGTCATGATCTCATGGTTCGTGGGTTCGACGCGGGGGTCATGATCTCACAATTCATGGGTCAAGCCCCGTGTCAGCTCTGTGCTGACAGCTCGGAGCCTGGAGCCTGCTTCGGATTCTGTGTCTCCCTCTCTCTCTGCCCCTGTCCTACTCACACTCTGTCTCTCTCTCTCTCAAAAATAAATAAAACATTAAAAAAAAAAAAAAAAGAGTGGGGCACTTAACTGACTGAGCCACCCAGGTGTCCCAGTCTTAGAAGTTTTTATCACAAGAAAAAAAATTATGTAACTATCTGAGGGGATGGATGTTAACTAAATTTATTGTGGTAACTTCACAATATATCTGTGTGTCAAATCATTATGTTGTACACCTTAAAGTTATACAATATTATATGTAATTATACCTCAATAAAAGTGGGGGTGGGAGGTGAATAAAGTTGCTAACAGAGTAGATCTTAAGTGCTCTGAACATGAAAAAGAATTGGTAATTATGTGAGGTATTGAGGTGTTTACTAACCTATGGTAATCATTTCACAATTTTTAAGTGTATCAAATAAATAAATAAGAAATATAAGACTTTCCTCAGGGCTTTTAGAGGTAAGGAGTATTCCATGATAGCAATGCAAACAACTTATAGTCAAAGATTAGACATTGGCAAAAGTACCCCAGTCATCCCTCCACCAGGAATTTTTCATTGGCCACACTGTTTATATATTCCAGAGTTCTGACACATTGTCTAGTCTCTCTTCCTCCTTATCCCCCACCTTCGCTTTCTTCTCTATTGTTCTGGGCTTTTCTCTACTCTTAAACTATGTAGTCTATTTTATAAGCATATCATCTTAACTATTTCCTTTTCCCTTCCAATCTATGCCAATCTACTCCCAACTGCTTGCCAAACTATTTTTCTAAACAAAGCACTTTCCTCCAACAGAAGAACTCACAATCTGGCTATTAGCTACAGAGCTAAAATAATTTAGTATCTTATAGCCAGGAACTAAGTTCTTCTTCTGGAGAGAAATGTCTTTGTTTAGAAAACTTTGATTATGGAACTCCTTTGTTTTATTTCAGAATATATTATGATTTGTGTTTCATAGAAGTTTTTGAACCATGAATTAAAAAGAAAAGACAGAAGCAAACGTGCATACAGGGTAGGTAAATATTAGGAAGTGCAGGTAAGGAAAAATAAATTAGCCACTTGTACAATCTTCATGTGACCCAGGACCTCATACAGTGAACTTACCCTGCACATTTAGGTGCAGGAGGCGTTGTTTAGGTCCAATTTGATAGCTCAAAATCTCTACAGAGCTTCATCCCCTCCACCTCTTCCAACACACAAACATACCCTCCCAGGCTTGTTCCCCACCAGGCCTCTCAAGGAGTCTGCTTAATGGTGCCTTAAATTGCTGTGGTTGCTGCCTGTGGTCAAAGAATCACTCAACTCTGTGCTGCCCACAGTGCACCATGCTCAATGCCACTGTCCTCTGGAACATATTGCTGATGTCTCACCCAAACTACTACCCATGTGATCACTCCTCCTCAGCCCATTGGCACTGTGTTGGCTGTGCTGTTACACTCTCCAAACTGCCCACTCTGACTAACTCAACACGAGCCAGCACTACATTTTCTGTTCCATGCATTCCCTGCTCCTTCCCAGTGCTCAATTCCTCCTAAAGGTTCTGGCCTACCTCCCTCTTTTGGTGCTGCCCCTCCCCCCCTTTAGAGGAGTCCCTAAGCAGAGCTGCTTACCTCATGCAACTATGACCTTTTTATGATTTCATGATCAAACTAACCCCCCTCGGAGTGCCCATGTACCACTAAGATGACTAATCCCACTGTCATCTCTTGACAAGAAATCCCACTTCTTCAGGAATGCTGTAGACCAAGGATACTTCCGATGGGCCAAATCCAGCCTGCCACATGATTTTGTAAAGTTTTATTGAAATACACTCATACCAATTCGCTTTCATATTGTCTATAGTTGCTTTCCACCATGATGCCAGAGTTGAATAGTTTGACACACAGAGAACTTATAGCCCACAAAGACTAAAATATTTATCTTTTGGATCTTGTTGACTCCTGCTGTAGACAAAAAAAAAAAAAAAAAACAAAAAACAAAAAACAAAAAAACAAAACACAGACCAGTGCTATTCTTCAGCTGAGCTAGCATAGGTTGAGAAGGACCCCTTTTTTGCACACAGATAAGCAATCCTGTATGCCAAAAATAAAAACATATAAGAATCAAAGGATAAAACACTTTTCTAGCATATGCCTGTGACACTGCAGTCCACTCTGATCACGAAACCTGAATTAACAGACATAGTGAAAACTTGCATGGGAATGATAAACCCCCAAATTAGGATTATGACTGTCTGGGTAAAGGGAGAAGATTGTGCTCAGGGAGGGGCAGAGAGGATTGCAATTGCATTTATAGTAATGGTTTCTTTGGTTGAATAATTAGTACGAAAGAGTCCATGTCTTTGAATGTACTACATATCTTCCATATCATCCCTTCCTTCCCTCTCCCCTTCTCCAAGCCATGAGAGGCTGACCTATGTGGACTTCATCAAAGTGTTCCTTTGCCTCCTGCCTTCTGACTGGGTCTGGCAAATAGGGAGCTCCAGCAGGACCCAAAGACAAGAAGTGAAGTCGGGACATTTATTCTCCTAATTTCCTAAAAACTGAATGTAACCCTTGACTTAAAGCCATAGCTCCTAACAGGAGATCTCCACAGGGCCCTCTCTGTTTTGTAATTGTTCTGTACCCCAAGCACCTGTATTAGCTGCATAACAAGTGGCCCCAAAACTCAGCAGCTTAAAATAGCAAACACTTATTATCTCACAGATTTTGAGCACTTCTGCCTCAAGGTCTCTCAAAAGACTATAATCAAGGTGCCCACTGAAGCTGTGGTTTCATCTGAAGGCTCAGGTAAGGGAAAATCCACTCTCCACTCACTCATATGGTGTCACAGATTGTTGGACTGAGGCACCTCTCAGAGTCTCATCTTGAGGGCATCTCCATAGAAAGTTCAAACTATGGCGGCTATCTTCCCTCAGAGCAAGTGAGTGAGACACCAAGCAAGACAGAAGTGATAGTCTTTCTGTAACCTTATCTCAGAAGTAACATTCCATTACTTTCAGTGTATTCTTGAATAGAACATACCAAAAGCAAACGACTAGGTTCAGCCCACACTTAAGAGGAAAGGAATACACAAGGGCATCAACATCACACTTACTGGGAGGTGGGCATCAGTGGGGGCCACCTTAGAGACTCCACATCACACCCTTCAAGGCCTAGAGACAATAACCAGCCTGGGGTTATTGAAACAATCCTCCAGGTTTCCCTAAACCCTGGTAAAGAATCCCTCATTAAGCTCTCTTCAAATTATCTCATTTTTATAAGGACCCTGACGTGTACTTAAAATTGTTGGGGCACCTGGGTGGCTCAGTCAGTTGAGCGTCTGACTTGGTTTCAGCTCAGGTCATGATCTCTCGGTCTGTGGGTTTGAGCCCTGCATCAGCCTCTGTGCTGACAATGCAGAACCTATTTAGGATTCTCTCTCTTCCCTCCCCTGCTTCCTCACTCTTTCTCTCTCTCTCAAAATAAATAAACTTAAAAACACTTTTATAATAAATGCAAAGTATTTCTCACATAAAGTATTTTTAAATATGTTATAAATGCTGGGTTGGAATGTGATCTTGATCATAAGATATGGGTAAAATAAACATGTACTTGTTTAACAAAATCTGGTCTACAAAACCTTATTTAATAATTGCAGTAAGTGGGTTTGGAAATAAATAAAAGGGAAAACTAACAAATAACATTAAGTAGCCTTCTTGAATATTATAACCCAAGAATGGCATTGCCTAAAAATATAAATTAATCCAAGAAGAGTTTGGATCAATCATTATGTTGAATCAGTTTTCATTTCTGAAATCTCCCAATATTTTGGGTATATTGTCTAGGCTTTTGAAATGACATTAATTTTCCCTCCCACAAAAGTTCAATTACTCCACTATTAGCACACAGGATTAAGTATGTGGGAGGCTAATGATTTGCTGCTTAGTATGCTCTACCAGGTCCTTCATCTTGTAATAAACCAGTTTTCTGAAGCATGTCCTTTGCAAAAATCACTTTAAATAGTCTCATAAATTAGGAAGGTCTGGATACTCTAAACTACCAACATAATACTCTATTCATAATCCTAATTTCATGTGAAATCACTTCAAAAATGCCATTAACATCCATAATAAAGTACAAGAGGAAAGGAGTTACAAATTAAGCCTAGAAATGAAGGGATCAAAGACCAATGTTCAGAAGGTTTGAGGTATATTTGCAAGAATAATATTTGAAAGACTCAGGGCTGAGATTTCATTTATCCAAACAGCTCAGTGTAAAAGAAAATAGCAAAAGTAACCTGAGCAAAGCTTTGAACGGGCAGAAAATGGAGGCACACAGCCAAAGAGAGAAAGAGAGAATGGGTTCAAATCAAACTTTTCAATTATAAGTAATTCTAATCTTTCCTCGGTCCTTACATGAGAAATGAAATTTATTCTGATAAAACAGGGAAAGATAAGAAAAGAGAAAATGAGGAACTAGAAAGAAAGATAAGCTAAATGCAATAATGAAAACTAATCATAACATCTGGGAAAATTTAGACGACCTTTATGAAAGCAGAGACACAAATTCCACTGAGACTAATTACCGCATTTTCAACTTTGACTTTACATGAAGTATGAATCTTGAGACTAAAATAAATGTTTACCTTTAACGAAATGATTTTTAGGTAATAATGCATTGTTGTCTCGCAGACAGGTTGAAAAAAATTTTCCATTACTAACACTTTTGCCAGTACTTGACATTTTCATCAATCACTGCCATACTTAACTAATCTGAAGTTTAGTACTAATGTTAAAATAACTTGCATTTTTATTAAAACGCTTACTTTCCTAGGGAATTATTTTTATCCCAGTAACTTCTCTCATGCTCTGAAAAAGAAATGGGAAGTAAGACTTTACCTGTTAGCTCAATACCTACAAACCCCAGGATTCTCTCTTCTTTCCTCCACCTAAATATAATTATCCAAGCCAGAGTAGAGACAACTCATTTCTCTATGAGTTGACATAATGAATGTCTAGCATTAGACTAGATATACAGACATAATAGCAAGAGAATACATTTTACATGGATAGCAGTTTTCATACTTAGTCACTGGATGAGTTATGAATTTCCTGCTTTTCTTCTGAATCTTGAGGAAAAACGTGGCCAGTCACTTTGGAAAAATATTAATGTTTATGAAATACACCCTTGATTATCTGATCTGAAAAGTAGATCTTTTAATCAAGGAAAATTTCCCAAATGGGTATCATTTTATAACTTGGGGAATAACTTTTAAACCTAATAATTGTTTACACATAAAAATTAATCTATGACATTAAATACCAAGTGTATAATTCAATTAACTTGATTTGCCCATTGCAATCATCTGAAAAAGTTTATTATCCTTACAGCGAAAAAATTCTTCCAAATCTTATAAGCAACCATTTCAATATATAGTAAATGGTAACTGGCCATTTAAATAAAATTCCCTAAGGAAGTTCACACACTGGTATTGATGGCTCACTATTCTATGTTTATTAGGAGGCTGTAGGTGAGTAAACACCATCAATACTAACAGGTCACCTCAAATCATTATGTTTAGAGCGACAGTGGTAATAATATCAATGTCATAAGTGTATCACCTACCCCATCTGTATTAACTCATTTCATGTATGCCTCATCACTTCTTTTTCCCCAGTTACTCATTGAAAGGGTCATCATCTACTTGATGTTATAAAAAAAAAAAAAAAAATAGGTCACAAATAAATGAAAGCCAAAGACTTGTATTGGGAACAAAAACTCTCCTGTGAATGTCACTGTTAACTTTCACTTGATTAAAAAAAAAATCCAATATAATTTTTAACCTGGAAAGAAACTTTGCTTCAAGTATAATACATTTGAATTATGTAGAGCTCTTGTCCCTTAGAGTTCAGAGCTCCTCATTACCCAGAGAGAGATGACTGAACTACAGAATAATAAGCTGATATATTTGAAAGGAAATGCTGTAAAGTTGATTTAATCAAAAGATTATAAAATGACATTATCAGATCTTTCAGACAAGAGAAACAACTTGTACAAAATTGGACATCAAACAAAAATCATACAATGGAATTCCATTCCATAACTAGAAAACAATTTTTAATATCTACTCCTTCACTCAACAAATGTTGAAACCTGCCATGTGCTAGACACTGTAACAAGCACTGGAATTATGTAGATACATAGGACATAGTCTCTGCCCTCATGAAGCGTAGAGTCTACAGAAAAAAAAGTTAAGTAGACACATTCTGCAATACTGAGAGATAAAGACTTTAATAAAGGTACACATTCCAAGATTGTTTCTAATTACTGTTACAATAGAGAGGTTGTCTTAACCTGTTTGGGCTATTGTAACAAAATGCCACAGGCTCCGTAGCTTATAAACAACAGAAATTTATTTCTCATAGTTTTGGGGAATGGAAGCCTGAGATTGAGGTTGGGTATGGGCTCTCTTCTAAGTTGCAAATTTCTCACTATGTCCTCGCATGGTGCAAAGGTCAAGGGAGTTCTCCGGGTCTCTTTTGAGGTCTCCACCATCATGACCAAATCACCTCCCAAAGGCACCACTTACCATCACCTTTGGGAGTTAGGATTTCAGCATATGATTTGGGAACAAGGGACAAACATTCAGACCATAGCAAATGTGTTACAGTCTACTTTAACAAGGTATAGACATGTCTTAAAAGCTCTATTGGATAATGATGTCATCTTGGAGGTGAGGAAAGGAAAGCAAAGTGTCAGTCTGTGTTTTGAAATTTTTCTCATCAGATACTATTAGTATCATTTTATTTGAAAGAGAAATAAAAGACACACTGACATTATATGAATCTGATGAGAAAACACTGAACCTATGGACAAGACTTGACAAAAAATAAATTAGGTTGGTTTTGGTAACCTAATCTATCTCTATTGAGCAATTAGTCTCCTTCTATGTCTTAAAGAGAAATTAATGGATAAGAGATAAGCCTATTTCATTCTACCCCACAGCTGAGGAATAATGGCCTTGAGGTCAAAAGGACCAGTCAGGAGTCAGCCTGGTATGTGAATGGAGGAAGGAAATGGGGAGTATTATGAAGAAGTCTGAATCCTGATCACATAAAGCTCTCCCACTCAGATTATTTCTAATCCTTCCTCCTCTAACATCCCTAAATTGGAGTTTGGGGAGAGGGAGAGAGATTACACAGCAGAGTTTGCCTTCTGTTAAATGCTTTTATCTTGGCAGGGTGGTGCACTGGCTGACCCTCAAAGTTTACTGTCCTGATCAGAAGGGGCAAACAGGAGGTGGATCTCTCTATACCACCAAGTCAACTAGTTGTGTTGCAACTTTGTCAAGCACCTGGTGGAAAGAGTGCTCAGTTTGGTCAAACACATAAATGAGTTAAGTAACTTCTTAGAAGACAACTTGTCCAGAAGCCATTCTGCAATAAGCACTTACCACATTGTAAATATATAGCTCTCACTCGAATCCATGTTCTCAGAGGGTAAGAACCAAGTCTTTCAGCATTATGTCCTCAGTGCTTGGTACCAGTGTGTCTTCCCCTGTGTGAGATGATGCTTCACTACTTGACTAGTGTTGGATGTCTGAATGAGTAAAAGTTTCCCCAAGGGAGGCATACTAAAGTCAAATACTGGCTTCTGGTTTCCTTATTTTATTTTTAAGCATAAGTATATAAAATTAATAAAATAAAGAGCAACCTCACTCTTTACAGCAGAAATAGAGCAGGATAGCACCACTTATTTTTTGTTTGTTTGTTTTTGGGTTTTAAATTCCAATTAGTTAAATATAGAATGCAATATTAGTTTCAGGTGTACACTATAGTGACTCAACATTTTCATACAACACCCAATGATCATCAAAACAAGTGCACTCCTTAATCCCCATCACCTATTTAACGCATACCTCCACCCACCTCCCTTCTAGTAATCATCAGATTGTTCTCTATAACTAAGAGTCTGTTTCTTGCTTTTTCTCTCTTTCTCTTATTTTTCTCCCTTTGCTCATTCATTTTGTTTCTTAAATTCCACATAGAAGTGAAATCATACAGTATTTATCTTTCTCTGACTGACTCATTTGGCTTAACATAATACTCTCTAACTCTGTCCATGTCATTGCAAATGGCAAGATTTCATTTCTTTTTTATGGCTGAGTAATATTCCCTGGTATCATTTACACACACACACACACACACACACACACAAAACCATATCTTCTTTATCCATTATCAATCAGTGGACACTTGGGCTGCTTCCATAGTTTGGCTATCATAGATAATGCTGCTATAAACATTGAGGTGCATGTATCTCTTTGGATTAGTATTTTTGTAAGGATAGAACCACTTCTAACCCAACTAGCCATGCTATCATGGAGTGACCTTAAGGTTGCTGTGCACTTCAGGTAGTGAGACCCACCAGCATCTACCATGCTGCAAATGACATGAATGGCATTAACTGTTTCCATAAGGTTTACTCAAAAAGGAAGAAGAATTGGTAATTGCTACTGACGTATTATCACATATGGACAGATCCATACACACTGTTCTAAGTTATGGCTTCTAGACATATTCTGTTGGGCTTATATAAAATCAATAGGATTGTAGTCAGAGTGTGACCAACATGGAAAACAATAAACTCCCACTCTAATTATCTCCATTTTGTTTTTCACTTTTCCCTTAAGAACCATGGTGAGCTATGAAATTCTAGTGTTCTCACATTTCATTGCAAATGCAATCTGATGAGGGTTCCTTAATCATCTTGTATCTCCTCCCTATCTTCTAGCCCCAACCCCATCCCAGGACCTAGGACAACTTCCAGAACACAGTAGATCTCATAAATGTTTGTTAGATGACTGGCATTTCTTTATAGCTAAATATGTTACAAGGGGATGAATACATATGCTCAGAAATCCTCACATTTGAAAATTTCTAGAGGCCAAGATATGACAATTCAGATGGAGTCTGAACCTCAATAAAGAAAACCAAACATCTCATTATCTGAAAGTAAGTGCTTGGGTCTGCTGCAAATGTATTTTTATTATTTTTATATGGTTTCCTCAAAACTTTATTCCATAACATTTTTAATTGAGGAAAAAGCTGTTTAAATCATCAAAATTCAACTGCCCATTTACTCAAAGAAGACATTTATGTGGTTGTTTATTTGTTTCTCCAATAAGAATAACTGGTTCACTGCCTGCAGAATGTAGTTCTTTTGATGGTATTTCAGTTCCTGTGTATATCTAAAAGGTAGAGTGATCTGGCATCCATTCGGGTTTTATTGAATTTTTTTATTCTGTCCGGGCACATTGTGGGTATCAAGTTTTTCTTGCCACATTATAGATATCATTCATACCCACCTACATGAGAAATTAGGTTAACCACCATTCACTTTGTTTCTTCAAACGTGATGTCTTTTAAATATTGGAACAAGAAATCTATATTTTAGTTTATTATTCAGCATAGCTTCTAGTTGTTTCCATTCTGAATTCTACATTACAAGTAAATCAATTCTAATTTTCTCAAAACTAAAATTACTCAAGAAAAATTTCAGTGGTAGCAAACATTGATCCAGCATGAAAAACTGAAATAATTTACAATTCATTACCTGATCTGTCCCTTCACTCATTCAATATTAGAAATAAAATAACTTTTCCCCCCACCCCTTCAAATTCTATGCCAGTAAAAATGAGTGGCCTCATCATTCTTTTTATACCAAAGAATCCTTTTTTCAAACATAGTTATGCAAGACAGAAATAGCGTCTCAAAAAACACAATTATGTTAAATAATTATTTAATAACTGTGTAATTCAAACTCTCTCAACTTTTGGTCAATATTACTGATGTGGATTTTTTTATGTTAAGTGGAATAGTCTAAAAGATCAAGCTTTTCTTATAGTTAGTACTTTGAGCCCATCTGTTATAATCAGATTGGAGGGTGGTCTTTAAAATATATTAAATTTAGCACAATGCTTGGCTCCATCTTAATAACTTGCAGATATATTATCTAATGTATATGTTCATGTATATATCAGATATCTCTTTAACATATATAGGAGAAATTATTTTAACCCTATTTTACCGAGGGAGAAAGTAAGACTAATGAGTTGTAAAACTTAATGTGAAATAAAAGGAATCGAACCTGGGTTTCCCAATTCCTAACCAAGCACATCTCTTCTGATTATTAAAGATTCAGATTCTAAAATGAATCATGTTAATATATCGCTGTCACCAAAATTTGGCTCAGGTAGTATAGTAACTTGAAGTTCCAAGGTGTTGTTAGCATTTTCAATTGCTGTAGAGATCAAGTTTAGAGCACTGTGCAATCAATTCATTTAAAAGCACACATTGATGCTGCTGACCAATATAGAGAAAGGAGAAACTTCAGGTGTTGCAGTGAGTGAAGATAATGAGTCCAGATTGGGAAATATTGAGTGTGGGAACTGGAGAGAGATATTCAGGTTGAATTATTCAGTAGGCAGCTCTATATATAGACTCTCATGCACCCGTGAATTATGAAGGCACTTGGGACACAAAACAAATCCCAGTAAGGGAACAAAGGAGGGAGTGGGTGTCAGTGTCTGTCAGGTTCCAGTTAAGCCACAGACACCACACTAGTTATTTTTAATAGAGAGAATTCAGTATAGGTCACTGTTAACTATGTATTGAATAGCTAAAAACGCAAAGAGAGAACTTTAAGGTATCACATAACAACTACCAAGAAGCCATTACCCACCCCCTAGAGTTGGAGAAACAAAGGGGAGGGATGGGAATTGTTAAAATTTAGAAGCCTGGAGGGTCTGGTGTGCCTGGGACCCAGACCTCTGAAGAGGGACACTGCTTGCCTGTCACTTGCATCTCTGAAGGTGTTGGATGAGGCTAATCCTGCCAGTGTCAGAGAAACTGGAAGCTGGATTCAACTGCTGCTGCCTGGATAAAGTGAGGCAAGAATGACCCTGGCAAAACTGGAAAGTGCACATGAACCCTACAGCAAGGAGCAAGTCCCTTCTCCCTCCTCCAGACTCCCAGGCACCCTTGTTGGCAGAGCCCAACATAGAGACTACTGATCAAGCTGAAACGTGGTTTATAGACTCTGAGCCTCAGCGCCACAGAACAAGGTACAGAAGGATGAGGGGTTTGGAGCTGGGAGAGACAACAACTTAAAAACTGACACATGATGGTTTATTCCAATTGGAAGGAAAAGGTTCAAAACCGTCTTGATTGATGAAGCTGAACTGCATCATGGATGCATTTATTTAAAAATCACAATGTGTCAAACATTTTATTAAGCACTTTGAATCCATTAGCTCATTTAACCCTCACAACAAACATTTGAAGTAGATATTATTATTCCCAACTTATAGATTAAAAAAAAAAAAAAAACTGAGGTTCAGGGAAGCTATGAAACGACCAAAGCTCTATAGTCAGTAATTCCCCATGTCTAAACATTTCTTTTTCTTTATAACTTGAAGTAGTGGTTCTCAAACTATGGTCTATGCAGCTCTTGAGCTCCAGTAGTTATCCAAGGGGACACTGTGGGGATGAAAATCAAATGAAGCTTGGCTCCCACCTCTGCTTCAAGGTGCAGCAGCTCTCCATTTACCTATTTCTTAAGTAAAAGGGATTCAGAGGGAACGTGGGAAGCCATGTAAGATTCCACTTGGAAATAAGGAGTTTGGTGTTGAAAAAGCTTGAAAACCTCTTCCTTAAAAGAATATGAGTATCTTTTTTTACCCTACAGAGTTGCTCCTGAACAATTCCCAGCTGCTTAGTTTAATATCACTTTTCTCCTTCTCTAGTTTGACTCTCAGATTAAGGGTAAGAATTGCTTTTTTAATATCATACTGGTACCATCTAATTGCTCCTCTCCTAAATTGATGACTCCTACTAAGAAAAGATGCTTTTAATTTATCCCAGAGTTTGACAGACTGTTAGCACTCTTGGCCCTCTGCATTCTGCCTCCTCTCTCAAGACTGAAGTCCAGGAGCCTTCTCTCCCAGCCGGCTCCAAAGCCACCTGCTTGCTCCCTCTCCCATTTGACATGAGACTTCATGTTATAATCCAGCCTTCTGCTAAGTCCGTGGAACTCCGTAAAGGAGAAAAATTAGTTTTTCTCTAGAGAGTCTAAAATCATAAAACATATGTAACAATTTTAAAATAAAGCCACACAAAGAAGTCTACTGAAACTCAGATTGGTCCACTCCTTCCCCAGCAAGCCAGGAATGTCAGATTGCAGCACAAAGGGAACCATGCATAAGGTAATGTACCTTCATTTCACATAAGAACTTTGCATTAAGTCAAATCCAGGCGTTAAATGAGGGGTACTAAGGAGTACTTGTCCTTGACCTAGAATTTGTAAATCTTTTCATTTATAAAAATTAATTTTATTTCAACTGAATCCAGTATTTCAGTCGTTATGTGGAAGTTATATATTATAATCCTTTGGGAATGAGGTAGGGTATAAAGAGATTATAGAATTTGGGTCATTTGTAATTAGTTATTAATATGCACATAAAGAAAATTTTTGTGCATCTTAAGCTTTGTCAAAGAATTTCTGCAAGTAATCAAAGAGCCATAATATGACATTGGGTAAAGATGCAAATTAATTTTAAGCCATGTGGAGCCATTAAGAATGAAAATGAACATGCCATGGAGAATTAAGGGCAATTAAAAACACTTGTGGCTTTTTAATCTGTACAAAGCAAACTATAACATTTTATCATCATAAAGCAACTAGTCTTCATAATAGTTAAATGCTCACATAAGAATTAGAGAGAATACCTTAAATCAAAGGAAAATAATCCCTTAGGGTTATTCTGTGTAGCTTTATCATTTCCAAAATACTTTTCCTGATCACTCATACACACTAAAGAATGGTTTTTTTACTCAGGAGAGGTATCTATGCCCAGAGATATTTGGTGTTAAGCCAAAGATCACACAGAAAGGTGAAGAAAAACACTGACATATAGGTCTTCTGTCTTCTACTAGATTACACATGGAATCCAACAAGGCAAATCAACATAGTAACATGCTTTTGTTTGCACAGTAGTGTAAACATATGCTCATGTGCACACACAGGCTTTACTTATAGCCTACATCTAAAGGAACCATAAAAAAATTCAAAATTATTCCAAAATATGGCATTATGAAACTATAAATTCACATAGCTAAACTTAATTCTGTTACATATGCATTTTTCACATTCTGCCAGGTATTGGTATATTTTTATGCATCTATATTTCATTATTAGACCACAAACTTCTTGAGAGAAAGGACCATACCTTATATTAAGTGTATTTTTTGTCCTCAGAGAATTTAATAAAATGTCTTACATATAATACGTTTTCAATATGAAGAATGAATTACAACTCAAGCATAACTATATCACAAATCTTTTAAGACTAAAACAAATATAATTGTTTCTACATAGAAGTGAACAGAGGCAAGATGTTTTGTGAATTAACCGAGGCAAGTTAGTGTCAGCATCAGATCTAAACTGTAAAATCTAGACAACATAACAATAGAATTTTGAGATTCAGAAGTCTTTTCATAGGCTTCTGTTTACCCATTACCCCTGTTTTAGGTAGCTTTGGGTATGATTAAATCTGTGGTCAGAATCCTAAATCAATGCACATCAGCTTACTTGACATATATGTATTGAGCCACTGCTAGATTCAGAATAAAAATACATTGTGTGAATGAATGAAGGATGCCATCAGCAAGTAGCCCAGTGACACCAGAAAGATGCTGTGCGGTGTGGCTCAGGCTCCAGGCATTGATTTCCACACCAAGTAAGATTATCAATTGTTCCTCCAGCTTGTTCAAGTCTCGCCACTGATCTGAAAAGCAGATGGGTCATATGCTCACATGCTACACCACTTACAACCTTATTAGCCTACAAAAAGAGCTAACTTGCTGCCATTGAGGCCGTAGTAAACTAAGTTCTTACCTTCATAGCAAAGTCCCAGCTTTGCTCACCTGACAAGTCCCAGCGTTTCCCAGTCTCAGCTTCACTCACCTGACAGCCATTGGAGAGAAGAAACACTCCTTTACACTAGGCACCTCATTGTGAGTCCTCTTCTCTCATTTTTTACTGTGAGATCAGTAAGCACTTGGAATTTTTATGGTCAGGCCAAAAATGAATGAATGAGCATTCTACCCAGGAACGTATAAGTTGTATACAACATACATCTCGGACTTTCATAATAAAAAATGTTTTTCATATTACATTCCCCAATTACATTTAAACCCTATAGTTAACAACTTTTCACTAATTTAAGATTTCACTTAGGGGTGCCTGGATGACTCAGGTGGTTAAGCGTCTGATGTCGGCTCAGGTCATGATCTCACCATTGGTGAGTTCAAGCCCCATGTCAGGCTCTGTGCTGACAGATCAGAGCCTGGAGCCTGCTTCAGATTCTGTCTCCCTCTCCTCTGCCTCTCCCCAGCTTGTGCGTGCGCTCTCTCTCTCTCTTTCAAAAATAAATAAACATTTAAAAAAATTAAACTTTCATTTAAAGATGAAAAAAGAGTAGCTTGACTTTATTTCTGAACATATAGATATGAAAGCCATCTCTTATTTTTTAAATTCCCTATTGGAAGTTTCTAAAAAGTTCTTTGATTTCTATTAATCATGGGCCTTGCTATGTTTTAACCTAATACTGACGAATCACTGTAGCCTGTGTGTCCTACATAAAACCATAGTCAATATTTCTCACAAACTCTCTTGATAAAAAGTTTGGCTATGTGTATTTAAGTAATAAATGAGCAAAGGGGTTAAGGAACTAACATAATGTCAGTAAATCAATCCTTCTCAAAAGCAAATTTGAACATATGCCACTTCACTGCACACATTACCTCCTTATCAAAATTATGTGAAGGATAGTTTTAAAAATCATCCAAAATCTTCTCACACAGCTCAGTTCAAGACATATGAACTGCAGTGTTTCAACTGCAGTGTTCACACTTTCCATGCTGAACTACCATAGTGCTTATTTTGTCTCATTTCACGTAACATATTTTGGAAGAACCACTGTTCTGTGATATTTTCCTACAAAGCACAGCATATTAAAATAAACTATACAAGGGAGAATGCAAATAATTTTTAAATTTGGAAGAGAACCACACATAAGTAACATAATTTCAGTGCTCTCCTGAGCATTTACAGACTGATCTTTATTGTTGGATTTGTCTTTGTTTTACTTAATGAAAATTAATTTATTAACAAAAATATAATCCTACACTACCCTACAAAGACTTGTTTCTCCCAAAGGAAGCTTTGAAATACAGGAAAGGAAGTGTAACTATTAGCTGATATGACAGATGGCAGAATGACATTCCAACCAGGCATAGCTGTGATTAATGTATGTGCAAACATCCATTCAAAAGAAAAATCTCTACAGCACCAAGTAGAAATTCTGACCAAATCACAGGTTGTTATGACAAGTCTTCACTGTTTTCATAACCCTGGAAACTGTTACCCAGTTAGAATCTAATGGTTCAGCCAACCTCCTAGAGGTAAAATAAGGACAGATACCCCTAAAAAAACTTTTACTTATTATGGGCATGTTCTCTGAAAATGGCCTCTCTGAGCCCTCCTAGCTCTCTTTCTATTACACGGTTGTGCAAATCATGGTTGGCTAGACTAAGGACGGATGCTCAAACCAATAAGCATAATCACGTTTTTCAACTGAAAATTTGGAATTGGAATCAAGGAGCCAGTCAGCAACATGCCAACCTGAGTACCACAGAGTACCTCAAAAAATGAGTCAGTGGTAGGACTAGCTAGAGAGGAGGGGAGACAAAGAAAGGAAGAGCGGCTTTCCCATTCTCTCCAGCCTCTTTTCCTGAATTCCTGCTTTTGTGGTATGTTCCTGTCTCCTTATAATAAATTCCTCTGCTGTATTTAATTCCCCTTGAGTTGCATGCTACCTAGAACTCAGAGCCTTAAGTAATCATACACCCATACATTAAATTAGTTGCTCTTATATTTTTATTTACGCTTCCATAAGTCTATAGCTTATCTCCTCATCCAAAGTATAAGCTCCCTGAGAGCAAAGTTTTTTTTTAATTTTTTTGTCAATTTGAGTATAGTTGACACACACTGTTACACGAGTTTCAGGTGTACAATTCAGTGATTTGATAAGTTTATACATTACGCTGTGCTCACCACAAGTATAGCTACCGTCTGCCCCACTGTATCACTATTACAATATCATTAACTGTATTCCTTATTCTCTGCTTTTTACTTCCGTGACTTACTTATTCCATAACTGGAGGCCTGTATCTCCCTCTCCCCTTCACCTATTTCACCCAACCCTCTGTCCCCCTCTTCTGGCAACCATCAGTTTGTTCTCTGTATTTACAGTTCTGATTCTATCCCTTGTTTATTTTTTTAGATCCCATTTATGTACGACTGGAATCATATAGTATTTATACTTCTTACATACACACACCACATACCCAAATATAATATATTGAACATGCAAGTATACATTTATATTACTTGAATATAGCAATGTATTGAATATAGTCAGCCAACTTTAAATATTGCTCAGTAATTACAGCTCTGTGTTGACATCTTTTTTTCCTTTTATTCAAAAATGTTGTTTATAATCATGATCCACTGTATGACCCACATACAAATACATATGTTGTTTTTGGAGTATTTCCTCCGTATTTGCAAACACCAGGAATTAACCCCCTGGCTCTGTTTTGCAACTTTTAGATGACAGATTGTGTTATGTTCTGTTTCTTATATTGCTACTGCAAATAGACCATGTTAAAATGCAAGCTAAGAAAACCAAAGAGCACCTCTTGGGAGAATAGATATACTTCCCTGAGGGGCAGTAAGATCCCCTTCCCCTGGAAAAAAAAAAAGTTCACATAACCAAACCAGAAGTTCTGCTAAGTTCAGCTAAGACTCCACTGCAGGTAGTGGGGAAGAGGAGAGCTATCTTTAGTTATCTTCTAGCTTTCTTTCTTGAAGTCTATTTCGGCCTGTACCCATCACCTCTTGTCCTGAAATTGCCACTGGAACCCTGACAGTTCTATTTGTATTATTTAACCCCAGAGTGACCAAGAGCAGGTCTTTGCTTATTCGTGTGAAGGTCCTCGTATTCATACCTTTCTATTCCCAATAACAAGAGTCAATGTGCTCATTACTTCACTCTAGATCTGGCAACAATCTCCTAGTGATACTCTTTGGTTTATCTCATTTCTTCTCAGTTTGTCTTCTATAATACTACCAGTTCTAAAGTCGTGTGTATCTGTATCACTCCTTTACTCAAAAATCAATATGGCTCTCAGAGGCCAAAACTGCTCCCATTTCTTACTATGTGCATCCATCCATTCAACAATGTATATCAATCACATGTAAGGGCAGACATTTGCTAAACACTAGCAATACAGTGAGGAATACAGACAAGTGAACAGAATGCAGGACCGTGGTGATAAGCAGTATAATAGAGAAATACATATAGTGTTAAGAAACCATAGAGGATACTTCCTGGGAGGAAGATGGTAGCAAAAGAGGACGCTGGGCTCACCGCGTCCTGCTGATTGCATAGATTCCACCCACATCTGCCTAATTTACCCCGATAACCATCAGAAGACTAGCAACACAGACCCTCCAGAGCCAAGCGTAGACAAGAAGCCCACGGAAGAGGGTAGGAAGGGTGGAGAGGCGGTGCGCGCTACACGGACTGGCAGGAGGGATCCAGGGCGGCGGAGGGGCAGCCAGCCCACCAGGCAAGGCAGAGCCCCCAAGTCTGGCTTGCCAAAGTGGAGGGGCTGGACAGAGTGTGTTCTGACAGCCAGTGGGACTTAACATCTGGACTGTTATAAGTCAACAGCTCTGTTCAGAGAGCGGGAGGGAGGTTGAGCCCCAGAGGACAGAGCTCAGCCTGGCGGGGAACAAAGGTGCTGGGAAGCGCCGTCTCCCTCGCCCATCCCCCAGCCAAAATCCCAAAGGGAGCTAGTTCCCAACACGGAACTTGCTTGCACCACGCAAACACCCAACGCTGTGCTTCTGCACATCCATCCCTCTGAGGGGTCGGCCTCCCTCCTGGTGCCGCAGGGCCCCCCCGAAGAGGACCACCGAAGGAAAAGCGAGTTGAGTCTGCCCCACCCGCCCCTGTGCACCTTGCAGATCCACCCAGCTAATACGCCAGATCCCATCGAAACAGCACCACAAGCCTGGCAGTGTGCAAGTAGCCCAGACAGAGGACACACCACTCCACAGTGAGTCCTGCCCCCGGAGGGGAGGGGAAGAGAAGGTACACACCAGTCTGACTGTGGCCCCCCAGCGGCGGACTGGGGGCAGACATCAGATCTGACTGCGGCCCCACCCACCAACTCAAGTTACTCCAGACAGCACAAAGGAAGAGCCCTGCAGTTCCACGCCACTCCAGGGACTATCCAAAATGATGAAACGGAAGAATTCTCCTCAAAAGAAACTCCAGGAAGTAACGACAGCTAACGAACTGATCAAAAATGATTTAAGCAATATAGCAGAAAATGAATTTAAAATAATAGTCATAAAATTAATCGCTGGGCTTGAAAAAAGTATAGAGGACAGCAGAGAATCTATTACTACCGAGATCAAGGGACTAAGAAACACTCAGGAGGAGCTAAAAATACTATAAATGAGCTGCAAAATAAAATGGAGGCAACCACAGCTCAGATTGAAGAGGCAGAGGACAGAAAGGGTGAATCAGAAGATAAAATTATGGAAAAAGAAGAACCTGAGAAAAAGAGAGATAAAAAAAATCCAGGACTATGAGGGAAGACTTAGAGAACTAAGTGACATAATTAGGCGAAATAATGTATGCATAATTGGGATTCCAGAGGAGGAAGAGAGAAGGAAAGGTGCTGAAAGTGTACTTGAAGAAATCATAGCTGAGAACTTCCCTGAACTGGGGAAGGAAAAAGGCATTGAATTCCAAGAGGCACAGACAACTCCCTACAGACATAACTTGAATCCATCTTCTGCACGACGTATCATAGTGAAACTGGGAAAATACAAGGATACAGAGAAAATTCTGAAAGCAGCTAGGGATAAACACGCTCTAACATATAAAGGGAGACCGATAAGACTCGTGATGGATCTGTCTACGGAAACCTGGCAGGCCAGAAAGGAATGGCAGGCAATCTTCAATGTGATGAACAGAAAAAATATGCAGCCGAGAATCCTTTATCCAGAAAATCTGTCACTTAGAATAGAAGGAGAGATAAAGTTCTTCCCAAACAAACAAAAACTGAAGGAATTCATCACCACTAAACCAGCCCTACAAGAGATCCTAAGGGGGATCCTGTGAAACAAAGTACCAGAGACATCACTGTAAGCATGAAACCTACAGACATCACAATGACTCTAAACCCATATTTTTCTATAATAACACTCAGTGTAAATGGACTAAATGCACCAACCAAAAGACATAGGGTATCAGAATGGATAAAAAAACAAGACCCGCCTATTTGCTGTCTACAAGAGACTCATTTTAGACCTGAGGACACCTTCAGATTGAAAGTGAGGGGATGGAGAACTATCTATCATGCTACTCGAAGTCAAAAGAAAGCTGGAGTAGCCATACTTTTATCACACAAACTAGACTACAAATTAAAGGTTGTAACAAGAGATGAAGAAGGGCATTATATAATCACTACAGGGTCTATCCATAAGGAAGAGCAAACAATTATAAATGTCCATGCAGTGAATACGGGAGCCCCCAAATATATAAAACAATCACAAACATAAGCAACCTTATTGACAAGAATGTGGTAATTGCAGGGGACTTTAATACTCCACTTACAACATTGGATAGATCATCTAGACACAGGATCGATAAAGAAACAAGGACCCTGAATGATATGCTGGATCAGATGGACTAGATAGATATATTTAGAACTCTGCATCCCAAAGCAACAGAATATACTTTCTTCTCCAGTGCACATGGAACATTCTCCAAGATAGATCACATACTGGGTCACAAAACAGCCCTTCATAAGTATACAAGAATTGAATCATACCATGCATACTTTCAGACCACAATGCTATGAAACTTGAAATCAACCACAGGAAAAAGTCTGGAAAACCTCCAAAAGCATGGAGGTTAAAGAACACCCTACTAAAGAATGAATGGGTCAACCAGGCAATTAGAGAAGAAATGTAAAAATATATGGAAACAAATGAAAATGAAAATACAACAATCCAAACGCTTTGGGGTGCAGCGAAGGCAGTCCTGAGAGGAAAATACATTGCAATTCAGGCCTATCTCAAGAAACAAGGAAAATCCCGGGGCGCCTGGGTGGCTCAGTCGGTTAAGCGTCCGACTTCAGCTCAGGTCACGATCTCGCGGTCCGTGAGTTCGAGCCCCGCGTCAGGCTCTGGGCTGATGGCTCAGAGCCTGGAGCCTGCTTCCGATTCTGTGTCTCCCTCTCTCTCTGACCCTCCCCCATTCATGCTCTGTCTCTCTCTGTCTCAAAAATAAATAAACTTAAAAAAATATATAAAAAAATAAATAAATAAACATTTAAGAAACAAGAAAAATCCCAAATACAAAATCTAACAGCACACCTAAAGGAAATAGAAGAACAGCAAAGACACCCCAAATCCAGCAGAAAAACAGAAATAATAAAGGTCAAGAAAAAATAAACAATATAGAATCTACAAAAACTGTAGAGCAGATCAATGAAACCAAGAGTTGTTTTTTGAAAAAATAAACAAAATGGATAAACCTCTATCCAGGCTTCACAAAAAGAAAAGGGAGAGGACGCAAAGAGATAAAATCATGAATGAAAACAGAATTATTACAACCAATCCCTCAGAAATACAAGCCATTATCAGGGAATACTATGAAAAATTATATGCCAACAAACTGAATAACCTGGAAGAAATGGACAAATCCCTAAACACCCCACACTTCCAAAACTCAAACAAGAAGAAACAGAAAGCTTGAACAGACCCATAACCAGTGAAGAAATTGAATCAGTTATCAAAAATCCCCCAACAAATAAGAGTCCAGGACCAGATGGCTTCCCTGGGGAATTCTACCAGACATTTAAAGCAGAGATAATACCTATCCTTCTCAAGATATTCCAAAAAATAGAAAGGGAAGGAAAACTTCCAGACTCATTCTATGAAGCCAGCATTACTTTGATTCCTAAACCAGACAGAGACCCAGCAAAAAAAGAGAACTACAGGCCAATATCCCTGATGAATATGGATGCAAAAATTCTCAATAAGATAGTAGCAAATCGAATTCAACAGCATATAAAAAGAATTATTCACCATGATCAAGTGGGATTCATCCTGGGATGCAGGGCTGGTTCAACATTCGCAAATCAATCAACGTGATACATCACATTAATAAAAGAAAAGAGAAGAACCATATGATCCTGTCAATTGATGCAGAAAAGGCCTTTGACCAAATTCAGCACCCTTTCTTAATATAAACCCTTGAGAAAGTCGGGATGGAAGGAACATACTTAAACATCATAAAAGCCATTTATGAAAAGCCCACAGCTAACATCATCCTCCATGGGGAAAAACTGAGAGCTTTTTCCCTGAGATCAGGAACATGACAGGGATGCCCACTCTCACCGCTGTTGTTTAACACAGTGTTGGACGTTCTAGCATCAGCAATCAGACAACAAAAGGAAATCAAAGGCATCAAAATTGGCAAAGATAAAGTCAAGCTTTCAATTTTTGCAGATGACATGATACTATACATGGAAAATCCGATAGACTCCACCAAAAGTCTGCTGGAACTGATACATGAATTCAGCAAAGTTTCAGGATACAAAATTAATGTACAGAAATCAGTTGCATTCTTATACGCTAATAATGAAGCAATAGAAAGACAAATAAAGAAACTGATCCCATTCACAATTGCACCAAGAAGCATAAAATACCTAGGAATAAATCTAACCAAAGATGTACAAGATCTGTATGCTGAGAACTATAGAAAGCTTATGAAGGAAATTGAAGAAGATACAAAGAAATGGAAAAACATTCCGTGTTCATGGGTTGGGAGAATAAATATTGTCAAAATGTCAATCCTACCCAAAGCTATCTACACATTCAATGCAATCCCAATCAAAATTGCACCAGCATTCTTTTCAAAGCTAGAACAAGCAATCCTAAAATTTGTATGGAACCACAAAAGGCCCCGAATAGCCAAAGTAATTTTGAAGAAGACCAAAGCAGGAGGCATCACAATCCCAGACTTTAGCCTCTACTACAAAGCTATAATCATCAAGCAGCATGGTATTGGCACAAAAACAGACACACAGACCAATGGAATAAAATAGAAACCCCAGAACTAGACCCACAAACGTATGGTCAACTCATCTTTGACAAAGCAAGAAAGAATGGAAGAAAGACAGTCTCTTTAACAAATGGTGTTGGGAGAAATGGACAGCAACATGCAGAAGGTTGAAACTAGACCACTTTCTTACACCATTCACAAAAACAAACTCAAAATGGATAAAGGACCTGAATGTGAGGCAGGAAACCATCAAAACCCTAGAGGAGAAAGCAGGGAAAAACCTCTCTGACCTTAGTCACAGCAATTTCTTACTTGACACGTCCCCAAGGCAAGGGAATTAAAAGCAAAAATGAACTATTGGGACCTCATGAAGATAAAAAGCCTCTGCACAGCAAAGGAAACAACAAAACTAAAAGGCAACTGACAGAATGGGAAAAGATATTTGCAAATGACATATCAAACAAAGGGCTAGTATCCAAAATCACCAAACTCCACACCCGAAAAACAAATAACCCAGTGAAGAAATGGGCAGAAAACATGAATAGACACTTCTCTAAAGACATCCAGATGGCCAACAGGCACATGAAAAGATGCTCAATGTCGCTCCTCATCAGAGAAATACAAATCAAAACCACGCTCAGATATCACCTCACGCCAGTCAGAGTGGCTAAAATGAACTAAACAGGAGACTATAGATGCCGGAGAGGATGTGGAGAAACGGGAACCCTCTTGCACTGTTGGTGGGAATGCAAAGTGGTGCAGCCGCTCTGGAAAACAGGGTGGAGGTTCCTCAAAAAATAAAAAATAGACCTCCCCTATGACCCAGCAGTAGCACTGCTAGGAATTTACCCAAGGGGTACAGGAGTACTGATACATAGGGGCACTTGTACCCCCAATGTTTATAGCAGTACTCTCAACAATAGCCAAATTGCGGAAAGAGCCTAAATGTCCATCAACTGATGAATAGATAAAGAAATTGTGGTTATATACACAATGGAGTACTACATGGTAATGAGAAAGAATGAAATATGGCCTTTTGTAGCAATATGGATGAATCTGGAGAGTGTTATGCTAAATGAAATAAGTCATACAGAGAAGGACAGATTCCATATGTTTTCACTCCTATATGGATCCTGAGAAACTTAACAGAAGACCATGGGGGAGGGAAAGAAAAAAAAATGGTTAGAGAGGGAGGGAGCCATAACATAAGAGACTCCTAAAAACTGAGAACAAACTGAGGGTTGATGGGGGGTGGGAGGGAGGGAAGGGTAGGTGATGGGTATTTAGGGCACCTGTTGGGATGAGCACTGGGTGTTGTATGGAAACCAATTTGACAATAAATTTCATAATAATAAAAAAGAAAGAAAAAAACCATACAGAAGACATACCATATCTAGTCTGGACATGTTTATCAGAAAACGTTTCCTGAAAGAAATGATATCAAAAAATGAAATCTATAGGGCAAGAAGTTATTAGGAAGGTGATGATGAACAAGAAAGTAGCCTTGGGAGAGCAAGGGGTAGGACATGGAGAAAGAAAAGTATTCCAGCAAGGAAGAAATAGGCTAATCAACAGGTGGTGGCAATGAAGATGAAGAAAAGTAATGAAGATGGGGAGAATCAATAGGACTTGGTAACAGATTAGATGTGGGAGGTGAGGGAGAGGGAGAATCCGAAAATGACTACCAGAGATCTAGCATGAGAAACTGTGTGCATAGGAATGTCTTATAATGAGGCAGAGAGAAGTGTTTGATAAGGTCATACAATCTAAAAAGAACTTTTGTTCATTATGGCATCTTGGGTACAGGTGAGAACATTTTAAAAGCTGAGCTCCTGAGAATTATGAATCAATATATTTTTACAGAAGGATGTGCACCAAATAGTTAACATTTTCTAAATCAGGATAGTGGCCTTTTTATTTATCTATATTTTCTGAATGTTCTGATATGAGCACATATTACTTCGTGACATGAAAAATATAGGAATATTTTAAACAAAGTATTTAAAAAATCTTCATACATATATGCAAATATATATGTTGTATTCAGGCTTATATGAGATAGGAGGATGAGGCAAGATTGTATGAAAATATAACAATTTTTACATTTTTCTGGGACCAATATGATCCCTATTTCTTGTTTACAAAAATAAAAGAATTGCACTTTTGTAAAAATACAAATGAGGTAGCACCATCTGGTATCCAGAGCAAATTCATCTGGTAATTGTAGCAAGGCAATATTTCAAGGCTCACATCTACTCCTGTGTTCCCCATGGTGTTAACTTCCTCCACACTGAAGAAAGCAGTAAGCAAGGCTGATGTTCAGGGCTCAGCATAGCTCATCAATAGTGCTAAGAAATTAAGGCAAAAATATTTCTCATAAAGATTATGAACATCATTATTTGAATTTGTGTACTTCTACCCCAGGCTTTCTGGCTTGTATCAGTCAAGTTGTTTTACCATTAGAGGCATGAATGTATTTTTTTATTTGTTATTTTCTGTCTTCATCTCAAAGAGCTTGAGGTCACTACAGACCTTTAGCTCCCCATGAAAAATGAGGAAACCACCATATTCTCGCCTCACAATATTCAGCACTTTGAAAAACTAAGTAATGTTAATTATATCAGATAATGGCTATGAGGAAGAGATAATGACCATTAGCTGATTACTCAGTTTAGCACCCATGGCAAAAACAGACTACTTATCACCAAACAGGTTTCATGTTCTCCCTAGATGCACAACTGTACTGGGTGCAGCCACATGGCTATTTGGAGGAGAATGGTGGCAAGTGGAGATGGAGAAAATTGACGGATTTGAGGCTAGACAGAATTATTAAGACTCAGTAAGAGATTGGATGTGGAAGGTGAGGAGAGAAGGAGTATCAAAAATGAGTACCAGATATCTAGCTTGAGGAGCTTCATGGACAGGAATGTCCTATAATGACATAAAGTGGTAGACTGATAAGGAAATCATAAAGTAGAAGGGAGAATTTCAGTATGACACCTTTGCATGGGTGAATACAATGGAATGTGATCAAAAATTATGTTTGCCACTTATCCTGGCCCATAAAAACCACCCACTACCCTCATTCATTCTCTTTCTTCACCCATTGGCTAAATGCAGTATACTCCAGGCCCTAGTATCTGGTGGAGACATCAAAAGAAAGGAAACGGGCTCCCTGAATGACCATAGAAGCTATTTTATTTTCTTATGGCCACTGTAACAAATTACCACAAATTTAGCAGCTTCAAACAACACAGATGTATTCTCCAAATTTCCTGGAGTCTGTAGTCCTAAAATGGGTCAGCAGGGCTATGTTCCCTCTGGAGGCTCCATTTCCTTGCCCTTTATAGCTTCTAGAAGCCAACTGCATGGCTCATGGACCCATCCTCCATCTTCAAAACCAGCAGCACAGTATTTTAGTCTCTTGGTCACATGGCATCTGAGCCTGTCCTTCTTCCCTCATTCCCTTTTAATAACCCTTGTGATTACACTGGGCCCACCCAGAGAATCCAAGATAATCTTCCCATCTCAAGATCCTTAACATAATAACATCTTTAAAATCCCTTTTCCATGTAAGGTAACATGTTCACAGACTGTGGGGATTATGACATGGGCATCTTTGGGGGTAGGGGTGGTGACATTATTCTATTTACCACAGAAAGTACTTTGGACTTCACATGAAAGAAAGAAAAACAGGTAGTGTGTTAATTCATTACCTTCAAGGGGTTTATTTCATACTAGCTGATATTACTTTAACCAATAGCACTTATAAATCCAACAGTAAACAACTGTTCCTAGCTGAATTGTAATTAGGACAGCAACCACACCTTACTTCATTTTGTTACTAAAAAAAATGCCACATAAATAACATGTTATAATACCCCAAAAATGTTTATAATGACGATAAGGACATCATGTTAATGATAGCTAGAAATAGACTAGGAGTAGATCAAATTTTATTTTAGCAAACAGCTTCAGCCTTTACCCATCTTAAAACTTTAATCAGAACTTTTAACACCTGAGGGAAAATTGGCTATTTTACATCTTAACCTTTCTTTGCCTGAATGATTTCTAGTAAAGGTGCTACCAAGAAATAAAATGGTACAAAAAGAAACAGGAAACACAAAAATATAAGATAACTTATGGAAAAGTTCTAAGTAGTCATATACTTAGAGGTTTTTTCCTCCTTTTCATGAAATGTAGAACTGTGGAGTTATTACTTTGAGGTCAAGTCAACCTCAGTGTCCATGGACTTTACTTTCTGTAAACTTTGTATTGCAATCATAATTGGGTTATCACCAAATGTCGTTTTTATGAGAAGAAAACTAAAAGATGAGGTAGGTCATGTTCCCTCTAGACATTCATCACCAGCAAATTCCTTTATTACTCTAATGACTGTTCACTGGGAAAATATTTTAATGCACTTTCATGTTTTCCAATTTAAAAAAAGAATCAGAGTTTAATGCGAATGCATTTTTAACATTTTTCTGTGCTTTAGGGAAGCTGCTTTTAGGAGGGAAATGTAATGAATGTTTTTAATCATACTAAAATGGTTTGCCCAGAGTCTGTGGTTTAATTCAACTTTTCAATGACAACAAAATAGAAAAGACTAAGCACATTTATCAGCCAGGGTTCCTCCCTTCTCAACATGGCTACCTATTGCTTAAATATATCTAGAAGATAAAACTTATTTAGAAAATAGGAACAAAGAAGGCCACCTGGTTAATTTTCAGTCTTTTTATTCCCATGTAGATCTGTATGGATCATTGCCACTCCTCAAGAACCCCTAACCGCATGATCCAAGCTGTTCCCATCCTCAAAATACTCTTTACCCTATCCCACAGATACCTTCCCTTCCCCCTTTTCCCTAGTTTGTTTTTATGTGCCCTTTAGGTTTTCAATAAATTCTTAATGTCATCGATGAAAATGTCACTGCTAAGAGATTTAAGTTCCATTGTTCTACTCAGGCCTTTAACTTCAAAGTAAACAAGGCTTTCTATATGTTTGTCCTCATATTTAAACTGAACAGAAATCAAAGAATAATTTCTGTGCCATTTTTCTTTTCCTTGATTTGAATCATAACCTCGGAGATTCCATCTAAGTATCTCCCTGAGGATGTTCCAATCGCCTCACAATATCCACATCGCCTCACTGCTTTCGAAAGTGCCACAACCAAACTTCAATGACACTCTAATAATATCCTTTCCTTAATATCCTATCCTTAATAATAGCCTTTCTTGTCTCAGTCTAGAAGACAGATCTATCATGGGGAGGCAGATTTGAAGACTGTACTAAGGAAAGTGACAAAGGCTTTTACACATAATGAAGAATTGATCTCTAAATGTTGACTGGTTCTTTAGTAGAGGAGAGTGGATACAGGAAATAATTATCTAAGAGGAGGATTTGTCCTACTATTTACATCTACTGCCCCCATGAGATACCTGTGCAATGGATATCCACAACCTTAATGAAGTTTCCAGAAAATGAAATATTTAATCATTATCACATGTTCTACCATTAAAGATGTTTCAGAATATATATGAGCTGTTAGATGATACCACACTTACAAGTTTTCAATTAAAAAAAAAAAACTCACAAACTAGATTCTGGAAAATGAAATGGAAGGCTGATGCAATCAAGTGGGTAACTTGTGCGAAATCCACCTGCCTCAATTCTAGTACTTTTAAGTAGTCCACTCCCCTATCCACTTCTGTTGGTTCTCCATAACATCCATTTTCCGGTCCATTTAATGAAAAGAAAAGGTATCATGCAGATGTCCTAGGCAACAGTTGGAGGGACTAGTGAATGTAGACCAGTGAGTCCCTGTGCTTGCACCATCCAGTTCTGCCTGGCTCATACCTCCTTAGGCTCCCCTGGGTAATGTTCCCCCTATTGTCTTTGCACTCTGGGGTAATATGACAAGGTAGCTCCAATAGCTGGCAAAAATTTAAATGTAACAGTTATAAAGTAGCTCCAGTAACTCTCATCATTGTATATGTTAACTACCCCCTCTCAAGATCTACCCCCAAGGATATAGGACAATAGACTTTATTCTAAGGACTTCAGAATTCTTCACTAAAAGGTATGATTAAGGACTAAAAATATTACTATCCAAACTAACTAGAGGGAGTTACGGTCTAATTTAGTTCTATGATGTGAAGCTGTTCTGAGCTGATTTTATTGGAAACACAAATTCTATTATATTCTAAATTCAATTGCACAATTCCACAGCAAAGAATTGGGTAATCCATATAGCTCTTCAATTTTCTTGCTAAGATTCAAAGTTTTGCTTATTTCAGGTTCTGAAATATGAATTATTTCAGTGAATCAACCTCTAATTTCAAGGAGATTTGAGGAACAACTCTTTAATTAGTCTTTATCATGCTTGCTTAAACCTTGCCAGCCATCTCTCTCCAGAAAGTAAATTAAAGTGAGAGGGGAAAGAATCTGAATGACCTGTCATAACACAGCTGGCTACTTGACAGATAAGTCTGCATAAGACCCATCATTCTGAAGAATGACATAATTTTAGTTCCAAGCACTAAGCGTGCTCAGAAAAAGTTAGAAGGCAATGTCATGACAAGTCAGGGTAATAATTTGTATGTGTGTGCATGAATAGACTATCTAGGTAAATATTTACATCTGATAAGTAATGCATGCTCATTATTTATCATTCATTTTTAAAAAGTAATATTTATTTTCTTTTAGCCATCAGAAAAGATTAGAAGCAGAAAAGACATGAAGTAAATAGACTGACAAATACTTCTATTTTGTGACTCACAGACGAAGTAGCTACTATTATGTGCTCCCAGACATTGTACAAAGTACTTTACATGGATTATCTGATTTAATCCTCATAAACACTCTCTAAGGATCTTCTGTATTATTTCCATTTGATCAGTGAAGAAACAGAAGCTCAAAGAGGTAAAGAAATTTGCCCAAGGCCTATGGCTAGTTAGAAACTGGCCTGCAGTTTAAGTCTAGATTTGTCAGGACAAAGTGCTCAATCACTGTGATATGTTGCCTCTAGGTACAGACCCAGGTCCACCTACAAACTGACATGTGACACCTGCTCACATGCTAAGGCAGAGATGGTAAGCTGTCTACAGTTTGTGCCATCCTTCCATGCATAATGTTGATGCTGGTAAATGTCCACTGAGGGACTACATTTTTAACCCCCTTTATATCTAGGTGAATCTGTAATACTTACCAATGGAGTAGGGACAGAAGTGATGCAGGTCACTCTCAGACCCAGCCCATAAAAACCTCCGAAGGGATTCTCTATGGTCACCCGCCACCCCATCTTTTATTTGATGTCAACTAGGGTTATCAGATAAAATGGAGGACACACAGTTAATCTTGAATTTCAGAAAAACAGCAAATGTTTCAGTGTGACCATGTCCTATACAATATTTGGGACATACTTATATCCGGGGCATTGACATTTGGGTTGCCAGATTTAGCAAATAAAATGCACCAAAAATGTTAAGTGTCCCAAATATTGCATGGGACATAGTTATACCATGAAGTTATTTTTCATTTACCTGGAATTCAAATTTAACTGGTGTCTGTTGTTTGGCAAACTGCCCCCCCATACACAGAGGGTAAGAAGAGACCAAAAAAAGATGCAGGACACTCTAGATTGGTAGGTGGTATGTTTCATAAACAAGGGAACTTAACTTAGAGGCTTGTCTTAGGCAGCTGCAAGACAAGTAGAGGTCCAAATCTGTGGGCCAGAATCTTAAAAGTTCATATAAAGGCCTTGACTGGATTCGGTCACATATACCATCCAGAGGGTCTTAACACATTGGTCTCTCCAGGCAGCATCCTTGAGAAAGTTTCCCACTCTGGGAATGGTGGACAGGATGTGCATTCCTAGAAGTCATGTCATCTCGATGACCTCCTCCAACAGTGTCCTATGTTTTAACTTGCTAAATCTAGCAGCTCCAATACCAACACCTCTAGAAACCTCAGAAGATGTCTCAGGCTGAAGGTGGCAGAACCACCATCAACATGGGTCTGATGGGGGCTCCTGGGTGGCTCAGTTGGTTAAGTATCCGATTTCAGCTCAGGTCATGATCTCACATTTTGTGGATTCGAGCCCTACATCAGGCTTTGTGCTGACAGCTCAGAGCCTGCAGCCTGCTTCTGTGTGTCCCTCTCTCTCTGCCCCTCCCCCACTCATGTGCTGTCTCTCTCTCTCTCAAAAATACATAAAAATGTTTAAAAATTTAAAAAAAAAATGGGTCTGAGGACTATGACCTAGAGCATCTCCTCCTTTGAGCTTTACATGGATGAGAAATAAATCCCTAGTGTGTTAAGCCACTAAGATTTGTAAGCTAACTAATATGATACAAACAATACTGACCTAATTCTAATACAAATGCCAAGAATTTACCATTCAGGCCCTATAGAGAGGCAACCCAGAGAGTGGAAATCACTTAGGTTTGGAGTCGCACCAGCATGTTCTGAGTTCAGATCCCTGCTGTACCACCTCCTAGCTTTGTGTTTTTAATCTTTAGCCTCAGTTTCTTCATGTGTAAAACAGTAAACCCAATTCTTTCTTGAGAAACTATCATAAAAATTAGATAATATATGCAAAAAACCTAGAATATTTGGCACGTAATAGATCTATTGCTGATTCTTATTATTTAAAATAATAGGCTCATTTTACATTTTTTAATATTTGTTTATTTTGAGGGAAGCAAGGGCAGAGAGAGAAAGAGAGAGAGAGAATCCCAAGCAGGCTCCACTATCAGCCCAGAGGCCAATGCAGGGCTCAATCTCACAAGTCATGAGATCATGACCTGAGACAAAATCAAAAGTTGGCTGCTTAACTGACTGACCCACCCAGGCACACCAAATTTTACATTTTTAATACTTATTGAGCTGTAAAATTATATGCCTTTTTAATTAAAGCTCATTTTATTATATAATTATTTAATCCATAAGACTCGGCTTCATAATTAGTTATTTTTTTATCTCACTGTCTTTGAACTCAATAACTGGCTTTGCTGATTTTTAAGCTGAGATCAGCCTTTTCCCTGAGTTTTCAATTTGGACTGGCACTCCCAAATGGACTAGTTTTTGCTCATGGCTCTCAATACAAAGCCCAAATGGCACTATAGACAAAATCTGAAATCTGCCTTTTCTCCATATTGCTGAGTATCTCAAATTGATCAGCTCACCAGGTAGAATTCAAAAGCCACTTTCATTTGAAATTGGATAACCAACAAATCACTCTATTACTATTAAAAGCCAGGATGCTCACCATCACAAATCATAAGACAAAGGCATACATTCAGAACCTGACTGCCCCTAAAGCACAAAATTTTGGCCCCCTTTCTGACTTATGCAGCTTGCTGTAAAACAGAAAAATTGAGGCCCAATTTGAAGTCACTTTTTTGAAATAGTTTTGGTTGAAACATTTTAATCAAAGGTTTTTCATCTTGAAGGTGATCAAAATTAAGCTGTGTTTTCAAATGTAAATCAGTTACCATAACTCTCTTCTCAAAGAAAAAACTAAAAATGAAAGTGAATCCCTGATCTGTTACTGATTTGGAATTAATCATTTTGTTACAGTCTCTAACCTCAGTTACAATACCACAACTATAAGCAAATTTTTAAAGGGGCTTAACCTGGCGTGTATGAACCTCCTAAAGTTATATACAAAAGCTCTGTGCATTTGTGCACAAATATACTTTTTCTCAGATTCCAAAAGGCATTCAGGGGCTTACAGACTGTTCCACAGGGTTTATGTCATTGAAAGCAATAAAGCCATGTTTAAATTATGACTTTTTTAAAAAACTTAAGAAAGGAATTAATATTTCCCCTTCTCAAATAGCATTTTGAGGGACCTCCAAGTGTGATTCAAGTAAGCGGAGATCCAAAGAACACACCCATATCCAGTTTCCCAGACAGCTGAACACAGCCAGCTGCCAGAGTTCATGTTGCCACTAAACAGTTACACAGGACTTTTGTTTTTATTAGTCAACTGGTTGATTTCCACCTATAATGGACTATTAGTTAAATTCAGGAAGTTTAAGGAACATCAGCATTAACACCCAATCTAAAGAGTATAAAAGTGATAATAATTCTCAAATTTCACCTCAAAGTCATCTTTTTCAGATTTCTAAATTGCATTCATATGATAAAAATTCTTATCTAGAATTTCAAAACGTCTCCAATACTGTAAAAGCAAAGTTACGAAGATGAAATAGAGTGACAATTACATTAAATTTTGCTTTCTAATTCACTGGAAAAAAGCTCATCCACACCTGTACAGCATTGCCGAGAAGTGCTTACAAAATAGCAGGCAGAAATTTTGGTATTTCGTCACATGGAAACAAAACACAAAAAAGATACAAAATAAAGCAATCGCTTTTCATTTAAAGCACAGAATGCAAGAAATCCACACATCAGATTTTTAAAAACACACACACATTTTCTCCCATTTCAGATGCCTCCAAACAATGTGATAGGATATCATGTCTTGTTCTTGCAAGGGTAGGGAGGTAAAAGTTATTTGTCCTATTCTTACAACCCTTCTAAAAGTTTGAGATTCATTCAAACTTTTAAAAGTTAATCTATATTTAAATATCTTTTTATCCTAAAAATCAAACACAAATAATGTCATTTTTAACTTATTTGTTGAAAAACCATACTCCATCTGAGGCGCCTGGGTGGCTCAGTCGGTTGAGCATCCGACTTGAGCTCAGGTCACGATCTCACAGTCCGTGAGTTCGAGCCCCATGTCGGACTCTGTGCTGACAGCTCAGAGGCTGAAGCCTGCTTCCGATTCTGTGTCTCCCTCTCTCTGACCCTCCCCAACTTGTGCTCTGTCTCAAAAATAAATAAAAACATTTAAAAAAAAGTAAAAAAAAAAAAAAAGAAAAGAAAAACAATACTCTATCAATTTAAAGTGAATAGTGTATATTTCTTGCTAAATACATCTAAATACTTTCAGATCATTACATTTAAATGTATTACATTTAGAGTGCATTAGGAATACTGCAATCTTATGCTGTGCTTTTTATCCCCATGACTTGTAATAGCAATGTAATGGGGCAGATAGCAGCTACACTTGTGGTGAACAGTGGCCTAATGTATAAACTCGTCAAATAAGTTGGACACCTGAAACTAATGTAACATTGTGTGTCAACTGTACTCAAATTTTAAAAAGTAAAAAAAAAAAAAGATACTGCAATCTTTAATAATCTTATCTAAAATAAGATTTTTAACTTCACAATATTACTTTATCATATAATTTTCAAAAATGATGGAATGAAATAATGAGATTATCTATTACCATGAAAGGAGCTGGAGTATCAAGAAGGTTTGTAAATGCCCAAGCTCCATTGTGTTCATTACTAATCAATTATAGGACAGGAAAAATGGAGCTTGCGGGGTCCCAGCTCCCGGAGAAACACCTATATCTCTCAGCAGAGTATACAAGGATGGATTTGGAGCCGAGGGACACATAGCTTCACAACTGGTATAATTGGAAGCCGTAATTTAGAGTTTCCCAATGAACACAATTGCTCAATTTTCTACAACGGATGAGTTTAGAAAGCAGATGGTTATATTGGTCCAGAGTTGCAAGTTTGATAGACAGATGCGATAGAAAACAGAGGGCAAGGGAGTTGAAAATTCTGGGGAGAGAGTAATTAAAATTACTCACTAGATAGTATAGGTCCTAGATAGATGGGGAAAAAAAAGTATAAAGAAGCCAGGTGGGGGATGATAGACTGGGGGGGGGGGGGGGGGAACTGGGAGGATCAGAACATAAATATTAGAAATGGGGTATTTATGGAGGGAAGAAATTTTGTGGTTGTGTTTGCAAAATGGAATTCTGGCTGTTAAATAGTTTTTTGAGGGTAGAGAAAGGTTGATAAGAGAACTTGTGGTAAAATCCTGTAGTGGTGTGGAAGTAAAAGTCACTATATAAAGAATGTCAAGAAAACTCTAATGAAGTTGGAGGGATTTTCCAGATGAATATTGTAAAATACCCAAACGGACAGGAGTTAGTGGTAGAGAGGAATATTGTAATTCAGATGCCAGGGGTTTATCTTTAATTTTTTTTTTAATGTTTATTTATTTCTGAGAGAGAGAGAGAGCACAAGTGGAGGAGGGGCAGAGAGAGAGGGAGACACAGAATTGGAAGCAGGCTGCAGGCTCTGAGCTGTCAGCACAGAGCCCAATGCGGGGCTCAAACTCATGGACCGCAAGATCATGACCTGAGCCAATGTCAAATGCTTAATCGAACTGAGCCGAACTGAGCCACCTGGGGAACCTCCAGATGCCAGGGTTGTTAATGAATTCTGGGGTTAACCAGAATGCATTGTTAGGAAGATGAATTTGGGAATGTAAATAGCAAGGCTTCAGGTCCAAGTTCTTCCACTTACTAGCTAATCTTGAACAAATTATTTACTTTCTAGGCCTCTTTTTCCTTATCTGTAAAATATAGTTAATGAAGTTGCATAGGATTTTGTGAGGATTAAAGAAAGCTATTTAAAGAAACTTAAAACAGTGTGCTAGAGAAACTTGTGTTTCTCTATGCCCCTTTATCTGTTTGCACACCTGAGCTCATTTCTTTCTTGTAGAATACCTTGACAAATGCACCCAGTAGTTCTCAACACACACCATTAACATTTTCCTTTCCAACCTCTCCCCATGGAGTAATACTCTCCTTAGACACATGTCTACCTTCCAAGGTAGTGCAGGTACCTATCTTACCAAGTGTTTTACCAAATGTATTAGGTGGATCTTCATTTTCCAGCCTCCAGTCATATTCTCACTGCCCACTAATCAATCTTAAGCCAGTGTCACATTTTTTTCAGATGTCTTCATGGCAGCACTCCACTTCTGGGTATGAAATTCTATTAGGGTCAAGATATTTAATGCTATGGCTAGCATTAAACATTCTGAGCATGTTTGAAAGTGTTGGAAGAGAGGGCCCTGGAAAGATGATCCAGGAGGGAGGAAATGAAGAGCAAACCTAAAGGAAAAGCAGAGGTGACACAATGGACTTGCTCTTCAGGGCAGGGGCTAAGATATTCAGAATGGAATTAACTAGCCTAGATTGAGCTCCTGTTGGAATCTAGGAACAAATGAATTCCTTGGGTGTTGAAACTGGTGGTGGGGGTGGGGCTCTAGGTATTGCTTGGTTTGATAACTAAGGTGTCTCATTTATCAGAATTCTGGTTTCATTACCTCTCGGGGTCCTTCAGTTTGAACTTTTGTAGTCAGGCCTGCTGTAGCACTTCTGAGCACTACTCAATTCTTGACACCCAAACCCTTTTGACAAGGGTACAAGATTCACAAAAAAAAAAAAAAAAAAAAAGGTGAAACTGACTACTACTATCAGATAAAATCCTGGATTGAGTTTTCTCAGAACTCACTGCTTGAAAGGAAACTGAAAATTTGTTCCGGAATTATGCTTTTTAGCCAAGTTTTCCTAATTCTACCATAACACATAAAATTGACTCCTTAAATTTTCAAAAATAAGGGGACAATAAAATCAAAGTGATATGACTGTCATCACTATGAAATAACCACCATTACACCACCACCTCAACGGCCATCATCATGGCCTTTCTCTTTCTCCCCATCCTTCTCATCACTAAATATTCTTGAGTGTTTACTTTCCAAGGACATTGTGCTAGGTGCTGGGCTTGCCCAGATGCAGTCTGAGGCAGAACTCCTTGTTTAGTCTCCATAGGACATGCTGGTAATGAGTAATGTTGGTAAATACTCTTTTCTTTTTTTAAGCCTTATGTGCTCAAGAAGTGCTTACAGAGGTTCCCCTATCCTACCCCAGGGCCTTGGGCCAGTTGCACTAACTTCAGCATAGACTTTGTCATTTATTGAATAGAGCGCTACCAATGTCCCCAAAGCTGTTGGAAGGAAAGCAGAAAGGCAGGAAGGAAGAACGGAAGGAAGGAAAGAAGGGAGGGAGGGAGGAGGAGGGAGAATCTAATATACCTGTGTTTAGGGAAATAAGAAATTGCATTCAAATGAGAAAATTGAACAGTTCACAAATTATGAATTAAGCAGGTTTGCAACTTACTAGATCCACAAATTCCTCAGAACTCTTGAATCTATTACCTCCTTAGAATAATAAATATTAAATACATGTACATACACACACACACCATAACTTGTGTGGCTCTGTTCAAAGAATATTTAAAGCCATTTACCTTATCAGTCCTAACAGAACCTGAATCACCAGAATCTGCCTCTTTGTAACTTCTGTCCATTTGTGTGGTTATCACCCAAGAAGACAGGCCACATCTCATTTCTCAACTATTTTAAGTCAATTATTGTGACTCTCATACCAAGCTGAACACTCTAGGAGCCTTCTACTCTTCCTTGACGGATAGGACTTCAGTTCTCATGGCTGCTTTTCTCTCTGGAGTATTCCATTTTGTCCACATCAAAGATAGCACTCCTGATAACAGAGCACTACCCAGACTGGATTGGCACTCTCAAAACCAAGTATTTTACTGCTGGTATTGCATCCAAGGATGGCAGTATTCTTTGTTTCTTTTTGAAATTTTCCACTAAAGACTCGGTTTTACATTTGCTGTGAAAACAGTCACCCCACCTGCACCAATTTCTGTGCCTGAGGAGTCTGCCAGTGACTACTTCTCAGCACTCTCCAACTACTTCATATTGTTCTGCAGTGCTACAGGGTATTTAGAGTGAGGGGTTAGATCCTAGATTTCATAGTTATACTCTGCAAATAAAGTACTTTTATGGTTGGTAAAATTTTACAAAGGAAATGCTCTCCAGCTGCTCTTCTTTCCCTGAATTAATTAGCTTTTCTGAAGATGTTTAACCTTAGGAGCTCATTGTATAAGGCATGCAGGATTTCTCCTTACAGTATTGTTACATTTCATATCTTAAGTCAGAATTTTATTGTTTTGAGCTGTTACAAGATTCAGAAAATAAAACAGATATATAGTATGATTTTATTTTAATCTATGTTTATTTTTTGTGTGTTTATTTATTTTTTTTTTTCAGAGAGAGAGAGCACGCTTGTGCATGTGGAGGAGGGGCAGAGAGAAAGGGAGAGAGAATTTTCTGCAGGGTCCATTCCCAGTGCAGAGCCTGTCACAGGGCTCAAGCCCATGACCTAAACCGAAACTGAGTCAGACACTTAATTGACCATGCCACTATAGTATGATTTTTTTTTAAGATGATAAGAATCAAACAACAAAAAAATTCTTTGTCTATAACTGAATTAAGAGGACACAATATACAAACCAGCAAGATGACAACATCAAACCAATATATCACCACATCATTTTAACTATATAAGTAATAAAACAGCCAGGGTGTGTTTACTGCTTCTTATGTGTCAAAGATAATTCTAAAAGCATTGATATCTACCATCTCATTTAATCCTCAGAATAACCCTATGAGATGGATATTGTTATTACCTGCATTTTACAGATGAGGAAATGGAAGCCCAGAGAGCTTTAAAACATGTTAGTGAGCAACAGAAACAAGATTTGAAATGAAGCTACATCAAACACATACCATTTCCTGGTACCCATTACTTCCAGTCAAAGGAACTCTGCCTGAAAAACCCAGTGATGTATGGTAAGCACACAGAGTGTGTGGAATCAGGCTTCAGTGACCGCTAGAAGGAGTGTCAGCTGGTACAACCCTTCTAAGAGTAATTTGGCACTCTCCATCAAAAGCCTTACAATTTACCCTGCAGAAATTGAACAAGTGTTGAAACATGTATGTTCAGCAAGGTCAACTGAGGCAATGTGAATAATAGCAAAAAAAAAAAAAAAAAAAAAAAAAAAAAATTACCTATTATTCAACACAGGTTTTGGTAAATAAATGATGGTACGTTATACAGTGCGATTATTGCCCAGTCAAAAATTATGATTTAGATGTTTATAGTTATAAAAATGTAGACACAATTTACTGAAAATATATGTATAAAACAGAACCTAAAATACATCATTTATATATATACATACTTTTAAAAGCTCAGAAAGATATAAACCTAAATACCAAAATGTATCCCTGTATATTTTTCCATTATTTCTTCATTTTTCTACATTAAACATTTTTATTAAAGAAATAAAATAAGTTTTAATTCCTATTTTTAATGATCGTTTAAAAAAAGAATGACTGATAAGATGTATACTGTGTTTAAATATGAATCCAAAACAAAAAAACTGTAATCTCATCTTTGTGAAAATATGCATATTTTATATTAATATTAATATTATATTACATTATATGAATATACAGTAGGGGCGCCTGGGTGACTCAGTCAGTTGAGCATTTGACTTGGTTTCAGCTCAGGTCATGATCTCACCGTTGGTGGGATCGAGTCTCACATTGGGCTCTGTGCTGACAGCATGGAGCCTACTTGGGATTCTCTCTCTCCCTTTCTTTTTGCCCCTCCCCTGCTCGCACTTGCTCTCTCTCTCTCAAAATAAATAAACTTAAAAAAAATGTTTAAAAAGGATACACAATAAATTTACCATTATGTCTGAGTGGTAGGATTAAGATTTTTATCTTTCTTCATGATGTTTGCATTTTAATTATGTGCTTTTATAATTAAAATGTGTTATTTTTAAAAGATCTACTATTAATGGTAAGTATTAATGAGTTGTATGAAAAACAGAACTCAGGACACCTGGGTGGCTCAGTCAGTTAAGTATCTGACTTACGCTCAGGTCATGATTTCATGGTTTGCGAGTTCAAGCCCGTGTCAGGCTCTGCTCCAACAGTGCAAGCCTGCTTGGAATTTTCTCTCTCCCTCTCTCTCTGCCCCTCTCTCCCTCTCCCCGCCCCCTTTCAAAATAAATAAATAAACGTTAGAGAAAAAAAAAAAAAGAAATGTAGAGCTCAAAGTTGCATAACCACAGCACAAGAAAAAAAAGCATTGTGTTCCAAATTCGTTAAACAAATGTAAATTGTTAATTGTCTCCTAGCACTCAGAGACTTGTCCGCTGTGATGCCCAGTGAAGAATATTAAAATTAAAGCATTAATGAAACTTGAAAAGATGAGGATTTCAGCTGCAGTTCTGAAATGTTCTTAATACAAAACACACACAAAAAGCCATCAATTTGTTTGTTTCTGAGACTTTTTTAAAATGACAACTGGGAAACATTATAGTTTTATTATTAGGTAAAAGCTTTAATATTTACTAAATGGAACTACCCTGAGATTTCTCCATAACATAAAAATTAACTTTTCAAATATATGAAAATGGCATATTAACATTTATATAATAATAATTTATTATTGCACATGCAATAAATTTGTCAAAATAGGAAGTATAGCATGTTAAATAGCCTCTAATTGAATCCCAGTATAACTCATTATGTTCTTTCCAATAGCTCTTCACTAACTTGATGTATAGAAGGCAGGAACAAGAAAAAAAAGAGCTAAATGCAAGCTGAACAAAGCTTGTACAAGGGGAATAATTTGCTGTCAGAGAACAAGAAAAGATGCATGTTATTTAAGGTTAAATAACAGACAAGGAACACTAATAAAGAATCAATAGTTTTGACAAGTTAGGGCAATTACTCTGTAGAAAAAAAGAGAAAATCACACGAGGTAATAAAAAATATTTCACAATAATTAGAAAGTCAGTTACTTGAGTCTCATTTTATTCTAATAAAATATATAGCAAATCTGTCTACCTTAAGAATGAGAAGTAGAATAACAGGCAATGAAAGCATCGAAAATGCAGCATGGAAGACAATTCTGAGAGAAATACCCACCAGAAACCATGATAGACTCCTAATTTTCTCCAGGCTAGAAGGTGTAATCAATACTCTTTCCAACCATTTGATTAAATGATTAAAGAGTTAAAGATGCCCAGATACAAAAAGCTCCACTTGACCAAGATTAATGTGCATCCTTGCCAGAAAACAGACCATTTCCAAAAATACTGAGTAAGTGGAACCAGCAGATGCTAGATTGGACACTTTTGTTGCCTTATAAGCAAAGAAGAGAACTACTTTAAGAAAAGCCCTTGTAATATGTGTTTTCAAGGCAAAAGCTATCATTTCCCACAAAAGAATCAGTGCTGCAATACAAACCCTGGGGCACAAGTCACATAGAGCACAAAGGGGCCTCTGGAGCAAAATGGTGACCTGATACTGGGCAGTGCAAAGAAAAAAGCTGATGAAACAGAACCAGTGACACAAAATAAATGTCACAAAAGGAAACACTTAATTTTAATGTCACTAACCACAAAAGATTGGACTTTCTACTGACCAAGCTAAATATCTCAATAAAAAACATTGCTTGAATACACAGGAAGATTCTTTTTGCATGAAAATGTGTATTGTTTTCTTTTTCATACTCTTTATAACCGAATCCCTGTTTCATTAGCTACTCTTCAGCATAGAAATGCAGCTACGTTAACAGGCAATCACAGGGTTGGTACCGACAGAGGTTAGTTCAATCCTTCAGCAGTCAGCTACAGGATGAAAGGTTGAAGGACACCAAGTCTGAGAAAGTTTCTCTGCAATATATCCATCATTAGAGTAATTCCATGGAATTAAGCCATTGTACCACTTCAGTGCATCTATCAAATGCAACTAGAAGACATCTGAGGATATTAAGAATGCATTTTAAAAAAAAAAAAGATTGCATTCAGTACAAGATGCCTAAATCATCTAAGTGATTTTCTTATTTCATGCCACAGTCTTGGGTGAAATCTCTACAGAGCTGGTATTCACCAAGGACCCAGGTCCTTCTATATTTTTACTCTGCATTTCTTGGTGTAGGACTTTCTTCCCCAAGGTCACAAAATGGCTTCTGTAAGGTCTATCCCCTATTAAAAAGCTAAAAAATGACAATAGCAAAAAGTAACCTGATAACTCCAGAAACCAGAGTTTTAAAGCCTCCTCTTCCATTCTTCTCTAACAAGAATAAGACTAACTTCTGATACATGCGATTACTGCCTATATTAGTTTCAGTTGCATACTTAGAATAAATTGTTCCTCTGAGCTAGCAATGACATTGTAAAGAAGGATCAGTTATAACACCTTACCTTTCGAAATTCTTTAATTTGGAAACAGGGAAAGACTTCTAGGTAAGTGCCAAATATTTCACAGCCAAGGCTAAAATGTCCATATCTCTTACCAAATAGGGAAGGACCAACAGGGTGGGCCTGGAATACTGATCTACTTCTTAGTAGACCAGTAATAACTACAGCAACTACAATAATGTGAGCACTAATTGTATGACAGATGCTGTGTTAAGTACTTTATACTTACTGCATGAAATCTGAGCAACACCCCTGTGTTTGAGATACTTCTTCTGTTAGCACCATTTTTTTTTTTTTAGTTCTATTTTTTATTTTTTAAAATTTTCATCCAAATTAGTTAGCAGAGTGCAACAATGATGTTCCCCTTACCCATTTAGCCCATCCCACTTCCCACAACCCCTCCAGTAACCCTCAGTTTGTTCTCCATATTTATGAGCCTCTTCTGTTTTGTCCCCCTCTCTATTTTTACATTATTTGTTTCCCTTCCCTTATGTTCATCTGTTTTGTCTCTTAAAGTCCTCATATGAGTGAAGTCATATGATTTTTTTCTCTAATTTCACTTAGCATAATACCCTCCAGTTCCATCCACGTCGTTGCAAATGGCGAGATTTCATTCTTTTTGATAGCTGAGTAATGCTCCATTGTATATATATACCACATTTTCTTTATCCATTCATTCATCAATGGACATTTGGGCTCTTGCCATACTTTGGCTATTGTTGATAGTGCTGCTATAAACATGGGGGTGCATGTGTCTCTTCGAAACAGCACACCTGTATCCCGTGGATAAATGCCTACTAGTGCAACTGCTGGGTCGTAGGGTAGTTCTATTTTTAGTTTTTTGGGGAACCTCCATACTGTTTTCCAAAGTGCCTGCACCAGCTTGTATTCCCATGTTAGCACCATTTTAAAGCTGTAGTACCTGAGGATTAGGTTTAAGTAACTTGTTAAAATCACACAGCCAAGAGGTGACAGAGCTAAACTTAACCCTAGATTATGTAAGTTGAGTAGGAGGTTAACACTCAAGTATTCATAGCCCCTTTTTCAAATGGACTGTGGCAGTAGGCCAAACGCTTTAGTAAAACACCTGTTGCTCTTCCAGAAACTTAGAATACTTTCAGCTGAACAGGAAAAAAGGAGGCAATAAATTGCAGCTTCAACACAGACCATTAAGTTGCAAAAAAAACCCTGTTCATTCGTGTAGCCCATTTGGTAGACCCAGGAATCCAGAGCCATGAGGCTTTAAAAGATTTTATTTTTTAATTTAGTTGCTAAAATCTTTTCTATGAACTATTATATCTTCCCATAAATTAAAATGAGCCAATACAAATCACCAACATCAACTCAGCTTAGATATTACATCCACTTCACAATTGTCTATTGCTACAGGAAGAGTCCTTGTTTGATCATCAGACCAAATGGATAAATGCCATTGATACATTTTTCATATTAAACAAACAGATACTCATAACATCAGAGAGGGAAGAAGCAATAACAAACCAAAACATCTGAATAATGAAAGATATGGGGTGGCCTGCGTGGCTCAGTCAGTTAGGCATCTGACTTCAGCTCAGGTCAGGATCTCACAGTTTATGAGTTCGAGCTCTGCTTCAGACTCTGTGCTGATAGCTCAGAGCCGGAGCCTGCCCCAGATTCTCTGTCTCCCTCTCTCTCTGCACCCCCCCCCCCTCCTCACACTCCATCTCTCTCCCTCTCTCTCAAATAAACATTTAAAAAAATTTTTTGAATAGTGAAAGTTATTAAAACCCATGTACCACAAACCAAGTTTAAGAGAATATAGTAGTACAATGAAATCTATCCTTATAAAGATCAACATATCCTCTATTCAGTTCAAACAACACACAGGTGCATGAAAACTATGCAGATAACATGAGAGAACAGGATTGTTGACACTCCCTTAGGTCAGTAAAAACCCACAGTCAGAAAGCCTCACAGGTAGCAGTGTCATGCTCCTGCAAAGTAATAAACATGCCTAATAATTTTAAAGGTTAAAGAACAAGGTAATCCTTCTTTTTGCTCTGTTCTGTGCTCTTCTTAAGCAAATGGGCTACTGTTTTGTGAGGCCATGGCTTGGGGAAGTTGGAACTTCGAAGATTTTGTGGATTGGGTTTTTGCTTTCTTTCTTTTTTTTTTTTTCTTTTTTTTTTTTTTTTTTGCTTTCTTTTTATGGAGGTGAAATTCATACATCATAAGATTAACCATTTTATAATGAACAATTCAGTGACTTCTTAGTACATTCACAATGTGTGCAACACCACCTCTATCCAGTTTCAAAACATCTTTCTCACCCCAAAATAAAACCACTATGCTTTCTGTTTCAATAAAGAACTTATGAAATGTGTGTTTAGATAACTTTACCCAGAAGTTTTAAATATTTTTACAAGTTTTTATTATATAATCACTAAGTAAAAGGGACAGACTTACTAAATCAAGGAGATAGTACAATTTAGATTCAGCATCTCTAACAAAACGGCTCCACATTTTTTCCCCTTTTAGCATTTTTACCCACAAAATCAACAGAGTGCCGTGTACTCTGGATGTAAATAACTGCTCACGCTAAAATAGAGAAAGGTGGGAAGCCTGCCCAGGATGATTCTCTGTCCTTCCCTATCTATGCCAGTTGTCTAGAATTTTGTTTGGCTGATTCTGACAAAGACACTATGTGGGCTCCTAACTGATATTCCTGTACCTCACTTTACAAATGTCAAACCATCCCCATAACAACAGTGAGCTACACTGTTAGCCATAATATCCTGTTACAGAAAACCATCAAAATAAAACCTGCTAACTTCCAGGCTCGATTCTCTGCAAAGGGTATAGGAAATAGTGGTTATAGTAGATAGAAGTTCATCTGAAGGGAATGAAAAAGAACAGGACTAAAAGACACTCAATCATTCCACAGGGGCTTATGATCTGCAGCCTGGGAGCACAACCTGGTAGAAGTCACTTGGAAGGAGATCAGAAAATAATCACAAATACTTAAATGTGCTTACTCTGTTCTTGGTACTATTCTAAGCATGATTGATTGTGTTTAATAAATTAATTTAATGAGTATATGTATTCATTTAATTCTCACAACAATCATGGAAGAGAAGTATTTTTGTTATCATCCTCGCTCGTTTTACAGAGAATGAAACTGAGACACAGAGAGGTTAAGTGATTTATCCAAAGACACACAGCTCCTAGAGTCAGGATTTGGCCCAGGCCACTAGGCTCCATGGTTCATGCTCTTAACCCCAAAGTCAGGCTGATGCTCTGCCCAAGTAAAAACTCAGAGAAACCTGCTATTTCGTTGCTGAACTACCCATGGCATAATTGATTACATCCCACTCAGTACAAAAAAGAGAAATTCTCATTTGGTGCCTCAATCCGTATGAAAATTATCACGAGGAACATTCCCATGAAATGCAATAGATAAAAATCTTCCAAAGTATATGGTGTAAAAAGTTAGCTAAGCTTTAGATGGGTCTTAATTTTATAATTAATTTAGAAAAAGAATGTTTTCTATCTATAAAGAAACAACAATGAATAATAAATTTGCTCAGCATTCACCAAAAAAATGACTTACAGAACCATTCAGCTTTAAAGTAAATCTTAATTCTACACAGAGAAGTATTGTGAGATAACAGAAAATACATATAGTGGTCTCTGATCCAGTTCCTGGCACAAAGCTCCTAAAACCCTTGTAAATTTCCTAAGTGAATAAGAGCACTATGAGCATTTCTTGTTCTAATATTTGGTTTTTGACCCTGTCCCTGACATAGTCTCCTAAAATCCTTGTACAGTAGCCCCTCTCACCTGCAGGCTATGTGTTCCAAGACCCTGAGTGAATGCCTGACACTGCAGATGTACTGAACCCTATATAAACACACAGTCCCTGACTTACAATAGTTTGACTTAGGATTTTTTTTTTTTACTTTAAGATGGTGCAAAACAGATATACATTTAGTAGAAACTCTACTTAGAATTTTGAATTTTGACATTTTCCCGGCTAGCAATACACAGTACAATATTCTTTCATGACTGAGCAGCAGCCACAGTTCCCAGTCAGTCACACAATCACGAGAGCAAACAACCAATTACACAACCATTCCGGTTTTCACTTTCAAGCACAGTGTTCAATATATTACATGAGATATTCAACACTTACAAAATAGACTTTGTTTTAGATGATTTCGCCCAATTGTATGTTACACATAAGTGTTCCGAGCACATTTAAGTTAGGCTGGGCTAAGCTATGATATTCCTTAGGTTAGGTGGTATTAAACGCACTTTCAGTTATAGTATTTTCAACTTACGATGGATTTATTGAGCCGTAACCCCATAAGTCAAGGAAGATCTGTATTATGTTTTTTCCCATACCTACATGCCTATCATAAAGTTTAATTTATAAATTAGGCACAGTAAGATACTAATAATAACTGAAAATAAAATAGAACAATTAAAACAATATACTGCAATAGTTATGTGAATTTCATCTCTTCCTCTCTCTCTAAATATCTTATTAACATCTTATACTCCCCTTCTCCATCTTGTTATGAAGCGAAATGATAAAATTCCTACGTGGTGAGATGAAGTGAGGTGAATGACACAGGCATTATGACATAGCGTTAAGCTACTACTGACCTTCTGACAATATGTCAGAAGGAAGATTATCTGCTTCTGGGCCACGGTTGAATGCAGATAACTGAAGCCATGGAGAGCAAAACCATAGATAAGATAGAACTACTCTAAATTCCTAAGTGGTAAGAGCTGAAGGAGCATTTTTGTTCAAATGAGACAAATCTGGGTGGGCTCTTGGATGCCTTCTGGATGGTCACCATAAATACCAAGCCTAATCAGAAGCTTGGAATTTTCAGCTCCTTCTTCCTCCCCACCTCTCCAGAAAGGACAGCAGGGCTAGAAACGAAGTTAATACAAGAAGCTACACAGGAGGAACCCTCCATAAAAATCCCAATACCACAGGGGCGCCTGGGTGGCTCAGTCGGTTGCGCGTCCAACTTCAGCTCAGGTCACAATCTCACGGTCCGTGAGTTCGAGCCCCGCGTCGGGCTCTGGGCTGATGGCTCAGAGCCTGGAGCCTGCTTCCAATTCTGTGTCTCCCTCTCTCTCTCACCCTCCCCCATTCATGCTCTGTGTCTGTCTCAAAAATAAATAAACGTTAAAAAAAAAATTTTAAAAAAAATCCCAATACCACAGGTTTCGGGGAGTTCCCAGGTTGGTGAACACATCTACACTGGAAGGGTGACACACCCCAACTGCATGGGGAGAGAAACTCCTGTGCTCAGGACCCTCCTAGACCTTACCCTACGTATCTCTTCATCTGGCTGTTTATCAGTAGCTTTTTTCATATTCTTTAATAAACTGGTAAATGCAGTAAGTGTTTCCCTGAGTTCTTTGAGCCACTCTAGCAAATTAATCAAACCTGAGGAGGGGATCACAAGAATCTCTGGTATAGCCAATGGGCCAGAAGCACAGGTGACAACCTGGGCTTGAGATTGGCATCTAAAGTGAAGGCAGTCTTGTGGGGCTGAGCTCTCAACCTGTGGGATCTTATGTTATGTCCAGAGAGATAGATAGTATCAGAACTGAGTTAAACTGTAAGACACCAGTGAGTGTCACAGAATTGCTTGGTCTGGGAAAACCCCATACACATCTCGTCCCAGAAGTGTTGTGAGTGCAGTAGTAGTGTGAGGGTAAAGGAGAGACACAGGAAAAGACACAAGAGGTTTTTCCCTACTCAGGAGGGAGGGACTGGGTGTTTTTCCTGATACAAATATTCAGTAGGTTCCCTGAATTTTCCAAAACCACAATATTCCACTCTGTCCCTCTTTGCTCTAACTTGGCCAGAGGATTCTAAATATTCTACCATACATGCATCCCTACCTAAAAAAGTTTTAAAAGTTTTTTGACTAAATCACAGGAGAAAGCACAAGTTGATGATTGCAATTTACAAACTACAATACTACATGGCCACATGGCAGTTATAGTTTATTTGTCTGTTTATTGCTATATAGAAGAATCTAAGAAAAGCCTAGGAAGATACATGGAGAACTGCAGTACTCTAGCACCTGATAAATTCAGTTTTTAAAAAAAGGCACCTTGTTTTAAGGATATACCAAGTATGTATTTTCATGTTCTGATTATTTGAGCCTCATGTTGTCTAATTTCCCAAGATCACTACCTATCTCCAAAATCCCATTCCATCCTTTTCCAATACTCTCCTTCATGTTCCCTATATTCTAGACCAGACCTACCCAAACAATTCTCTGTGACGAAGCAAATGTCTTGTATCTGTACTATACAAGACAGTAGCCACTAGCCATTTGTATCTAATGAGTGCTTAAAATATTGCTGGTTCAACTGAAGATCTAAATATTGAGTTTATTTCATTTCAATTAATCAAAATTTAAATAGCCACATCTGGCTAGTGGCTACCATATTGGACAGAGTATCTCTAGACAAAGAGACCTAATTGTCCTTCTCCATCCGTTACTCATTATTCCATAAATATTTATTGCCCATCTGCTTTGAGCTGGCACCATGCTAGGCTCTAGGCATTTAATGTTGAACAAGACAACTCTGTCTTTATGAATGCTGAGGGAGATAGCTATTACTCAATTACACAAATGATTTCTTAATGCCAAATCATAGTACTGTACCTTATCAATTTAGTTTTTTCATATATTAACATTTCTAAAGTCAGGATGTATGCCTTATATCAACAGCATCTTATAACCACTTCCAGCCAGGCCAGTCATGGCAAATTGTCATTGCCTACACATACAAGAACTCAGTTATTATTCTTAGTGGGATGACCAGACAACATGCAACTCCTCAACATTTCAGCCAACAAATTAAACGAGGATCATTTAAATAAAAGGTATGAGTCCTGGCCATTATCAGAAAATATTCAGTTAACACTTCTGGTAAGATCAAGGTATCTATTTGCTGTCTCCTAATAAAGTCAAGAGGTATAGATTAGGTGTCCAGTTGCTTAGAATAAAATTCCAAAGACACAAGTGGAGCACCCCGTTCACTGATGCACTGAAAAGCACAAGGATAACACTGTGTAGAAGAACATGGATATTACCAATTCTACATAAACAGTGATTCAGAAGAGTCAGATTCTGAATTTAAAAACCTATTAGGAATATTTTGTTTATATTTTCCTTTTTACAAATGCACAAGGATAAAATATGATAAAATCCACATTACATAAATCTGAAAGCACTCTTAATAGCATGAAATAAAAATTATGAAGAAAAAAATCATATAATGTATTAATTGGGATTGGGCTTTTTCCTAATATATATAATATTGTTGAGTATTTTCCAATAGATGCATCTTACAATCAATGGAATTTGATAAACGCAATACTGAAATGTTCATGCTTCCAATTCTTTTTTTGATACTTTCCCCTCCACCTGAAATGCCCTTTTTATTCATCTTTCTGCTCTAGGTCAGATGCCAACTCATCTCTGATCTTCATGTCTTTTCCATCACAATTAATTTTTCCCTCCCCTGAATTCTCAGAGTACCTTCCCAATACCTACTACAGAGCACCTAGCATTCCCTTTGTTGTGTTATCATTACTTGTGTGTGTCCTTAGCTCCCCGAGCAGAGTACCTGGAGTCTAGACTCCTTACAATCTAACTGCATGTCTTATTCAGATATTATATCCCAGTTAGGATACAACTTTGCCCTTCAAGTATTTAGCAAATATAGGAAGGCCCTATGCTATATAATGTAACAGGGAGAAACTTAGCATGTCTGGCTGCATGTTGCTTCTATTTCCCTTGCTGCCATGATCTACAGATTAAGAACTTCTGCTTAGCCCTGTATGTAGGCATGTTAATCATCGAAGGAATTTTGCTTATAGCTAACATTTTCAAAACTGCTCTTTACCCAAAACCTACCTTACCAAAGGAGATAAGGAAAGCAGGCAGAGTGGACACCATCCCCATTCCTTCAAGACTGAAGAATGATCATAACTTAGGGGGAACTGAAACTATGTTCCATAAGGTTAATGAGGTAAACTAGCAGGAAATTTAAAATTTGTTTTTCAGAGAACTGTTTCTGCTTAATCAGCTATTGTGTCTTTTTGGACCCCACTAATAAATCTACTCAGTATCTCTGCAGAAACCTGGACTCAAAGTCAACTAATATGGTTCCAACCTATGGGCAAGCAGGACCCTGCACTCCTTACCTGAGATAATGAGCCCAAGACCCCACCCAGTTTATACCAGCTCTTAGAGAATGCCCATAGCCCCTTCTCCTTGTCCTCTGATAACCTCCCTAGGTGAGGAGCTGAATTTTGCTTCTTTCTGATGTTAAGTCTCCACACCAAAGTGAACATGGGATGTATGTTACATATACACTTGCTCAAGAGCTTTCCTCACAAATAGTCACATTTCCCCACTCTTCAATAGGTATGTAATCGCAACCCCCATGATTATAAAATCTTTTTCTCTCCTTCAGGGAGGCAGATATGAGTCTTGCTCTCCTGTTTCCTCCTGTGGCTGCCTCTCAAATAAGCCCTTCCTTGCTGTAAATCTGATGTCTCAGTGATTAACTTTGTTGTGCATGAGGCAGACAGATTTGGATTCGGTTATAATAATGTCACATAGATCCCCACATAGTGATGTAATGTCCTTCAGACCTGGAATTTGGCACGTGCTATTTAATAGTAAATTTCCAATTGGGTCAATGTATAGCATGAATGAGATATGCCAAGAACCATATCTGCAGCGGTCTGGGAGCAATGCCACAAAGGTATCAGGTCTCTCAGTGTTATGTTCAAAGATCTCACAGGGTTAAGCATAGGTAATTGTACACAATCCTTGTGCAAGTGATTACCTCTGCTTCTTCCCCAAAGCCCAAAACATAAAAGTAAAGGAAGTAACATTAATAAACCAAAATACTAAAGAGCCTGAAAAAGGAAATGACGATAAATAGTGTCAACAAATCTTGGATGCTGATAAGCAGATGAACAAGAAATTTTCAAAAATGAGAAACAAAGCCTGCCTCATAGGTGGGGTGTGGCACAGTGCTAACAATAGAAGGCTTTATAGAAATTCTGCATTAAGGGTAGTTAGAGACCCAGGTCCCCTCCTTCCAGCAGACAGGTTTAGTTTTGGAGAGGCTGAACTGGAGGAGCTCTGTGCTCCATGTAAATCTACACTGAAGTATAATTAAAACAGAGGAATAAATTGGAACTCTGCACTATGAACAATGGGACCCTTAGCCTCTTTCATTCAGCTCTGAGAATAAAAGCTTATATACTTCCAGAAGCAGATAAGTAAATTCTTCTTCATGGAAAGTAATCGCTCTCTTAAATATAATTCTGGTATTAGCTGTTTAAAAAGATAATATTTGGAGCACCTGGGTGGCTCAGTCAGTTAAGCGTCTTGACTGCGGCTCGAATTGTGATCTCATGGTCAGTGAGTTCGAGCCCCACATCAAGCTCTGTGCTGACAGCTTGGAGCCTGGAGCCTGCTTCAGATTCTGTGTCTCCCTCTCTCTCCACCCTCCCCCACTCATTCTCTCTCTCTCTCTCAAAATAAATAAACATTAAAAAAAAATTTTTTAAGAAAATGCATGTATTATCTCCCACAAAATACTAACTTCCTTGAAGGACAGATCTGTATCCTATCCATATTTCCAGCCCAGAATATCAAGCTTTGTATGTAATAAGTGCTCAGTAAACATGTGTTAAATTTAAACAGAAAACTTTCAAGAATACAATGTTTACTATCTATCCAGACATGGCGTTTGATTCTGAACAACCAAAAGCTGTTCAGCAAAAACTTCTCACCTCCAACTAAACACCAAAAACAAAATGGCCATGAGCATTTATTGAGTCCACAGTGAATGTATACCACAAATTCCTCTCTCAGCTCCCAGCAGGGTAGTGATCTGAAGCTCACTGTGCATGCTCTGATGAGACTGTAGTGTTAATTTTCATAGTCAAAGCCGAAGGTTTAATGGTTGGTGCCCACACAATCCAAAAAACTCTATCATATTCTCTACAGCCTATTTAGCAATATTATGGCTGCCTTATAAAAACATTTATAAATGAAGTTTTAAATTTAAAAATGTGTTAAAATTTTCAAAATTTTTCTGATGTTTTATTTTCCTCAAATATAGTTCAACCAATTGCATTTGATATTATTAATGTACAACAGGTAGGCATGATAATTTAATGCTACAAAATATAAAAAAAAATTTATAAGATAAAAGTTGAAAAAATATGCTTACTTTACTTCCATAATTTTTTGACGTTTCCTAACAACAACAACAAAAAAAGATCGCTCAGACTCGATTGATTTTATGCTGTCAGTTCTGGGAAGACATCTGTGGTTTTCATCGTTATCCATTAATATTAGCTGTTGATAAGCATCACTGAGTGATTTTAAGGTTTTATAAAGCAATTGGAGCCTTGGGAGTTCTCCACAATGCTGTGCATATACCAAGAGTTGGCAACATTTCAGCAATGGGGTGGCCAAATTACTGACCCCTTTTCCTTAAGCAAAGGTACATAAGATGAAGAGTGGCAATAAAAGGAAAAGGCAGAAGCCAAGAATCTGTTTTTTCCTATAGATGAGATCAGCTTCATTTAGGGAGTAAACTTTTACATTATGATGCAGGGTTGGAAAATAGCAATTTCAAAACAAAGGATATGTCCAAGGTGGGCAATTGTAGTTGATCTTCACAACAGTCTTGCCTGTCAGGTATTTTCACCTCCACCTGATGCCCAGAGAGCATGAGTAAGAGCCCAAACTACTGGTGACTGCCTTGAAAACCCTCTTCCTTCACCCTCGACAGCCAATGTGCTGACACCCAACTGAGGCTTGCTTCTCTCTGGCAGCATAGACCTCTTCAATGCCAGAGTGATAAAGAAATAGCAGTCCCAGACAAGCCAGGGTGGGGGTTAAGGAAACCAAAAGTAGTACCAGGTAATGCTTTTAGAAATAACTATAATAGACCATGTTTAACTTTAGGTACATTTTATACCCTACCTCATTTCAACAAGGATTTGAAGGAGGGCTACAAAAATACATAGCATATTAAGATGGTTAATTTTATGTGTCAACTTGGCTAGGCCATAGTACACAGATATTTCATCAAATGTTATTCTAGATGTTTCTGTGAAGATATTTTTAATGACATTAATATTTAAATCAGCAGACTATAAGTAAAGCACATTACCCTCCATAATGTAGATGGGTCTCCAGTCAGCAGAAGTCCTTAAAAAACAAAAAACAAAAAACAAAAAAGAAAACACTGACCTGCATGGACCTAGAGGGTTATTTGAAATAAGTGAAATAAGTCAGAGAAAGACAAATACTAAAATTTCACTTATGTGTGGAATCTAAAAAACAAAACAAATGAATAAACAAAAAGGAGAACCAGACCTATGAATACACAGAACAAACTGGTGGTTGCCAAAGGGATGAGGGTAGAGGATTGGGCAAAATGGGTGGAGTGGAGTGGGAGATACAGGCTTCTAGTTATGGAATGAATAAGTCATGGGAATAAAAGGTTCATCATAGGGAATACAGTAAATGGTAATAGCATGTATGGTGACAGATGGTAGCTACACTTGTGGTGAGCCTAGCATAACATACAGAATTATTGAATCACTATATTGTACAGCTGAAACTAATGTGACATCATGTGTCAACTATACTCAGATCTTTTTAATTAATAATAAAATTAAAATAAAATAAAATAAAATAAAATAAAATAAAATAAAATAAAATAAAATAAAATAAAAGACTGATCTCCCCAAAGAAGAGGGGATTATGCCAAAAGGCAGCCTTCAGATTTCAATTGCAGATCATCTCTTCCTCGGGTCTCCAGCCAGCCAGCCTACCTGCAGTTTTGGGACCTGCCAACCTCCACAATTACATGAGCCAATTCCAAGAAAGAGAAAGAGAGAGACAGAAACAGAGACAAAGGAGAAGAGAATGGAAGTTTAAATTACTTAGCTATCACATGAATGCTTTCCTGGACTGTTTTTCATACAGTTGTTTAATGTGGTATAGGTGCAGTCCTAACTTTCATATTAGCTCTAGACCTGGCTACTGGACAGGGACAGTCTTTTACATTATTATCAAATATAGCATTATAAACTGTATTAAACCTGTTTTATCAAGGAGGGTTATAGATTGACTGCAAACTAAAAGGACTTCTTGGGCGCCTGGGTGGCTCAGTCGGTTAAGCAACTGACTTCGACTCAGGTCTTGATCTCATGGTTCGTGGGTTCGAGCCCCGCATCGAGCTCTATACTGACAGCTCAGAGCCTGGAGCCTGCTTCAGATTCTGTGTCTCCCTCTCTCTGCCCCTCCCCCACTTGTGCTCTGTCTCTCTCTCTCTCAAAAATAAATGAAATGTAAAAAAAAAAATTTAAAGGACTTCTTAGCTGTTTGGGGGAAATTATTAATTCCAATATAAACTTTTCCATTCCAACAAGCTATTATTTTTTCAATTCTGATGTTATATTTAAAATATATATTAAAGTTATATTTCATATATATATAAGAACTGCTCCCACTCAACTTCATCACCATCACTTTTTACTAATTGCCTTGTTTACTTGAATTACTTATTCAGAACAGCATTTGATTATTCAAAATAATACTGCTTAATTTTAATTGAATCCTCAAGCAAGCCAGCATGCAGCTTCTCAGCTTGCATGGTAATTCATCAATACATTTATTATGCATTTCTTATGGATAGGACATGGATCAAAATAAGAGATATGGTTGAAGCTTTGTCTACTTTTCTTTAGGCAGAAAAAAGAAGGAGAAATAAAACACACATATAAAGAGACTTTTTTCTAAGAAGTCTAAATGCTCTATAGAATCATATCAGCTTTTTAAATTTTTTTTTAACGTTTATTTATGAGTGGGAAAGGGGCAGAGAGAGGGAGACACAGAATCCAAAACAGGCTCCAGGCTCTGAGCTGTCAGCACAGAGCCCGACACAGGGCTCTAACTCACAAACTGCGAGATCCTGACCTGAGCCGAAGTCGGACACTCAACCGACTAAGCCACCCAGGCGCCCCCATATCAGTTCTTTTTAAGTTTATTTATTTATTTTGAGACAGAGCACTCAAGTACGGGGCACAGGGCCAGAAAGAAAGAAAAGAGAGAATCCCACTGTCAATGCAAAGTCCAGCACAGGGTTTGAACAGACGAACCGTGAGATCATGACCTGAGCCAAAATCAAGAGTCAGACACTTAACGGACTGAGTCACCCAGGCACCCCTCATGTCAGTTATTTTTAACTTTTATAAGCACCTTTACTCTGGAGAGTTAAAAATATCTGTTTATACTCCAGAGAGTGACATTTTTATCTACAGCCAAAGGATGAATGGCTTGAGACCCACAACAGCTAATTAGTTGGTCCAAAGTCACAGATGGTTCAGTGGAAGAGACTCTTCCAGAACGCAAAAGGCCAAACTCCTTCCTTGGTCAGTGCAGTTTCTGTGACTTATACCACACATTTTAACATATAAAAAAGTAATTGGAAGGACTACAAGTTCATTTCCATAGAATTTTATGGTATCATCACTTGCAAATGGACAGCAGGAGCAGAATTCCGCTCTACATTTAGAAGTGGTTTTTTGTTTGGTTTTTTGTTTTGTTTTGTTTTGTTTTTTGCCAGCACAGTGGTTTGTGATTGTTTCATAATGGATTTGAACACTTCTAGGCTAGGATATACTTCCCAGGCCACCAGAATCCTTGTCACTGACTAAAGTCTTATCTGGACTTCACTCTCTTAGGCAGTCTGCTAACGTTGAAGGCCTTTCGGCTTATGTCTGATCTATATAGACTACATATTCTATTTCCAAATTTTATCCTTATTGTTCTTCATCTTTAAAGCCATTTCTTCCTTTTTAAGTTTTTTATTGTCATTCCTTAAATCTTCTAACCCAGTCTCACTTTCATAAATGCATGTTATCAAGTGTATTCATTCAGCAAATATTTACTGCATCTTTACTAGTATGGTCTACGTCAACAAAAAAGACAAGGCAACCTACTGAATGGAAGAAGATATTTACAAATGATAAATCTGATAAGGGGTTAATATCCAAAATATATCAAGAAGTTATACAGCTCAAAAATCAATAATAATAATAATAATTAATAATAGTCTTATTAAAAATGGGCAGATCACCAGAATAGACATTTTTCTAAAGACATACAGATAGCCATCAGACACATGAAAAGATGCTCAACATCACTCATCATCAGGGAAATGCAAAGCAAAACCACAATGAGATATCATCTCACACCTGTCAGAATGGCTAAAATCAAAAACACAGGAAACAGCAATTATTGGTGAGGATGTGGAGAAAAGAGAATCCTTGTGTACTGTTTGTTGGTGGAAACTCAAAATGGTGCCGCCACTGTGGAAAACAGTATGGAGGTTTCTCAACAAATTAAAAGTAGAATTACCATCTGATATAGCAATACCACTACTAGGTATTTACGCAAAGAATATGAAACATTAATTTGAAAAGATATCCACCCCTATGTTAATTACACAATTATTTAAAATAGCCAAATTATGGAAGTGGCCCAAATGACCATCAAAAGATGAATAAAGAAGATGTGATAGATATAGATACAGATAGATATAGATATAATGGAATATTACTCAGCCATAAAAAAAGAATGAACTCCTACCACCTGCAACAACATGGATGGGCCTACAGGGTATACTACATGAAATAAGTCAAAGACAGATACCATATGATTTTACTCATATGTGAATGTAAGAAACAAATGAGCAAACAAAAGAGACAAACAAAAAAGTAGACTCAAATACAGAGAACGAGCTAGTGGTTGCCAGAAGGCAGGTGGTGGGGGTATGGGTGAAATAAGTAAAAGGGATTAAGAGTACACTTATCATGGGGTACCTGGGTGGCTCAGTCGGTTGAGCATCCGACTTCGGCTCAGGTCATGATCTCGCGGTTTGTGGGTTTCAGCCCCGCATCAGGCTCTGTGCTGATGGCTCAGAGCCTGAAGCCTGCTTCGGATTCTGTGTCTCCTTCTCTATGCCCTTCCCCAACTTGTGTTCTGTTCTGTCTCCCAAAAATAAATAAATGTAAAAAAATTTTTAAAAAAAAAAGAGTACACTTATCATGATGAGCAGTGAGAAATGTCTAAAATTACTGAATCATTATATTGTACACCTGAAACTAATGTAACACTATATGTTAATTATACATCAATCAAATGACAAAAAAGAAAAGAATACAGTCCCCAAAAGTATTTGCTAAGACCCAAATTGAATACATACCCATTTATACTCTATGAGCTGTGCTACATTTTGAAGTATTTTTTTTCTTTTGCAGTATCAAGTGGTGGTTCTATAGCTAGCAGCTTTGTGAAACAAATATCTTTTATAGGAGTCTCCATTTTAATTTTCACCAGAATAGCTAGTGTTTCAAGGAATGTGCTTCTCAATACTTCTTTTGCAAGCAGATCCTACTCCTTTTTGCAAACAAGTCTTACTACCTTCCTCCCTTTCCCATCATCCTCTACCACATTGTAGTTCACATTATAAGTTGAAATATAAAAACAAACTCACATGAAAAAAAAATGTTCATACAGAAGAAACTTTAAATTCTTCTGTATTTTAGATCATTGGTTCCCAAGTCAATCTGCTCATCTGGGAAGTTGGTTTTTGGGTTTTTTTTTTTGTTTTTTTGTGGGGGGTATGGGCAGTGGGTAATGTAGATTCCTAGGCTCTACTCCAGACCTATCTTGAAATAGAATCTTCAAAGTAGGGTTCAAGAATCTGCATTTAAAATAAAATTTTTGGGGCGCCTCGGTGGCTCAGTCAGTTAAGTGTCCGACTTCAGCTCAGGTCATGATCTCGCGGTTTGTGGGTTCCAGCCCTATATCAGGCTCTGTGCAGATAGCTCAGAGCCTGTAGCCTGCTTTTGATTCTGTGTCTCCTTCTCTCTCTGCCCCTACTCCACTCACGATCTGTCTCTCTCTCTCTCTCTCAAAAATAAATAAACATTGAAAAGTTTTTAATAAAATAAAATTTCAAATCTTAAAAAAAAAAAAAACCTCCCCAGTTGATTTTTAAAAAGTAGCTGGACTTGAGATCCACTTTTATAAACTGTAAGGACTTAAGAAATTCAGAAACCATAAATCTGTCATGGCTGAACAGTCAGGGAAAGCTCTGTGGCAGAAATGGGATTTGACCAAGCCGAGTAGACTGTCAACTATAGTAGACTGCAGACTAACAGGCAGGGAAAGGGCATGGAATTCTCCAGGAATGAGTAATAATATGACAAAGGTAAGAAGCAACATAAGCTGCTATATCTGTGGCTCCGTGAGATCATTAAATTCACCAGAAAGCAGAGAGGGTGCAAATAGGTCAGATAAAGTGGCACCTTACAGATAGTTTTATAAGTAATGGCTTCAACTTCAAGATAGATCAGTGTGACACAAAGAAGAGGAGAAAGGGAGTCATGACCCTTCTTGAGTTTTATCACAGCTCTGATCTACCGGTGGAAGTCCCAAAACAGGTGATTCTGGATTATGATTCTGAGCAAAAGGAGATTTTGTCCCCATTTATGATTCTCAGTAAAATGAAAAGACAAGACTAAATGGCATCTAAGATTTCTTGCAGATCTAACCTTATGATTCTATTTTGAAGTCCCACTGTTTCATCATTTCCAATGAATCCTTTTAAGCATTCTTTGCTGTTCTTTGAATTTTACTCCCCTCCCTTATGGACAGATTAAATTGCCCAGTAATGTGAGCAATGGCGGGTGGTATTTCCATTAATCTCACAATAGGAAGTCCTGCATCTACATTCTAGTAACAATCAAGCTGGAATGATACATACCTTTCTCCAAGGCTTGCTCTACAAACTTTGTCACCTTAATACCAATTTTTTTTTTACAGAGATAAGGCCTTAAAACACACAGACTAAAGATGGATTCATATGCCACATTGACCTATAAGAATAAAAGTCTGCAGCAAATACCATGTTAGATAAATCTGACCTGACAAGCACTTCTGCAGTAGTAGCCATTTTTTCCCAAGGGACTTAGTGATATATGAAGACTCATATAATCGTGGGATAAAGACTACACCCTCTATTTCCAAGTACACTTGATACAACCCCAAATCAATTTTCTCCTCTTTTGAAGTTAGTTCCAATCTGTCAAGATCCATCCCTCTTTGGCCTCATCTCCGGCCATGTCTCTTTTTCCATCATATTATATAATGACTACCATTGCAAATCACAGAGATGACGATTCAACAGAAGATAAAATGTTGTTGCTGAAATAGAGAATTCAGTATTACATACTTTGAAACTGTCTTGCTGAAAGCTCATGAGATTATGCTCATAATTCTTGGGACTAATTCTTCTGTTACTTTCCATAAAGTATAGAATAAGGTCCAAAAAAGATTTCAAGGACAAAGGAACTATGATAAAGGTCTACCCACAAAGCAAAAGCAAGATGAAGTTAATAAAGCCTCTTTTTCTTAAGTCTACTTAGTGCTATGACTCTGTACTATATTAGGGATATCTGATGGTTTATCCAAGTTCCAAATAAAAGACTTACAGGATAAAAGCTGTAGAGGAAATAGAATGATTTACTCCGGAAGCCCTAGTTCTGTTCCTCTTATATGATTTGTGTCCTGACAAACGATCTCTTTAAAAGTGGTGCCAGAAGAGACTCTTAAAAACTCAGACCAAACTGAGGGTTGATGGGGGGTGGGAGGGAGGGGAGGGTGGATGATGGGTATTGAGGAGGGCACCTTTGGAGATGAGCACTGGGTGTTGTATGGAAACCAATTTCACAATAAATTTCATATATTGAAAAAAATAAAATAAATAAAATAAATAAATAAAATAAAAAATAAAAATAAAAAAAAATAAAAGTGGTTCCAGGATGTAATGGAACTGACTTCTTATTTAAAAAACAAATAAATAAATAAATTTCTAGGAGAAGAGCATCATTACCAAATCCTAATTGTTTACTGACCCATGTTGACTATAATTAGAATTATATATAATAAAACATTTACATATTTTATGCATATTTACATATTTATATATAATACATATTTTATACATATATTTTTATATATTATATAATAAAATATTTATAAATTTTATACTCTTTTATATTTTATTTATGTAAAACAAAGTTTCAAAAGCTAATAAGCTAGTGGATAAGTAAAGTGTTACAAAACAAAATCTAGTATATACTTATTACAGTGCACATAAAGCTAATCCCATATGTGATGAATAACGGTCTTTCTTAGCTCTAAATTATCAGGGATAGATTTATGGAAAACCAGACGTGAACTAGACTTTGATGGATCAGCAAAGTTAACGACCTTAATATTTTGAGGGTACCCTCCGAATATCCCTGTCAATTCTACCACTAAATGGATTTTACATTTGTTCCCTTCTCCCCATCTGCTCTACCACTGCCCTAGTTCCAGCCACCATCATCTCTCACCTAGATGACTGCTACAGCTACCCTTCTGTTTCCAATCCAATCTATTGATTATGTCAGCCTCCTTACTGTTCCTGGAACATACCAAGTGCTTTCCACTTCATTGCCCTGTCTGTAGCTTTCACTGTTGCAGTGTGTCTGGCACATTAGCTGCCCAATAAATATATGCTGAATCAATGAACAATTGTTTCTTCTGCTTTGTAAGTTCCACAAGAACAGAGACCATATTTGTTGGGTTCCCCACTCTATTCCCAGAAGCCAGCATAGCACTTAAGACATAGTAGGTGTCCCATAAATATCTAATGAAAGAAGAAATGTAGGAAGGAAGGAAGGGAAGGAGGGAGGGAGGATGGGAGGGAGGGAGGAAGAAGGAATAAAATAATAAAGCCTATTTGGCCCTATTAGAATTGTTTTATAAATATTTGACAAAATGTGCTGTTCTGAAAAATAAGAAATAGTAATAAAAATTCCATAATTGCACCTAAATTAGCCCCAAGCATTATTACTAACACCTACAGTCTGTATTTCCAAATGCTAGCTAATAACTAAATATGCACGTTTTCTACCATTTTAACGAGGTTTTTTTGCATCTTAAAAACTACTAGGCACATGATAGAAACTATCTTATAATATCCATATTTGGTAGTTTGATTTCTACAAAATAATTGCATATGCTCAGAGAAACATCATGTTTCTAATGCTGGAGGTAATATTACTTCAGTGACACTATCAAAATGAATTGTATTTCTTGTTAAGTATAGCAAGGGATATCCCATTATCTGTTGGACTAACAAACATATCATCAAAGCTGTTTCATATTTAGTACCCCAGGGTATACTATGCAATAATAATGCATTATGAAAGGAAAATTGTTTTGCACTCTTCCTTGTAAATTATTCTTTCTTTCCCATCTCCATGGCTTCAGAGATTTTTTTCTTTTAAAAAGGTAACATTGTTAAGCATAGAGATGTGCATGGTACTTGACCAAGGTTAATAACAAAATCATATTTTGTTAGCCCACTAGGAACTTACAATACAGTATGAAAACAGTGTGAAAACACAGAAAACAGGATGAGAGGATGTCTTTGGTTTTTGTTGTTGTTGTTATAATATCAAGAGAGCTGCAAAGACTGCTTTTGGTAAGGAATTTACAAAAATATCCTATACTTTGTGGGGTGTATGTAAGGTCTGCAAAGGACAGTTTTGGTCTCATGCACCATAACAGAAATTTCAATCTCATAAAGAACATTAACTATTTTTCTCAAATCAGAAAAACAAAAATTGAATTTACTTTAAGGTGAAAATAAATAAACTTGAACAAAGGAAGTTTTTAGAACTAAAGTTTCCTAAACTTGAATAATCTTTGATTCTGTTTTAAGAGTACTGGTTCAGGAGTGCTTGGGAATCAATTAAGCCTCCAACTTTGGCTCAGGTCATGATCTCACAGTTCATGAGTTTGAGCCCCATGTCAGGCTCTGTGCTGACAGCCTGGAGCCTGCCTCAGATTCTGTGTCTCCTCTCTCTGCCCCTCCCCTGCTTGTGCGCTCTCTCTCTCTCTCTCTCTCTCAAAAATAAATAAACATTAAAAAAAAAAAAAAAAAAAGAGGGGCACCTGGGTGGCTCAGTTGGTTAAGTGTGTGACTTTGGCTTAGATCATGATCTCGCAGTTCACAAGTTCAAGGCCCGTATCAGGCTCTGTGCTGACAGTTCAGAGCCTGGAGCCTGCTTTGGATTCTGTGTCTCCCTCTCTCTCTGTCCGTCCCCCACTTGTGCTCTGTCTCTCTCTCAAAAATAAATAAACATTAAAAAAATAATAAAAATTAAAATTAAAAAAAGAGTACTGGTTCAGTTTTTATGAAGCAAGATTTCTCTAAGAACAGTACACTGCCATCTCAGGACTTATTTCACTGGGGTTATAGTTGACCTTAATGATTTTCTTTGCTGTCAATTTTTATGATTAATTTGATTGATCTTCTGCTGCTATGTTAATAATACAGACCTAATATAGCAAACTATTCAGTTTCATTCTCTGCTTTTCATCATGACCATTAAAAACAATAGTGTACATTATTTCAGTAGATTTATAAATTAGGCTCTTTATATCAATTTTAATTTCTTCCAACTAGACAGAAAATTGCAAAATATAGAAGAGCTCTAAAAATAATACCATTACCATAGTGAAGTCGAATTCAGCCCCAGTCCCATTACACCAGTAACTGACCCAAACGGCTGCCACATGCCCTAGAACCCGGGGATAAGTTTGTCTGCAGACAGGGCAAAAAAACAGACAAACAAATAAATACTACTATTCTGCCTTCAAGAGTTAATCACTTGTAACATTTTTGTCATTCTTTTCTAGTTAATGCATTTTAAGTAGTCATTCAGGCAATTAAGAGACAAATATTTATTGGGGCACCTGGGTGGCTCAGTCAGTTGAACGTCTGACTTTGGCTCAGGTCATGATCTCACGGCTCGTGAGTTCAAGCCCCGTGTCAGGCTCTGTGCTGACAGCTCAGAGCCTGGAGCCTGTCCCAGATTCTGTGTCTCCCTCTCTCTCTGCCCCTCCCCCACTCGTGCTCTGTCTCTCTCTCAAAAATAAATAAACATTAAAAAAAAAATTTAAAGAAACAAATATTTATTGATTGCCTACTATGTGCTAGTCATTGTTCTAGGTATTGGCAATACTACTATGAACATAAGAGTTAAAATGTCTGCTCCCATGAAACTAACATACTGATAATGGAAGTGGATAATAAATAACTATATAATATGGAGTGTAAGTACTCTGAAGAAAAAGGATTTCAGCTAAATGGTGTAACTTACAGAAATAAGAACACTGGGAAAAGAAAACATTGAAAACAATCACAAGTGTAGGGCTTTTTAAAAAATTTTTTATTTTGAGAGAGAGAGAGAGAGAGCCCACAAGTTGGGAAGGGGCAGAGAGAGAAGGAGAGAGAGAATCCCAACCAGGCTCTGCACTGTCAGCACAGAGCTCCATATGGGGCTTGAACTCACAAACCATGAGATCATGACCTGAGCCAAAGTTGGACACTTAATCGGGGCTATGGTTTTATATATATTCCGTTTACAAGGGCCATTAGTTCATCTGAGTAGTGATAGTACCATATTTTTCTTGTTTGTGGTCTGCTTTTCCACTGGGCCTTTTATGGGGGTTTTCCCATTAAAAAATACATGTATCTGTGGGCGCGTGGGTGGCTCAGTCGGTTGAGCATCTGGCTTCGGCCCAGGTCATGATCTCACGGTTTGTGCGTTCAAGCCCCGCGTCAGGCTCTGTGCTGACAGCTCAGAGCCTGGAGCCTGTTTCAGATTCTGTGTCTCCCTCTCTCTCTGCTCCTCCCCCACACGTGCTCTGTCTCTCTCTCTCTCTCTCTCAAAAATAAATATTTTTTAAAAATACATATATTTGGTAATATTAAAAACCTACCTAAAAAATTCACCTATTGGTGAATATTTAATTGTCCCCTTTTGATAATTATAAATAAGAGTTATCAGAAATTCTTTGCATACATATTTTTAGAAATGCCTAATTATTGTTATAGTAATTCCTAAAAATGAAAATATATGATCAAAGAATAAGCACATTTTAATGCTTTTGCTTTTTATTGCCAATTTTTTTCTCCAAAAAGATTATGTAAATTTTCACACACACTAATTTGCTACTAAGTATTTTATCTTTTTTTTGAAAAATAAAGTGTTTCTTTTCTATGTTTCATATAATGCAAAAATTAAAGCTAGCATTCATTGAGAAATTATTACTTGTCAAATGGTCTGCTATGCATTTACCTGTATCATTTCATTTGAAACTTACGAAATCAAAGTTTTAAGAGCTAATAAATTGCCACCGGCTATTAAGTCAGAGCTAAGATCTGAATTCGAGTCATCTAGTTTAATAACCTCTTTCTATTAAATCACAACATTATATGCAACTTAATAAGTGGTTTGTAATTAGTGTTTAATTATCAGTGTAATATTAATATATTTTTATATGTTCACTGGATTTTTTGTAATTTTCATGTAACCAACTCATTTGTACATTTATTTTTTCTGTACCATGATAGACTCTGTGGAAATGATGTTGCGTAAAAACAGACACAGGCTCTAACCTCATGGAGGACATACACAGCCCAGTGCGGGAAAAAGAGCAAACTCAGGTTAGAAAAAGAACTGCAGGCAGAGGTTTGTTTTTTAAATCCATTTCCAGTATTGGCAACTGTGGAAGGTCAGGGCCAGGACTACTGCTTAGGAGGGCACTCATCCGGACTCTTTAATAAAAGTTGGAGAGTCCTGAGTTCTGTGGCTCAACTAGAAACCCAACTTTTAAATTGCAGAAGTCAAGCCCAAGTTATGGAGCAGCTACAGGACCAATGCAGGGTTTAGGATGTAATGCTGTGGCTTACTGAATTGGAAGGTATGATGGTTATTTTTATGTGTCAGCTTGACTGGGCTAAGGGATGCCCAGATAGGTGGTAGAACATTATTTCTGGATGTGTCTGTGGAGGTGTTTCTAGAAGCAATTAGCATTTGAATTGTTGAACTGAGTATAGCAGAGGGCCCTCTCTAGTGTAGGACATCATTCAATCTACAGAGGACGTGGATCAAAGAAAAAGTTAGAGGAAAAGCTAATTCATTCTCTTTCTGCTTGAGGTATATCTTGACAGAGAGAGAGAGAGAGAGAGAGAGAGAGAGAGAGAGAGAGAGGAGAGAGAGAGAGATAGAGATAGGGAGAGAGGGAGAGAGAGAGAGAGAAACAGAGATAGAGATAGACTTAGAAACAGACTTAGAGATAAAGATAGAGATCCCATTGGTTCTGATTCTCTGGAGAACCCAAATACAGGAGAGAATACAAATAGGAGTGTGAGGGAATTCATAGCTCCTCTGCTTGGCAGGTCCCCCACCCATATGAACCAGAGGACCCAGGGTGCATCTTCGTGTAGGATGAGGAAAGCACACAGTAGCTTATCCACTTCACCAAGGTAACGTTTTGTCTCTCTAGTTAAAAGCCTCCTTTCTATAGACTCACTAACTTACAGAAATCTTGAGTTTCCACAGCTTGGAAAAGCAGCATTTTACAGAGAAGGAAACAGTCTCTAAATCGAAATAATGAGCAAAGTGACCTTTGATCAATCACATCATCAGAGATTGAAAAATATGCCACTAGAAATGATTCCTGAAAAAATAATAAAGTGAAAACTTCCAGTCAATTCCACCAGGATCAGAATACAGAAGGTATCAGCTAACGATAGCTAAACAGAGGTATCCGCAGAACAGACCTGAGAGCATCTTATCTGACACATTGAGGAGTTGGTCTTATCAGCTGCTTAGTGTAAAGAACTAGATTTGCCAGAGGATCCTGGTATAGCCTGTATAGTATTGAATTTACCATTATTTAGCTGATGGAGAGTTGAGTGTATATTGTTTCATTAGGAAGTGTAGATTCAATCATTCTCATGGAATCCTTTTGTCATCTTCCTAAAATCTAAGCTAAGAACCTCCCTTTCAAAGTATTACTGTATATGGATTCCTGAGCAATGAAGTCAAGATTCTGGTGCCTAAAATGAGCAGAACCAGATGCACAGCCTCTCTCACAGAATGCTGTGTGCAGGCTTATTTCTCGTGGGCATGCTGTACTACTCTTTCATAGTCATCATTTAATTTCTTCCTTACAACAGTCTCATGAATTATGCTAGAACAAACACTATTAAGCCCCCAAAAAGAATGGAGAAACTAAGCCTCAAAATGGGTGACTGGTCCGAGGTCATAGAACCACTCAGTGAAGCCTGGAATTCTGGCTTCAACCACAAACCCAGTTCTTTTCCATCTCATCAGACTTTCTGTAGCTCATCATGATTTTTAAGTTTTATGGGAGAAAAAGAGAATTATATTAAGACTCTTCAGTTCAATAAGCTAATCATCAAACTTGCTTTTTAAAATGGAAGTAACACAGTTGGTCAGAGGCTGTAAAAACCCTGCCTGTGGCTTTGAGAGCCTTGTTTACTGCTCATTGATCGCCGTGACAATGCTACCATAAATAACCCCAGATAAATTGCTATGTATAATCACAGAAGACATCCATATGCATGAGTCACCTGTCAGCTCTCCAATCCCATCATTTCCAGTACCTGTCAACATGTCATCAAGGACTCTGAGTTTGTGACACAAACAAAAACTTACTCTCTCAAGAAGTTGCAAATCACGCAGTGCTACACAGATTTGTGGTTGAAGAAAACAAAATAAAAAGTGCCCGCCATTTGGGACAAAGAATATGTATGGATTCAGCAGGTCACTCTAAACTGTTCTTTGACCCCACCCCCACAGTGGAAGTATCCAGTCTCAAGGACAAATATTCAAACCCACTTTTTACTTGTGGTTAAACAATACCCACTGACTCACACCACATGAACCATAGGAGGCGAGGCAAAGAATTTTCTTGGAATCCTCTAGAACAAACTACCAAATGCAAACTTACCTGACATGGTATATGTCAGCCACACCAATTTTCAGGAAAGGCTCTTGTCTCTTGGGCAGGACTGGTTGTGATGGTTGAGTATAACCAGGAAGATGTTTAGACTCAGAGGTCATCAGTAATATAAGGGCAGGTAAGAATCAAAAATCAGGACTCAAGGACTAGCCTCCAGGTCAGCAAGGTAAGCATTATCCAATTCTTCGAACCCAGGAATGGAAGATGAAATTCCATCAGGCCAGACCCAGGAATCAAACAATTCACAGCAAGACAGAGGCAAGAAAGCAGTAATCCACATAGACAATCCACAGGTAGGGGAAGGAGTAACTAAAGGAGTTAGTCACTGAGGAAAAAAGTGAGTCAGTCCAAAGCATCAGTAGTCAAGGCATCATGTTGTAAATTGCATTCTGATACAAGACATATCTCCTCCAAGGGTCTCTTACATACTGGCTGCCAAGTCTCAGCACACAGCTGCAAAGAGATGAGTGACTTCACCTGTCTAGGAGACAGCCTCTGGTGGTTCTGAAAAAGGCAAAAATAAAAGCTCAAATGAGAGTGAGTTTGCAGTCTTTATGAACAAACACACGTGCCATTTAAATAAGGCTAAAAATGCACAAAACTATACCCTGAATCTACGTCATACCTATAGGAAGTGACTAATATGGGTAACAATAATAATGTTAGTAATAATAACATTGCTACATGCCGGATACCTTTTTAAAAGAATTTTTTAATGTTTATTTTATTTTTGAGACTGAAAGAGACAGAGAGAGAGAGACAGAGTGAGGGGGAGAGGCAGAAAGAGAAGGAGACACAGGATCTGAAGCAGGCCTAGGATCCATATTGTCAGCACAGAGCTCAATGTGGGGCTCAAAGCCACAAACCGGGAGATCATAACCTGAGCCAAAGTCAAACACTTAACTAACTGAGCCACCCAGGCACCCCAAATGCCAGATACTTTTTTGCGGAGAACAGCAAAATAATCATAACAATACTAATAGCTAATGTGATCAAGCAGTTGTTAAGCACCAAGATCTGTTTCTAGGTGCTTTACATGTGATGCCTTTTACTCCTCTAAATAATTCTCAGTTAGGTACTGTTATTATCTCCATTTCACAGATGAGGCACAGAGGCATTAAATAATTTTCTCAAGGTCACACAGCCTGTGAATCTGGATTTGAACCCATGTTTCCCAACCTCAGCCACCATGCCAATGAGGAAGGTCTAACATGAAACTAGATCTTATGATGGATCAAAGGAGAGAGAAAAATGTTAACTCTACACTCCAAAATCTCCCTTCTCAATTCTGATTCCATCTAGCAAATAGCCTAAAATTCTCAACTTCCCTCCTGTCATCTCCTTCTTCTGATACCTGAAAACGCTAAGGATAGAAAATGGCAGGAAATTGCCATTCACTGAAGTGTATGTCATGACCTGTGGCAGGTTCTCTGCTCAATACCGTGTATATGTACCCCCATTCAGCAGCTACCTTTAGAACGTTCATTTCTCTGTTCACGCCCCTCCAAAGCAAGCCAGAAGATCTGAGTGTAACCTTACTAGCAGCCACTGTTGCACAAAGCCAGAGAGCAAATACCAAATTATGCCAAAAGCATAGTTAGAAAGGTGGGTTTCAGACATGGGGGTAGATCAGTAATGGAAAGTAGATGGGGCGCCTGGGTGGCTCAGTCGGTTAAGCGTCCAACTCTTGGTTTTGGATCAGGTCATGATCTCATGGTTTTGTGAGTTCGAGCCCTGCATCAGGCTCTGTGCTGACAGTGTGAAGCCTGCTTGGGAGTCTCCCTCTCCCCCTCTCTCTTCTCCTCCACTGTCCTCACACTGTCTCTCTCTCTCTCTCTCTCTCAAAATAAATAAATAAACTTAAAGGAAGAAAGAAAGAAATAAATGGAAGGTAGAAGCAAGAAGAGAATTTGTGAAGGTCTTGATGAACACTATAGAATATGAGCTCTATGAAAGGTGCCTAGATGCTTGTGTGTTTGCAATAGACCTTGGTGTGAGCAGGTCAAGGTATTTGAAGAGCCTAGAATAAAAGAAACAAGTTCTTTGAACTTCTCGAGGTTGGGCCAAGCTCAGCATTCCACATTTCCTGTGTGATAAATATAAAGTTCACTCAAAACTATCTTTCCAACCAGTAATGAATATATGGGGACAATAACTCCTTGTTTATAATCAGATACTGAAAAATTATAAGAAATGGAGAATATAAAATAAAATATAATAAATTTTACAATGAGGGCCTGAGTGGGTCAGTTGGTTGAGCATCCAACTGTTGATTTTGGCTCAGGTCATAACCCAAGGGTCATGGGATCAAGCCCTGTGTCGGCCTCCACACTGAACACAGAGCCCACCGGATTCTCTCTCTCTCTCTCTCTCTCTCTCTCTCTCTCTCTGCCTCTCTTGCCTGCTTGCATGCTCTCTGTAAAATAAAATAAAGTAAAATAAAATAATAAAATAAAATAAAATGAGGACATATTGAAAAGAAATGAGGAGTGAATATTATCATGAGTGTGAGAGCAGATAGTTAAGCGGCTGTTTCCATTCAATCCGTCTAACCTTTCTCATGAGGGCGTGTCACACATTAAGAAGGGACAAGAAAGCAACCAATTAAACATCTGTCACCACTTTCCCGTTAGTGTTTAATTTCAAACAACTTTGTATTTCCTTCTAAATAAGAGTTGATTATTCAGAGGAGAGCTGGCTGCTTTGTACATGACTTTGGCTTGGCCTAGACTAGCATTAATCAGTCAACACATCGTGCTGAAGCCTGCTGGTTCAAGAAGATGGAAAAGGAACATTTTCACGATGGTTCAGCAAAGCTGCCTGTGTGAGCACTTCTTTCATTGACAGTAACAAGATTAATGAATACAGCCATCTGGGTGGTGCTGTGAACATTACTCTCAAGCTGGTTTTCAAATACTGTTAACCAAGGAGCCAAAAATCACGTAATGAAACATATCTAATATCTATATAGCAATACATCTATTAGAGATTGTGGGAAATGCTTCATGTTTTACCTGAATCTTAATTTTTCAGGTCTTAATTACGAGGAGGCTACCCCAATAGCCTTTGTGATGCAAATATAATATGACTATTAGCCCTGACCCTCCTTAAGAAGTCCAAGGATTTTCCCATTTCTGCTCCTTTTGCTCCATGATCAGGATTTATAATACAAGAGGTAGTAAGCCAAGTAGCCAGCTCCTTCATGGTTATCCAGTTATTCAAAAAACAAACTTAACTTTCTCACTTCCCACCACATCCTCTCATATGTCCCTGTCTCCAGCCCATGAAGCTGTTCATCTTTGTCTAAGCACACCATGTCAGACTCTATCCTTGTAAGAACTTTTTCCTGTGTGCACACAGAGATAAAGACAGCTCTGGTATCTCTTCCTCTTCTCACAAGGACACCAGTCCTGTCAGACTAGAGCCCCACTCTCATGATCTCATTTAACCTTAATTACCTTCTTCAAGACCCTATCTCCAAATGCAGTCACACTGGGGGTTAAGGCCTCAACATATGAATTTGGGGGGACACAATTCAGTCAATTGCCTTTCCCAATCACAGATTTGAATTATTCAGACTATATGAGAACTTGGGCTCAACTAAAAAAATAAAACTACAGGGGCACCTAGGTGGCTCAGTCAGTTAAGCATCTGACTCTTGATTTCAGCTCAGGTCATGATCTCATGGTTCATGGGATTGAGCTCCACATCTGCCTCTGTGCTGACAGCATGGAGCCTGCTTGGTATTCTCTCTCTCCCTCTCTCTCTCTCTCTGCCCCTCCCCTTGCCTCTCTCTCTCAATTTAAATAAACATTTTAAAATATCTATTTATATAAATAAATAAAACTATATATTCATTCATATTAGATATAATTTTCTTATATAAAATAGAGATCCTTCTATATAATTCATTTGAGTAAAATGAACAAATTAACCCTTTTTTTTAAAGTTTATTTATTTATTTTGAAAGAGAAAGCACACAAGCAGGAGAGGGTCAGAGAGAGAGGGAGACTCCCAAGCAGGATCCACACTATCAACACAGAACCTGATGTGGGGCTCAATCCCATGAACCATGAGATCATGACCAGAGCTGAAATCAAGAGTCAGATGCTTAACCGACTGAACCACCCACATGCCCCAAGAAATAAATTAATCTTAACTGAGAGTCATTCTAACAACATTGAGATGTTCATGAGACTGTCATAGCTACAGTTAGAAGCAACAGTTAGTCTGAAAATAAGTTTACAAGTAATAAAATACAGAGCTGCAAGGCAGTCACGTTTGGGTCACATCTTTCAGATCAAACCAATTATGCACAAGCTTCAGTATGATTGTGAGATCTGCAGCTGCCACTGATGATGCACGTGGCTCCTTGAAGCAGTTCAGCAATGTTGCTAAACACTAAATGATGAGACAGATCACCAATATCCAGGACCTGAAATGTAATCAATGCTCTGACAAAGAAACTAGGCTTCTTACATTTCAGCATGGCTGGTTTAAATGGATAGCAGCAGAATACAAAAACAGTTCTTCTCTGTACTTTTATGAGAGGGACACAGAAGAAACCCTTAATAAATGGGACAAAATACAGCTTCACATGCAAGAACAAATTTTGACAGAGCAGTCCCTCTTGGCTCAGGGTCTGCAATAGACCTGACAGCTAAGAGTTGCTGCCAAATATCAGCACAGACAGCCAACCCACTGTAGTGAGGAATGTGAGAGATTTGAGTTCTGTTTGACTAACATTTCACGCTGATGGCTGCTCATCACTGCACACAATCTCCTTGATAAAAACGCACCTAAGAGAAAGCTATTTGAATGTCAAGGGTTTTAGTGTGGATTTAATCACCTAGCAATTCATTTTGATAAAAAACTATTAACCAACTCATAATTTTTTTTAATTTAATTCTACAAATTAGTTTCAATATACTGTGTGATTATACATTATCTTTCACAAACTGATTTTCTAAGACAGAGGAAGACTAAGAAGCTGATTGCAGAAAGCTGTTCACTTCAACTGTGAGGACTCAAGCAAGCCAGAAAATAATGTTCTGGGAGCAGACTATAGAAATGTTCTCACAGCTGGGGTGCCTGGGTGGCTCAGTCGATTGAGCATCGGACTTTGGCTCAGGTCATGATCTAGCGGTCTGTGAGCTCGAGCCCCGCATCGGGCTCTGTGCTGACAGCTCAGAGCCTGGAGCCTGCTTCTGATTCCGTGTCTCCCTCTCTCTCTCTGCCCTTCCCCCACTCATGCTCTGTTTCTCTCTCTGTCAAAAATAAATAAACATTAAAAAAAATTAAAAAAAAAAAAAAGAAATGTTCTCACAGCCTCCATCATACTTGCAAAAGTAATCATTAGCCACACATCACCTTCCCTTACAAAGAGTAAAAAGATCCACATACATATATAACAATGATAAGTATAAAATGACAGGATTGGGGGCGCCTGGGTGTCTCAGGAGGTTGAACATCTGATTCTTGATTTTGGCTCAGGTCATGATCATAGGGTCATGAGATGGAGTCCCTCATCGGGCTCCATGATGAATGTGGCACCTGCTTGAGATTCTCTCTCTCTTCCTCTGCCCCTCTCTCTCACTCGTACACTCTCTCTCTCTCTCCAAAAAAAATAATAAAATAAAATAAAAATAAAATAACAAGATTGGTTTTCTTATACAACTTGGTTTACTTATACAAGTCTCATTTCTTTGTAATTATAGCAGATATACCTTGAATTACAAATGTGAATACCAAAAAACCTTACAGTATCATGAGCTATAGATTACCAAGTACTGTCATGTACCTTATCTCAAATGATTCTTAAATATCCTGAAATATTATTATCCCTAATTTCAGCTGTAGAAACTAAGGTTCAGAAAGGCCAAGTGGCTTGCCCAAATGTATGCAGCTGGTAAAGTCTGAGCCAGAACTTTGCCACAAAATCTAATTCCAGCCCTTTTTCCAGTGTACCACTGCTGCCTCCATGTATCTGTGTGGATCCAACCACAACCACATCTGCATGACTGGTAATATGAATCCACCCCTTCAAAAAACATTTATTAATCATCTACTAAGTCCTTAGCACTATGTTAAATGCTGGGTATTCAAAGATAAACCACGTAACTCCACTGACTCCTCAGGAGCACACAATCTACTGGGAAGACAGTGACATCATCAGCATTATCAAAACCAATAGTATTTACCATGTGCCAAGCACTGTTCTATGCAACCTACAAGTATTAACTCAATTTAATCTCATAAAAATTCTATGAATCGGGTAGTATTACTATCCCCATTGTGCAGATGAGAAAACAAAGGCAAAACCAAACTGACATAAAGAGTAATAATTAGAAAAAGACAGTGTTAAAGAAGTTCCAATAGAGTAGATCCTATCTGAGCTAAGCTGTAAAACATGCAATGGGCTGTGCAAGGTGGAAAAGAAGACATTCCAGGCAAAAGGCATAGCATGAAAAATGTTGCCAAGGCTCAAGAGCTACACTACCTCCTCAAATGTGTTACCTGCTCTTTGGGCTCCCTGTCTTGACACATTATTCCGTTGGCTAGAATTTTCTTCCCCCTTATCCAACCTTCTATATCCATCAGGACTAATGGTTAATTGGACGTGGTTGGGAAAAAGAACAAAGTCGAGGACAACTGCAAAATATTAGACTGGAACAACAGGAAGGATGGAGTCGCTATTATCTGAAATGAAAACCTGTGGGAACAGTTTGAAGAGAAAGATAAGGGAAGCTGCAAAAAAGAGAAGCCAAAGCAGTGCACCCTACACGGCAGCATCTGTCTAGAGAAAGATACATCTTTTTCTAATTTGCAATAAGCAAATGTTATGCGAACTCTAAGAAAAATCAAAAGCCTGTTTTTGGGCATGTTAAGGGATTTATTAGATATCCAAGAAAATTGGTCAAGTAAGCAGGTGAACAAACAAATCTGGAGTTCCCTGAACAGATCCAGAAAGGAAATATAATTTGGGCATTATGAGCTTAATTATATTGTTTAAAACCATGACACGGGGTAAGTTCACCAATAGAGAGGGGAAAAAAATGAAGGTGAAATGCAAGGACTGAGGTCCAGAGTATCCAATGTTAAGAGATTAGAGTGAAGAGCAGGAACCAGCAAAGGAGACCAAGAAAGAATAACCAGTGGAGTAGGAGGAAACTTGGAAGGTATCCTGGAAAATTAAAGAAAGTAATGTCAAATACTGCTGACAGATCTGAGAAGTAACCCTGGAGTTAGCGATCCAGCAATCAGTTGGTGACTTTGACAAGAGAAGTTTTGGTGAAATAGTAGGGAAGAAAGCTTGATTGTACTGAGTTTAAGAATGGGAAGTAAGGAATTGGAGACAAGAGGCAACTCTTTAATAGTTTTGCTGTAAAGAAAAGCAGAAAGGTGGAGCAGTTGCTGTCCGTTGTGTTAACCACTATTTTATGTATTTTAGGTTGGGAGAAACAGAAATGGAAACTATTGTAAAACAAGGGTAAATGATGATGCGGGAAAAAGAGGACAGTATTCAATGTCCTTGCATAGATAATAAAGAATGGATCCAGGGCACAAGTGGGATGATTGCTACAGCTAACAGCAGAGACTATTCCTCCATAAGCATAGGAGAAAATGCATGTACAGGGGCAGTGATGCAGATGGGGAGGTAGAAGTTGTGAATTGTGAGCTGTGGTGTGTCTATTCCAACTGTATTTTCTCAGAGAAACAGGAGAAACAGTCATCAGCTGAGAATGAGGACTGCAAAATATTGTGAGCATTACTAGCAAGAAAATTAAAATTTGATACAAAAAAAGGAGTTGTCAAGGATTTTAAACAACAGGAACCTTCATATACTACTGGTGGGCATGAAAATTAGTAGGACTACTTGGAAAATACTGTGATATTATTCAGGAAAGGCAAAGACATGCATATTCTATGACTCAGCAATGCCATTCTTAAGTATTCATCCTATAAAAATGTGTGTGCCTGTAATTGTGGCCCTTGTATAAGAGTAATTATGGCATGATTGCTCTTATAGTAGGTGGTAAAATTATTTTAAAAAAAAAAGAAAAAAGAAAAGAAACAATAACCAATCATCAAGGTTGTGTTTACCATTAGGAGGAAGGAAGGGGTCTATGATCATGAATGAGCATGCTAAAAGATTCTCAATTACTAGCAGTACCTTCTTTCTTAAACTGGACAATTTGTTAAGCTAGACAAAGAGGTTCTATGTGTTTTTATATGCTGTTCAATTTCAACATCAAAAAAATGAATTCTGTTATGTTTCTCCAAAGAGTTTTATTTTCGTTTGTCTGTTTATTTCACAAAAAGTTAACTTTTGTGAATTAGGCTGAATTCAAGCTCAGAAATCTCAGCCCAGTTCTTTAAGCCTTGGCTGGGAAGCTTGGAGTCTTCCCATATGTGTGTCATTCAGGGCTCATTCAGACATTTGGGCAATTGATAGGAAGAATTTGGGCTCCCTCTCCGCAGCTCTCTCTTTTCAAAAACTACCCCCTTGCATTTCAACTGCTGTGGTTGCCGCAAGCTTTAAACTCAGGCTATAGGGTTTCTATCCATGTTTGGTTTTCTATTGTGACAACTGGGACTTAGCTTCAGGCTGAAACCTATAAGAAATTGGAAACCCACTCAGTACTGCTTCCTTCCTCCAAAAGTCCACATAAAAAACATACGATATGTGCTTACTTTGGTTTGTTTCCTGATATCTTTAGATGGTTGTGTTTTTTATTTTATGCAAAGTTTATAGTTATTTGTGGAAGGGTTATTCTGATAGAAGCTACTAAGCAATTACCAGAAGCAGAATCTAGCACTTGTTGTTTAAATAAATTAAATTAAATAATTAAAATCCAGGAATTTTGTATCTATTGTTTCTAGTGCTGTTGTTGTCATTGCTCAATCTAGATAGAAACTCAATGAGATCTTTTTCTTCTCTCTGTGTTTCTTGGTATTCTTCCTTCCCTTGGCACGATAGGATTCAACCTCACTGTCTAAATGCTGCAAGGGCTAAACAAAATAAGGGAAAAAGTGCATAAACATTTGAAAATATCCCTCTATAAATGCAAATATATCAGGTTAGAGGTAACACATTAGAATAATCATTTGAACAAATTAGGTTGCTGGTTTAGGAGGTCCTGAAGGTGAAGGATACATGAGAGGAGAGAGTACAGAAGGAAAAAAAACAAAACAAAACACCTAGAGCCTGTAAGAGACACAGCTGAGTGAGTCCCCTTAGTTAGGTCTGAGATGTGGCAAAAAGGCTCACAACTAGTAGATGAGGGAGGTGCTCCAAAGACAGCTTAGAGACAAGGAAATAGACAATCCCTAAATTTTAGAATTATAGCCTCATGGCATTTTAAGCCCAAAAGATAATTATCAGATCATCTAAATCTTAAAGCCTTATTCTGGGGACAGGGAAACTGAGTCTCACACTTTGCCTGCCTCATAATTTAGTTAAGGTGCCCAATCCTCTCAGCCAAGTTTCAGTGCTGTCAGATTCTTTTTAACAACCTGGGACCTGTTCACATTTATGTTTTGATTAATCAATGTTGTGTATGATGGCTTTAGGTCTGAGCCACTCAATTCCTTCTTAAACATGCTGGAGAATTCCAATATAGAGCTTTTTGTTCCTTCTCTGTATATCTTGGAGTTTTAATCACAGAAGAGTGAATTGAGGCTTTTTTATGATTGCATAAAATACACCAGGCTCTAACTCTTTTCTAATTATGAGAAAGCCATGTGGCCTCTTATGAATTGCTTGGTATAGTGTCCAGGTATAGATGGCTCATGGGATTTTACAAAGATTAACTCAGATTAGCTCATAAATTTATTGAAGGAGGTATCTATTAGGTGTTCTTGTCAGTCTTTGTGACTGCTATTGACAATAATAAAATGATATGAGTTTCAAACTCCCCTGCCCCGTGCTGCCTTCAGATTTAATCATTAGTCAGAATCTGCATTCTTCCCTAAGGTATCTTTTTATTATCTCAAATAAGAATGACAAGTTGAGATCAGTGAATTTAAGAATTTTATTTTAAATACTACCTCTATTTCCACAGGTTTATTCTCTCCTCTCATTATCTAGGCTATAATAAAAATTAACATCTTCTGGGCAAATCAGTATACATCAAAATGATTATAATTGTCTTTTTACTCAAAAGATAGTATGCACTTCTAATGACAGCAGTAGCCAAGTGAAGGGAGAGTAAACCATTGTGCACAACCCAAGATCAAAAGTCACTATGGTTTCTTTTAAAATGATGCACTATATCCCTCTGCCCTCTTGCAACCAATAAGAGCCTGAATAGTAATTTAATAAACAGTCCCAAAGTGTTTGATGTAATCAAAGAGTAATTCTAGGGGTGCCTGGGTGGCACAGTCAGTTGAGTGTCTGACTTCGGCTCAGGTCATGATCTTGTGGTTCGTGAGTTCAAGCCCTGCGTCAGGCTCTCTGCTATCAGCCCGGAGCCTGCTTCTGATCCCCTGTCCCCCTCTCTCTCTGCCCCTCTCCTGCTTGCACTCTATCTCTTTCTCCAAAATAAACATTAAAAAGCAAAAAACATCTTTAAAGAAAAAAAGAGTAATTCTCCCACAAGTAATGGGGCTTGTTTTTATTTCCTTCTCTTAAATAGAAAATAGAAATGTTAATATTCTTTTAAAATGTACAAATATTTACCATATTATTTTTGAGACTGTAACTGTACAGCCCAAAGGCAATTTAAAATTTAGCACATGGGGATACCTGGTTGGCTCAATCAGTTTAAGCAACCAACTGTTGATTTCAGCTTGGGTCATGATCCCATGGTTCATGAGTTTGAGCCCTGCATCCAGCTCTGTGCTGGTGATGCAGATCCTGCTTGGGATTCTCTCTCTCTGCTCCTCCCCTGCTTGCTCTCTTTCTCTCTCACACACACTCTCAAAATAAGTACACTTAAAAAAATTTTTTTGATAAGTAAATAAATAAAATTGAGCACTTGGAAATAAAAACAGCACCCATTTGTTTAAGCAACTGCTATGTATAGAGTCAAAGAGCAAAAATCATGTTATACCCAACCCACTGGGGACGTTAGGGTCTCTTTTCATGCCCTAGGGATCATTTTTTTTAAATTTCTTGGTTTAATATTAAAATCCTAAGAATATTTTCCCAGATTACTGCTGTTAGTTGCAGTGACAAGCCTGGCAACCACCACAATATATAATCAGAATTCATATGCAAATAAGACACTACATCCTGATCATTTTTAAATGTAAGATAAATTATTATTTCTCAACAACTACCTATGTAAATATAGTAGGGAATAAATTCTACCTGATTAAATAAATTTACACAATCAATAACGACAAGCTAGGCTCCGAGATAATACCTCAGATACTGCCATCGGGGTCCCATGCCAGGGCCCTTGCCAGTATCACTGGTTAGCACCAATGAAAAGCAGCAGAAAGGGGAAGTGAAAGAGACATCCTTTTAATACTTTGACACCATCTCTTTGCACTAGATTTTTTTCCACCATGTCCCTGACAGTTACTGGACTGTATCTCCAATAACCCGGAGAAAATAAATATTAATGCCAGCTCCCTTTAGCCTCCAGACAACTTCATCTTATTTGAATACAGAGTAAAACCTTGGATTGCAAGTAACTTGTTCTTCAAGTGTTCTATAAGACAAGCAAACATTTCTAATAAATTTTAACTTGATAAACAAGCAATGTCTTGCAAGACAAGTAGTATGTGACACCGAACATCACATGATCACAACTGAGCCAATGGTTCTTTTCTCTCTTTATCTTTCTCTCTCTCTCTCTCTCTCTCTCTCTCTCTCTCTCTCGCTGTAGGATTGTGGGTGATTGTCTCTCATGTTCGGATGTTCAGTCTTGGGTCTCGGTATTTGGCAGAAATCGGTGATTTTTCAGAATGTTGGAAGGTGCCCACAACAGACACTAGTGTATTTTTTGTCACTTCAAAGCACCTATGGACAGTCCTTTGATTTTCCATACAAGAGTAAGCTTAGGAATGCTTTGCTGCAATTCTAGGTCAGCCTGCCTGCAGATATAGACCCTTTCCTGTGCTGCCTTATTGCCAGCTCATTAAATACAGTATGTGACTGTATTTAATGTTGTACTGTAGTCAACATTCATGCAAACATATACAATGGTGCCCATGCAGTAAAAGATTCCATTGAACCAATAGATAACAGTGATTCCATTAATGATAGTCAAAGTCATCCTACACAATAACCTTCCTCTCTCTTTTCTCCCTCACACCAACCAAGAAGATTTTCAAAGGTAAATGCAGGTTAATTTATTTTTCTTTATAGTTTGTATTTTCTTTATTATTTTGTATTATATTAAGGTATTGTAATCATTTTTATATGGATATTTTTGGGTTGAGGAGATGAATCATCTCAGGTTCCATTATTTCTTATGGGGAAATTCACTTTGATATGCAAGTGCTTTGGATTGCAAGCATGTTTCAGGAATGAATTATGCTCACAAATCAAGGTTTTACTGTAACTGGTATATAATATTAATGGACACGTTTCCACCAACTTATTTTTTTGTTATTGTCTACGATTAACTTAAAAAGCTCCTCTCTAACTACTGAATGTACTCATTCAATGGACAAATATTTGGGTGCCTGCCAGGTGTCAGGTAACATAGAAAATCAGGACCAAACTAAAGAAGGGATGGGCAGAGGAAGGTTTGTGCAGTTTTCCTCATGCCAACCAAGTGCATCTTTGGCTGTTCAGTAGCCTCTAGCCACTGAGCAACACTGATCCATCTGGGGTCTTGGGTGGTCTTACCTCTGTTAATCCTTGCCCATTAAGGAGAGATGCTTTGTCAAGAAAAATAGATTCCAATGTATAAAGACCTATTTCAGTGGGAGCTTGTAATTCACCCCAAATTATTGATAATCCTTGAAAATGAATCCATCAAGCTAATTTTCAAGAAAAACAATGTGAGAGTCACATGTTATGTTAGTAACTAGGTAAGTGACTACTAGTGTGGTAGGACAAGATTTTCATATGGGAAATGCACTTTTGTAATATAATGTTGTATGTCAATTATATCCCAATTTAAAAAAAAAAAAGAAAATGCTTTTTTACATACATGCTTCAGTGGAGTTAATAGTGTAAATGACAGGTAAGCAAAGTGTAAAAGACATGTGAGAACAGTGGTATCAACAATATGGTTTTTAAGATGAATTCTATTTTATAGCGTCTGGAAGGGTTTTTTCAGAAACTCTAATGCTAACTAAAAATGCCTGAATAGATAAATTGTCATCACTAAGATACATGTCATTTTTGGCCTGATCATACTTTAGCAACAAAACATAAACCCATTTCTTATGTATCATAATTCCTTGAGGTCTTTAAGAAAAAAATGCATCTTGAAACAAAACGAAAACTATAAGCTGAGAGCCATACTTGGTTAGATTGAAAAAGAATACACTTGCTTGTAGTTTAGCAGTATAATTATATTTCTAATATACAGTATGTCCCTGAGGGTTTTACTGCAGATACAATCCCCTGTGAGTCCATCTCAAGACATTAATACATACATGTATACACAATGTATGACTAATACAAAAATTTAATGTCTTAAGCTTTAAACAAAGTATATTAGTTTATTCCTTTTTAAAAACGAGTATTTATATTATTCCAAAAAATGCATTATGAGTATAATATTTAATATTAAAACTGAAATACAAAAATTAAATGCAAGGCTACCTCAAACACATCCCCTTAAGTAAATAAAAAAGAAAACTATAATAACCAACTGAAAATAATATCAAGTAAGATTGTAAGCATCCTGGTGAAAAAAATAAAGAAAGTTACCTTATTTCAGATAGAGACAAAAATTTGGGCAGAGTTAAGCTCTTGTTGCTACAGTTTTCTAAAAACAACTGAAAAGGAGAAGGGAGGTAGGGAACTTCCAGAAGACCAACTCTAGTCAGGCACTGTGGTGGGCTCTTGGGATTCACTAAGGAACAAAACAAATTCATCCACTGCCCTTATGAAATTTACATGAGAGAAACAAATGAGAATTGAGAAAATACAGTATTGCAAATAATGAAGAAACAACCAAGTGCTATGAAAAAGAACAATGAAAAGCTCTACTTGAAATTAGTTCCCAAAGATTAATACAAGACTTTTTGCTGCTGTTTTAATGTTTTTTTCTAGTTGCTATGGTGAGTGGAAAAAAATAAATGACAGCATCAAAATTTTTTAAAAAACTTTATCTAGGTCTTATAATCACTGTCTTTGGACTGTAAGTTTGTGACTCATGTTTTCTTGTGTTGTGATAAAGCCATAGTGTTTGTTTTATACTGAAAAAAATCTTTATGAAGAATAATAACCCATTTCAAGAATGACTTATATATACACGTTTAACCCCAGTGATAGTACCACACAGAATGTATGGCCCCTGGCCCAGCCAACTTGAAAAATACAAATGGACATACATAACATGGTTGCAGTATTCAATCTGGTCTTTAACCACCAGTTCCAGGCTCCATAAAATTGACTTAGTCAAAACAGACATTGATCATGAAGACAGCTAAAGCAAAGAGGTGAACTCTATCCATTTCTCCTCATTTTCCCAACAGCTTCTCAAGGTCAAGGAACATGTTTACCTCATTCTGTAAATCTTCATTAGGTCTAGGACAGGGCCATCTACAAAAAGAGCCCTTACAGATACCCTTAAAGGAAGAGAAGATATTAAAGGAATTCAGTGAGTTACTTTCACAGAAAGTAAGGACAGCATCTTGAAACAAGTAAATAGATAAATCTGACTGAGAAAAACATGCATGTGAGAAAACAGAAGAAATGAGATTGGAAATGTGGGTAGGGGGACAGCCTGAGGAAGACCTGGAAAACCAGGTCAGAGAGCTGGAACTCTGTGGAAAAGGAAAAGTCATTAAAGAGAATTCCAGATCTATTTCTCTTCTAGAAAACTACAGAGAGCTTGGGAGGGAAGAGAGGCAGAATTCAGAGAAACTACCAAGATATGATTAAAGAAAGTGGAAAAGGATAAGAGCCAGGAGTCTGGTGGCAATGGAATCATAATAATTAATGGTATGGGGGCACCTGGGTGGCTCAGTCGGTTGAGCGTCCGACTTCGGCTCGGGTCATGATATCACAGTTCGTGGGTTTGAGCCCCGAATCAGGCTCTGTGCTGACCGCTTGCTCATAGCCTGGAGCCTGCTTCAGATTCTGTGTCTCCTTCTCTCTCTGCCCCTCCCTCGCTCATGCTTTGTCTCACTCTGTTTCTCAAAAATAAACAAACATAAAAAAAAATTTTTTTTTTAAATAATTAATGGTATGAAGGTATATGGGGAAAGAGAGGGAACCAAAGGATACTAAAAGGCTCTCACTCGTTTGGCTGAAAAAATAATAGTGTCACTAACTAAAGGATCTCAAAAAAATCAGGAAGGAAGTCAATTTGGAAAGAGGTTGAAGAGTTTAGTTTTAAGCATGCTGAGTTTGAGGTGATACTGAAAGATGTAAATGAAAATATTCAATCAATAGGTTGTTTTATTTATTTGGATCTGCCAAATAATCTGCCACCTGTTTTAAAAAAGATTGAATTAACATTTTTAAATTCACAATAGCACATGATACAATTGCTTTTTTTAATGACAGCGATACAAAAACCCACTAAAATAATTAGGGAAATAGCTATTACCAGATATCAATGACTTGTAGAGAACAACTGGAAATTCAGAACTGTAGCTGAAATGTGAGGTAAGTCTAGAACTATGTATACACATGTAGAGGTCATCTGCATACAAATATTTTTAATGTCTGCTCTAAGAGGGCAGGTGGCCAGTTCAGAACAAGCCAAGGAAACAGGGCACAAAATTAGATAGAAGTGATAAAGACTTTACAGATGACACTGAAGCTCAGAGTGGTACCCATGCATACTTAGCTAGAAACAGAGCCAGTTTCAGAATGCAGGTGAGTTTGACTCAAAGCCTATATCCCTATCTAGCTCAGCAGACTCCCCAAACCTCATCCTAAGGGTCACCTAGGGTGTGTGTTAACATATAGATTCCTTGATCTATGCCAAAACCTCAAAATCTCATAGGATGAGAATCAGTTAGAGCCCCACATAAAAGACACAGTACATACAAATTGGATAACTGGAAGAGAACTTAATAAAGGACCTGTTTTATTTGCCTGGGGCTGCTATAACAAAGTATCACAAACTGGGTGGCTTAAACAACAGAGATGTATTGTCTCACAATTCTGGAGGCTGGAAGGAGAGTTCCTTCTAAGGGCTGTGAGGGAGAATCTGTTCCATGCCTCTCTCCAGCGACGGTGGCTTGTTGGCCATCTTTGATATTCCTTGGCTTATGTTGAATTTCTGCCTTTATCTTCACACGGCATTCTCCCTGTGTGTGTGTGTGTGTGTGTGTGTTTCTGAGTCCAAATTTCCCTTTTTTTATAAGGATACCAGTCACATTGAAATAAGGACCACCCTAACGACCTCATCTAACTTGATCATCTGCAAAGACCCTATTTTCAAAGACCTTCCAAATTTCCAAAGGTCTTACATTCACAGGTTAGGACTTCAATAACTTTAAGGAGATGCAATTCAACCCATAACTTTTTTTTTTTTTTTTTTACAAAGATGTGGCAGGGAAAGCACAATGGATAGTTCAATACTTGAGACTAGCCTCAGCTATTACCTCCCACCACTCACAGTAGCCTGCAGGAAGAAAGCTAAGCAGGGAAGTACCCCAATTGCCCTCCCTCTAACCTCTTACTGACTGAACCCAACCAGAAGCCAGGAGGAAGAGGAGCTCTTTCAAGTGTTAATAGAGGTCACCCTCCTGGGACATGGAGCTGGATGGAGAAAAGCCAAAGGAAGTGGGTCCAGAGGAGCAAACACAAGCTATCTAATCAGAATGCCCTGAACACTTTTAAAATCAGACCCCAGAGAATTCTCATGCTCCAGTGTAGTTTAGGAAATGTTATGCCACATTAAAATGGTTAGAAAGACAGGGTCTTGAGTATCAATCACTCCGGCTTGTGTAACCTAATACTTCTTTCATTTTTTTAAAAGGAAATATGGAAGACTTTGAACTACTTAACAAGAAAGACATCTATTAATTGCACTGGAGGTAAGAAAGGGTTTTTTTTATTTTTTACTTTAACAACCTGCAGCTTGAAATAACATCCCAAATCTCGAAACTTAAGGCCAGATAATTTGGGAGATGAAGACCAGAGTTATCACAATGGGACGAAAAGCGCTCTGATTGCTGCTCATCATCAGTGACTGTCTTGTTCCTCTGCCATCCTGGGCTCACAGATACTGTGAACTAATTGAGAAATCCTGGAGAATTGGGCCCAGAAGCTCTGATGCAAACACACACAAACACACACACACACACACACACACACACACACACACACAGAACACCACGCTGAAAGAGCAGTCACCTTGGGAGGCTAAGTATCTAGTTCACATGGCTGTGTGTTGATACCAGTGAGCTCTCATTAAAATACTATATCCCCCCAAAATCCTGTATTAAATACTATATCAGAAACACTAGGGGTGCCTGGGTGGCTCAGTCAGTTAAGCTCAGGTCATTATCTTGCAGTTCATGAGTTTGAGCCCTGCACTGGGCTCTGTGCTGACAGTGTGGAGCCTGCTTGGGATTCTGTCTCCTCTTTTTGCCCTTCCCCCACTCGTGCTAGCTCTCTCTCCCTCTCAAAAATAAATAAACAACAAAAAAATTACTATATGGGAAGCGTTGCAGAGGCAGGGCTATATGCCACCTTAATGCCCATGGAGAGTTTACAGAGGCAGAAACCTCTCTTTTCTCCCACCAGCTGTTAAAGCCTCTTCTTACACTCTTTGTCAGTTGCCCACCCTGATTTAGGCCCATTATCTTACCAGGACAGAATTAAATACCTTATTGATGGAAACTCCCCCACCCCCCACCGCTGCCAAAAAAAAAAAAAAAAAAAAAAAAAGGACACAGAGACACAGGAGGGGATGGAGGGGAGGGTAGAAGAGAGGAGAGGAGAGATCAAAGAGGTATAATATCTTTTGGCAAAGTATCTGAAAATTTCTCAATAAGGCATTAAGCTTGTAAAAATGTTAGAATGTGAGTCATTTATGATAGCAAATACTTGAAATTGGTGAACTCTTCAACCACAGGGGATTGGTTAAATATTCATTATGGACTATCCATACAATGAAATAGTCTGCTGTGACTTAAAGTTATGGGATAGACCTGTTTTCACTGATATGGAAACTTGTTAAGTAAGAAAAACAGGTTACAAAACTAGAAGTATAATGTGATCTCATTTTTAAAATATGTTTGTTTGCATGTATCTTTGAACATGTGTGTATGTATACACAGAAAAATAGGGAAAGGGAAGAAAGATTTGATTAAGCACCAAGATATAAATGGATATTTTTGAAAGACAAAACTTATGGATGATTTCTTTCTCTTTGCTTATTTCTATTTTCTAATTTTTCTATAAGAACTATGACTTACATGGATAAAAAGTAAAAAAAAAAAAACTGCCCAAAATAAAACTGAGTAGCTATGGCTGAAATTGATCATTTAAGTAGTTATCCAGCATTTACTTATTTCTTTTTACTGTATCACTTTTTAAAAGCAAGCAATATTATGCCCTAAATACAGTGGTAAGATTTGTACACAAATTTCCAGAGTCCACATCTAGTGCACTTTAAAAATCATCAGTTTTTACATACCCAACATGTATTAAGTGAAAAAGCAAAATGAAGAGGCAGAAAATTTAGAGTATGCAACCAACTGTTCACAAAAGAAGGTGAAATAAAGAAGATACATTTGATTGGTTTATATGTGCATACGTGCATAAAAGTTATCCGAAGGGCAAGTAAGAAACTTGAAACAGTGTTCACCTGTGAGAAAACCAACTGAGCTGATGGGGGACAGGGATAAACCTCTTATTTTTTGATGTTTGAAACTTGTAACTGTATTACCTAGTCCAAAACAAAATTTTCAGTTAGTCTTGTACTTCTCAGTGACTTATCATGTATTCCCAGAATTGTGCCTAACTGATGGGTTTAGTGGTTTAGTCTTGATATATGTATCAGTTATATTCAAATATCCATCTGCATGATTTTTTTTATATATATATCTACCTCATTTCTTTTCAAATGTTAAAAGGAAGATGACCTGGGTAGAAGGATACAGCCATACATTTCATATATTTTCACCTCATCTTTCTTAATGGTAGGTTTACCAAGGTCAAATACAAAATAAACCACAGTTGAGAGTTTGCTGCTAACAGGCATGTAGGAGGCACATGTTCTCATTCATCGTTCTATTTTGGATCCAATATTAACTTCTCTTGGATGACAATGCTGCCTCCATTATTTCCCCATTAACACAGTGCACCCAAGGGGAACATCTGCCCAACACTAATGAGCTATTCACAGGAGAAACAAGAACAGGGTACCCGGAGCCAAGGTAAAACAATTAGAGGGAAAGGAAGACTGTTGGCTCCTGACCTAAATTGAATTGCTTTTAAGAGACAGAAACAGATTTTTAATTATGTAATCCCTTTGTTTCTCATTTCCTTTCAAACTTAAAGGTCAAATTCCCCTTTCAAATGCTAAAGGCCAGATCTGATATTATTGGATCTGTGAGGACTGACTGCACTGAAACCAGAAGTGGTACCCTGTTTAACCCAGATGGAAGCAAAGCATTGTTTTTTTCTTTTTGTGGTTAACCAAACTACTCTTTGGAAGATTTCGTTAATAACTGCTTTCTCTTTTTGCATTTTATTTTTCTTTCCAAATAGTATTCTAAGAGAAACTGAGTACGTCTTTATTAAGAAAAAGAACCACAGGGCACCTAGGTGACTCAGTCAGTTAAGCATCCAACTCTTGATTTCGGCTCAGGTCATGATTTCACGTTTTGTGAGTTTGAGCCGAGACCAGGCTCTGCATTGACAGCACAGAGCCTGCTTGGGATTCTCTCTCTCCTCCTTCTCTCTCTGCCCCTCCCCTGCTTTCTCTCTCTCTCTCTCTCTCTCAAAATAAATAAATAAACAAACTTAGAAAAAAAAAAAGAACTATTTGAAGATATAAATAAATATCTGGGATGAGAGGAAGTCTAGTTCACTTCCGTTTCTGCAAGACTTGACTCTACTAGGAGATTGCTCTAACCTATTCCTCTCTTTCTCACATTTGATCGTTTTTCTTTCAATAATGGAAGACACTTCTCTTCTCACACCCTTTCCCTCAGCCCTTCTTTCTCTCCATTCACCAGGCCTATCCATCTCCATCCTCCTGAGTCCAGCTAAGTCCACCACATCTACATCTTCCCAGTCACATCGGCTGCCTCTGATCTTGCTCTTCTCTGACCTCCTGCATCTTTTTGTCTTTCCACTCACCCTGGCCTATATGGTCTTCTCTTTCACTGACAAGAACGAATTCTAATAAATGGCCCACATTGGTTCCCATAAGAGGAAGGAGAAGGAATTAAGGGCCAGCTCTGTCCACACATTCTATCAGTGTCATCAGGATCTCTGCCTCCTTCTCCATCCCTTCGGCTGTGCTTTTCCCTCTGCGGTTTCTTTCCCAGGCAAGCTCTCCCCACAAGGTACTTTGTATAATCCTAGAAGTTGGAGACCCAGGAAAAGAGATCCTCTTCCCCAAAGTTCTGGAAGAAGTCCTGAGGCTATTGGTAAGAGGCCCGGCCCTGAGTCACAGGGTCACCTCTGGCACAGGGGTCAAAATCAGCTCCACCCAAAGTCCACACACTAAGAAGGGGGAAAAGAAGACAGATTTTGTGTGTAAAGTCAGGCCCTTTAGGAGTTCAAAATATCTTTGATATGCCTAAAATTTTTAAATACACATAAAGACAATTATACAATAGTGAGACTATTGGTCTTTTTGCAAGAACAGAATTTCAAACTTAAAATCCTATCTTGTCAGGCAAACAGGATTTTAAGAATGGAAAATAACCTTAGCTGTTGTGCCTTTGGAAGACTCCAACAATGTAAATGCAGGCACCATCCCTGCAGAAGATACAAATGCATGTCCCCCTGAAGGTAGCCCGGCCTGAAAATAACATGTAGTTTCTTTCATCCCTGCCCTGCTTTGTCAAGCTCTATCCTCTTTGCTCTTGCTGCACATGTCTCTATCTCCTTCCCTCCTGAGCTAAGCTCCACCTAATAAACCAGAAGGCATCTGAGGAATGGGGGTGGCCTAGAAAGATTCTAAAACCAAGCACCTGTTCAGAAAGGACATCAAACATCCCAGGTGTGGAGTATGAACTATCACAGAGCTTAACGACTGTTGAAGTACACAGCCTTCCTCTTAGGGAAACTCTTACCCATCTCTCAAGAATCCACCTCACTCACTATGCGTGCATCCATGACTTTGCCTCAAGCACTCCATCTCCATACAGAATTCTTCTCTCAGCACAGATCTGACAATTGTATAAGGACTTAATAGCCTTAATTCAGTATTATTTGTAAGTACTTCTATATTAACCTCATTTCCAACTAGAATGTAACCTTTTGACATCAGTTTTGCTTCCTCATATCATTGACCCTTTGTCAATATCTACCACAGCAACAGTCATTGTGACAATTACATCAGTAACTCCCAGTGAACCACAACACCCAATATTCACACATTTGTGTACTTCCCTGTCCACTTAATTGGGGCATATACTATGTGATTGCTTCTAATCAGAGACTTGGAAGTGACACTGTCAATTCCTGGTCTAAGCCTTGAGAAGATCTGGAACTTCTACTTTTGAGCCCATGGGGGTTCTGAGCTACTATATAAGAAGTTGGGCTGCTCTGCTGAAGGGAAGGAGGCCCTTGTCATCCCAGTGTTGCAATTTAGTCCAACCCTCAGCTGCTCCCCAAGTTGAGTGAGCCACAGGAGTGACCAATAAGATCAATCAAACTCTGCAACTGAGCCCATACTGCAGAACTATAAGAAAACTGAGCTTTTTTATTGTTTTAAGCCACTATATTTGGGGATTTATTATACAATGGATAACTGAAACAGGTACTTGAAAAATATTTGTTGAATGAATGAATGAATGGAATTCATTATTTTTTTTATTACTTTTGATACAAAACTACCATAGCAACAAATGAAACATTAAAAACTCAAAAAGAAACAAAACAAATGAACAAACAAAACAAAACTCACAGATCAGAGAACAGATTAGCTGTTGTCAGAGAGAAAGGGGGTTGAGGGTAAAATGAATAGGTCATGGGGATGAAGAGGTACAAATTTCCAGTTGTAAAATAAATAAGTCATGGGGATTTCATGTACAACATAGTGACTATAGTTAATAATACTGTATTTCACATTTGAAAGTTGCTAAGAGAATAAATCTTAAAAGTTCTCATCACAATAAAAACATTTAAGTTTAAATTTAAATTTTATAACTTTTATGGAGATAGATGGTAACTAGAATTATTGTGGTGATAATTTCAGTGTATACAAACACTGAATCACTATGTTGTGCACCTGTTACGTTACATATCAATTATACCTCAATATTTTTTTATTCAAAATCACATTTTTTTTAATATATGAAATTTATTGTCAAATTGGTTTCCATACAACACCCAGTGCTCATCCCAAAAGGTGCCCTCCTCAATACCCATCACCCACCCTCCCCTCCCTCCCACCCCCCATCAACCCTCAATTTGTTCTCAGTTTTTAACAGTCTCTTACGCTTTGGCTCTCTCCCACTCTAACTTTTTTTTTTTTTTTTCCTTCCCCTCCCCCATGGGTTTCTGTTAAGTTTCTCAGGATCCACATAAGAGTGAAACCATATGGTATCTGTCTTTCTCTGTATGGCTTATTTCACTTAGCATCACACTCTCCAGTTCCATCCACGTTGCTACAAAAGTCCATATTTCATTCTTTGTCATTGCCATGTAGTATTCCATTGTGTATATAAACCACAATTTCTTTATCCATTCATCAGTTGATGGACATTTAGGCTCTTTCCATAATTTGGCTATTGTTGAGAGTGCTGCTATAAACATTGGGGTCCAAGTGCCCCTATGCATCAGTACTCCTGTATCCCTTGGGTAAATTCCTAGCAGTGCTATAATTATACCTCAATTTAAAGAAAAAAATTTTTTAGGGAAGGGTACCTGGATACTCAGTCAGTTGAGCATTCAACTCTTGATTTCAGCTCAGCTCATGATCCCAGGGTCATGAGATCGAGCCCTGCATCGGGCTCTGTACTGGGTATGGATCCTGATTAAGATTCTCTCCCTCGGCCCCTCTCCCCTGTTCATGCTCTTTGTCTCTAAAAATAAAATTAAAAATTTAAATTAAAAAAAATTTTAAATCCCATTCACTCCATCTGAAAAAATTCTTAAAAACTCATAAAGAGTGGATTGAAAAGAAGGAGAATGCATAGATAAGGAGAAAAAACATATTTCTTGAGAGCCTTCTATGTCCCAGGCCCTATACCAAGGCATGTTCACATTCACATTTTCTCAACAACAACCCAATGAGGTAGATATTATTTTCCTTCATTTTTTAATGAAAAGAACTGAAGCTCTGACAAGTAGATTAACTTGGTCAAAGTCAAACAGTTATAAAGTGTAAAAACTTGGATTCAAATATTAAACTTTGTGCTTACAATGCCCTTGTTGTTTCTATTCCATCAGCCTGCCCTCATGGACACTTGTAGCCAGTGAGGTGTAATCGACAGCCCCAGTTTTAACAGTGGTTTTCCATGGGATTCTAGACTTCTTCCATGACCCCATACACTCAAGTTTCAGCTCCCTATGCATGATACTACTGGACTCACATTGCCTCCTCTTCCCTAAAATCCATCCCAACTCTGAAATTGTTACAAAATGTCAACAACTCCCTCTTTTTTTTTTTTTTTTTTTGTTTGTTTTTTTAAGGAGAGAGATAGAGCAAGCAGGGAGTGGGGGAGAGAGAATCTTAAGCAGGCTCCACACTCAGCATGGAGCCTGATGAGGGGCTCAATCCAACGACCCTGGGATCATGACCTGAGCCAAAATCCAGAGTCAGACACTCAACCAATTGAGCCACCTAGGAGCCCCTCAACAGCACCTTCTTGAAAGACAGTTGCTTTCCCTTCAAGACAGTCTATACAAGGAGCCCTTAGGACCAGAAGACCAGACCCAACGATCCCTCTGGGCCAGATGTAGCTGTAAGGATAGCATTTCAGAGTCTTAGAAAAACAGAAAGAGAAAATGTATACCCAAGTCCAAAGCATTAAAATGCATACCACATCCAGGCACACCCATGGGTATACTATCTCAGTAAGTCTGGGTGTGACAGCAATTAAGTATAGATTTTTTACAAGCTCCCTAAAATGATTTTGATACACAATCAGGTTTGAAAAACACTGTCCTGGTCCATTTAAAAATATAACTAATTCAGGAAAAACTAGTAGTTTTTACTCCTCAGGGTACATATGATACTAATGGTATGTGAAAGAGGATACATTTTTAATTATGTGGATTGTCTATCTTGACATCGTCAATTCACTAGATGTCATCAATCTGCTTTTATGCTGAGACATAAAATTAGTTTAAATAGCTCAAAAGGTAAGTTTTAAAAATCTCAGTAGTCATCCTAAAACTGGTACCATTATCCCATAAAATGACAAGACAGATTTAGATTTAATTCTTCACAGATATTAATGCTTCTTTACTATAATGTTTCCAGCGGATACGGTTCAGATTTAAGACTATATACATTGCCTTCATGTGTCTCTACTTTGCTAATTATGTGTAATGTCTTATGCCTTCCAGGCCAAAGTGGAATATGGTTAACATCCTCCCATAAAGGTGCTCCTATGTTTGCACTGAAATAGCCATGAAAATATAAGACAAAACCCACCACACATATAACTAAGTGATCAATAACCTTGTGCCTGAATCTTAGTGGAATCAAAGTCCAAGACTTCTGGAAATGTACAAATAGAAAAATGCCACATACTCTGGTTTGCATCATGAAAAAGAAGCCACTTAGGGGAGAAAAAAAAAATACAGATTCTTTATTGACACAAGCAACAAGATTTTTTTATTAAAGTGTAATATAGATACAGGAAAGCTCATGTATCCTAAATGATACATTGAATTTTCACAAACTAAACTCACCTGTGTAACTAGCACCCAGATCAATAGAAAGATTACCGGCTGCCCAGAGGGTGCCCCCAGGCCCCTTCCCAACCATTAACCCACCTCCCCCACATTACCACAAGGGCTTGAGCTTCACCTCAAACTCAAAAAAGATATTTTTATCCACCCCCACTTTCCATTCACTGACTCAGAGTCCAAAAGAATGTAACCCAGAGAAAAAGGTCACTGCCCTTTATCCTCCCTTAGGTGATTCTCCATGTGCCAAATACAGTATCACCCCAATACTCCCTTTCCCCACCCTACTCCCCCAAATCTCTACCCAAGCAGAGACTGCAAATGCCAGGAAGTCGTGGGTGATAAGTATGCGTACAGAGGTGCAAGAAGATGCATCGCGGGTTCGGTGGCAGCTGGTGGCTTCTGCCATAGTAACCTGACTGCTGGGGATAGCAGTTTTTATGTATTACGATGCTTCATATATCACAGAATCAAGCATTAGAGATAGACGGTGCGTCAGTTAAACAAATGCCTACTTACAAATGTGAAGTTAGGTGGGGCGCCTGAGCGGCTGGCTCAGTCAGTTGAGCATGTGACTCTTGGTTTTGGCTCAGGTCACGATCTCACAGTTCGTGAGTTCTCCACATCAGGCTCTGCATGGACAGTGGGGAGCCTGCTTGGGATTTCTCTCTCCCTCTCTCTCTCTCTGCCCCTCCCCGGCTTGCTGTCTGCATATGTCTGTCTGTCTGCCTGTCTGTCTCTCTCTCAAAAAATAAACATTTAAAAATTTTTAAAAAGAAATGGGAAGTAAAGTTGAAGGCTCAAGTGCATTAACCTGCCCTTCTCTGAAAAAGAACCCATTAAAAACATTTATCTCTTCTGGAAAAGAGACCATATCAAAACATCTTTGGACCATATCAAGACATCTATACGTTTTTGTGGGAGATATGAGTGAAGTGCAAATAAAAAAGGACCTACTCACCCTGTCTGATGATAAATACAGTCTGGATTTATCTCACCTTGTTCAAGGAAAAGAAGGAAGAAAAACCAACATGAGTCTATGGGAAGAAATCACAGGATAAAGAAAAAGAGAACAATATGTAAGAGACGAAGAAAAAAAGAACCTCCAAAAATAAACTCTTTTTATACTCCAGAAGAAATTTTCCAAACTCTGATTAGCTTTTTAAGGAAAATATAAAAAGACACAGGATTTAATGAAGAGAAGTGGGACAAGGAAGGAGCAGGCTGAAATGAGACGGCAAAATGATAAATGATTTTAAGGAAATCACTATGTGCACTATGGCACACAGCACTGTTTGGTGAATGGTTTGATGATATCTACTAGGCTAATCACATGCATACCCTATTAACCAATAAACCCTCTCTTAGATCTAATATTTATCCAAAGAAATGTCACAGGGGCACCAGGATACACACTTCAAGTTAATACTATATTGAATACCAGACATTTGCTAAGAGAGTAGATTTTAGATGCTGTAATCACATACAAAAAATGTGAGTATAGGAGAAGATACGTTAAATTAGCTTGACTGTAGTAATCATTTCACTATGTAAATGTATATCAAATCACCACATTGTATAGCTTAAATATATACAGTTTTATTTTTTTAAGTTTTTAAAGAATGTTTACAGCAGCATTGCTTGTATTAGCAAAAAAAGACAACGCACTGTCCAACTGTAAATGGGATAGTATGTTAGTACACACAAACAATAGAATACTCTTCAGAAATGAAAACGAGCAACCTAAAACTACTCACCACAACACTCATCACACACTCTGTGGAAGAAGCCAGAAACATTTTTTTAATTTTTTAATACTTATTTATTTTTGAGAGCACGGATGCGCATGCGCGTGTACACATATATATATACACACACACACACACACACACGTGCAAGTGGGGGAGGTGCAGAGAGCAAGAGGGACACAGAGAATCCAAAGCTGGCCCTGCATTGTCTGCATAAAGCCTGATGTGGGACTTGAACCCACCAACCACGAGAACATGACTCAAGCCAAAGTTGGACTCTCAACCAACTGAGCCACCCAGGTGCCCCTAGAAGTTGAAATGCTATGATATTTAGGGATGCATACGTAGGTAGTCAAATTATTAAAAAACAAAAGTAAGGCAGTGGTTAAGATCAGAAGTGTGGCACATCTAGGGCACCTGGGTGGCTCAGTTTATGATCTGACTGCTGCTCAGGTTATGATCTCATGGTTTGTGAGTTCCAGCCCTGCATCGGGCTCTGTGCTGACAGCTCAGAGCCTGGAGCCTGTTTCAGATTCTGTGTCTCCCTCTCTCTCTGCCCCTCCCCCACACACTTCCCCCCCCCCCCCCCCCCGCTCAAATATGAATAAACATTTTTAAAAAATTAAAAAAGAAGTATGGGACATTTGACAGGAGCAAAGGGTCTGTGCCTGAGATGAGGCCTGTGTGGAGACCCTGGAATGCTACAATATTCTTTCTCAACCTGACTTGGTACCCACTTTGTTCTCTTATAATTTCTCAAGCTGTACGTTTAGGATGTAGACACTTTTCTGTATGTTCATATTTCACAACTTTAAAAAGCTTTAGACACATATTAGCAGAATTCAATCTAGGTTGAGAGAAAAGGCAGGTATGATAAAAGAAAAAAAAATGAAGGCAAACTTATATACTCTTATAAAATACAGAGGTAGAGATCAAAGATGAAAGCAATGAGAGAGGGGATGATGACCATGGAGGAAAAAGAAAGAAGACATTGAAATTTAGACAACAGATATCCCCAGAAAAAGAAGTCCAAAATGAAACAGAATAGGAAATCAAATAAATGATAACAGATGCTAGGCGGTTATATAAATTAACTCACTGAATCCTCACAATAACTCTGTGAGGTTAATCTCAACATCAGTTTCCTTCTTTACACTAGTGGGAAAACCAAGACCTAACTTTTCCAATATCCTATGGCTGGTAAGTAGTAGGCAGATAAGTGGTAAATAGAAGCCTTGAACCCCTGTTTGCGAGGTACTCGTGTCAGTCCTCTGAACCATTACACCACACTACCACCTATTTTTTTCAACTCTGGATTAAAACACGATGTACTGTAAGATTCAAGGCCAACGGTCATTGGAAAAAAGCTTTTAAACCTTTTAAGGAGAAACTCATTTTGATCCAAGAATTTTATGTGCAACCAAGTTGTCTCACACTTGGGAAAGCAATAAAACAAATAAATATTTCAGAAAATATACCCACTCATGTATAATTCTTTTAAAAAATACATAGAGGAAAAAAAATACATATTGGAAGACAAATTTCAAATGACCAAGAGAAGAGGCCTAAAAGGAAGTTAAAAATGAGGGAGTCATAACACAAAAGGATTTTTATGTTTAATTTAAATACTGCAGAAATAGGTTTAAAAAAAAAAAACTAAACTAAAGCAATATCAAAACATAACTTTTAAAATTTTTACAATAATCTAGATGTAAAAATCCAGATCCCATTAACAAAAACTGGGTGGGTGAGGGACAATGAGGAATGAGAAGGTGGAAGGTAGATGAAACTACTCTGCCATGGTAATCAAAGATATAGTTCTACTCATTTATGGTAGAGAAATTTAAGTTGCAGAATGCTTTTGAAAAACTTTGAAACTAAGTACCACGAGCAGAATTCAAATATGTGTGTGAGTATCTCCAAAGGAAGATAAAAAGCAAAGAAAATGAGATCCATACTTCAAAATAATGAAAATGCAAAAAAACAAAAAAAAGGAAAATAAAACTTGAAACAAGATGAAAAGTAAAACCAAATGTCTTAGAGTCAAATGGGTTGCAGATTGTCTTTAAGAGCCCTATCTAATACAAAGTGACATAAAGAGATAAAAGTTAAAGGGAAGGAAAATGTATGAAAGACAAAGACAAATATAAAAGAAGCAACAATGAAAATACTAATATCAAATTAAGAGAGGAATTTAAGGCCAAAAGCCTTACATGGGGTAAATAGGATCATGTTATATTAATAAGTGACATGATCCTTAATACCATCATAACAGTCAAATCTTTTATGCTGACTAGGATTGTATTGAAACACATACAGGAAACAGGTGTTCAGAAATACAAGAATACACTTTCAGCATCTCAGTAGTAGCAGGAGACTTTGACACAGTCTCTATCCTGAGAAATCAAGTAGGCAAAAAATAAACAAGGATGATATTTCAAGAAATACATAGTAAGCCCAAGTTAATGGATATGTACACCAGGGATACGGTATAATGTATGCCATGGATATGATATACATATAATAGATATGTATACTTCCTATAAACCTATCAAGTAAAAAAAAAAAAAAAAAAATGAAAGCTATGATTAGGATCAACTGAGAGATAACCAAAATGAGAACACTACATATAAGAGGATATGATATCACCAATGAGACACTCAGACAAAAATATTAATAAACACTTTAAATATTAAGCATTAAAATAAATGAACTGAGCATTTATAAGAAAATAAAACAAGTCAAGGGTAAGCACAAAAAAGGAATTAATAAAAGAAGAAAGTAATGAATAAGAAAACAGAATTGATAAATAACCCCAAAGATAGCTCTTTGAAAAAACCCATAAAATGGACAAAATTCTGTTGATTTTAATCAGCAAGCAAAGAGAAAGTACTCAGAGGATCAGGAATTGAGATACGACTTTTTTTTTTTTAAATACAAGACTAAAAGTTTTGAAAATCTGCATCAAACAATAAAATACAGTTTCAAACCAGTTAGTTTAGCAAAAAACATAAAAAAACTGACAATAACAAATTAGACTAGACTACTGAAGCCTGCTTTAATTTTGAGGTTTTGCAAGATGGAAGACTTCAAGTAGCTTAAGCTGCTTTTATTTTGGTCCACTCCCAACACAGCAAATAGTGCAAAGAGTATCTGTCTAAAATGCAGGTGGCTAGATGCAGCTCACCATTACTTCCCTGCTTTCCATGGTGGCACACTGGAATTTTAGCTCACTAGGTCAGAGAAGCATAGAATGGAGGGCTCCCTGATTTGTTAATGCCTCAGACACATTAAAATCCAGAAACAACATTTGCTACTCAAGAAGCCAATGCCAATCCCTAATGTTCAGATTGCATGCCTCAACATTCTTGTTGCACCAGCTCTAATACCCTTGTCTGCATTGCAGGATCCAGGTGTTTTCCATTTGTGCCTCTCAGGGAATTTGTGTGTCAAGGGCTGGCCATAACCCTTCACAAAATAATACCCACTACCCTGATAAGTCTATTCATTAGTTCATTCCTTCATTTATTCATTCAACAAATATTTGATAGCCTTTTATGAGCCAAGCAATCTAATAAGCCCTGGGAATACAAAAACTGGGCAAAAATAACTGCCCTGAATAGGGACAGCAGCACATTCTAGTGGGAAAGACAGACACAGTGAAAAATAAATAAATAAATAAATAAATAAAAATAAATAAAATAAAATAAAATAAAATAAAATAAAATAAAATAAAATAAAATAAATATATATATATATAGGCAACTGTGTACAGGTAGCTATGGAGCAAGCCATGGAAAGTCAGAAAAGGCTTTACTGGGAAAGTATCTTTAAAAATAAGTATGCCGTGGGGCGCCTGGGTGGCTCAGTAAGTTAAGTGTCCAACTTTGGCTCAGGTCATGATCTTGCAGTTCATGGGTTTGAGCCCTGCTCAGGCTCCATGCTGACAGCATGGAAACTGCTTGGGATTCTCTCTCTCTCTCTCTCTCTCTCTCTCTCCCTCTCTCTCTGCCCCTCCCCCACTTGCACGTACACTTTTTCTGTCTCTCTCCAAATAAATAAACTTAAAAAAAAAATAAGTATGCAGTATTGTGCAGTATTTGGCTTTCTGTGTCTGCTTATTTCACTTAGCATAATGTCTTCCAGTTTCATCCATACTGTTGAAAATGGCAGGATACCCTTCTTTTTTTTAAGGCTGAATAATCATTCAATATTATATATATTACACACACAATGAACAATTATCAGCCTTAAAAGAGAAGGAAAAAATGGGGCACCTGGGTGTTTCAGTCAGGTAAGTCTCCAACTTCAACTCAGGCCATGATCTCAGAGCTTTTGAGTTCGAGCCCCGCATCTGGCTCTACTCTGACAGCCCAGAGCTTAGAGCCTGCTTCAGATTCTGTCTCCCTCTTTCTGCTCCTCCTCTGCTCACACTCTCTCTCTCAAAATATTAACAGAACATTTAAAAAAAAAAAATGTTAAGAAGGAAACTGCAACAAAACTGCATTGTATACTTCAAATTTGCTAAGGATCTCAATTTAAGTCTTTTCACCACACACACTAACACAAAATGGTTACTAGGTAGAGATGATGAATAAGTTATATAGCTGGACTGTGGTGATCATTTCACAATGTATACATACATCAAAACAAGTTTCTGCAGCTGCCTTGACTGGATTCAGTCAACCTCTATCAAGGCTGTGTTACAAAGAGGGAAGGGTGCTGGTGGCAGGGGGAATTTACATTACAAGGACAAGGAGGGGGTGAAGAGCCTCCAGTTGCCTGGGGCCAGCCCACAGTTCAACCCTCTCAACGACCTCCACTAACACACTTCCCTGACCTCCAGCACGTACAAGTTCCACAGGAATTTTAGCCACCCTCAGGGAATAGGGCAGAAAAAGAGCAAGTATTCTGGAGCAAACCACCTGGGCTCTCTAGTCCACCACTAAGTAGCTATGTGATCTTGAGTAAGTTATTTAACCACTCAGTGCCTTAGTTTCCTCATTGGCAAAATGGGAATAATAATAGTGCCTGTCTCAGAGGTTATCCTTAGCACACAGAACACTAGCTGGCATTTATTAAATGCCCTGTAAGTTTTGGCTGTCATCATTGTCTTAGGAGGCCTGACTACATATTACAAGCACTGTCACTTAATCCTCACACAACCCTATGAGGTAGGTACTATGATGGTCCCCATCTCAGAGCTGAGGAAGCAGGCCCAGAGAGGCTGCACAATGTGCCCAAAGTGATTCACCCAGGGAGTGGCAAAACTGGGACTTGAACCCATGTAGTGTCCATGCCCCTAAACATCTCACTCTGCCATACTCTGCTGTCCACATTTGTGCTTAAAGTCAACATCAGTTGATTTTTTTTTCCTTACAAGATATGAATTAGAGGCAGCTGGGTGGCTCAGTCGGTTGAGCTTCCAATTCTTGATTTCAGCCCAGGTCATGATCCCAGGGTCCTGGGATGGAACCCGGAGTTAGGACCCACAGTAAGCGTGGAGCCTGTAATATTCTCTCTCTCTCTCTTTCTCTCTCCCCCTCTGCCCATCTCCACTAGTGCTCACTCTCAAAAATAAATAAAATAAAATAAAATAAAATAAAATAAAATAAGATATGAACTATATCTTTTCCTTGCTAGATGACAACATATCTGATTATTATTTCTAAAAAAAATAACAGAAGAAAAAAATCTCTGAAACTAAACTATCTTGGATTACCCCAAATGGAAATAAGGGCAAATACTCAAAAGTTAATGCTTTAAAATGCTTTAAAACAGGGGCACCTGGGTGGCTCAGTCGGTGAAGCCTCTGACTTCAGCTCAGGTCATGATCTAAGGGTTCATGAGTTTGAGCCCGGCATTGGGCTTTGTGCTGACAGCTCAGAGCCTGGAGCCTGTCTCAGATTCTGTGTCTCCCTCTCTCTCTGCTCCTCCCCTGCTTACACTCTCTCTCTCTTTCTGTCTCTCTCTCTCTCTCTGAAAAATAAATAAACACTAAAAATTAAAAAAAAAAGAAAAAAAATAGCTGAAACATGCACTATTTCTAACATTTACCAAAGCTGTTTATCCCCATAGAAGATCTCCACTCATGATAAGTAATTCACTCAAGCACAGAAACTGAACACAAGTGAAAGAGTTTTTAACATTTTAGGATCTTCCACTATAAAATATAACTTTCTGACACAAATTCCTCTGATTATGGCTGTTGTGCTTTTCCAAAAAAAAAAAAAAAAAAAAAAAAAAAAAAGACGGTCATGGGACGCCTCGGTTGCTCAGTCGGTTAAGCGACTGACTTCAGTTCAGGTCATGACCTTGTGGTAGAGCCCCTCCCTACAGAATGTGGTGAAAACCTCAAGACAAAGGAAGGCAACCTGGCTATGTGCGCGTGCGCAACATTCCTCACCACTCTGTATCATAGACCGCCATTCAGACTGTATGTTACCATATATGGGAGACAAAGGAGCAAAAATTGTACAAAAGGCAACCCCTGCCTCTGCCCCCGCTGTGCTCGGGGCTCAACCTTTTGGGGTCTTGGCACGCTGAGCCCATGTTGGCACGGAAAGAAAAGCCTCAGTGTATCCACTGTGTGTGACTGGCCACTACATTTCATGGGGGCTCACCCCGGAAGCGGAGACGGTGTTTCACCTCCCTTGTGGCCGGGGTATGAAACTTGGGGCACCGGGAGAAGTAACATCACCTGGCGCCAGCTGACCGCTTGATTCATAGACCAGCCCCTCCCAGCGCACTGGGGCAAGGACCCCAGGTGCACAAAGGGACCCAGTGAAGCCCAGAAACCACCTCAAGGAGCACCGCCCATCAGACTGGTAAGCACCCAGGATCGTTTGGGCAGACCTGCCCCTAAGAGGCAGAAGAGGAGCCTGACCACCTGCCAGGGTTGCGGGAGTAGGCAACCGGAACCACAACGCTAAGGCGCTGGGCACTGGGCAGCGGGATGGAGTCGCTGTGTGGCTGTGTGTGAATGCAACCGACAGCAGAAAAGTTCTGACCTGACCAATGAGCCGAAGCGAGTGTTGAGTCCTGGTCCGCGGTTCCCTGGCAACCTCATATGGCTTAGGGCGGTGTCAGACTTCCCGCGCAGTCTATCCGAAGCAGGGCTTGATACTGAACCCGTCAATACTAAGAGGCGCCTGAAATACCTCTGAGAGGAGAGCCGCCGGAAACGGGCCGAAGGGCGTGTGCGTCCGCTCCAAATTAGTCCCTCCCTTCCCCCTTTTTCTCTCTTGTGCAAGTAAGTTGTCCGTTAGGGGGAAGAAAGCAGAGTAAACTGACTCCCCTACAGTGTATGTTGAGGAATTTCAAAAAGGGATGTTCAGGAGATTATAGTGTGAAAAAAAACTCCCAGAAAGCTCCGGACATTCTGGGAAATTAATTGGCCATTGATCTTGGTAAGCTGGCCCTCCAAAGGCCCACTTGAAAATGAACTCATTGGGTGCACCTGGGTGGCTCAGTCGGTTAAGCGTCCGACTTCAGCTCAGGTAACGATCTCGCGGTCCGTGAGTTCGAGCCCCTCATCGGGCTCTGGGCTGATGGCTCAGAGCCTGGAGCCTGCTTCCATTTCTGTGTCTCCCTGTCTCTGCCCCTCCCCTGTTCATGCTCTGTCTCTGTCTCAAAAAAATAAATAAATAAGTAAAAATTAAAAAAAAAAAGTTGGAAAAAAAAAAAAAAAAGAAAGAAAAAAAAGAAAATGAACTCGTTGGCCGAGTGTTCAGAGTCGTTGTGGGGGATCCAGGCCACCCTGACCAATTTCCTTATATTGACTGTTGGCAAGACCTGGTCCTATCCTGGTCGCCTTGGCTAAAAGTCTGTATTGAAGAGAACTGTAAAGTTATAATGGCTCATGTCACGGTTTCCTCCAAATGCCGGCCAAAAGCTGAAAAACCCATACTGTGGGGAGAGCCTGAGGGGACCCCACCACCATATTGCCCACTGTACCCCTCACTGCCACCTGCACCTCCAGCCACCAGGGCTTCTGAAGCCCCACCGGAGCCTGCCCCTAGTCCTGAGGCCTTGCCTCCTCTAGCACCACCAGCCTCTCTGGATGTGACTGGCTCACTGGGTCCTAACTGCATACACCCCTGCTGGAAGGCAGCTAGAAGATCAGGCCAGGGAAGACAGTCGCTCCCTGCAGCAACACCAGGGAGCCCTACAGATGCCACTGAGGGAAACTAGGGGACCCATCTATTATGATCAGGAAGACCAGATCCGAGGAGTCCAGTGTTTTTGTGTACCAACCCTTTACCACTATGGACCTCCTAAATTAGAAGCACCATACTCCCTCCTATAGGAGAAGCCCCAGGCTATGATTGAATTAATGCAGTCCATAATTCAAACCCATAAACCTACTCGAATGGACTCCCACCAACTCCTCCTGACCCTCTTTAACACGGAGAAGTATCCCCAAATTACCCAAGTGGCTCTAAAATGGTTAGAGGAGAATGCCCCAGCTGGGACACTAGACACCCATGCTTATGCTCAGACTCACTTCCCTAGGGAGGGCCCCAAATGGGACCCAAATGACTCAAGTGCATATGGAGGGCTCACAAGGACTGAACAGTATCAAGAAACCCTTCTAAATGGCATGAAGAAAGGGGGGGGGGGAGGCCATAAATATGAATAAAACATCAGAAGTGCTCCAGGGACCCGAGAAGAGCCCGAGCCAGTTCTATGAGAGACTATGTGAGGCATTTCATCTCTACACTCCTCTTGATCCAGAGGCACTCATTAACCAGCCGATCGTCATTGTGGCTTTCATAGGTCAGGCTGAAGGGGACATCCAGTGCAAGCTGCAAAAGCTAGCAGGTTTCACAGGCATGAATGCCAGTCAGTCACTGGAAGTAGCAACTCAGGTGTTTGTCATCCGTGATCAGGCAGTGCAGAGGCAAGAACACAAGAAGATTCAGAAAAAGGCAAACTTGTTAGCTGTTGCCTTGGTAAAGCAGTCAGAATGCTCCTGGAAAGGTGCCCCACAGGGACAGGGCCGGGGCCAAAAAGGGGAACGTTGGGGAGGATCATCTCACCCAGGACCAAAGTTAGAACGGAACCAGTGTGCTCATTGTCATCAGGAGAGCCACTGGAAAACTGAGTGCCCCCTGTGGCTGGGTAATTCTCAGCAGGGCCCCAAGAAGAAAGAAAGAGGCCATGTGGTCCAGGGCCAGTACCAACCAGCATCACAGCCTCATGGGGCCCCTGAAGAGGATTTTGTGGGGCTAGCCACCATGGAGGACTATGAGGAGGGATAGCACAGACCAGGCTCTATTTTGTTAAGGCCCCCAAGAGCCTATGGTCTGAATTAATGTGGGGAGGCCACCTATCGACTTCATGGTAGCTACTGGGGCAGTCACTCGGTGATGACCCAACCCATGGGCCCCCTCTCACAGAAACAAGCCACCATTGTGGGGGCCATGGGCAATCAGACACACCATCCTTTCCTGCTGCCTCAGCGATGCAATTTAGGTGGCCATGAAGTCATCCATGAACTCCTGTAACTCCCCAACTGCCCCGTGGCTTTAATGGGCCAGGACCTGCTGGGAAAGCTACAGGCCCAGATAACTTTCAACTCCCATAGACAAGCTGCTCTGACTCTAAGAAAACCGGAAGAAAAGAGTATGGCTCTCACAATTCCCCAAGGGGAAGAATGGCACCTCTACAGTCTCATGGAGGGGCCACAACAGGGACCTGAGCTTCCCTCTGAAGAGTACCGGGGGTGTGGGCTGAGGACAACCCACCAGCACTGGCCCCGGAACATACCTCCAGCAACTGTACAACTAAAGCCAGGGTCAGGGCCAATCCACCAAAAACAATATTTCATCCGTTGTAAAGCACAGGTGGAGATACAGAAGCACCTGGAAAGACTTCTAAAATACGGAATCCTCTGACCCTGTCAATCATCTTGGAACATGCCTCTCCTCCCAATCCAGAAACCAGGTACTGATGACTATCTGCCAGTCCAAGACCTGCGCCCAATAAACCAGGCCGCCGTCACCCTGCACCCAGTTGTCCCAAACCCATACACTATCTTGGGTCTTACCCCTGCCGTAGCTGCCTTCACATGCCTAGACCTCAAGGATGCCTTCTTCTGCATCCACCTGCCCCCCGCCCCCGCCACCCCCAGAATCAACTGATCTTCACCTTCTAGGGGGAGAATCCTGAAAATCGTGACAAGAGCCTGTTGACTTGGACCAGATTGCCTCAGAGGTTCAAAAACTACCCCACCATTTTTGGCACTGCATTAGCCTCAGACCTAAGAGCCTTCCCAGTGGATCAATATGGCTGTGTCCTGCTTCAGCACATAGATGACTTACTGCAGCTGGAAGGTCTCGGGAGGACTGCGTGGAAGGAAATAGGCAGCTCCTTACCCTCCTATGTGTCCTGGCATCACAGTGGGAGTCATAACCCAGATGTTGTGGTCATGGCATCACCCGGTGGCATATCTCTCCAAGCAGCTTGACTGTGTTGCCCAAGGCTGGCTGTTCTGCCTATGGGAACTTGCAGCCATGGCCTTCTTAGTGTCTGAGGATGACAAGTTATCTATGGGACAAGAATTGACAGTCCAAATGCCACATTCAATATTGACAATGGAATACAAGGGACAATACTGACTAACAAATGCCAGGATGATCAGATATCAGGGAATGCTATGTGAGAACCCACACATTCACCTAGAAGTAGTGAACCCTAAACCCTGCAACCCTACAGCCTGTCAGGCCAGATCAACCAGACCATGACTGCATCAAAGTCATGGATAAGGTGTTCTCTAGCTGACCAGACTTGGAAGGACCAGCCCCTCAAGGTCCCTGACGCTGAGTATTTCACTGACATAGCAGTTTTGTGAAAGAGGGAGAATGCCTTGCAGGGTGGTGGTGACCCTGAATTCTATCATTGGGGCCAAACCCCTGCCAAAGGGGACTTTGGCACAGAAGGCAGAGCTCATCGCACTAACCTGAGCCCTCCAACTGGCGGCAGGCATACATGTTAATATACACAGACTCTAAGTATACCTTCACCACCCTCCACATACATGTGGCTTTATATAAAGAGAAGGGTCTAATAAACTCAGGAGAAAAAGACATAAAGTGTGATAAGGAAATCCTTGAACTCTTAGACACTGTGTGGGCCCCTAAAAGAGTGGCAGTCATGCATTGTCAGGGAGATCAAAGGAGAGACACCACGGCTGCATGGGGAAACCATAAGGCAGACCGAGAGGCAAAGCCTGCAGCCTCCAAAGAAACAATCAGCAGCTTTAGCCGCTGCACTGTTCCCTAGTCCACTGGCAGAATGGGACCCTAATTACAACATGACAGTACCTGTTTTATGACTGAAAATGGAAGCTACCTCCCAGGTGGATGGTGGAAATTTGAAGACAGCCAAGTAGCAATTCCTAAGGCCCTGGCTCCAGCTTTTGTCAAGCAGTTCCATCAGGAAACCCATATTGGCTGGACAGCTCTCAAGACTACGCTGAGCCAACATTTCTACATCCCTCAACTCTCCAGCATTGTCTGAGCCGTGTGTGAGCAATGTGAAATGTGTGCCCAGAATAACCCACATCAGGGACCCAAGGGTACCCCTGGGGTGCAGAGTGTCCAGGGAGCCCCATTTGAAAATATGATGATGGACTTCACTGAGCTTCCCCAGGTCCAAGGCTGTAAATATCTGTTGGTCTTTGTGTGTCCTTTCTCAGGGTGGGTGGAAGCCTTCCCTACTTGCACAGAAGAGGCACATGAAATGGCCCGACTTCTGAAAGAAATCATTCCTCAGGGCCTCTGGGTGGCTCAGTTGATTAAGCCTCTGACTTCAGTTCAAGTCATGATCTTGAGGTTTGTGGGTTCAGGACCCATGTCGGGCTCTGTGCTGACAGCTCAGAGCCTGGAGCCTGCTTCCAATTCTGTGTCTCCTTTCGCTCTGCCCCTCCAACACTCGTGCTTTGTCTCTTTGTCTCTCTCTCTCAAAAATAAAACAAATACTAAAAAGAAAAAGAAATCATTCCTCGGTTTGGGATCCCTATCACTATGGGATCAGATAACGGGCCAGCATTCGAGGCTGAGGTGGTGTGGCTGGTGGCAAAGGGGTTAAAGATCACCTGGAAGTTACACATGGCATACTGACCCCAGAGCTCCCGGAAGGTGGAACGAGCGAACCAAACCCTGAAGCTGCAATGAAGTAAACTATGTCAGGAAACCCACCTACACTGGGACCAGATGTTGCCAATCACCTTGTTAAGAATCAGGTGTAGCCCCACTAAGTAGATGGGGGTTCTCCCCTTATGAAACCTTTTATGGATGCCCTCCCCCCCATTATCAAGGGCATAAGAGGTGATCTAAATGAGATAGGCAATCTAACCCTAAGGCAACAGATGCAGGCCCTTAGCTCTCCCTAACCACCTTACACCATTGGGTTAGGGAGTGATTACCTGTGAGTCTGACCACAGCTGCTCACACCTTTAACCAGTAGATGCTGTATAGGTGAAGGAGTGGAATGTCCAACCCCTAAAACCCCTCTGGAGAGGCCCGTTCGCTATTATTTTGTCCACACCTACTGCAGTAAAGGTAGCCAAAGTAGGTCCCTGGATTCACCACAGCAGAGTGAAGCTGGCATCTCAAAACTGGGAGTTCATTCCTCATCCATTAACACCATGCAAGTTGACCACACAGAAGAAGCAATCTGCAACTCCAAAGGCTCTGGGAGACTGCAGCCCTGCTTTAGTGACTGCAGAAGCTAACTAATCTACACACAGAAGCTTGAAGAATCGACGGTCCAGTGAAACAAACAGACTGTCCTTGTTTTCTATATCTGTTTCCTTACTGTGATGCACCACCACCCCTGTGTCTCACTGTTATTGTGATTCTTGCTCTACTTTCCGCCATAGGATTGGCAGAGGCCGCCCCACCTAGCTGGGAGTGTTCTAAGAGGTTTCTGTTAGCACTTACCTTCCTTTTATAGATAGGATGCTTCATTTGGTATTGGTTGCTTCTAATCTGGACCCCTTCTGTAGACCTAGATTCCTCTTCTTGTGATGCATGTATTCACATAACCAGGTCAGGCCAGGGAGTCACCTGGACCTTACTATATCATACGCACTTGTCATGCCAAGGAAAAGTCCTGGAGACCTGCAGACACAATAAGACCACCTATGCTACCTGTCAACGGGAGAGTCAGTACACTTGCTTTGACCCACAATACTCCCCTAGCAAAGATTGGTTGGAAGTCCGATCCTCCTAAGGTGGGGGAGGGTGGGCTTTGGTCAGTCAGACACAAATTAGTAACCCCAAATGACTGGTATCAATACTGTTTGATGTATGTGCGGTTATAGGTATTGGCCCAGAGGCATCTGTCATATGAAAAAAGTGGGCACTTTTCAGAGAGGGCCCAAGGACTCTTGATATACCATGCAGAGGCTTAGATTGGGAGCGGGAATACCCACTCAATGACAAATACGTGTGTGAGGAAAACGGTTTATATGCCTATACACCTGAGTTTTTATGCCCCAGCTGAAGCTGTGTTTCATGGGCTACTTGGGAAAAAGAAGGCACAACAGTGCTCCTTAAGAAGGGGACCACTACATCAGGTTGTCAATCAAAAGCCTGTAATCCTGTTCATTTTACCATCATTAACCCAGGAGACTAAAAATGGCAAAGGGGCACCCGAATTGGCATCTGGATTCATGGGCAAGGGAGAAACCCAGGGACTGTGCTATATTTCAAGAGAGTCATTACCACCCATCCAACCATGTCCCATCAAGGCTTCTACTCCTTCTATGAAGAAATAAGAAGTAGCCCCCTCCCATTTCAGTCACAGCAAGGAACTTGTTTCTAGCCCTAGCAGAGACTATAGCCCAGATTCTGAAGATCTCTTCTTGCTATGTATGCGGGGGAACCAACATGGGAGGTCAATGGCCATGGAAGGCTAGAGAATTATATCCTTGCAAACCATATAAGGGAACAGAATACCCCAGTCCTACTACCAGGGCTTAGCTCCTCAAAACCCCAATTATTGGGGAAAACTGCCTTGCCCAATGGGGAAGAAAGTTCACCATTTATGTTGGAAGCTTAACATGCCCAGGCCAAAGATTTTATAACTCAACTGCCTGGGAAACCCAATGGTGGGGCTCTCCAGATCTCCTTGAGCCAGATCCCCACCCCTTGTCTAGCTTCTCTGATCTCTAAAGGCTTGGGACAACTTCAATGCAGCCATCAAGTGGTGGGCCCCAGGTGGACTATACTGGATATGTGGAAGGACAGCCCATACAGTACGTCCCTCAGGTCAGGGTCATGTGTGCTGAGAACTATTCGTCCATCTTTCTTCCTGTTCCCACTTGCCAGAGGGGAACAATTGGGAGTCCAAGTGTATGGGGACAGGGAGACTCAATGGAAATGACGTGCCCTACAAACTGGCGATTGGAAAGATGATGAATGGCCTCCCGAGCATATAATCCAATATTATGTCCCTGCCACCTGGGCAGAGGATTGCTCCTGGGGCTACTGCACTCCCATTTACACGCTAAACCACATAATCAGACTGCAAGCAGTTGCAGAAATTATAACCGATGAAACTGCCAGAGCTCTTAACTTACTAGCCAAGCATCAGACGAAAATGCACAATGCTATCTATCAAAATTGCTGGGCCTTAGATTGCTTGCTTGCTTCTGAGGGAGGAGTTTGTGGAAAATTTAATCTGAGCAACTGCTGCCTACAGATAGATGATGAAGGAAAAGTCTTAGAGGAGATCACAGATGGAATGAGAACGGTTGCTCATGTCCTAGTCCAGACCTGGAAAGGTTGGAACCCCGGGGAGGTATTTGGAGGATGGTTTTCAACACTCAGGGGATTCAAAACCATCACAGGTATTATCCTCTTGATTTGGGGGCCTTGCTTAATCCTACCTTGCCTAGCTCCCCCGGTTATATGGTCTGTCTCCAGCCTTATTGAGGTAATTGTCAAAAAGAAAACTGCCACGCATGTGGTGATGCTATGGAAATATAAACCTCTGAACTAAGATGATGCTCTTTAACCCAAGATAGGGGATCTGAGCATCAAAGGGGGGAATGTGATAGAGCCCCTCTGTAAGGAATGTGGTGAAAACTTCAAGACAAGGGAAGGTAACCTGGCTATGTGTGCATGCATGGCATTCCTCATGACTCTGTAACATAGACTGCCCATTCAGACTGATTGGGAGACAAAGGAGTAAAAATTGTATGAAAGACAACACCCCACTGCACTTGGGGCTCAGCCTTTTGGGGTCTTAGCCCGATGAGCCTGTGCTGGCACAAATAAAGCTGCTTCCTGGAAAGAAAAGTCTCGATGTCCCGACTCTCCGTGACTGACTAGCCTCTACAATCTTAGGGTTTGTGAGTTTGAACCCCATGTCAGGCTCTGTGCTGACAGCTCAGAGTCTGGAGACTGCTTCGGATTCTGTGTCTCCCTCTCTCTGCCCCTCCCCTACTCGTGCTCTGTCTGTGTCTCAAAAATAAATAAACATTAAAAAAAAAAGAAAAAGACTATCATCATACTTTAAATCTATATTTAGGTTATGACAAGAATGGAAATATGGTCAAAATATTAAATATTCTACAAGAAATTATAAGCCAAAAATATGGTCATATCTGGAGATACTAGGATAATGTGTGACCTCAATATCAATGCAGCCTCTCTTATTGTGTTATAGAGTCCATAATCACTGCTTTTAAAAGAATTGATTTACAAAGCAAATAAAACATGTCATGTATTTATAATTTTCTTCTGGGAACTCCGATTATGAAAGCTTGTCATGCATGATGTGGAACTAAAGTCATCTCTCCAATTTTGTACACTTTCAACAAACTATTTTTCACTTTTGAGGTCCAATTATTTCAGACAGGAGTAGGTATTAGCTTTCAGAAAACAAACACTAAAGCATGGGTGTTGATAGGAAAAAAAATCACATAAAGAACTAGAAAAGTTCAGAATTTAAAGTGCAGGAGGAAGATATTAAACATGATTTGTTTTCAGTTATGTAGTAGCTACTGCCCCCCTGAGGTTAAAAAGTGTTAGTGACTCCAAGCAATATTCCCCTCGATTGAAATTTATTATTAGCACTTTCTTTTTTTCTTTAATTTTTAAAAGTTTTTACTTATTTTTGAGAGACAGAGACAGAGCATAAGCAGAGGACAGACAGAGACAGAGGGAAACACAGAATCTGAAGTTGGCTCCAGGCTTTGAGCTGTCAGCACAGAGCCAAACACAAGGCTTGAACCCACAAACCATGAGATCCTGACCTGAGCCAAAGTCGGACACTTAACCAACTAAGCCACACAGGCTCCCCTATCCTTAGCATTTTCTAACATGTTTCTCTGAAATGCTTCCCTTTGCTGTTTTTATTATGTTATTATTTATTTTCTTCCTTTAGTGATTTTCTCCTTTGTTCACTGAAGGCTTAATAATATAAAAAATCAGAGTGAATTAAAGTGTTCCCTGAATTCAAAAACTAGTTCAGCAATTCCACAAATAATAGAAAGTGAAAATAATACAGAGAAATGTAATGACACATTCCTCAACAGAAAAAAAGAACACAGAATCATTTTTGTCTCTTGACAAGTTTTGTCTCACATCCTTCTAAAAATTTAATAGTAAAGAATTTGCTAGAAATAAAACTTTATTAATTTTATGAAATCACAGGATTCAGAAATAAATGACAATTATACTCTATTGTATGAGTCCTCTAACACATAAAAAATCTTTCATTGATAGGCAAATATTAAATATGCCTTCCTCCCTACAGATATCTGACTGGTAGGTTAGTTCTATAACTTTCTAGAATCATCAGCAACTGATATTTTTAGCACAAAGCACTGCTGTATAAATCATTTTTATCTCTAATCTCTGAGGGCTTATGTAACCTACATACTATTACATATAATATAGTGATTGAATGGTAATATCTCTGAGTTACTTTTTAGCTACAACTTCCAAGAAACATTTATGCTACATATGGTGTCATTGAGTTGTGAAAAGAAGTGTCCATTTTTAATCCAGACTCCAAGCAGGGAGGGACTTCCTGTGGTTATAGCCCACAAGGAATCCCCACCCAGTAGAGTAGACCCAGCAGGCAGAAAAGACCATAACCACACAACATTGTGCAGAGAGCTGCTGCCTCGTGTCACCTTCCTCATTAACAAGAAAAGCAGGCAGATGGCTTTGTCCAGCATTTTAAAGGCAAGCATAACCTTTCATTAGAATTGGCTGATGAATGGGAACCTGGGTGGCTCAGTCAGTTAAGCATCCAACTTCAGCTCAGGTCATGAGTTCTGCATCAGGCTCTCTGCTGACAGCTCTGAGCCTAGAGCCTGCTTCAAATTCTGTGTTTCCCTCTCTCTCTGCCCCTCCCACACTTACACGCTGTTCTTCTCTCTCAAAAATAAATAAACATTTTAAAAAATGTAAAAAAGAATTGGTTGATGAAGGTTCAGCTGTTAAGGTTTACTTTGAGCAGTTTATAAGCAAATCCTGTAACTAGGAATAACAGTAAGAACTGTGTATCACGAAATAGAGTGTGGAGGAAGAGTCGAGAGGGTGGGACTCAGGAGAAAAATCTGGGCAAGAATGTATCAGAAAACAGACCCATTCCCAAGACATGCTGATTAAGAAGTATCTGTGAGAGGGGCATCTGGGTGGCTTAGTTGGTTAAGTGTCCGACTTCTGCTTAGGTCATGATCTCACAGTTCATGGGTTTGAGCCCCACAGCAGGCTCTGTGCTGACAGCTTGGAGCCTGAAGCCTGCTCCAGATTCTGTGTCTCCCCTTCTTTCTGCCCCTCCCCCGCTCATGCTCGTGCGTTTTCTCTCCCTCAAAAAAAAAAAAAAAAAAAAAAAAGTATCTGTGAGAGAAGAACCAGAGACTGACAGTGGGATTCTCTTTATGCATACCATTCATACTCTTCTTGTGGGTGTGTAACAAAGGGCTTGGACGAAGATGTCCAGATAACATAGATAGCAGATCCCAGAGTGAGCTGTAAGATAGGCCATCAAGCAGAACTATAAATGGGGTGATGCATGCTTCCCACCTAGCACAGGACCTAGCCATTGTTAAATGGGACTACGTCTATGACTTAGAGTGATCTTTAAGTCTATTTGGTGGGAGTAACCTAAAAGTGATCAGCCAGCTACAGTCTCCATTAGGTGGCTGAGGGGTGGGAAACTACACACGCTGAACAACTTTAAAGGGACAGGCAGACACAAATTACAGTAGCTTTCATAATTATGGCTCATGATCCTACTCATTCAATGTACTAGTTACAAAGATGTGGAGTGAATCATATATAACTCCTGTTACTCATTGATATTAAGGCTTTTGTTGTCTTCAGAAAGCTGTAAGTTAGTAATCCTGCTGGATAGTGTTAGAAAGACCCCTAAACCAGATGGGCAGATAAAACACTACAACTCCTGGGACTGTATCCAAATGTGCCACACTCTCAGTTCCTCTGATTAGTTTCATGAATACCAAATCCCTATTCTTTGCAATATCAGGTCAAAAGGTAAATTTATCATGGTCACTGTGATCTTCGTTTCACCAATAAGTTTAATTCTTCTCACATAATGGGGATTTGTTGTAAGGGCACATTTGGGAATCAGGATGAAAGGATTCCAGAAATAGCAATTCTGCAAGATTCAAGGCAATCTAGAAACCATTCCCCAGCTGGACTTCATGGATCTTAACCTTAATGTTCCACCACATTTTGTTTCTTTTCTATCATTTTTCCTCTCATTACAGAATGGCTACTGTTCTCTGGATTTTTCTATTCAACTTTTAGGAGTGCCTTTAGAAAATTTGATCCCATCCCTTTGCTTAGGAAAGAGACTGAGGTTGGCTGCTTAACTCAGCAGAGGGCTGTAAGAGGCAGGACATCTTGGGTGTAGCAGGCATGGTGACTGACATGTCTCATACACTATGTAAAAGATTTGGTTTTCTTCCTCTGTAGTGGTAACCTTAGGTTTTAAGTTATAAGTGGGTTTTAACTATGACAGAAACTGAGCCATATATATATATAACATATATCATAGCTACATCATTATTAAACACATTTTGTGATTATATTCTTAATAAATAAAAGTATTCTCTGGACAAATTTAAATGTATCTCTGACAATCACAGCTTCATAATCTATTTAATCAAAAGAAATCCCCACATCACTCCACAGAAATATGATTTTATGGAAGGTCTTGCAGAAAGGTGGAGAGTTTTTTCAATCCAGTTAGTCTCCTTCATTAGATACAGTCAGATTCTTAAGTTCTACAGACAACAAATGCTATTAACTTAAAACTATAGGGGCACCTGGGTGGCTCAGTCGGTTGAACGTCTGACTTCGGCTCAGGTCATGATCTCGCAGTTTGTGAGTTCAAGCCCCGCGTTGGGCTCTGTGCTGACAGCCCAGAGCCTAGAACCTGCTTCAGATTCTGTGTCTCCCTCTCTCTCTGCCCCTCCCCTGCTCACGCTCTGTCTCTCTCTGTCTCAAAAATGAATAAAAAACATTAAAAAAATTTTTTTAAATAAATAAATAAATAAAACTGTAAGGTGCAGGTGGAGAAGCAGATGTAGCTGTCACCGGTATAGGCTGAGTACGCACAGTGCTATGAGTGGTGCTGAGTGTTCCTGCCAGAGAACCTGCAATAACAAAACATTAGTTCCCTGAAACCATGCTGGACTTTAGACTCCAAATGGAAACTAATCATTAGAGTCATTTACAACAAGCCATGTCAAATGTGTGTATGACGTTCAATAAGTAAACATAATCGAAAAGGTTCACTGTAAATAGATGAGAAGATGAGAAGACAAGAACATACACAAAACTGTAGTCTGTTGGTCTAAAGTCTGCTCAGACTATCAAATTTATTTTTCTAACTTTGGCAAGATCCATGTCTACCCTCATGCATAATAAACATACCTAATTAAGAACACTTCATAACATGTCTTAGCAATCTCTCTCATGGTCCTAAAAAATGGAACATATCATCCTTAAAATGATTAAAGGCAATTGTTAATTAAGCCATTTCACAGATTATTACTTAGGATCTTATTTTCTCAAAACCCCTGTTAAAATACAGAACCTATTTCTGGGTATTATCAAAACCCGGGATTCAATGAAAACATTCTCCTTGGTCACATGATATTGTACTACCATTAATATTTCAGTAACTTGATAGCTTTTCTAATAGAAATACTTCCTTGCTGAAAAAGATATATTTGATAAATCAGTTGGCTTAATGTTCTCATTAAAAATAGAATTTTAGAATTAAACGTTCCAAGAGACCATACATGATGGCATAATCCATGCTCAACAGAGGAAGACTGCCTGACTGTGCTCCCTACATACCTTGTTAGCACTTAGTAAATAATTAATAAAAGAACTTCATCTAATTTCATAGCTTCAGCTATCAAACTCTATGCTTATGGTTCCAAAACCTGAGTCTCCTGATTCCAGAATGCACATTTCCAACTGACTGTTGGACTTCTTTGTGTGGAAGTCCCAAAACATGCTGAAAATGTTGCTTTTAGCAGAACTTGCTATTTAAATTGTGGTCCAGAAAGCAACACTGGTATCACCTGGGAACTTGTTAAAAGTGCCAAACCTCAGACTCAGTTTCAGACCTACTTCAAAATCTGCATTTTGATTATCTGTAGGTGATTCCTATGCATGTTCAAGTTTGGGAAGTACTGCTGTAGGATACATCTCTGTTGAATTTTACTTCTTCACAGATGTTTTCAAACATGCAAAGTATTTGACCTATCAGCATCTCACAAGGATTTTATGAAGATTAATGTTTAAACCTTTGCAGATTAAGTTATTTTTAAATTGCCTTGAAGACAGGAACTATCTGCTCTAATGCACTAAATAAAGTGAAATGTAATCCTTCATTTCTAGAGGTTCTTTTATCAGTATACTTACCGCAGTTCAAAATGACATCCTTACTGTAACTCAAAAGCAATCTCCAAATTTGTTATTCTTAAAAAAATCTCTAACCTCTACAAAAATTGTTGATTCTATGGATCTCCCTACTTTGTCAAAACAAACAGTGCAGTTCCCAGAATAGGTTAAACATATACAGAAGGATCATTCTGGGACTGCTCTGCCCTGTTAAGGCAGCTGAGCATTATCTAGACCCAGGGCAGAAAACAGCATTTTCCCCAGGAGAGCAAGCCATATTTCCTATGGAAAACAGATTCACACCACTTGGCTCTGCAATGCACGTTTCTTTACTTAAATACTCTGGTTATTGCAGCTGGAAAACACACAGTGCTCTGTTAGAAAGTGGGTGCACGATGTCCTGCTTGGAAGCGGTTTTTCTAAATTGGCAAACACCTCCTGCATTATAGGCCGCCCTGCTCTCTTTTAATGACAATATCAGAGAATGCCGGATGGCTTTGTAGGTCAATGATCACAGTTCCTCAGAATGTGTTGTATAAAACAGATTTAAATATTCTCCATCAAATTCTGGTCAAGGTTTATTTTGGTATGTGACATGTTATTCGTTCCCAATTCACTAACATTATCTTTAAACGTGTTAAGTCATTTGCAGGATTCAGCAATTTACAGCTATCATGTTTTACTTGTCACTGAAAGTACTTTACAGAGGTCAGATGACCAACAATCTGGGGCTTTGACAGGGAATTCTTGAATTGGATAATTCTTGACTTCAGTGGAGCTTTGAACTCCAAAATTCCACAATTTCTTAAGTTTGAAACTACTTCTACATTCCTGGGTAGTAAATGTATGATTATAACATCTAATCTTCCCTGAAATTCATGAGAGGAAAAATTTTAGATGGCTTGGTCATTAAGCAACTAAACAATTATGCTTCTTGGGGTGCCTGGGTGGCTCAGTCACTTAAGCATGTGACTCTTGATTTCTGCTCAGGTCATGATCTCACGGTTCATGGGTTCAAGACCTGCATTGGGCTCTGTGCTGACAACATGGAGCCTGCTTGCAATTCTGTCTCCCTCTTTGCCCTTCACCCCACTCTCTCTCAAAATAAATAAATAAACATGAAAAAAATGTTTTAATAAAATAAATCATTACATCAGTGGAACAATTTAGAAATTTTTCTTGGTGTAAAGTTTTAGATGACATTAATCAAAACTCAAAACAGTTGCAGTCTAAACCAGGCTTAAACAATTTACAGTAAAATGCTAAGTTTTAGGGGTGCCTGGGTGGCTCAGTTGGATTAAGTGCCTGACTTCTACTTAGGTCATGATCTCATGGTTCATGAGTTTGAGCCCCACATCGGTCTCTCTGTTGTCAGCACAGAGCCTGCTTTGAATCCTCTGTCCCCTCTCTCTCTCTCTGCCCCTCCCCTGCTTGTTCTCTCTCTCTCTCTCTCCCTCAAAAATAAATAAAAATTAAAAAAACAAACACTAAGCTTTAGATCAGCACACAGAAACTGTAGAGAAGACAATTAAAGATGCAGTAACAAAATATAAGAAAATAAACATTTATACTGAAGAATCAAATTTCAAAGAACACCATGAAAGTAACAGATGTTTGTCCTACATGGTCAAAAGAAATAAGCAATATTCAAATGCTTGATCTATAACTAACTGGACATTTCTTCGAAACCAAAGGATCAAATGTCAATGTGTACCATCACTCAGCCACTTGCTCTCATTTTTGTGAAAGAAGAAAAACTTCAGAGGGTTTTACCAAATGTAATAGGAATTTATCTTCAATTTTCTAATTTATATACTATAGTGGAAATTGTTTTACCAAGAAGCTTTTTGAAAGTCGCTAGCATCAATCCCGAAGAAAGTTTTAAGAATTTAGGAATTTATGCAATTTGTGAAAATATCAAATTTACTTAGAAAGTTTTGCTATTTATATCTGTTGCTTCAAATGAAAAAAAAACTTGAAATTAATAAAAAGTGTTCTTCAAATAGTATATGATTTTGCTCATTACAGTGAAAACCCATTAAATGTTTTTCAATTTTAATAAAATACACTAAAAAGTATTAATCCAGTATTTTTTCCTTTGTCTTTTACCATGCTTTCCCTTTGCTACCTTCATTTTTCTTGCCTTTTTTTTTTTTTTTTTTTTACCACATTGCTTTAATTTTTTTAAATGTTTATTCATTCTTGACAGAGAGAGAGCACAAGCAGGGGAGGGGCAGAGAGAGGGAGACAGAGAATCTGAAGCAGGCTCCAGGCCCTGAGCTGTCTGTACAGAGCCTGACATGGAGCTCGAACACACAAACTGTTAGATCATGACCTGAGACGAAACCAAGAGTTGGACACTTAATCAACTGACTGAGCCACCCAGGTGCCCCATGATCAGATTGCTTTTATTGCTTTTTTTCTTCCACTGGTTTGGAAGCTACATGATCTGGTTTGAAAGTTTCATTGGTTTGATCTGTGTTATCCTTAACTTTTAAAAATACATAGCTAATTTTATGTTGATTAAGCCTAAAACTGACATCTCCATCATCTTCCAAATGCTTGAGACATTTTAATATTTTTGGGTTTGTTTTTTTTTTAATGTTTCCTTAGGAGGGAAAAAACCCCCAACTTCCCAGTATCACATCCTCAACCCAAATTATTGGACTTTATGTCGGTATAATCCATAGATGGGAAAGAAAAAAAATCTGAATTTCTTTAGTAATGTAACTTCATTATTCCATATCTAGTATTGTATACTGATTATTATATTCATCAGATAATAATACGTTAAATCTAGATCAGCTTTTGTTTTTCTATTAAAGAAAGGATGAAGTGTTTTAATTTCACTACATAAACTATTAAAAAGCAAGCAAGAGAAACCATCTGAATTACTTGATAAAATGCTCAAAATGAATGCAAATCAAGCATGTGGGAGTATAAACAGTATGCATGCATGTATATCGGAAACATGGAAAATGAAAATAAAATGGAAAGACGAGCATTAGAAAGCAAATAATCCTAATTTGTTGGTGTTTGAAAAATAACTGAAAAATTATTTTCATTTAAAATAAAACCAAGTGCAATAAGCCACAACACTTAATTTGTAACAGTTAATGAAAAATGCATTCGCTTTTGTCACTATATAATTCCCAAGCACTACACCTAAGACTAATGCTTAGGTAGAACTAGAGACCTCTCTCCAATACTGCACATCTTTTCATCTGCGCCCTTGTGCTATTTTTCTAAAGGAGATCTAGGAACCAATTGATATGTAGTATGCAATGTTACTGGATCAAAGTATTTGGATTTTATTATTAGGGCAAAGGGAATGACATCATCAGATTTGTATTTCAGTGAATTGAAGAGCGGGGTGGAGGAGACTGGGGAAAGTAGACTGGTTAGGGGGCTGCTGCCCCAACCACGTAAGATACAATGAAGGTAGAACAGCAGTAAAACGGAACGAAGTAAATAGATTAGGGGGATTATTAGAGAGGCTGAACTGGTGAATATAGTAGTTACTAACGATGTGGAGAGTAAGAATGGAAAATGATTCGTTGGTTTCTGGCCTGGACAAGCACATTCTCAGATGCAGTCTGTGGAGGTAGGGAATATAAGACGCAAGTTTATCAATCAAGTGGGGAACTGGATAGAGAAAATGTCAGCTCACTTTTGGAATCAGCCAACAAAAGAATAAATTTATGTTGTTACAACAAAATAAAACTACACAGATGAGGTCTAAAGTTGTTTTTTAATTTTTTTAATATTTATTTATTACTGGGAAACAGACACAGAGTGTGATCAGGGGAGGGGTAGAGAGAGGGGGAGACACAGAATCTGAAGCAGGCTCCAGGCTCTGAGCTGTCAGCACAGAGCCCCATGCGGGGCTCGAACTCACAAACTGCAAGATCATGACCTGAGCCAAAGTCGGTCACCTAACCAACTGAGCCAGCCAGGTGACCCTAAAGTTGTTTTTAGAGGTAAGGCCACTAGGGGGCAGTAGGCTCAACAGTGAACACAAAATAGTTCTGGACCTACTGGAGCTTCTCAGTGCTGCTGCTGAGTTCACAAATGCTCTTTATTCACTCTAAATTTCATTAAAAGGGTTAAACATTTCGTTCTTCAACAATCAAATTAAATAGCTAATAATTTAGTAATATCTAAATTAGACACAAACAGATCCCAGGTTATTTCTTTTAAATGTCAAGTTAAAAGGGCATGATACATTTGCTCCTCTTTATCCCTTCAATACAAAGGTGCTTCAGCTTGTGTAATTGAGTTAGAAGTAAAGGGTAAGTACTGACTTCTATCATTCGAGAGTAACAATGCATTCTTAAAGAGCTTAAGTTAAGGGGCCACACAAATAAAAGTATCATCATCACAGGGGCTTTCAAAAGTGTGTTTAACTCCAAAACACAATTTCCTTATAGCCAAAACAACTACTTTGGGGAGGATGAAAATACTATAAAACTGATGGTGGTTGTGATACCTGAGTGGTTCTGTTGGTTAAGCATCTGTCTTAGGCTCAGGTCATGATCTCACAGCTTTTGAGTTTGACTCCCACATCAGGCTCTCTGCTGTCACTGCAGAGTCTGCTTCACACCCCCATCTCCCTCTTTCTCTGCCCCTCCCCTGTTTGTGCTCTTCCTCTCTTCCTCAAAAATACATAAAAACATTTAAAATAACTGTGGTCGATGATTACACAACTCTGAATATTCTAAGAACCACTGAGCTGTACGCTTTAAATGGGTGAATTGTGTGGGTGTGTGAATTATACCCCAATAAAGCTGCTATTCTTAAAAAATGAATACTTTTTAATCTACTCATAGCAGATTTTATAATTGCTCTAATTTTACATTAGGCTTCTCAGGCTTTATTAGACTTTGAAATAAGCAGGAAAACACAGAAAAAGTATATTTTATTGGTATTTAGGCCTAGCACAGTTCAACTCAAATAAAATGGAACAGAGCAATTTATTTAATTGAATACAACATATAAACTTTTTTTTTAAGTTTCTGTTTTATCATACGATTGTGTTCATGCAAGTACAATCATCAAACTGTCCTTCCAAGCATTTATCATAGCACCACCTTTTATTTGCAGTACTTGATATAAATTTCATTGTCAAACATATCTGGCTTTAGCAATGTAAACATTTGCTACAAGTAAACTTTAAAAGGTAAAAGTGAATTATACTAATGAATAAATCAAAATAAAACTGAGCATCACCACATGATATAATTCAACAAAATATTATATAATACTGTTTGAGTAAGAACTTAATACATTTCACAATATGGAAGCAGAAATAAGAAATAATATGTAAACTCCCAAAATAGTGTTAAAATACTGAAGGATATAATATAAAATTTACCTCAGAAAAACAAGGGGAAACAACATAACCATGCAGTAAAAACCAAATTTGGTTTAGTAGTGATGACAGTTATTTTACTGCAAAGCCTTCCTAAAATGCATTCTGACAAAATGGTTTAATTTCTATCTCCCTTTTTAAAAAACTTATCACGTCTCATTACATAGGTTGGGTACTTTATGGGAATTTCACATTTGTCAGTTGTGGGATTGTTACCCCAAAAAACTTTCCATCTCTAAACTATTTTTCCAAATGACCAAAAACATTAAATTATCTTCATGAAAATTACCATATATAAAGTCAAATAATCCCTAAACAAATCATCATAAAAATAAATCTGCCTTAACAGAATAAGTACAGAAAAAGGTGTATACATAAGTGCTCGAAAATCACAGATATATTTCAACGAATAGGCAAAAATGTTCACATTTATCATTACTGTCAATGATTTTGCTTACTTGGTTAAAATCAAGAAACAAGTTTTCAAAAAGTCAGCAAGGACATTCAGTGCCACTTTGTATTTTTCTGCAATATACAAATGAGTTATGTCTCTGTAGTGCAAGGCCAACTCTATTTCAACTCTTTAACATAATTAAGTTATAAAGACCTCAGATTTCTAGAACCAGCCATAATACTGTGGCAAGCAAAATAAATTTGTTCTTATTGCTCTTATATTCCAGCTTATTCTACAAATGTGAACATTTTCCCACATGTCTCAAACCATACTAATACAAAGAGTCTAGAGAGATACCTGTATTGGTTTCCACAGATAAACTGAAAAAGGAAATTGAAGTATTATTTCATCTTAAGTGTCCTTAATATGTTTAGCACTTCAAGCAGCACTTGACACAGCAAGTTTCTTCAAGTGATCCATAAACACTTGTAAACTAACATCATCTGTGAGAATAGGTGCTCCAGACTCCTGGAAGAAAAGAAGGATATTTGCTATGATTAAAACATAGCAGTTTTAACATAGAGTGTGCTGACAGCACAGAGCCTGCTTTGGATCCCGTCTCCCTCTCTCTCTCTGCCCCTCCCCGGCTTGTGCACATGTGTGCTCATACTCTCTACTCTCTCTCTTTCTCTCTCTCTCTCAAAAATAAAGGAATAAACATTTTTTTAAATGTAAATAAGTAAATAAATAAATAAATCACAAGAAAATCACTGTAAGCAGAATAATGCCTACGCTCCAGTTGTATAATACAGAATCTGACTGGCCTTACTTAGTCCCAGGTTCCTAAGAGGGAAATTCCTTGGAATTTCCTAACATAGTGTCTTTGTTATTCATAAGCCCTCAGATCACACTTGAGTTTATGCTTTGAGATAACTCAGGGTGAGGGCCAATCACCAGAAAGATCAATATGATTAGAGGGTGGGGTGGGGGGATTTAAGACAGCCTGACCTTTAGGGAAGGGAAGTGAGGTGAAGGGAGGGAAAAGAGGAAGGGAGCTGGAGATTCAATCAATCCTGGCTGGTAGTAAAGAAACAAACAAGTTAACTCTGGATACCAAAGCACAGTGGAGCTTCCTGTTTAACAAATTTATCAATGCTAGGAGGGTGACACATCCTGATTCTACAGAGAAAGAGCACAAAAGCTCTATCTAGAACCCTTCCAGACCTCACTCTGTGGGTCTCTTTGCTAATCCTTATTTGTAATCTTTAATATAAAACTGTGATCATAAGTAACAGTGCTCTCCTGAGTTCTGTGAGTTGTTCTAGGGAATTATCAAACCTGAGGGGGGGCTTGTGGGGAAGCTACCCCCTACAACCACACACACACACATACACACGCATGCGCGTGCGCACACACACACACACACACACACACACACACAGATCTGTAGCTAGTTGGTCAGAAGTACAGGGAACCTGGGATCCCACCTGCAGCTGGCATCTGAAGTTGGGGGCAGTCTTGTTCTGAACCATGTCCTTTCACTTGCAGAATCTGCATTACCAGTAAGTGGTCAGCATCAGATTTGCACTGCAGAATCAGAATAGCTCCAGACCCAACTTAATCTTTATAGTACTAAAGTAAGTGCTCATTTGTCTTGACTGTATTGCCGCTTTTATCACTACTAAGGAATAAATCTCTCTTGGTGAGATTATTGCTGCCTACTAAAATACACTTGAGAGGCACCTGGGTGGCTTAGTCGGATGAGCTTCTGACTCTTGATTTTGGGCTTCTGATTCTTGATTTTGGCCAAGGTCATGGGATAGAGCCCTGCACTGGACTCCACACTCAGCATGGAGCCTTTTTAAGATTCTCTCTCCCTCTCTCTCTCTCTCTCCCCCCCTCCCTCTCTCTGTCCCCTCCCTCTCTTCTCTCTTTCCCCCTCTCTCCTGCTTGTGCTCCCTCGCTTTCTCTCTAAAATAAAAATAAAAAAATAAAATTGCACATATTTCAGGGCACCAGGGTGGCTCAGCTGGTTGAGTATCCACTCTTGCTTTCAGCTCAGGTCATAATTCCAGGGTCATGGGATAGAGCCCCATGTCAGGCTCTGTGCTGAACATGGAGCCTACTTGAGGTTCTCTTGTTCTCCCTCTCCCTCTGCCCCTCGCCCCTGCTCACAAGCTCTCTCTCAAATAAAAAAAAAAAAGAAAAATAAGGAAAATAATATTGCACATATTTGGGGACACCTGGGTGGCTCAGTCAGTTGAGCATCTGACTCTTGATTTTGGCTCAGGTCATGATCCCAGAATCCCGGGATCAAGACCCACGTTGGGCTCTGCACTGAGCATGGAGTCTGCTTGAAATTCTCTCTCCCTTTCTCTCTGACCCTCTCCCCCCGACTTTAAAAAAAAAAAAACTGCACATATTTTAACAGAAATGCCAGTTGGAAGGAAGAATATTTACAGTATTTTTATTTAATCTTACATTTTTATTTTTTTGAGAGAGAGGGAAAGAGAGAACAAGTGGGGTAGGGGCAGACCGAGAAGGGGACAGAGAATCTGAAGCAGGCTCTGTGCTGACAGCAGAGAGCCTAATGTAAGGCTCAAACTCATGAACTGTGAGATCATGACCAGATCCAAAGTCAGACACTTAACTGACTGAGCCACCCAGGCATCCACACAGCATTTTTAAAATAAACTATTCTTATAACTTTTCATTCAAGTCACTTTAATTGATCTCTGTGGGTTCTAAGTAACAAGAGTTAGGGAAAATTCCTATCCTTTATTTTAATAAAAACTGTGTTGACAGAATGACCCTGGTAATCCAATCCACTAATAATGAAAAAGGTTTTCTAGGGGTGCTTGGGTGGCTCAGTCAGTTGAGAATCTATCTGACTCTTGATTTCGGCCCAAGTCATGATCTCACAGTTCCTGGGATTGAACCCCAGGATTTTTGCTTGGGATTCTCGCTTTCTGCCCCTCCCCCACTTACTCTTTCTTTCTCTCTCTCAAAATAAATAAATAAATAATTTTTTAAAAAAGGTTTTCTAGATTTTATATCTGGATTTTTAAATTTTTCACCTAATACTCAAGTTCTCATTTATAAGTAAATATAAAAAATCTAAAACAAAGTAGTTAGGTAATTTTCAGAGATCAGCAAGTAAGGATCAACTGTAAGATGGAAATTTATAGCTCTTGTAAATTCTAGTCTGGCATAGCCACAGACCTGCCATAACTTCTGCTGAATAAAGAAAAGTCCATTTTATTACGTATTTTCATGAGCTAATTATAAGAATTTTAAAAACTTGTTAAGGAAGGGAGACAATAGCACTGGGATTAACAGCTTGGAGTTTGGAGCCAGACTGCATGGGCTCAGTTCCTTGCTCAGCCACTTACTGCCTGTATGACTTTGAGGAAGTTACTTAACCCCTCTGTGTCTTAGTTTCCTCATCTTTAAAATAAGGATAATAACAGGACCTATTTCACATGGTTGTTATAATGATTAAAAAATTCAACTGTGTAAAGAAACAGAATACCTGACACACACAACAGGAATACATGTTTCAACTATTATCATTATTACCTTTTCTGAAAAACCTATTATTTTATAACACTGAAATATCTTTCCTTATTCAACATTCACAGTTAACACAGAGAAGCAAAGGTCTCAAAAATATGACTTAGACTAGTAATAACCTGGTAGCTCTTGGATTTTTTCTTTCTGCAACTATTCCTGATTTTTCTTCAATTTACACATTTTCCACCTCAATTCACCCAATCTCAGATCTATTTCTCCTGGTCAAGGCAAAATATATATCAATTTTCTAATTTATATACTGTAGAGATCTTATTTGAAATTATAAATAGTAACGGTCACCTCAAACTTATCAAAAACTTGCAGCTGATTGATCTTAATTTTTCAACTGCACCTTTTTCCTCCTTAAAATATATCCAGGTTCAGGCAGAAAGATCTAAACTTTATATCATTTAGTATATGAAGCACTACAAGCAATGGGGAAACAGTGTTGCTGTGGTGCCCTCTTCAGGCCATCCATAGATAAAACTCACTGGGGACTCGATTTCTGACAAAAAGAAAACTAAAGTGTAAGATTGTATAATTTTTAGTAAAATGCCTGGCTACTAAGTTAACTTCCTAAATAGCAATCATCAATTTAATTTAATGATTAAAAATTCAGATTCTCCAGTCATAAAGGCCTATAGTCAAATCCAGACCTGCCATAATTTGCCTATGTGATCCTGGATAAGTTACTTAAGCTATATAAGCCTCAATTTCCTCTTCTGAAAAATACAGTTAATAGTACTCACCTCATAAGAGTGTTTTGATGATTAAATAGGACTGCATAAAAATCTTAGCACAGTAACTAAAACAGCATAGACTCAATTTATTAGTTATGATATCTATAAAAATATTAGCATAATTTACAAAAATCGTAGGTCAAGAAAGACCTTAGGGCTCTCATTTATGCCTTTGCTTCCAGGCTATAATAATTAAACTTCAAAGTTTAAAACAGATTTTCTTTCCTATTTAAAATATCTTTAGGGAGAGACTTAATTTCTTTCCCCATTGATAACAAGAAAAACTAATATTTACCAAGTCTTACCGTGCATATCAAGCACGTATTAAACTTTGTAATACACAAGGAAGAAAAGGCAAAGAGAAGACTTTGAAAACTTATAGAGGTTTCAACTACCAGCCCAGAATGATGTTTCTCCATGTTTAACGGCTCAAAAGTTCTTTATAAGTCTACCAACTACATCTCCATGTTGTAATTTTTTTTTAAGTAGGCTCCATGCCCAATGTGGGGCTTGAACTCATGACCCCGAGGTCGAGAGTCACATGCTCTACCGAGTCAACCAGGTGCCCCCATGTTGTAATTTAAACCCAGAAAAGCAAGAAGCAAGTTATTATTTACATGATCTAAACTACATTAAAAAAAATTTTTTTTAAGGTTTGTTTATTTTTGAGAGAGGGAGACAGAGCGTGAGCAGGGGAGGGGCAGAGAGAGAGGGAGACACAGAATCCGAAGCAGGCTCCAGACTCTGAGCTGTCAGCAGAGAGCGAGATACAGGGCTCAAACCCATGAACTGTGAGATCATGACCTGAGCTGAAGTTGGATGCTTAACTGACTGAGCCACCCAGGTGCCCCTAAACTATATTTTTTAATGCAGAAATTAAGCTACAAAGATATATTTTATTTGGTCTGCATTAATGTGGGCTCACAACATTTTGTTAACTAAATTATGTGAATGGCAACAATCAGCTGGAGGGGAGGAACAGTTACCCCCTTTGGAAAAGGATTTCTGTATCCTTCCCATAAGCCCTCTGACCCCAGGTATTGCCTCTTCACAATGAGAGTATCAGATTTTCTTATATTCATCCAGCTTCACTCATCTGTTAGTCACCTGGCCCCTCAGAGCATTTGATAGGGGACCCGACAAATACTATTTTAAAGTATCCTTCAACCTCCCCTTCTCCATATTGACGATTAATCACCATTTCCATGAACTTCATTAACTGGTGCTACTTTCCTGTTTTCTTGCAACTTTTTTCCCTAAACAAGTTTCTCTTAAGTTGTGAGATCCAGAACTAAAACCAGTACTCAGATAACTAAAGTATAATGGAAAGGCTGACTTATGGTACATTCTGTATTCCAAAATTCCACGTCATAGTTGGCTTTTTGTTCTACAGCAAGTGGAATGGGGTAGAGTGATACTGATGATTTATATGTATATCCATTATATAGGCATACATCTTTTACTCTCATGTGCTATATACTCTTTCTACATCTTCCCAGAGTGAGCTCCTGTCCTCACTATAAAAACCTTACCTTTCAGAACTTTTAGACCATGGATTCAACTTATTTATCTATATCATAAATGCTCCTTAACTCCTGAACACCTCCACAAAGCTCCCATACTCTAATCTCTGTTCTCCTGCCCAGATCTGTAATACTCAATACATGCTACGTTTAAGTACTGTGGAAAGTCAAAAATTAAAAGGACATAGCTATTACTCCCAAGTAACTTATAATCTAACGGGAGGGATAAGGCCCATCAGAAATGGATGAGGGGTCACCTGGGTGGCTCAGTCAGTTGAGTGTCTGACTTCGGCTCAGGTCATGATCTCGCAGTCCATGAGTCCGAGCCCTGCGTTGGGCCCTGTGCCGACAGCTTGGAGCCTGAAGCCTGCTTCTGATTCTGTGTCTCCCTCTCTCTCTGCCCCTCCCCCGCTCATGCTCTGTCTCTCTCACTCTCAAAAATGAATAAATGTTAAAAAAAATTTTTTTTTAATGGATGAAAATAAGGAATGAAGGGGCAGAGATAGTATACAAATCAAGTCATGCAATGACAGAAAAAGTTTCAAGGAGTACGTGAACTTTGAACTCAGCCTTGATGGACGGCTACCATGTGTACAAGTGGTGATGGGGACAAGTCACACAGAGGGTAACATGCTTAGTGTATTCAAAGTGGAATAAGACTAAACAGTAGCTAAAAGTGGGAAAACTTATTTGGATTATGCCATAAGTACCCTCAAAAGAAGGTCTTATAAAGAGTTTATATGTAATTCCATAAGGGGTTCTTTAAGATTAAAGATTTCTAGGAAGTACTCTGACCAAGAACTGCATTACAGAGACTACTCTGGCCAGTGCCAAAATGGAAAGAAAAGGGCTGAAGCACTGACAGTCTATGTGAGTAGTAACAGGGCTTGACCTCAGTTAGTGACCGGGAAAGGAGGGAACAGATAAGGGAAATACCATTTGTGAATAGTTAGAGACAGAAGGGAGAAAATAAAATGCAAATGACTACAGTTCCAAGCCTTGGGAAATGAGATATGGTGGGGCCCTCTGTAAAAATGAGAAAGTCAGGCAGAACAAGATGGTATGAAAGAGAAGTTCAAGTTGGCACACACAGCTTATGAAATGTCTAAGGAAACTCAAGTGATGTGTAACAGTCTATAGCTCAATGTGAGGCCAAACCAAAGGGAGAGGTTTGTAAGTTAGCCTCAGATGAAAGCTGAAGACACAGGATGTATGCAATTGCCCAGAAGAAGAGAATTGTATGCAGAAAAATGAGGGCAAAATATTGAGGCACCTCTATATTCAAACGGAAGGCATCTTCATCCTAATCACTGCTTCATTTATTTTCTACCCAGCCTGAACTTCATAGTCATTTAACATTGCTCTAAATTATTGCACTCCCTTTAATGTGTCCATCTTTCTTATCTGAAGTGATAAATCACCCCCCAAAGTCTATCATCTTTGATGCAATGCCTGAACTATAAAGCATGGCTAAAGAACATAATGGAAGCAAGCTACAGAAATTAATAGTAAATAAAGTGGCCCCTCACTGCTGTAAAAGCTTATTTACCTGCTGTTGCTTTCTTATATTCCGTATAGCTGTTTTTTTTTTTTTAAACGTTTATTTATTTTTTTTGAGACAGAGAGAGACAGAGCATGAACGGGGGAGGGTCAGAGAGAGAGGGAGACACAGAATCTGAAACTGGCTCCAGGCTCTGAGCTGTCAGCACAGAACCCGACACGGGGCTCGAACTCACGCACCGCGAGATTATGACCTGAGCCAAAGTCTGATGCTTAACCGACTGAGACACCCAGGCGCCCCTCCTTATAGCTGTTTTAACATCTTTTCTATTTTCTAGTCCTTTACCCCTAGCATTTCTCACTCTTAGCAAATAATTCACCATTACTGAAAAGAAACAGGCAATTACCCAATGTGAGCTTTCTCTCCTCAATGTCCTTCTCTGTCATCACCCTTCATACCATTTGCTTTTGCAGAAATAAATGTCCTGCCTCCTTACCAATGCTGAAACTCCATATCGTGCTTGTGATCACATGGTCTGCTTCTGAGGATCTTAAATATCTATAAGCTGTTATAAGCTGTTATTTTGTCAGCATCTTATATTTGGTCTACAAATAAACTCCGTGCCTTTACCCTAATAACAATCAACCTTCTATCCTATTACTTGAAATCAGGCTAAATTTGCAAAAGAACCATTTACAATTACAACCTCCACTTCTTTAGCACCCACTAATTCCTTACAATCTATCTTCTACTCAACCACTATTTAAAACTGCCTACCAGAGGGGTGCCTGGGTGGCTTGGTCGGTTAAGCGTCCAACTTCGGCTCAGGTCACGATCTCACAGTCGGTGGGTTCGAGCCCCGCGTCGGGCTCTGTGCTGACAGCTCAGAGCCTGGAGCCTGTTTCAGATTCTGTGTCTCCCTCTCTCTGTGACCCTCCCCCGTTCATGCTCTGTCTCTCTCTGTCTCAAAAAAAAATAAACGTTAAAAAATTTTTTTTTTTTTTAATAAAATAAAACTGCCTACCAGAGGGGTGCCTGGGTGGCTCAGTCAGTTAAATGTCCGACTTGGGCTGAGGTCATGATCTCACAGTTCATGAGTTTGAGCCCCACGTTTGGTTCTGTGCTGACAGCTCAGAGCCTAGAGCCTGCTTCAGATTCTATGCCTCCCTCTGTCTCTGCCCTTCCCCTGCTCACACTCTGTCTCTCTCTCAAAAATAAATAAACATTAAAAAAATAAATAAAATAAAATAAAATAAAATAAAATAAAATAACTGCTTACCAAGGCCACAAATGACCCTTGAAATCCATCTACCCTCATCCTCCTTCAAACATCTGCAGCATCTCAGAATCTGTTAACTCTCTTGCTTCTTTTTTCTATAAAGTCCTCCCTCACCTATTATGCCATGGTATAGTATTCTTTTCATTTTCCTCCCACCTCTGTAATTATTTATAAAATACTCCTACCACTTGTACTTCCTCAAGGTTTTATCTCATCCTTCCTCTGCCTCTCTGCACTTTCCTTGGACAAGTAACACCGATGACTTTAAATATAACTTGTCCATGATCAACTTTTACATCCTTGCCTCATCACCAAACGCAAATTTCTAACACCCTGCTCAATTTGGCCATCTAGATGTTACCTCAAACTCAACGTGCGTAAAATCAAACGTTTTCTCTCTACCTTCCCACTTACTGGCACATGTTCTCCTAGTTACCCAGGCTCAAAACCCTACATTTACCTTGTACTCCCTCAACTATTTTTTACATTTATTTATTTTTGATAGAGAGAGACAGAGCACAAGTGGGGGAAGGGAAGAGAGAGAAGGAGACACAGAATCTGAAGCAGGCTCCAGGCTCTGAGCTGTCAGCACAGAGCCCGACGCAGGACTTGAACTCACAAACTGCGAAATCATGACCTGAGCCGAAGTTGGACACCTAACTGACTGTGCCATCCAGGCGCCCCTCCCTCAACTATTTTTTAAAAATTCAAACCTACAGAACAGTTGAGAAAAAAGTACAATGAACACCCACATACTCTACCTAAATTCACTGATTAACATTTTATTTTGCCACATTTGCTTTGTTTCTATATATTCTTCCTCTCCTTTTTTTTCTGTTGAATCATTTCTGTAAGTTGAACACTTCATGATATTTTACCCCCAAACAGTTTTTTTTTAATGTTTATTTATTTTTTAAAGATACACAGAGTATGAGCAGGGGAGAAGCAGAGAGAGAGGGAAACACAGAATCTGAAGCAGGCTTCAGGCTCCAAGCTGTCAGCACAGACCCCAACACGGGACTCAAATGCATGAACTGCAAGACCATGACCTGAGCCAAAGTCGGATGCTTAACCGACTGAGCCAATCAGGTGCCCCACCCCCAAACACTTCAGGATATATCTCCCAAGGTCAAGGACACCCTCCTATATAACCACAACAGCAGAATCACACTCCAGAAATTTAATATTATACCTGTATCTGATATATGGTCCATATTCAAATGGGATACAAATCATCCCATTTATGTTCTTTATAGCTGTTTTCTCTAATCTAGAATCCAATCAGAATTCAGATTTTGCATTTAGCGATCTTGCCTTAGAGTAACTTTTACTTTCCTACAACTTCTAGCAAATCTCACTGGTTCCACTTTTAAAATATCACCAAAATCTATTCCTTTTCACTATCTTGCCTTCAATCCCCCTCATTTGGATTACTTCAAAATATAGTTTCAACCTACAGACTGTTCTCAATTAATCTTAAGATTCAACTATATTTTCTAAGACTCAAATTTGCTCCTCTGCCCAAAAAATGTTTTATTACTTACCAATAGATTCAGCTCCTCAGCACTCAATCTGGCATTCAAAATCCTCTACAATTTAACTGCACAATACATTTCCAGTTTATTGTTCTATTCATCCCTATATGTCCCTGTACCTTACTGTCCTCTACCTGGAATTCCCTTCCTCATACAATTTCTACTTCTTCAAATAGTAACCATTCTATAAGGAAATGTCCCCTCTCCTGAGCTCTTTTCTTATCACACACTGTCTCCTGCTGCCACCATGTGCTCTCTTCCTTCTCTAAACCCTCTATATTTTATATCTTTCTAAAACAACATATCTTATACTGACTCGTGTATTTTAATTACTCAGATATGTATCTTTTCCTAATACTAGACTACAAACTCTTTAAAAGCAGGGATGATCAAGGGGCACCTGGGTGGCTCAGTTGGTTAAGTGTCTGACTTGGGCTCAGGTCATGATCTCATGGCTTGTAAGTTCAAGCCCCGTGTCAGGCTCTGTGCTGACAGCTCGGAGCCTGGAGCCTGCTTCAGATTCTGTGTCTCCCTCTCTCTCTGCCCCTCCCCGGCTCATGCTCTGTCTCTCTCAAAATATAAATAAACATTTAAAAAAATAAAAAAATAAAAAAAAAAGCAGGGATGATAAAAACGATGAATCACTAAATTCTACTCCTGAAACAAGTATTACACTGTATGTTAACTAACTAGAATTTAAATAAGAACCTGAAACATAAAAAAAAAAAAAAAAAAAAAAAGGATGATCACTATGTACTCTAAAGTACCAATACAGAATCCTGTACATTGGACACTCAATAAATGTTGATATACTGTATCAAGAGGTAGGACATTTAAAAAAATTAAAATATATTAACAATGATTTCCAGGCTTCCTGCCACTCTTATTCAATTACAATCCCTGACCTCTCCAACTTACTATGTGTGGCCCTTTTGTAGTTCATGTCCTAGTATTGGCTTAAATCATCACTTCCTATCTTATATACCATATTGCTTTTTGTCTCAAGGGTGTAGTACTAAACTCGGGATATGAAGGAATTCTATTTGACATAATTACTTTTTACTTTCTATGGTGACACCAAATGCTTAATTCGATTTTCTACTCATTTTTTCATTACTTTTGCAACAGAAATCATTAGCAAATATGTAGGAAAATGTGTAGTTCTCATTAAAATGACAAACTTTAAATACATAAAGAAATAATTTCCAAGATCCACTATTTACACTTACCTGTCCCCAGGCATACATATTATTATGAGTCTGGGAAGGGTTGACTTTTGAAAGCAGGAAACGGGCCTTAAAAGCAAAAAAGAAATAACATCCATCAAAAATAGATTTAGTTAATATGAACCAAACAAATACATTATGTGATCTAAAATTTAATTAAAAGGCAACTTTTTAAAAATGAACTAATTTTGGAAATAGTAGGCCACTACATGTTACAAATAAATATACCCTCTTCTCTCTAAATCATACATTCATAACAACAAATAATAAATTAGTCAAAAATTCAGTATATAAAAATTATGTGTGCAACAAGTAGGACAAGATTAGTGTGAATTTTACTAAACACTTGGTCTGAAACATCATCAGAGGTTTGAAGTTCCAAAAAGTGACCTATACATTCTTTAAACAATGACTCTCAAACTTTTTTAAACTGCAGGCTATTCCATAAGACAAGTTACCTAACATTTTAACCATCTATCCATTAAGTCACATCATTGTAAAAATAATAACCAAAATAAAAGCAGAAAATAGCACTATACATGGTAAGATGGTAAGACATTGATGAGAGAACCAGGCATGAATATAATTTCATATTGGAAGAACACAAGCAGTCCTATCTTTTGAAATTAAGTACCACACAAAATCATTTTCTACTCTATGAGTAAGCAGCTTAACACAAGAAAATTGGCTCTAGAGTCAGAACACCTAGATTCAAATCCCAGTTTCTGCATTTACTGTGTTTCCTTGGCGACAAGTAACCTAAGTCTTGGTTTTATTATCTGTAAAATGGAGGTAACAACAGAATTGTTAGGAGGGTCCAATGGGATAAGGTGTGTAAAGTACTATCAGCTTTGCAAATTCTCAATACATGGTAGCTCCTATTATAAATATAATAAAATCCTAAAAATAACTGCTATCATTTCTGAATAATAGTTACTGATATTTACCACCTACTTTATAATACTGCACTAGGCACTATGGATACGACAATAAATGAAGCAAGATCCCTGCCTTTAAGGAGGAGAGAAACAAACTTATAATAATCTATAATTACTTTATTATAATTCTAATAAAATTACAAGGGAGAAGTAAAAAGTGTTTTCAGAGTGTACAGAGGCACCTGAGGCACCTGGGTGACATAGTCGGTTAAGTGTCCAACTCTTGATTTCTACTCAGGTCGTGATCTCATGGTTTATGAGACTGAGCCCCACATCGGACTCTATGCTGACAGCATAGAGCCTGCTTGGGATTCTGTTTCTCTCTCTCTCTCTGTCCCTCCCCTGCTTGCTCTCTCTCTCAAAATAAATAAAAACAAAGTTAAAAAACAAAACAAAAACAAACAAACAAAAAAAAAAACAAGTGTATGGGGGTGTCTGGGTGGCTCAGTAGGTTGAGCATCCAACTCTTGATTTTGGCTCAGGTCATGATCCTAGGCTCATGGGATTGAACTCCACATCAGGCTCCATGCTGAGCATGAAGCCTGCTTGAGATTCTCTGTCTTTCCCTCTGCCCCTTTCCCCCACTTACTCTCAACCTCAAATTAAATTAAAAAAGGCGGAAGGGAGGAGGCTCTTGAGTGGCTCAGTCAGTCGGGTGTCCAGCTTTGGCTCATGTCATGATCTCGCAGTTCATGAGTTTGAGCCCCACGTTGGGCTCTGTGCTGACAGTTCAGAGCCTGTTGCCTGCTTTGGATTCTGTGTCTTCCTCTCTCTCTGTCCCTTCCCTGCTTGCACTTTCTCTCTCTCAGAAATAAACAAACATTTAAAAAAAAAAGAGTGTATGTTAAGGGGTCTTCAACTTAGCCTTCTGAAAGGCTATATGCACACATATGTGTACATGTGTATATGTACATGTATCTTATTTAATCCTAATAATTCTAAAAACCACAAAGCCTTTTGTAATATCAGAATGTTTTCCTATTACATGACAATTTTCTACAAAACTGAAATGACAGAATGAAGAAAACAAAAAATTGTTACCATAAACTTCATATTCATAGACTTTTTCATTAAATACACAGATTAAAGAAAATTACACTGAAAAAGGTACACTAAATTATTTTCCAACTTGCTCTTCTTGCTCAGCTAAAGCAGACAAACCACCATAACACCATCCTGGCTCTGTTATTAAATCTGGGCTGGTAGCAGAAGATGGGAGAAACTGCTAGCTTTAGGTAACGAGTCAATAACCACTGCTTTGCACTCAAAGCTAAGGCAAAAAGCAAGCATATTTTCCCTTGTAAACCTCCTCCTATCCATCTCCTCCCTCTTTTACTTGCCTTGGGAAGCAGTCTATTCAAATTAAAGTCAGAAGGCAAATAGCAACAACTCATTACAAAACTAGCAACAAGCAAATTAACTGTACTTACCTGGCTACCTCCATGTTCAGTATCAATGTATCTTGGCATTGGAAATCTGGAGTGAAGAATCTCCTGGGCATCATCCACTGGGGCTTGTAGAAGATGGCGGAAATTTTCATATTCTGGCATGTCTTGGTATCCTGACTTGCGCCACTGTGCAATGGTCTAATTTTAAAACAATTAAAGGAATTATTACTTTTAATTTCTTACCTATTCAAAATCTTTAAGAGATTTTTACAAAGGAATTAATCTTCAGAAAATAAAAAAACTATAGATCATTATTTCATTTATCTCAGGTTTTAAATTAATACTGCTTTCAGTATTTTTGAGTAAATAGATGAAAAATGAGGTTACTTCTCCTTTAAAAGTAAAAAGAAGTAATAAACCAGAAAATTTGCTAACAGAAGACTTCCCAGATACTCCAAAATTAATCACCGACTATTACAAAATCTTTATCAATGGAGTTACATTCTAGCAAGACACGAAAACATAAAAACTTTAATAATAATAGCAATAACACTATAAATATGCCTGGAAAGAGCATCTGAGTCAATTCTTTTATTAAGGTAATGGCTCCAAAAAGCATGGGATTAAATCAACCAAAAATTTAAATTTGGTTTGGTTTCTAACTTAACTGCATCAGTCAATACATACTCTGCATCACTTTATATCTTTGTAGTTAACAGAGGAACAGTCATGTGCATTTCAGACTTCTCCTTTAATTACATTAACAAGCTACTTAAAATTACACACACACACACACACACACACACACAAAAGCAAAATATTTCACTCTGTCATGTAATAGGCATTATTCTTAAAAATTAAAGGACATTAGTACTGATATCAATTAAAAACAATAATCAGTAAATCTTTTAAAAGGTCTAGATAATATTACTCAAAAGGATATTTTGAGTAACACCTCTACTCTTACAGTGCAAATCTAAAATCACAACTAAAACAATTGGAAAAGTAAATCTGCACAAGTTACTATAATTCTAGACTAGAAGTTTGAGTGTGGGTCTATGAAAAACGAATCTCTATCTTTCAAGGCATCCAGAAAACAGTACTTTCTTATACAGAGAAAGCATTTAATTATTGCTGAGTGAGTAAGTGCAGGAATGAACAGACCTCTGCTAAAGAACTGAATTAAAGTTTACTGACTACTCAAATATTCTTCTCTTTTCAATAATTTACCATTCCAATTAAGAGAAGGTATAAATTTTAATTCACTTATGCTTTAAATGAGTTTTTAGATCATGTGGAATATTTTTAAGAATAAAGTGCTTTATACACATCATACAGAATACTTTTTAAATGATTACGTGAAATAATGAAAGGGAAAGCCTGCCTACTGACAAAGGCAGACTTTTCTCCTCTTGAGGTCTTCAGGTAAAATCAAAAGTATTATACTCCTATGTTTACATCGATGTCCTTACTTTCACAATACTATGCTTTGTGTAAAATCCACTTGTTGAATCGTATGTAGACAAATGGACAAAATAACCACAGGTGGGTAAACTGCAAATGAAGTCTAAAAACCTGTAGTAGGAAAAATCATATTTAAACCTATTTTATAAAAATGGAAATAAAAGTTTATCATAGAGGAAACAGTAGCCATTTAGTGAAGAGGGGAAAGTTTCCATAAATAAAAAGACTTTATTGCACACACATGCATGCCTTTAAATGCTATGGAATCTTACCTCACCATGGTAAATCAAAATCTGGAAGAACGTGTCCATGAGAAGAATGCGATCTGCAAGAATACTGCTGCTATCAAGAAGAACCGGCTAATGGAAGAAAACAATGAGAGAAGAGGAAGATGGAAAAATAAATTATTTAAAGATACAAAATAGATCTTTCCAAGATATTTTTAAAACTTTAAATTTCTACCTTACAACTTAAGACATCTTGCTTTCATGAATTCTTACAGTATATTTTAATTTTCTGAGAAATCACAACTAAAGTAACAATAGAAAACCAGAGTAAAGCCAAGAGAAAATCAGGGATAACTCCTAAGTCTGGTGATGACCCCACTGAGTGACAGACAAAAAGCTTGGGAAAGGGGAAATTTGGAGACAGAAAAATAGTTCTAAATAGAAAATGAAAGGGAGTGGCCAGAATTAATGACATAAATTTGGGTATCACATGCATAAAGATGGTAATTAAAGCTATGTGATTATACTGTATCACTCAGAGAAAGGAAGACAGAGAAGAATCCAGAGATAGAGCCCTAGAGCATGCCAACACTTAAGAGATCTGAAAGGAAGAAGTCAGCAAAAGGAGACGGAGAAGGAACAGGCAGTGATTAGGAGGAAAACTAGTAGGTACTGCAGGTGTCAGAGAAGCCTAGGACAAAAGGTTTCTAAGGACAATCCTCATTAGGTAAATGCTGTTGAGAGTTCTGGCAAGATGTGGGACATTGGTAGCCGCTTGGTAAGAGTTGTTTCAGTGTAATGTTAGGGACAAGAATCTGAATAATCTAGGTTGAGAAGAGAATGTGAGGTGAGATCATACAGTTACTCAAGTAACTTACTGAGTTTAGCTGCAAGTGAGACCAAAGAAATGAGGTGGCAATTAGAAAAAATGTGAAGCCAAAGGTGGTTCTGTTTGTTGGTTTTTAACGTGGGTGCTATTTAGGGTTCTATGTTAATGAGAATGATCCAGAGGAACAGCAGGTGATGATGCAGGAAGGAGGAAAACTCCAAAAGCAAAGCCTTAAGTAAATGAAGCTAATGGCGTTCATGGATTAAATGGCAAGGTTAGAATTTAACAGCAGCAGGTAATAGGGATGATGGGATTCCAGATTTCTTCTAAACAGTAATCTACATTTTACAGGTATCTAAATTTACATATATTACTCTGAAATTAGAAACAAAATCTCTAAAACTCTCTTTTCTGATTCAAAGAACTACAAGACCAAATAAATAACTAGACCATCACATTAACACCTTATATTTTCTAGAAAAGTAGAAACTATGACAAACTGCTAAAAAAAAATTATAGTAACAAAATAGAATGTTTTATAAACTATTTTTTACAAAACAGTATATAAAGGCATCACGAGAGATCATGAATCAAGAGATATTATAAATACCCTCTTTATACTGACCATTCTTCAATATTATTTTCACATATAGTCATTATATACTTTTAAGTGGTAAAACAGACAACATTAGCTACAAAATAGAAAAAACTGTTTATTTGATAATAGGTTAAAATAAGTGGGACAGTTTGCTAGGAATGGCATAGCTTTATCACGGATAACTTTATCATCACCTAAGCATACATCTTTATAATCAACTGTATCTCATGTTCAAGAGAGGCTACAAGAAAATGACATTTTAAGCAAGAAGCTTTGTTCAGACAGAATGTCCTGTCAGACACTAAACCCTGGAATAAGCTACAGGTTCTAGAATCATTACCTCTGGGCACCGTTAAAGATATGAGAACAATCATAAACCCTACAGAATTTGATCAACCAAATAACTGCATAAATTGATCTTAAAAGTTTCTTCCACCTCAATTTTTCTATTTTTTTAAATGATTTCCTAGTGCAATCTAGCATATAATAAGCACTCATAAATATCTGCAAATATATGAATAATGTAACATAACTTCTTAAACTAAATTCTTGTATGTAGTAACTATATTCCAAGAAAAACTTAATTGTTTTCACTTTTTGATGACACATCACAGCAACAAATTTTTGTTTTCTGTTTCTCTTACCTCTGGTGGTCCACTAAAAGAATATGCATACAGAATAGGCTGAATCATGATTAGAGACTGAGTCAAATCTTGACGCATAAAATGATGACGATAATATGAACTCTCATCAGGACTATTGTTAAAAACTTGCAAGAAAGGAGATCTTCTTAAATGAAACATAAACTACAAGAAAAAAACATGTGAGATAGGTTTTACTGATTTTATTGCAACAGTTTACTATTACAAAAGCATCTGATTATAACTATTAACACAATAAAACAAGTTATAATAAGAACATTCTAAACTGTACTCCTCAGAATCTTACTATGATCTTTATCAGTTATTTAAAAATATAATTCAACAAGAAGACACTCAGTTGAGTGTACAACTTTTTTATTTTTTTTTTACATTTTATTTTTGATATATATATAGAGAGAGAGAGAAACAGAGCACAAGCGGGGGAGGGGCAGAGAGAGAGGGAGACACAGAATCCGAAACAGGCTCCAGGCTCTGAGCTGTCAGCACAGAGCCCGATGCGGGGCTCGAACTGACGAACCGCGAGATCATGACCTGAGCAGAAGTAAGACGCTTAACCGACTGAGCCACCCAGGCGCCCCATTGGGTGTCCAACTCTTGATTTTGGCTCAGGTCATACTTTCAGGGTCACGGCGTCCTATACGCAGCATGGAGCCTGCTTGGGATTCTCTCTTTCTCTCCCTCTGCCCCTCTTCTCCCCAGCTCACATGTGCACTCTCTCCCTCTCAAAAAATAAGTTAATTAAAAATATGTGTGTAGGTGTGTGTGTGTGTGTATGTATATACAAAACAATAAAAAAATTAAAGTAAAAGAGGTGACTCAAAAGGAAAACAAAAATAGGAACAAAAAACTCCTTGCTCTGGTCTAAGTTATATTACATGGTGCATTATCAGCATCCTTTGTTTTTATTCCTCATATCTTTGGCCACAACTCTGAACTTTTTTATTACTATTCCTTACCACCATCAAAAGACTCCAAGAGTAAAAGTAGATTAACAGATTTTCTACTTTTTGTAGGGCTCTCAAAAGTTGTACTGGGAAGGGTCAGCGATGACAAAAAAAAAAGAAAAGGACTTACATATATTCACATTTTTAAGTTCTTCCTCATCCCTAAGAAACATTCTCTAGACTTTTTTTCATTACTTCTTTCTCCTTTCATTTTCCTTCTACCCACTCCTCATATTAAAGAGCTCAAAAGGGGAAGAGTTAGGCCTGAATAAGAGTCTCAGATACAATCAACAGAATCAGCTCTCCAAAGAATTCTCATTTGTCTTGGAGTTTCCTCCCAACTTCCTTCAGCCCTCAGGGCCCAAGTGCTTGTGTGTTGCTCCTGCCTGGGACTCAGTCCACGCTTCTTTCCCAGCAAAGGCAGCTCAGTGACATTCTCATTCCTTTTCTGTTTTCAGTGATCAGAACTCACTGAGAGGCTCTCTCATCCCTCACCACTTTAGCCATTCCTTACTAACAGAAATGTGTAATTGGTAAATTTGGGGGTAAATATTTTAGAAATAAAGACCTTCTTTAAATGTAAGCTATGCCACCTTTTGGAAGACCATCAGGCTTTGAAACCCCCCCAAAAAAATTATTTCTGGGCCCTCTGCTATTTCCAATAGAGGGGAAAAGATGGGATGTCCAGATCTCTTGGGAGATCTATCAACTATCAAAAGCCTAAAGAGAAGGTTTGGAGTTAGGAGAGAAGAAAAAGGAAAGTGTATGGCTTTCAGTCAAATACTTATTAGGCTAATGCCTTCATTCTCTTTCCTATTAGTTTCTGCTACTAATAGGCCTAAGGATTCCCAAATCAAAACGGTTCTGTCTGCTTTAAAACAAATAGACTCTGCCTTTTGCTAGTTCTCCAAACCTGCAACCAGAGGTTTAGGGAAGTCTCCCTGCATAAACAAGTTTCTACACCAGAGATCAATAAAAAATGTTCAAAAAAAATATTAATAAGAGTAGTTCAGAAAAGAAAGCTGAAGGTTTAAGCAAAGTTTTCATGGGCAAAATTTAAATTTCCACATCTCAATATAATCATTATTCCAGACTGAGCTAAAATGCTCCTTCTTCTATAAAGGTGTATCACAACATTCACTTGGAAGGATTCCTCTAAATTTCCTTTAAGTTTTGCATATCTCTCATAGCATTTCTCTCTTTCTGTTCTGCATTAGGTATATTTCAAATGACACCCTTCAAACTGAAAGATCCTTGAAAGGAGGATCCATGTCAGCCATCTTTATTCTCCTAAAGTTCCCTTCACACAGAACTCAGGTGAATAAATGTTACCTATGCTATTCATCATATAAATAAGCAACCTAGACTTTTTTAAGTATCGATCAAAATAAGACAGGTAGATTCAACTACCCAAGTGGAAAAACTTCCCTAAGATACATAAAATCAGCTCTTTCTATTTACCTGGTATATCAGATTGTTCTGTAAGACTAGCTGACCAGTAAAGTTACTTCCTTTTGGTACTACTGTAATTAGATCCTTTATATTAGATGGAAAGTAAAAGTTAATCTGCCTGACATCTGATTCTACTCCACACTAGGACTCCAGTGTAAATTTCTACTCACCACAAACAGATGAATATTTTCAAGGCCATCATAAAAATACTATACATTTAGGGGTGGGTGTAAAAAAAAAAAAAATACTATATACTTTTCACTGACTACTCAAGCACAATAGTGATTTCTTAGCTATCCCAAACTTACAACATTACCAAAAGAATAACCCAATACAACAGGTCCTATAAGACGAGTAATAAAATACAACAGGAAAAATGAGACCCAATGCTACTGCCAACACTAAGAAAAGAACATGGACCTTTTATCTACTCACCTGAGGGTAAAGGGAGAAAGTTTCTGAAAATCTGAAGGAGCTTGGATCATCTTTGTGATATTCTCCAAATTTCTGACACTAAATAAAATAAAATGTGTTAGCAATATTTTCCCTGGCACACAGCTAAACAACCCTCTTGCCTATATGTTTTCTATTTTTAAAAGGCTATTACTCTTTAGAAGGCAGATAACTGATATAGGATAAAATTTGAATATTACTTATAGACTTACCAAGAGAATAATTACAACTAAAGAAATACATTTGAATTTGAGAAGCAAACAACATATTGCTCCAATGAAGTAACCACTCATCTTCAAATGTTTGGATTTTTTTTTTTTTTTTTTTTTTTTTGAGAGAGAGACAGAGGGCACAAGTGAGAGAGAGTGGGAGAGGGAGAGACAGATAAGTGGGGCTCACCAAAAGCAGGGCTCGAGCTCACCTGATGTGGGACTTAAACTCACAAACTATGAAATTATGATCTGAGCCAAAGTCAGATGCTTACTGACTGAGCTACCCCAGGTGCCCCAAGAAATCTTTTTTTTTCTTTTAAGTAAGCTCTATGCCCAACATGGAGCTCGAACTCATGACCCAAGATCAAGAGTCACATGCTCTACCAAATGAGCCAGCCAGGAGCCCATTGTTGTTATACTTGGGTAACCAGTGATATCCACAAGGCTAATTTTCAGAGTAGGGCATGTTTGAGACTTACGTCCAAAATTTTCCCTGCATTATTAACATTTTGTATATCACTAAATATAATCTATTATTCCACTGAACATTTTTCATATAACTAAGTATAATCTATTATTTCATTTTTAAAAGCTGACTAGTATTCCACTACATTAAAATATACACCATAACAATCTTATCTAATCCCTCACTATTAGCATATATATTTATCCTGTTATATCTTTAGGATAAATTCTTAGTTGTAGAATTTCTAGGTAAAAAGAAGTTTTTAAGTTTTTGATATATGTCACCAGCTACCTTCTACATATAAGGTTATACAAATGTTTATAAAAGTTGTACAATTCAAACCTACAACCTATGATGCTGTTTCCCTGAATACTAACCAATTCTTAAGCATTACTGTGTTTTTCTAATTCTTACCAGTTTGACAAATATTGTTGTCTTTTTCTATTTTCTAACTTTGATTATAAATAAGATTGATAATTTTTTCGTTATGTTTACCGGTCACTTGCATTCCCTCTTTTGCTAATTCCTTGTTCATGACCTTTGCTCTTTTTGCCCAAATCTTATTGATTTATAAGAGCACATATACATGAATATTTCCACATTCTGCCAAATGTAAAGAATATGTCCTACATACAAATCATACATAAAAGATGGCATTAAATTCTGCTAATGGTATTTTTACCACACAGATTTTGTTTCATTTTAATACATCTCTTAATATTCTTATTTAATGCTCCTGCTTTTCATTTCATGTTAAAAGTCCTTCTGCCTCCAGGTTAAATGCATATTAACCTATTTCCTGATAAATATAGCCTAAAGTATAAACTATATATACAACCTAAATAAAGTATGTATCGGGTATAAGTATATATGTATAGATTAAAGTTGTATAGGTTATACTACAGATAACAATATAAAACTTGCATTATATATATATATATATAAATATATATACACATTTCTAATCTTTGCATTACTTCCTAAAAAATTTTTTTTTAATTTTTTTAATGTTTATTTATTTTTGACAGAGAGAGAGACAGAAATGAGCGGGGGAGGGGCAGAGAGAGAGGGAGACACAGAATCTGAAACAGGCTCCAGGCTCCGAGCTGTCAGCACAGAGCCTGATGCGGGGCTCGAACTCACAGACCACAAGATCATGACCGGATGCTCAACCGACTGAGCCACCCAAGTGCCCCACTTCTTAAAAATTTTTTGAACATTTATCAAGTGCCCTAGCATTAATTACTGGAATCATGAGGAACAGTCCTATACAACCTAACCAAAACACAAATATAGATGGGAAAAAAAAAAGATTGAAGCATAAAGGAAGTGTATCAAAGATTCATGGTCTGACTTATTCAACAGTTAATAAAACCAGGCAGATAAAGCAACAGTAATATAATTTTCTTGAGGAAAATAACACTTGCAAGATATCTAGTTCTGTCTTTAATTCAGTAATTATTTATGCATAAAGGCATACAAACAAAAGGACCCTAATGGTCAAAGTCTAACCTCTATAAGAAAATGGTACTGGGCACCGGGTGGCTCAGTCGGTTAAGCGTCCGACTTTAGCTCAGGTCGTGATCGCACAGTTCGTGGGTTTGAGCCCCACGTCGGGCTCCGTGCTGACAGCTCAGAGCCTGGAGCCTGTTTCGGATATTCTGTGTCTCCTTCTCTCTCTGACCCTCCCCCGTTCATGCTCTGTCTCTCTGTCTCAAAAATAAATAAACGTTTAAAAAAAATTAAGAAAAAATAAAAAGAAAATGGTACTGACAAATGTGGTCATCTTTTTTTTTTTTAATTTATTTTTTAATGTTTGTTTATTTTTGACACAGAGAGAGACAGAGCATGAACGGAGGAGAGCCAAAGAGAGGGAGACACAGAATCCGAAGCAGGCTCTAGGCTCTGAGCTATCAGCACAGAGCCTGACACGGGGCTCAAACCCACAGACCGTGAGATCATGACCTGAGCTGAAGTCGGACACTCAACTAACTGGGCCACCCAGGCACCCCAGAAATGTGGTCATCTTTAAAAACAACACATCTAGGGGCGCCTGGGTGGCTCAGTCGGTTAAGCGGCCGACTTTGGCTCAGGGCATGATCTCGTGGTGAGTTCGAGTCCCGCGTCAGGCTCTGTGCTGACAGCTCAGAGCCTGGAGCCTGTTTCAGATTCTGTGTCTCCCTCTCTCTGACCCTCCCCCATTCATGTTCTGTCTCTCTCTGTCTCCAAAATAAATAAACGTTAAAAAAAAAAATTAAAAAAAAAACACATGTAAAGTGCCTTGTCACACTAATGTTAAGAAAAAATTTGGCTGGGGTAGCATTTAGTAGGAAAGTCCCAAGAGTCTTAAACAAGAGACATTTCCTAGGCCAAATCTAATCAGATGAACTGAACAGGGAAAAAACAATTATTTTCAAAATAACTAACAAAACACTTGTTAGCGGTAAACCAAAAGTCTAAAATAGAAAAAAAAAAAGTCAAATATCAAGTTTAAGTTGTAAAAGGATGTCACTCAGTAGAAAAGGTCAGGAGTCAAAAATGTAAGGAACAACAACAAAAAAGGTAAGAAACAAATCCATGAAGCTGGGCATAAATAAGATGGACTCAAAAAGAGACTGGGGATGGATGCAACAAATCATATGTTGATACCAGTGTCTTAAGTGATTCTGACAAAGGGAAGCAAAGACTTAGAGTAAAAATGTCAGAAGCAATTGTGGTACGGCACCGATCTGGCCATACATTGCCCCATTATCTACAAAACAGTCTTTTTTAAAAAGATGCTTGGTTTTGGGGCACCTGGGTGGCTCAGTCAATTAAGCATCCAACTTTGGCTCAGGTCATGACCTCACGGTTCACGGGTTCAAGCTCCATGTCGGGCTCTGTGCTGATACCTCGGAGCCTGAAGCCTGCTTTGGATTCTGTGTCTCCCTCTCTCTCTGCCCCTCCCCCCCCCCACACGCTCTGTCTCTCTCAAAAATAAACATTAAAAAAAATTTTTTTTTTTTAAGATGTTTGTTTTGTTTTTTGGGTTTTTTTTATTTTTTTGAGAGAGAATGCATGCACACAGGCTTGCATGCAGGAAAGAGACAGGACATAGGGAGAGAATCTTAAGCAGGCTCCGTGCCTAGCTCAGAGCCTCAGATGTCACTACCGTGAGAACAATGACCTGAGCAGAAATTAAGTCAAACACTTAACTGATAGAGCCAACCAGGTGCCCCAAAAGATGTTTAACAAAAATTAGAGTCATCAAGAAAAAAAGAAAATTATATTCACTATGCCAAATTAAGGCAAGAAGTTTGATATAATTTCATAGATTTTTTTTCATTAGCAAAAATTTACAAAAGTATAGTACCTAAAAGGTATTACTAACCCCTTCTCTATTTGTGTTATAATTGCTACAGCTAAAATTTCAGCAGTGCGAAATCAGTACAAAAGTGTTTAGCTTCCATAACTAAGGTTCATTGGTCATCACCTGAAGCTTCACTTCAACTGTATGCTAATATTCAATCAAAGAAAAATGTAAAGATCACCTTCTCACCACATTTACCACATATGAGGGTCTCTTAGTCACTAGGGGTTCATAAGAGACTGTGATTTTGTCAAAAATTGGTGTTTGAACTCTGCATACCATAAAATGCCAGCCACGATGATGGACAGTTTTCTAAATCCTATTAGCAATTTCTTCTAGCCATCTTACAGTCCTGTGTGGCACTATGCAGTAGGACTATGCTCACTTGGAGAACTCCATTTCCAGTTTTTGATGTAAGACAAGGGAGGCCACCAATAACTGGTGAAAGCTATTTTGCCCAGAAAGCAGGGTGATAGTCTGATAATGCCAGCCTCTTCCTCCCAAATTACCTCTACCAATTTTCTCTTACACACGTTTGCCAACTGAATTATAGGAAGAGACAAGCTAGGGGTGCCTAGGTGGCTCAATCATTTAAGCGTCTGACTCTTGATTTCGGCTCTAGTCATGCTCTCACGATTGAGATGAAACCTTGCATCAAACTTCACATGGAGTCTCCTTGGAATTCTCTCTCTCCCTCTCTCTCTGCCCCTCCCCTACTTACATGCATGCTCTCTCTCTCAAAATAAATATGTTTTTAAAAAATGGAAGATATGGGGCACCTGAGTGCCTCAGTCGGTTGAGCGTCTGACTTTGGCTCAGGTCATGATCTCATGGTTCACGAATTCAAGCCCTGCATCGGGCTCTGTTGCCGACAGCTCAGAGCCTGGAGCCTGCTTCGGATTCTGTCTCTTCCCTTCCCCTGACTGCACTCTGTCTCTCTCTCTTAAAAAATGAATAAATGTTAAAAAAAATTTTTTTAAAAAATGGAAGAGACAAGCTATACTGGTGTGACAGAAGAGTAAAATTTTCAGCATGCCATGACTCATCTATTCTCTATCCCCAAAAGCCCTGCACTGCCATTGTAATGCTATAAAACTGCAGAATGTGCAGACATGAATTATAATTTTAGGTTTTTGTAATTTTGTACTTTTTGTTTAACTGTCTCATTTAGTTCTTTACAAGGCCATTTTGTTTTATATTTTAATAGTATTTCTGTTTTACAAGTATGTCAAACAATGCAGCAAATTTTGAAGTTCAGGTGTAAGATAGAAGAAAAAGATTCTAGACATAAGCCCACAAAGAATTCTAAAGAATTATAATCTTCTGAGTCACTTCACTACACTCGTGCAGCAAAGGACACAGAAAAGGTCTATATTTACAATGAAAGCTACTTATCAGTGGGTTTTATGTGGACTGATAACCAAGTTGTACTATTAAATTTTCTGTCATATTTGATAACCTACAAATTCAGAAATAGTTCTAATAAAATGCAAAAGCACTTTCCTACAAATCACAGCCATTTAGCAAATAAAGGTGCTGATTACTTCAAATACCTTCTTCTCAAAACAATAAAGTATTTATTAAAACAAAGTCACCTTCATTGAAAAGGCTCAGGAAAGGGCGTGCCTAGCTGGCTCAGGAGGTAGAGCATGAGACTCCCAACCTCAGGGTCGTGAGTTAAAGCCCAACATTGGGTATGAAGCCCACTTAAAAATATAACAGCTTCTCTATTCAGTTTGATGAGTCAACTGATTTCACTAATGTCATGTCTAACTGCTAAATGATAGTGAAATTCAAGAAAATGTTTCTGCTGTCCTAAACTAGCAAAAGTCAAAATATATTTAATATTTTATCTTCCTATCTAGAAACAATGGTTCATCTTAGAGGAACTGTGTTGGTATTTGTACTGATGGTGTCCAATTGATGGTTGACTCTATGAGAGGTTTTACCTCTTTTAAAAAGATATGCTGATGTTGTAACACTGTTTTCTTCACAGAGAGGTGCTAGTATAAAAACACTCTTGAAGTTAAAATGAAAAAAAAAGTTCTGGATGACGCTACTTAACGACAAATTTTATTTTATTTTTTTAATTTTTTTTATTTTTGAGAGAGAGAGAGAGACAGACAGAGCACAAGAGGGGGAGGAGGCAGAGCGAGAGGGAGACAGAATCTGAAGCAGACTCTAGGCTCCAAGCTGTCAGCACAGAACCTGATGCGGGACTCGAACTCATGGACCACGAGATCATGACCTGAGCCAAAGTCAGACGCTTAACTGACTGAGCCACCCAGGCGCCCCTCTGATCTTATTAAACAAAGACTAATTCACTCAAGAATGTGTTAAAAACTACATAAAAATCTAAACAAAGAGCACAAAAAACTCCTGCTAGAAACAGAAATCTGATAGCTTAGGGGCGCCTGGGTGGCTCAGTCAGTTAAGCGTCCAACTTTGGCTCAGGTCATGATCTTGCGGTTTGTGAGTTCGAGCCCTGCGTCAGGCTCTGTGCTGACAGCTCAGAGCCTGGAACCTGCTTCAGATTCTGGGTCTCCCTCTCTCTCTGCCCCTCCCCTGCTCATGCTTTGTCTCTCTCTGTCTCTCAATAATAAATGTTAAAAAAAAAAAAAGAAATCTGATAGCTTAGCAGAGAGAGTTCTCAACAGGGTGTTTGACTAAAATAATAGGCCAGAGTTTGCTGAGTAAAAACGGGGTATTAAGAACAGAACTTAATTGGGGTGCCTAGGTGGCTCAGGCAGTTAAGCATCTGACTGTTGATCTCAGCGCAGGTCATGATCTCATGGTTCATGGGATCAAGGCTCACATTAGGCTTTGTGCTGACAGCACAGAGCCTGCTTGGGATTCTCTCACCCTCTCTCTCTGCACTTCCCCTGCTTGCTCTCTATCCCTCTCTGTCTCAAAAAAAAAAAAAAGAATACAACTTAATTGGGGCACCTGGATGGTTCAGTGAGTTGCACGTCCACCTTCAGTCATAATCTCATGGTCTGTGAGCTCAAGCCCTATGTTGGGCTCGCTGCTGTCAGCACAGAGCCCGCTACAGATCCTGTGTACCCCTCTCTGTCTGCCCCTCCCCAGCTTATGCTTTCTCTCTCAAAATTAAATATTTTTTTTTTTAAACTTAAAAAAAAAATCAGAACTTAATTAAGCATTCTAGGTCATACTGTAAATAATGGGTTCCTGCCGTGTCAAAAACCCAAATATACCATCATTATCAATAACTTTACTAACACATACTTTAGTAACATAGATCCAGATAATCAAAACTTACCCATATTTTTGTATGTTAAAGTGTATAATTTTTATATCCCAATTAACTTCTCTTAAATAAACACAGAAAACTAAAACCATAGCAATGAAGAAAAAATATGCAAATAAGCACTAAAAAACAGTCACAATAATTTAGGATCAAATTTGGAACAAATGATATACCAGCACCCCCAACCAAAAAAAAAAAGAAAGAAAAAGAATAGGTTACATAATTATCACTCTTTCATTTTAAAGAAAAAGGTATTTTAGCTCAGTTGGAGACATAAAGGTACTTACTATTCATTCAAGCTGCCTTTCTCAGCAAGTTGAATAGGTATCCCTCATACAGTCTTGCAGTTAAAGTGTTAAATATGTTGAAAGAGATTATCAGCAATAAATACTTGTGACAAAAACATACAGATTGAATAAAGCACCATGTTTCCATCTTACCAGTCGAATGAGCTGTCTGTCTAGCCATCTAAGGACATCTGGTCCTTCCTCTGTTTCCGCCCTGTATATTGCCAGCCGGGCCATAAGAATGGCAGCTGCCTCCTGGTCAAAAGATGCAGCAATGTTTTGGATTTGAGTTTGAGCATCCGCCCAGCTAAAGCCAAGAAGAAAGCATAGAAATGCGCTGCATTATTATATTCACAATATCATAGTTGACTATGACACAGATTTAAATTAAAATGATGCAGAAAATTACTCCAATATTTCAAAATTCCAACATCATCTGGAAAATTAACATTTTAAAAATCACTAACAGCAGTTTCAGTATAGCATTATTTTTCAGAAAAATATATCCAAACCTAATAAAGTCCTCTAAAGTAATTATTTTATTTATGTTTTTATTTTATTTTTGAGAGAGAGAAACAGAGTGTGAGTGGAGGAGAGGTAGAAGGAGAGGGAGACAGAATCTGAAGTAGGCTCCAGGCTCTGAGCTGTCAGTGCAGAGCCCGACATGGGGCTTGAACTCACAGACTGTGAGATCATGACCTGAGCCGAAGGGATGCCCAATTGACGTAGTCACCCAGGCACCCCAAGTCCTCTAAAGTAATTATAAAGACAAATCTCCAAACACACTCCTTAAGACATTAAGATTTTTACAACTAAGAAAATAGCACAGGTATGTGTGTGAATGTGCACATGTGCACATAGATACACAAGTCTCTATATCAGACTTTAAATTGTATTTCTTCAAGGGCATCTGGGTGGCTCAATAAGTTAAGCCTCCGACTTTGGCTTGGGTCATGATCTCCTGGTTTGTGGGTTTAAGGCCTGCATTGGGCTCTGCACTGGCAGTACAGAGACCATTTGGGATTCTCTCTCTCTCTCCCTCTCTCTCTGCCCCTCTCCCACTTGCTTTCTCTATCTTATTTAAAAAAAAAAAAAAAAAAAAGAGGGGGAGCCTGAGTGGCTCAGTTGACTGAGCGCCCAACTTCGGCTCAGGTCATGATCTCACGGTTTGTGAGTTCGAGCCCCGCATCGAGCTCTGGGCTGACAGCTCGGAGCCTGGAGCCTGCTTCAGATTCTATCTCCTTCTCTCTCTGCCCCTCCCCACTTGTGCTCTGTCTCTCAAAAATAAATAAATGTAAAAACATTTAAAAATAAAAAAAATAAAATAAAATAAATTTCAAAAAAGGAAAAAAAAAGAAAATTTATTTCTTCAATTTTTTAAAGGCAGAAACATGGAAATATAACAAAAATAAGTAACTCATTTACTAAACTGTAAACTAAAAATTATCAAAAATTATTTTCTCATTGGTATTTAATTCAATTAATGGAAAAAAATGATACAATTATAGTTTCTATGTATTCTTTTCCCTCCATGCTAAATGTTAGTAAAAATTTTAGTCTAAGGGATTAATTTGGTATTACACATAAAATAGCAGTAATCTATTAAATTCACATGTTCTATAAATCCAATCCAGTCAAACTAATCCTGGGGAGACCCAGCAACAGTTTTTGTCTAATGTTTCACAGAGTTTTGTAATACTTCAGTTGATTCTAATTCCAAAGTACCTCACTTTAAGCAAGTCTAGAAAAATTTAAAGATTTTTGAAAAGCTAGACCACTTTTGCATGACTCCAAGATGCAAGAAGTCATCCCCCCAAGATTTAGGCAGTAACATATTCAAAATTCTTCCTTCTTTATTTTTAATTTTTTTCAAGTAGACAAATAATTTTTTAATATTTTCCAGATGACTGGTAACTGTTAAGTATCTCAGTCTAGAGATATAGCAAGAGGCAAAAAAGAATGAGAATCAGTAAAAGAATAAGAACCAGCAATTTTGAAATTATTTTTTAAAGTAATTTAAACTTGGTGGTTATACTAATGGTTTACATTATTTTTTAAATTTTAATTTAAAAAACTTTAATTTTAATTAAAAAATTAATTTAAAAATTTTTTAATTTAAAAAATTTAATTCAAATTTTAATTTAAAAAATTTTTAAATTTTAAATTTTAATTTAAAAAATTAAAAAATTTTAATTTAAAGAACTAAAACCAAAATTATCTAAATCAGCATTTTCCCAACTAAGATGACCATGATATTCTCTTGCTGCAATCTGAAACATAAAGGTGACATTTTAACTACATTGACAAGTAAGCGCATGCAAATTCACGAATTAAATCTTATTTAGCTATAAATTAAAAATTATGCTCTTAAAATAAAGTTTAAAGAGTTTGTTCACATTGTAAAATCTATCTTACTTCCAATATCCCCTCCTCACTGTAATTCTTACAAGTAGTTTTAAACCAAACTTCCCAGGTCAAAGTTGTTTTCTATATGAAAAATAGGGTAACTTTTGACTGTATCTCAGGAACCTGAGTTCTTTACTTTCACATGGCTCACTTAAACAAGTACACTCGCCTAGGCCCCTAAAATCATATTACTAATAAATAAAGAAAAAAATAAGTGCTGATTATTCAAAATAGGATAAGTTAATTTGAAAAGATGGGTGTTTGGGTGAGACATGACATAAATAGCACCAAAACATACATGATATATAGCTCTACAATGGCCTCATAAATTCTGTGCAAACTGAAAATATATAGGGGCACCTGGATGGCTCAGTGGTTAAGTGTACGACTCTTGGTTTCAGCTCAGGTCATGATCTCGCAGTTTCATGGGTTCAGGCCCTACACCGGGCCCTGTGCTACCAGCGCAGAGCCTGCTTGGGATTCTCTCTCTCCCTCTCTCTGACCTCCCCCACTCATGCTGTCTCTGTCTCTTCTCAAAATTAATAATAAAATAAAAACTTAAAAATATATAAACCCATGAAATTTCTCCAAGAAACTCCCTTTCTCTCAAAAGACTACCTATTCTTGTTTGTTTCACGTTTTTTTTAAAATTCCAGTTAGTTAACATATAGTGTCATATTAGTTTCAGGAGTAGGATTTAGTGATTCATCACTTACATATAACACCCAGTGCTTATCTCAACAAGTGCCTGCCTTAATGCCTATCACCCGCTTACCTCATCCCCCACCCATCTCCCTTCCACCAACCCTCAGTTTGTTCTCTATAGTTAAGAGTCTGTTTTATGATTTGTCTTTCTTTTTCCCCCCTCTATGTTCATCTGTTTTGTTCCTTAAATTCACATGAGTGAAATCATATGGTATTTGTCTTTCTCGGATTTATTTCACTTAGCATAATACATTCTAACTCCATCCACGTTGTTACAAATGGAAAGATTTCATTCTTTTTGATGGCTAATATTCCACTGTATGTATACACACCACATCTGTATCCATTTGTCAGTCAATAGACATTTAGGTTCTTTCCATAATTTGAGTATTGTAGATACTGCTGCTATAAACATCGGGGTGCATGTGTCCCTTCGAACCAGTATTTTTGTATCCTCATGATAAATACCTCGTAGAGCAATTTCTCAACTGTAGGGTAGTTCTATTTTTAACTTTTTGAGGAACCTCCATACTGTTTTCCACAGGGTCTGTACCAGTTTGCATTTCCACAAACAGTGTAAGAGGGTTCCCCTTTCTCCACATCCTCACCAACATCTGTTGTTTCCTGTGTTAATTTTAGCCATCTGACAGGTGTAAAGTGATATCTCATTAAAGTTTTGATTTGTATTTCCTGATAATGAATGATGTTGAGCATCTTTTCATGTCTCTATTGGCCATTGGCATGTCTTCTTTGGAAAAATCTATTCATATCTTTTGCCTTTTTTTTTTTCCAGAAAGAGAGCGAGAGCACGAGTGGAGGAGAGAGGCAGAGAAGGAGAAAGAATCTTAAGCAGCCTCTACACTCAGTGTGGATCAGTCGTGGATCCCATGACCCTAGGATCATGACCTGAGCCAAAATCAAGAGTCAGAGATGTTCAACCAACTGAGCCACCCAGGAACTCCTCTGCCCACCCCCACCCCCCTTTTTAAGTTTATTTATTTTGAGAGAGAGAAATGAAAGAGATAAAGTGTGAGCAGGAGGAGGGGCACAAAGGACAGAGAGAATCCCTATCAGGCCCCATACTGCCAGCACACAGCCTGACACAGGGCTTGAACCCAAGAACCATGAGATCATGACCTGAGCGGAAACCAGGAGTTGGACACTCAACCGATTGAGCCACCCAGGCTCCTGCCTGGGTCCCCTGCCCATTTCTTCACTGGGTTATCTAACTTTTTAAAACTTTTCATTTTAAAAATATTTTACACATAAAAGCTATGAGTAGAATAAATTCCTATATATCTATCATCTAGATATATCAATTGATAGCATTTTAACATATTTGCCCCATCATTCTCTCTTCCTTTATACATAAACATACTTTTTCATTTGCCAAACTTTTTGAGATTAAGTTAGAGATATTATGACCCTCTCCCGTGAATACTTCAGTATATATCTCTTAAGAACAAGAGTATCTTATAGTCTTATATAGCCTTAATTATCAATTCATGAAATTACACATGGATTTAATATTATCATCCTATACATAAACCATATTCAAATGTCTCCAATTGTCTCAATGGCATCCTCTATAGCAAATATTTTCCTGACACAGGATTTTATCCAGAATCACATATTGGCTTTAGTTGTAACATCTCTTTAGTCTCCTTTAATCTGGACTGGTTACTAATGCTTTTCTTGCCTTCCAAGACATTTTTTGACAATTCTAAGCCAGTAACTTTGTAAAATATCCCTCAACTTGGTATGTCCAGTTGTTTCCTTAAGTAAATGTTCTGAATGTCCAATTTAAGTTGCACGTGTGTGTGCATGTGGGTGTGTGTGTCTGTGTGTGTGTGTTGAGGGGGCATAAATAAATTGACATGTTTGCCAAGAATCAAACTTCCAAGTTCCTGATATGAAGTATTAACAAATCTAAGTGAATGCTTAGTCAGCTGGGATATTTAGCTCAAATGAATAATATATTCCCCTGACACTGATGCAGGATTTTAAGTCAAAGCAAGGTAACAGAGGAGGACAATAAATAAATCTACGTATAATCCTGTGATAAGTAACAGACCATACAACCAATATTCAGTTCAAACATAAAGCTAATGTCCATCACTCACCAAAACAATCTCATGATTTTCAGGAATGAAGCTAGAGTATAAATACAGTTCAATAAAATGAGAGCTTCAGATGTCTCTGTGTTCATTTTCTAGCCCATGCTTAAATCAGGTTAAGTTTATACTGATCAACACTTTCCCTACCCAGACAATCAAGTTCAAGACAAACAGAAATAGACCAAAAACTGGTTTGCTTCCAGACACACCTCATCTAAGAATCCTTTCCTGACTAATTTTATTCCAAAATGATCTTCCCTTTGTTTTACATGTCACAAATATATACAGAGGGGTTATCAAAGGAGCTGAGAAATAATTTATTTGTAAGAAAACAGAGGGGCTATAGGTTCAGTTCAACCTGTTCTCTGTGCAAATGCTGTGCAAGAACACGTCACCAAATATATGTCTTATTCAGAGAATACATCATATAGATAGGAACAAGAAAAGGCATCTGTCATGCCTAATCACTTCCTTTTGGAAACTGTTAACTACATTAATAAATGGAGGACATGGCTTTGTTACACAAAATACTACCCTATAATATTAACTGTTAAGAGACTTCACCTTTTGTGGTCTCAACCAGTGCTACTCAAAGTGTGGTATACAAACCTAGTATCAGTTCACCATGTGGTAAGAACAGAAACTGAGACTATATGTTTACTAATTTTTAAGCAATTTAACAAAATAATTTTTTGTTTAATAAGTCTAATAATAAAAATAGGGACCTGCATTGTGAATTTTTTAAATTTCATTTTCTAGTAATGCATTTTTAGTGTATTTACAAGTATCAGTCTCCAAAAAATTGGAAGGAAAAAAACACTGTCCCCTCACTACAGAGAGGTTGAGGACTGGACTCTTCCATATCATATAGCAGACCAAGTATGTTCAAGTCCTTTGCATTCCATACCCTGCCCCAAAATTACCTATGCCACAAAGGAGACACTGAATGAAGATTTGGTACATGAATTAAATGACATTATAATAAGAGTTGAAAAAACATACAATGATAATAGTAGCTAAGAACTTTATCATCAATTGAAAAGTAATGCTATTAATTATTGTGTTATATGAGGTATGTATATACATATTATTATTGCCTATAATAGGATAATGTTTATTAGCATTTCTCCTCCTCTCAGAGAAATATGGTAAATAAAGGAAATTTTTTTATAATGTTTATTTATTTTGGAGACAGAGACAGAGACAGAGACAGAGTGTAGCAGGCGAGGTGTAGAGAGAGAGGGAGACACAGAATCCAAAGCAGGCTCCAGGCTCCAAGCTGTCAGCACAGAGCCCGACGCAGGGCTCTAACCCACAAACTGTGAGATCATGACCTGAGCCAAAGTCAAATGCTTAACCACCCAGGTGCCCCAATAAAGGAATTATTTTGAAGAATATGTCTTAGGAGTAGTTTTTTAAATTGCTTTACAGATCCTAACAATGAATATTCTGGCAAATAAGCTAAATTAAAAAGAAATAAAATGCTATTAGTCATAAATATTCATTTTATAATTATGGATGTCACTCAAAACAGAAACCCAGTTTGGAACATGAACCAGGATAGTTTTGATACGTAAATTAAATCTCTAAAAAATACAACTTACTTCCTAGCAATGGTGGTCACTCGGATGCGTCTCTGTCCACTTGAATGCTGATACTGAGTCACAAACTGGATGGCACCACGCCCTCCTTGAGGAATTGGAGCATTATGCTATGTAAAAATAAGAGTAAAAACTAAGCAAAATCTATTACAGTCTTATCATATAGTTACCCTAGCATTAATGAAATTCATTCTAAAATCGACTAGAGGGATGCCTGTTTCCAGTGCATACCAAACGGCTATGATTTGCCACATAAGAGAAATGGACCTGGGAAAGGAGGAAAATGATGAAGGATAGAGACATGACTCCAGCTATGATATCAATTGCAAGTAATATGTAATTCAGAGGACATGAAACAAAACGAAGGGAGAAGTATAAAGAAATGATGAGATACAGAAAGGCATAAGTAAGGCAATTTTGCCTAATAGTAATTGGATAAAGAGAAATTGAAGCAAGTTCTCCTCCCCTCGCTACGAAAAATGAAAACACAACTTTTAGGAAAATAATCACCTGATGAAGAGGTGACCAACAGAAAACTATTAATGAGAAAAGTCCAACAGTAGTATATAATAATGGTCCTCAGAAAGAAATAGCAAGTGGTCAATAAGAGAAACTTTCTTCATGACCTTTGACAATTAGCATTCTTGCTTTTTTGATTTTTTTTTTTTTTTTTTTTTTTTGGTTAAGAACAACTCTTTTTCACATATTTTGACGCTTAAAGAAAAAAAATGCCTGTACATGTCTTAGGAAGGCTATTTATACTTTGTGGTTCATTTTATGCCTAAAAACTATTAATATGTAAGTCAGTAATTTGTACATTATATCGTTCTTTAATATGATAACTTCTTCCTGCAGCAGAAAAAAAAAAAATCTTTTCAAGTACTGGAATCTTTACCTTCCAATCCTTTTTTATGAATTTTGACATATTAAACTTTCTTGTAGAGATTTCATGTATCGTTATATACCTTGTGACAATCAGGAGGACCTAGATACCTAATTATAAAAATGCATAGCTAGAACAGAATTTAAGATTTATTTAGTCTTCAATTTTATATTAAAACAACAACAACAACAAGAAAACTGAGACTAAAAGTTGGGTTGTCCAATGCTGGGAATTTGCAGGTTTCCCTAACATCTCTTTCTATTATAGTTTATCCTGTCACCAAAGAGTTTAGTCTTGAAAAACAGAAAATGACAAACAAAAATTCCAAAACAGAATAAGCTCTAGGTCATAATTACTATTAGAAAAAATATGAAATATTTATGGCCTAAATTGAGTACTTCAAGATAAAAACTCATACCTGATTGACAACCTCAAAATATATGGCTAAGGTTGTAGTGGGACTGAGTCCACATATCTTCCATTGACAAGTGCCACCTGTTCCTATCTCCTGTAAAAAAAAAAAAAAAAAAAATAGTATGTTTGAAAGCTAGAGAACACAATTTTTTAAGATTTTATTTTTAAGTGATCTCTATACCCAAGGTGGGGCTCAAACTCACAACCACAAGATCAAGATTCACATGCTCCACCGACTGAGCCAGCCAGGTGCTCCCAATTTATTACTATAATATATATTAAGGTAAAAGGGGGAGAAAAAACTCCAGTAAGAAAAACTAAATTTCAGGTGTCTAACTAATTTAATGAATGTTAAAAGTCTAAGATTTTTAAAGTCATATAAATTTATCATTAAATAAAATCAAGTAATTTTTACACAATAAAATTATAAAACAATTGAAATTCTTTCTAAATATTGATACAAGTTCTTAATATTGTAGACAGTATAAACTATTTAATGAAGTAATTACAACTATCCTTCTATCCAACTGTTTCATTGGTATAAAGAGATACTGACTTAACACATAACATATGCATATATAGAATACAGGTTCTCTAGATCAGAATTCCATAAACCAAACACTCTGATTCCCAAAAAAACTTCTTAGATAAGAATTTTTACCATGCAAACTGCTTAAAATTAATTTTTAAACTCTGACATTTTACAGATGATTACTCACCTTATTTGCTCCATCATCCTCTCTACAGGTACATAATTCTACCATTTTAAAGTGTACTATACATCCACTAGATGGGTAACAAAAAAGAAAGGAATTGAAACTAAAATCTGGCTAATTTGGTTACTTTGTTGGAAATCCTACTAACAAAAAAAAATTCAGATTTGACTTTCAGAAGTCTCCAAATTTCCAAATCACAGTTGTTGGGTTTTTTAGGCACACTGGGGGAAGGAATAACTTAGGCATAAAAAAACAAAAGACTGGTGACAGCACGAAGGTTTTAATTTAGGGGTAGATGGTAAAAAGGGTATGCATAAAGACCAACCACAAACAGATGTATACTAATGGAAACGGAACCACATTCTACTGAAAAACTTAGCCCACACAATAATTTTGAAAGGATTACTATAGGCTGTCATTCCAAGTCTATTGTTGGTCTGTCCTTCGAATTAACTAGATTTTCTTTTTAGAGTAAATTAAAGGTGACTTACATTTTCAGACACACAAGGTCCTTTAGAATTGAGAGACACACAGGGTCCAATAGCTCCTGAAATCTTTATTTCCCTTGAGGTCTGCAAAATAAGCATACAGTGAACACTTTAGTGTCCTCAAAGATAAGTTCAAATATACATTCAACTATAAGTACATAAGAATAAAGACATCTGGGGCAGCTGGGATCAAGCCCCATGTCAGGATCCACACTAAGTATGGAGCCTATTTAAGATTCTCAGTATCTCTCTCTCTCTCTCTCTCTCTCTCTCTCTCTCTCTCTCCCTCCCTCCCTCTGCCCCTCTCCCCATGCTCACACTCTCTCTGGCTCTTAAAAAAAAAAAAAAAGAATAAAGACACCCTTCCACATTTATAACCCAGAGGTTAATGAAAACAAACTAATGTTAAAAATAATAGGGGCGCCTGGGTGGCTCAGTCGGTTGAGCGTCCGACTTCAGCTCAGGTCGTGATCTCGCAGTCTGTGAGTTCAAGCTCCACGTCAGACTCTGTGCTGACAGCTCAGAGCCTGGAGCCTGTTTCAGATTCTGTGTCTCCCTCTCTCTGACCCTCCCCCGTTCATGCTCTGTCTCTCTCTGTCTCAAAAATAAAGGTTAAAAACAAAAATTTAAAAAAAATAATAATAATGAATCAGGGGTGCCTTGGTGGCTCAGTTGGTCGAGTTCATGACTCTTGATTTTGGCTCAGGTCATGATCTCATGGTTCGTGGGATCAAGCCCCACATCAGGCTCTGCACTGTCGGTGCAGAGCCTGCTTAGGTTTCTCTTTCTCTCTCTCTCTCTCTGCCCCTCCTCTGCTCATGTGCATGTACATACACTCGCGCGCTCTCTCTCTCTCTCAAAATAAATAAATACACTTAAAAAAATAACAATAATGAAATCAGTGGACACTTCGAGGTTTATAACTCCCAAATTTACAATCTAGCCCTGACCTAACTTCAATACTCTATTTCCAGCTGCCCATAGGAGGTCTCCATTTGGTAATCTCACCCTCAATTCAAAATAATACCGTACCCAAAATTCATACATCCTAATTCTAAACTTTAAACACTATCTTCTGTTTTTCCTCCTGTAGAAAATTTGTCACCAAGATTGGTTTCTTTCCAATCTCTGACACCAAAATTTAAGCCATTGTTAGTTTCCATCTAAGAAAATTAGAAATCACTTTTCCTACTCGAGATTCTTCTTCCTGACAAACTGAATACCATTGTCAGACAAATTTTACCTGAAACACTATTCTTTATTAACTTACAATGGCTTCTTCTGGCTACACATGCATCACCAAAATACAACTGACCACATAATTAAAACTATTTCCCTTACACTGCAATACAAACCATCCACTCTCACTGGGAAGTTTCCCCAAATATACCACGCTGATTCTCACTTCTTTACCTTTCCTCACATGGGATCCTAACTAAAATGTGTTTTCCTCAACGAACTTAAATTCTGCCATCTTTCAAAACCACTGTAATTCACTATAAAACCATTTATCACCAAGAATAAATTGTGTCCTGCATACATTCATTTTTCTTCCCTAAACCTTTATAGGACTTTTATAATCTACTGTTATTTCATTCTATCACAAATGTTAATTTTATCTATCAAAACTAAGTTTCTTTTTTTTTTTTAATTTTTTTTTTAACGTTTATTTCTTTTTGAAACAGAGAGAGACAGAGCATGAACAGGGGAGGGGCAGAGAGAGGGGGAGACACAGAATCTGAAACAAGCTCCAGGCTCTGAGCAGTCAGCACAGAGCCCGACGTGGGGCTCAAACTCACGGACCTCGAGATCATGACCTGAGCCAAAGTCGGATGCTTAACCGACCGAGCCACCCAGGTGCCCCAGTTTCTTTTTTTTTAAAGTAGTCTTCCCACCCAATGTGGGGCTTGAACTCACAACCCTGAGATCAAGAGTTACATGCTCCACTGACAGCTAGCCAGGTTCCACAAGACTTAAGTTTCTTCTTAAGAAGCACTGTGCCTTATATATCCCTTGAGATCCTCATAATTTCCCTGCCTAATGCTATACACTTAGCAAGCATTCAATAAAATAAAAAGATTACGAAGAAATATTTAATGGAAGTTCAAAGTCAATGATTTTGTAATACGCTTTTATAACACTAAACTTTTGGGTTTTTTAAATCAAAATTTGAAGTGAACAGTATCAGGGAACCTGGGTGGCTCAGTTGGTTGAGCACCTGACTCTTGACTTAGGGTCAGGTCATGATTCCACGGTTGTGGGATCGAGCCCTGCATCAGGCTCTGTACTGGGCATGAAACCTGCTTAGGAGTCTCTGTCTCTGCCCCTCCTCTGCCCACATGTACACACATGCGCATGCACTCTCTTTCTCTAAAAAAAAAAAAAAAAAAAAGAAGTAAATAATATCAACAACCTACTAATCAAAAAACAATTACTGATTATCCAAATGGAATAGATTTCTCTTCAGTTACTGATTCCCAAAATAAAAAAAATCTAGCACTCACAGAAGTAAATACAGCACTAAAAAAGAAAAAACACACTTAAAAAGTTAAATCCTATATAAAGAAAAAGCAGTTAAAGGAAATTTTACCTATATAGTATCTCCTTTTCCAATAATTATTTGTAAATGCTCAAGTAAAATTTAATGTACATTTAATGATGATACATTTTTCTGGTAAACAAAATCTCTACTTTTAAAGTCTATATTGAATTTGATTAATGATATTTAAATATTATGGTCAAGACTACAAATTTCTTTTGATAACATACCACACATGTCAAGTTTTGATGCTTACCTTTATTTCTAATGTACCACCAAAGCCCATTTTAAACTGTCCATGCATATCTTTGGTAAAAACTCTTTGAAAAGTCTGCTTGAATAAGGAAGTGTTGAAAGAGTCACCCATTACCATGTATCCTCTGCACAGAAAGAACAAAAAATAATATATGTGACACAAGTACTGGGCCTATGTGTTAAAACCAGAAAAGTAAATTACCTCTCAATACTACCAACAAATTTTAAAGATACTTTCTAAATGTACTCTACTACCATTAATTTTAAAAACTCAAATATATGAGAATATCTTCACCCTACAAATAATCTCAATCCTGAGAGCATCTGAGTGCCCCTAACACTTGCATTTGTTCTCAGTAATTTATTAACATTATTTTTTATAAATAGATAACACATCCACATGCTACAAAAATTCAAAAGATACAAAATGGTACACGGTAGCAAATGTGTCTCTTCCATCCCAGCCACCCAGTTCTCCAGCACACATTCTCATTCTTGAAAACAAATACATACCTGTATATGTATATATATGCATATACTGTCTGTGTGTATCAATCACATCAGACATAACAGGATCATGAAACTTAGCGAAGAAGAATAGGAGGATGCTATGGAACGATTTTCACTTTAAGCACTATGTACATGTACTGTACAAATTTTTTCAGTAAGCCATGTACCTGTTCTCATTTTTTTAAGTTTTAAAAAACATTAACTATCAAATAAAAACAGTTCTGAGGTACCATTTTTTCTCTAATAGATCAGCAAAAATCACAGTCCGATGACATATTCTGTTGGTGAGGTTGTAGAAACAGTTACCCTCATACACTGCTAGTGGGAATGCAAAATGATGCAACCTCAACACAAGGGAATTTTCCAATATCTAACAAAATTACACTTGTGGTTTCTCTTTAATCTAGCCAACCCACTATTAGGAATCTATCCCAAAAATATTCTGGCAACAAAAACAAAAAGCAAATATATGCACAAGTGTATTCAGTATTACTAGTTATAAAAGATTGGAAACAATCCGGAGGACCATCTATTAGAGACTAGTTGGGTAAAATATGGTACATCCACACAATGAGGTAATATACTGTTATAGACTACTATCTAGAATATAAGTGAAAATGCAAAGTGGATAAGGATATGTAGAATTTTCTCCTGTTCTACAAAAAGGGGATAGATACACCCATAAACTCCTATGCATACAAACATTTACATACATTTGCTCATATTTTTAAAATATTTTAAGTAGCTTTCAAACAATACAATAAAAATTAAAATAGGCAAAAGAATAAAACTGATATGGCATAATTAATTAAGGATAATTTTATTTTTGATACTGGATTTATGTTATCTCTGATGTTATTATATATTATATATCTTTTTAAATGTTGTTTTCTCTTTATTTGTCACTGGTATACAAAAATATAGTTGAATTTTGTACAATGACCTTGATCTAGAAGTCTTGACAACTTAACATATTAATTCCAACAGTTAGTAAATAGTTTCTTTTAGATTTTCTACTTTTTTTTTTTTTTTTTTCAACGTTTTTTAATTTATTTTTGGGACAGAGAGAGACAGAGCATGAACGGGGGAGGGGCAGAGAGAGAGGGAGACACAGAATCGGAAACAGGCTCCAGGCTCCGAGCCACCAGCCCAGAGCCTGACGCGGGGCTCGAACTCACGGACCGCGAGATCGTGACCTGGCTGAAGTCGGACGCTTAACCGACTGCGCCACCCAGGCGCCCCAAGATTTTCTACTTTTATAAACGTCATCTATGATGATCTATGTTATCACTATACCTAGTGATATGCATCCTACATTAAAGACAACTTACACTACACCACCCTACTTATCTTTTCCTTTTCACAACAAACCTCCACGAAATAACTGTCTATAACCTCACTACTCGGTGTGGCCCTTGGTCTAGCAACATTATTATCAGCAAGGATCTTGTTTGAAAAGGAGAATTTCAAGTCCCATCCTATGCACAGCCGTGATTGTTAACTTTATCTGTTAACTTTAACTGTTAAAGTTATCTGTTATCTGTTTATATCTGTTAAAGTTATCTGTTAACTTTAACAAGATAACCAGATGATCTGCACATATGAAAGTTTGCGAACTTGTAATCTCTACCAACTGTTTCCAATCCTCTCTTTCTGTTCTTTTTTTTTTTTTTAATGTTTATTTATTATTGAGAGACAGAGAGAGACAGAGCATGAACATGGGAGGGGCAGAGAGAGGGGGAGACACAGAATCTGAAGCAGGCTCCAGGCTCTGAGCTGTCAGCACAGAGCCAGACGCAGGGCTTGAACTCACAAACCACGAGATCAGGACCTGAGCCAAAGTCGGATGCCTAACTGAGCCACCCAGGCACCCCTCTGTTCTTTTTCTACTTCACTCTAAGTCAACTTGCACTGCTCTTAGATTGCTAAATCTTACAATCTCATCCATTTTTACTGCTATTAAAAAAAACGCCAGTGGGGTGCCTGGGTGGATCAGCTGGGTAAGCATCCAACTCTTGATTTCCACTCAGGTCACGGTCTCACGATTCATGGGATCAAGCCCCATGTTTGACTCTGAACGGACAGAGCAGAGACGGCTAGAGATTCTCTCCCTCTCTCTCTGCCCCTCCCCTGCTCATACTCTATCTCTCTCAAAATAAACATTAAAACACACACACACACACACACCATATTCTGACAACTCCCACATTTGTGTCTCCAGCCCAGATCTATCTTCTGTATTCTATGTTATAATATCAAACTGCCTACTCAACATCTCATGGATATCAACTGGCATCTTAAACCAAACATGTTCAGAACTAAACTCCTAATCTTCTCTCCAAATACTCTTCTTTTCACAGTCTTACTCATTTCAATAAAAGGCAATTCAATCCTTCCAGTAAATTCCTTTGATTTTCAGTTTTCCCCAAACCCTGATCCAATCTATCAGCAAATCTTCTACTTCTAAATATATCCAAAACCCAACCACTTCTCGGCCACCACTTGGTATTCCTGCATTCCTATTCACCACTGAAGGTAAATGGAGTCAGATGATCCTTTTTACAGCATTACAGATCATATCACTCCTCTACTGATCTTACTCAAAGTGAAATCCAGGGGCGCCTGGGTGGCTCAGTCAGTTAAGCATCCGACTTTGGCTCAGGTCATGATCTCACAGTTCGTGGGTCAGAGCCCCACATCAGGCTCTGTGCTGACAGCTTGGAGCCTGGAGCCTGCTTTGGATTCTGTGTCTCCCTCTCTCTCTGCCCCTTCCCCGCTTGTGGTCTGTCTCTCTCAAAAATAAACATAAAAAAAAATTAAAAAAACAAAAGTGAAATCCAAAGCCCTTACCATAGTCAAAAGACCATCACAATCTGTCCCTCTCACTCACCCCACTCCACTACTGTGGCCTCTTTGTTATATTTCAAACGCCCTATGCATGTTCTCAACTTTGCCCTTGCTATTCTGTTTGAACACTCTTCCTTCATCTATGCATATGGCTGACTACCTCATTTCCTTAGGTCTTTGCTAAAACCTCATCTTCAATGAGGCCTTCCCTTCTCACCCCTTTAGAACTGCAAACCTCATTTCCTGCATTATTATTCTCCTTAACATTTGTTACCTACTGACATCCTATCTACTTTACTTGTCTCATCTCCTCTCACTAGAACTGTGCATCCAAACATGCGGCTATTTAAATTTACATGTAAATGGGGCACCTGTGTGGTTTAGTCAGTTAAGCATCCCACTTTGGCTCAGGTCATGATCTCATGGTTCATGAATTCAAACCTTGCATCAGGCTCTGTGCTGACAGCTGAGCCTGGAGCCTGCTTTGGATTCTGTGTCCATCCTCTCTCTCCATCCCTCCCCTGCTCACACTCTATCTCTGTCTCTCAAAAATAAATAAACGTTAAAAAAATTTTTTTTAATTAGAAAATACAAAAACTTACATGTAAATCAATTAAAATGAAATTTTAAATTCAGTCCCTCAGTCACACTCACCAGATTTCAGTGGGACAACACAGAGAACATGTACAATAGAAAATTACACTGAACACTCCTACACTGGAAGATAAGCTCCATGAGGGTAAATTTTTAGGTTTCGTTCATTGTGTATATCCAATACCCTGAACAGTTTGATACATAGTAAGTGCTCATTAGTATTTATTAGATGAATAAAATTAAATAAATAAACCTGAGAAATTAATTGACATACATAATTTTTTTTAATGTCTTTGTATTTTTTTTTTAACGTTTATTTATTTTTGAGACAGAGAGAGACAGAGCATGAGTGGGGGAGGGGCAGAGAGAGAGGGAGACACAGAATCAGAAGCAGGCTCCAGGCTCTGAGCCATCAGCCCAGAGCCCGACGCAGGCCTCGAACCCACGGACCGTGAGATCGTGACCTGAGCTGAAGTCGGACGCTTAACTGACTGAGCCACCCAGGCGCCCCTGTATTTTTTAGAGAGAAAGAGTGTAAGCAGGGCAGAGAGAGAGGGAGACAGAGGACCCAAAGCAGCCTCTGCATTGTCAGCACAGAGCCCAATATGGAACTCGAACTCATGAACCATGAGATCACGACCTGAGCCGAAGTCGGATGCTTAACCGACTGAGCCACCCAGGAGCCCCCCTAATTGAGTTTTTTAAAGCCTATTTAAATTATCCCCGAAGTAATTCTTGCCAATGCAAGAGGAAGGAACACTTCCCAACTCATTTTATGAATCCGGTATTATCCTGATGCCAATACCAAAGATATCACAAGAAGAAAAATAAAACAACTATAGATGAAGATCCCTTAAGAAGATAGACGCAAAATCCTCAAAAAATATTAACAAATCAAATCCAGCAATTTGATATATATAAAAAGTATTATTCACAAATGAGATTCATCCCAAGAATATAAGGTTGATTTAACACATAAAAATCACTGTAATACAACATATTAATAGAAAAAAGGACAAAAACCATGTGATCATCTCAATAGATGTAGAAAAAGCATTTAACCAAACCTAACACCCTTTTATGACAAAATCCTCAACTAAGGATAGAAAATCCTTCAACCTGATCAAGGCATCTACAAAAACCCACAGCAAGGGAGACTGAGTGGCTCAGTCGGTTAAGTGTCTGACTTCAGCTTAGGTCAATGATCTCACAATTCGTGAGTTCGGGCCCCGTGTCAAGCTGCTGACAGCTCAGAGCCTGGAGCCTGCTTCGGATTCTGTGTCTCCCTTTCTCTCTGCCTCTCCCTGACACACACTGTCTTTCTCGCTTGCTCTCGCTCTCAAAAATAAACATTAAAAAAAAAAAAATTAAAAAAAAAAAAAAAAAAACAACTCACAGCGAACATCATACTTAATGGTGAAAGATGAAATGGTTTTTCCCTAAGATCCAGAGAAGGTAAATCTATAGACAGAAAGTAGATTAGGGGTCTAGGCTGAGAGAGAAGGAGAAGGAAACCGCAAAGGGCATTGACTGCTAATGGGTACAGTTACTTCTTGGGGTAATGTAAATGTTCTAAAACTAAATTTGGTGATGGTTCCTCAACCTGTGAACAGATCAAAAAAAACCCACATTCAATTGTATGCTTTAAATGGGTAAATTTTATGGTGTGTGAATTATAGCTCAAAAAGCTCTACAATAATAAAACAATGACTGCAGGACATCAAGATGAACTTTTCAAACAGAACTTGTGTTCTGTTCAAACAGAACAGTTATAAAACTGAATTTTAGAAAAAAATGTAAAGTGAGCTTTACTGAAAGCAATATCAAAAACTGTTAGGAGTTGTCCTGGAGTGGTAGAATGATGGCTGATTTTCCTAAACTGTCATTATTGGTCTATATTTTGTAAACTAATTATTAGCCTATAATCCTAAAAACTACAAAAATTTAAATACATACCCAGTAAGGTTGGGACAGCATTTCATCTCCAGGAGACCTGTCTGATCTAACGCACAGGCATATATATCAATAACATGACCAGTCGTAGCAGCTCGATTAGCCAATGCTTCAAAATGCTACAAAAGATTTTTTAAATCAAATCAAATCAATGTATAAACTCAACCATCCTATAAATCATTTTTCCCATAAAGATATCAAAATGGCCTAAAAAAATACTAAAACTATAACCCATAATAATTTAAGTGTGATATGTTCTAATTTTCTATAATAGAAAACTCCTCATAAAGTGATACAATAACTTCTAGAAGTCTGACACTTTCACATTTTTAAGGCATTCTAATAAACTCCTAAATTAAGCTAAACTTGGAGAAAAGGTATAAGAAATATCTTGCTCTTCATACATAAACATAGTAGAAGAGGAACACAGAACTCTTTTTCTTGGCTGAGTCCACACCCAGATAACAAAAACACCAAAATACAGAAAAACACTAACAAAAGCTGTAAGATAAACAAATACAAAACATTTTTTGAAGCTCTAAGAAAACTTCCAACCTCAAAAGGGAAATCTGGTGGCAGGAAAAAAATCCAGTAATAGTGACAAAAATTATGTTATTATTTATACTTTTATAAATATTATGACTACCAAAAAGAAGTGTTAATATAGTACAACTAAACTAAAATTGTAAACTCCAGAGAATTTTTTTTTTTTAAAGGAACACTAACACCAGAACCAATTCAAGGGAGTCAATAGTCAAAAGTGAAAATGTACTAGCACAAACTCAAATAAAATTAAAGTTACATGAACATAAAACAACTCATAAGTCAGTGATGGACTATTCACCCTATGAACAAAATATATATCTAGAGGAAGCCTCTTACAAATGAAAAACTGAAAAATTCAAGAAATTTTTCCTGAAGCAGGAAAGATATTCTTTAACATGAATATCAAAAAAGGCATACAGGGTTTCTCTCAGGCGTAATCTTTAAAGAGACACTGGGAAAAAAAAAAAATACAACCACAAAAAAAAAAAAAAAAAAAGAGCTACCTTCTGGTGCTACTATTAAGTCTTTAAATATTTACAACCAGAAAAATTGTAACTTAAACTATCAAAAAAAAAAAAGAGACTATTTCTCCAATTCTGAACAGTAGTTACAGCATCAGACTTCACAATATCAGATTTCTTATTATAAAGTATGCTTATTCTTCCTCTTCCATCAAATGAAATTTTTCTATTAAAACAAAAAACTTAACCAAATTACCTTTGTTCCCTTTTTAACATATTTGGCATTGTCTTTTTCAATGTCATGCCATGATCTTATAGGTGTCTTCAATTCATCTCCAACCACCATTCCAGGCCCCTGAGTGGCTGGACCGCCAATGAACATCATGATACGAGCACCAGTGTTGGGAAAAGTACACTATCAGAAAAAAGTAAGTTGTCAAAAGAGTTTAAAGGAAGATACAAGGATATATATTTCTAAAAGTGAATTCTGATAATTCTTTCTAGAAAACAAGAAAGCATAAATTATCCAAGAATAATCAAATGTTTAAAATGAAATTTAAACACATGGTATTTGTTTGAATACCTTTCTTTTGAAATCTTATCTTAAATGATAGTGCCTTCCTAGCTTTAAAATAATTCATATGGGGTGCCTGGGTGGCTCAGTTGGTTAAGCATCTGACTTCGACTCAGGTCATGATGTACAGTTCATGGGTTTGAACCCTACGTCAGGCTCTGTACTGACAGCTCAGAGCCTGGAGCCTGCTTCGGATTCTGTGTCTCCCTTCCTCTGCCCCTCCCATGCTCATGTTCTGTCTCTCAAAAATGAATAAATGTTAAAAAAATTTGTTTTAAATAATCTATAAGCCTGATCCCTATAAATAAGGATGCTGCTCCTGCTTAACCAGTCCTAGACTGGGAGGAGTAGAGAAGGAGTAAGAAAAGGGACATCTTCCTGTTTTGCTGCTGTAGTTTTATTTTTCTTTTTTATGTTTAAAACATATGCATGGCTTATCTTTCTAGTTTAAGATGATGGACTGAGTATTCCAATCTACCTTTCCTTCTTCCAAAGTGAAATGAGAAAAATGGTAGAATTTTTAAAATAAGTAACTACAGGGGCGCCTGGGTGGCTCAGTCGGTTGGGCGGCCGACTTCGGCTCGGGTCATGATCTCGCCGTCCGTGAGTTCTAGCCCCGCGTCGGGCTCTGTGCTGACAGCTCAGAGCCTGGAGCCTGCTTCATATTCTGTGTCTCCCTCTCTCTGACCCTCCCCTGTTCATGCTCTGTCTCTCCCTGTCTCAGAAATAAACGTTAAAAATTAAAAAAAATAAATAAATAAAATAAAATAAAATAAAATAAAATAAGTAACTACATAAATGAAAAATAAGAGTGCTATCAGTAGACTAGAAATTTTGAGGACTCAAAAACAGACAGGATTGCAAAAGCTGTATCATTTACATTCTTTTCTGAAGCTATAATGTAACTTGAAAAACGTGCTCTGTATTTTTGTCCAACAACTGCTTACGGATATTGCAAAGTATTTCTAATATAATTATATAAATACCATTAACTGTGGAACAAAGCAATTATACACAGAAAGAAGGAGATGTAAACTCCATAATGGTATTAATAAATAAATATAGAAACTGAAAGTTTTATGCAGAATGGGATATTTGCTTGGTTTCAAAGACTCTCATTTTCTAATGTTTATTGATTACAAAAGGAGGGGAAATAAGAGTAATTTTACAGTGGAAAAACATGGCAGACACAATCTTAGTAAGTGATCATGGTGATTATATCACCTTGAATGGGGCAAATGAAAATCATGTGCCACCTGGCAGGGTGTAATGAGAACACAGCGTTATTTCTATGATAGTCCTGCTGCTATAAGACCTGAATCTAATTGTGAGGACATATCAAAACAAAAGTAATTTGAGAGTCTATAAAATAACTGGCCTGAATCTTCTAAAGCGTTAAAGTCATGAAAGTCAAAGAAAAGTTGAGGGACTGTTCCACACTGTAGGAGACTAAATAGACATACCACTAAATACATGTCTCTGAATGTATTTTTAGTAAAATAAATTTTTAATAAGATTCTTTTTAGTAAAAGAAATTATTGAAATAATCTATAAAACTTGAATGAGATCTGAAAGCTAGGTGATAGTAATGTATCAGTGTTAATATTGTGATTTTAATAATTATATTGTAGTTATATACAAAAATATCCTGATTCATAGGAAACAACTAAAGTATTCAAGTGGTTAGGAACATCATGTCAGCAACTTAAATAGTTCAGAGGGAGAAATGTTCTTTACAACTTTTCTGTAAATTTGATAGCATCTCATTTTTTAAAAAGCTTTTTTTTTAAAGTCTCTTTTCTAATTATAAAGCTAAGGCATGTGTAGTGTAAAATTTTCAAATTCTACTTAAAAGCAAAATTCCCCTTATTCTACCACTGTTAACATTTGGATGAACAAACACCCTTCCAGAAGCATCTCTATACACAAAAAAATATACCACAGATCAAATTTTAAGTATTTGCTGTCTTAAGGACCTAATTTTTTCACTCAACGTTGCCTTGTAGATATCACTGATACACAAACATACATGTTTACATTCCAAAACAAAGCTATTGTCACTACCTCAAGTAGTCCTACAGCTATGGAAAGTGCCACCCCAGAGGAACGCAAAGGTCTCTTCCCCTGTGGTACAGGCCAAGGGTCTCGCTGCAGTTCTCCCAGAAGATCTGTGAGATTCATGTCTATTTTCTGTACTGGCTGCAAGAATCTGCAAAACAAAATTAAATCAAAAGTCATTTATAAATGTTTATGGGTAAGACTGTAAGAAACAAACTGTTTCCTTTTTTAGAAATAGAAAAAAGTGGGGCGCCTGGGTGGCGCAGTCGGTTAAGCGTCCGACTTCAGCCAGGTCACGATCTCACGGTCCGTGAGTTCGAGCCCCGCGTCAGGCTCTGGGCTGATGGCTCGGAGCCTGGAGCCTGTTTCCGATTCTGTGTCTCCCTCTCTCTCTGCCCCTCCCCCGTTCATGCTCTGTCTCTCTCTGTCCCAAAAATAAATAAAAAACGTTGAAAAAAAAAAAAAAATTAAAAAAGAAATAGAAAAAAGTAATTTGAATACATGGTAGACCCATGGTTCTCTAACTTTTGTGTGCATAAGAATTGGTGGGAGGACTCATTTTAACAGATTCCAGGGTCTTGTTTCTGCAGGTCTGAGAATGTGCATCTCAAACAAGTTCCCAGGTGATGCTATCTACTGGTCCACAACCAAAGTTTTAGTACAACCACTGTAAGTGAAACACTCACACCAAGTATTATATCAGGACTACGTCTTTCATTTACCAGTTAGTCAGCCTTAGGGCTACTGAAATAATTATGAGAAGATATGTCAACTCAATTTTAGTAATACTACTTCTGATTAGTAAGTTTGGGGAGGGGGAAACTACCTCTAAGGCTAAATGAAAAGTTTTTTAGGCCCTACTTTTGTTTGGCTGCCTTCAACTAGTTTATGAACTTAAAAACAGGAGATCAGGAATATATCAAAACTAAAAAAGTCCTTAACACTGTAATAATAAGAAACCAACCATTTCAGTGGCATGATTCTGCCTCAACTTTTTAGAAGACGTACTAATGCTGTGTATTTATATTCCTAAAAATATAACAATATAGTATTACTGAATGTCTATGTTCCAGTTAAGGGTACAGGATGCTTAAAAGAGCTGCACAAATTGTAAAATTCTCTTTGCCATATTTAATAATTACCTATTGGAAGGAGGTGGCTGTTGTACCTGAGGACCACGTGTAGCTTGAGTAACGGGTACTTTAGAGAGTCCCAGCATTTCCTGTAAAGAGATTATTTTTGTGATATCCATTTAAGTACTCCTACAAAGATGTATCAACTACTTACCATATGCAAAATGCTGTGCTAGGTATTAGGAACACAAAAATAAAGAACATAAAGTCTCTTTCCTTAGAATGCAAAAGGTCTACTTAGGGAGACCCTCAGGTAAACAAGAACAATGCAAGGAAATAACAAGCATAAGAGAACAAAGTATAAGGTGCTATATGAGCAAACAGGGATACTAGCTCAGAAATAGTTTATTTCTAATTAAGAGTCAAAAAGTTACTATGTAACATCAATGTCTGTACTTCTTTTAAGTTTTATCTTATTTATTTAGAGCAAGAGAGCACACACGAGTGCCAACAGGGGAGGGGCAGAGAGAGAGGGAGAAAGAATCCCAAGCAGCCTCCGTGCTGTCAGCAAAGAGCCCGACATGGGGCTCATCTCATGGGGCTCAGTCTCATGAATGTAAGATCATGACCTGAACTAAAATCAAGAGCCGGAGGCTTAACAGACTAAGCCACCCAGGCGCCCCGCATGAATGTCTATATTTCTTAACTTGTATTCATCCATCCCTTTGAGCAACTATATTTCAAGTACCTGCTATGTGCCAGGCATCTAATGGTAAAATATATATATATAGCCCCTGACCTTATGAAATTAAGATCTGGTGAAACAGACAGCAGTTAATAAAATCATTAGCTAAAAAAGTATAAAATTACAATTGTATTAAATGTTATAAAGGAGAGGTACATGGAATCGTATAAAAGGGGTTATAAGATATACATATGTATGTCTATACTTAATTTCCTGACTTAATTCCTAACCAGTTTTGTTTTGATTTTTAAGTGTACAAAATTCCTCTCTAGACACATGAAAATAATGTTATTTTACTGAAGTTTTCTTGAATCTTGGTCATGAAGTAACAGAGTAAAAGTATACAACAGAAAATCAGAAAGTCTAAAGATTTGCAAAGAAAAAATTATTGAACTAATCCTATATTTCCTACACTCCTAGCAGGAAGAGCAACTTTTTCCTAAGAACTTACTACGTGCTAGACTCTGTGCTAAACTCTTCACATATACTATTTCTTCACAGAATAATAATGAAGAATATTTTTTAATCCCTGCTTTATAAATGAAAACTGACACTCAGAAAGGTTTTTAACCTGCTAAAGGTTACACAACTAGTAAGTTGCACAGCAAGATATTAAGCCAGGGTTTGCCACAAAGCCCTGTAAGAGTTAACACTATACTGACTGTTCTTACATTATTTCCCTTAGCATGAATAGTAATCTGGTAAAGTAAGAATTATTTACCCTTTTCCACAGAGGATAAGAAAACAAGCAGAGATCAACCCAATATTACACAACTAGAAGAGTTTCGGATTTGAATTCAGGACTATTTGGGGAGCAAAGACCAGGCTCTTTTCAACCAAATGGATAGAGAAGGAAAACAAAAGCATTTCATCACAGCACAGCCCAACAATAGTTAATGCTCAGCTATGGGGACCATGGGAACTTTCTGAAGATGATGGAACTGCACTAGGGTTGAAACTAATGGCTGTAGAGTTGTGTTTTTCAGCTTGAATCTCACCTGTGATTTAGTTTTGTTTAATGTCCTTTCATGACTTGATTTCTCTCATATGCCAATGTATTTGTAGGTTTCCTAGATTTTATTTTTAGGGAGTGGGGTGAGAGTATCTTCCCATTTTTTGATTAAGCTGGTTCAGCTATGGTGCTATTCAGTAGGTATCTTCAGTGTCAGGTTCCATAGCTGAATGCCATTGTTATTATAATAATTACTTGTAATCACATTGTAAGCTTGAATTTGGGCTTATACCTGCATCTTTAGTATTTTGTACATTCAGTTATTTAGACTTTGGGAGACCTCCTAATCAACTTTGTAGGTTAAATAGACTTCATCAACTACAGTCTATTTTGAGTTTATAGTTTAATTCAGAATTGTATTAAATTGACATTTTGCATTTGACTTCATTTTACATTAGTTTGAAGTAAATTATTTCATTTTTGGATTCTGGAATTTTGAACCTTTACTGTAATTGTTAACATAACTGCCGTGAAATATTTGAATAAAGATGGCAAAAAAAAAAATAATAAAAACATTTCAATGGAGGAAAAAATTTAGTCTGTAGGCATTTATTGCCTGCAATAAAAAAGCAGGTATCTTATGTGTTTCAAATGCAATAACGTAACTCAAGTAAAATGTACTCTACAATCAGAAGTAACACTACAGAACTTTAAATAAGTTTGCAGCTTCAAAATAACAATAGGAAACAGTTACAGGCACAATCCATTCAATTTTCATGACCACTGTATAAGGTAGACACTATTTTTAACTCTTCCACAGATGAAAAAAACTAAGGCACAGAAAGATTAAACTTGCCCACTTTCTGTCCTGTCTCATGGAAACTGATGAGCCTCCTCTCCAAGGTACTCTGCTTCCTCTCTTCCTGAAGGCATCCCTATCATGTCCTCTGAAAGCTCAGCTCACTCTTGCTTTCAATTCACCCTCTTTAGTCTCTCTTCCCCTTCTATGTATAAACACATTCAAGTTCCCTTCCTAACCTAAACCTGTTAACTCGGTTCTCTCAAATTCCCACACTATTGTCTTCCTTACCTTCAACAAACCTCTGGAAAGAGCGCAAACTCTAATTTTCTTCACCTCCTCAAACCTTATTCGTGATCTTATTCACTGTTCATCATCCTCCCCATCCAAACTTGCAAATTCCTCCACTACTTTCTATCTCAGTTAACTGCAGCACTACTACCCCAGTCTGCTAAGCTTCAAATTAGAATCATTTAATATTGTTCTCAAAATCTTCTTTTCCTTTTCATTTGGGATACCTGGATGCTCCAAAGTCTGACTTCCTAGCTGTCTACTTTATGCAAGACTTACCTACCATCTTCCAGGGTAACTGTTCTTATCAACATTGTATCAGAATCATTTATAAAGTTTTTCAAATGCCTTACATGAACAATCCTACCCTCTCAACAGCCTCCCAAAACAAGCACACGTTCACTTACTTTCTCATGGTCTAGCAAAATCTCTGGGCAAAAAATATATATATATATTATTGAAAAATATCCCTAGATGATCCTAGTAAGTCACACATAACCTCTCCGCCTTGGAAGATAAAGCTTCAATTTGCTCCAAAAATAAAAATGTTGTCCAGTGTATGAAAAAATATGTACTCTTGGTTCATACATACATACAACTCTCAAGACTTAAAATACCTCCCCCTGCCAAACATAGTAAGAGTGTTCAGGTCCTAAATGAGATGTCAAAAAACAAAAGCTAATATTCTGTGGTTGCTTTCCCTCAGTCTTCAGCATGACTCTCCCATTAGCCCTTCAAATCTCTAGCAAAACACCTTCAGTCTCACCATTAAAAGTGAGGGGTCTTTGGGGCACTTGGGTGGCTCTGTTGGTTAAGCGTCTGACTTCAGCTCAGGTCACAATCTCACCGCTCATGAGTTCGAGCCCCACGATGGGCTTTGTGCTGCCAGCTCAGAGCCTGGAGCCTGCTTTGGATTCTGTGTCTCCCTCTCTCTCTGCCCCTCCCCTGCTCATATGTGTGCACAAACTGTCTCTCTCAAAAATAAATAAACTTAAAAAAAAAACTAAAAAAAGAAAAAGTGAGGGGTCTTCCATCTGTATAACAACAATTCAAGGGCAAATGAAAGAAAACTGATGTCAACATTAAATAAAGCCTTTGTCATAATACAATTATATTAGTCATTCACAGTAAAAATATTTTCTAGAAACTTAAATCCAGAAGGCATTTATAGACATTTATGGAGTGATGCCCACAGATAAGGCTGAAACTACCATTCTTGTTGTTTACCTGCAGTTGTTTGGCAGACAAATCTTTTGTTCCTCTGAACACGTAGCTTTTTGAAATGCCCTCACATCCAAGTTCATGAACCTGTACCATTCTCCCAAAAGTAATAAGTCCAACCAAAGCTGTAGGTGGTAAAAGACTCAATGACATCTGCATAGATTCTTTCAGGGCTTGTAAATCTTCATCTTCCATGCAAGTATCAACCACATAGAGGAATATCAAAGGCATCTGAGGACCACGCTTTTAAAAAATGTTGTAATAATTAGGAAATAATGTATTAACAGTCAGCACAATATACAAGGATAATTAGTAGAGGACTAAATAATTTAAAATACATTCATACAATGAAATCTTAATAAAATCATTTCAGAAATGAGAGAAGTTATCTATGCATGGAGAGATATATGAGACATATCAAAGGAAAAATTAAGTTTAAAAACATTATTTATAATTACATAAAGGAGACTTTCATCTTTGATCTGTTTAACTGCATAAGGCTTCATTTCTTATAACAAGTATTTATTTCTCCTAAAATAAGGAAACAGTAGTTATAAAGCTTAAAAAGAAAACAATAAAGATCTCAACCTGAATTAGACCATAAGAGAACTGGGAACTAGTTAGGCTGCTACTTCCTGGCGCACATGAACCATACTCTGCTTTCTCTACTAGAATCACAGAGGATATCGTTACTTTACAACTTAAATATGTAAACAACTACGTAAAGCTGTTCAGAAAGGGAAGAAAAATGATTTTCTTAACAAGGACCAATGCAAAAGTAACTTTAACAGTTAGACTTGGATTATATATCATCAGGTTCTAGCATCATAGTAACTTAACTATTTGTGAACTGACCTTCCAACCACACAGCAACATTGAGAGTGTACTGTTTATTGATCTACTCAGTATAGCAAATCACACCACACCACCCAATATCCTAGCCACCCATTAAATAACTACAACAGGGAAATTACCTTGTTCAAATTGAATAGGACAGTTCTTACCTCTCAAATGCTCCATCAATTCAATGTGGGAATCGAGAACAATGCCCTTTAGGTCATCTCAATTTAACAATTCTATTGGTATAAAGTAAATCGCCGAATATTTAAGACTTTCTTAAGGATTTATGTTCTTACCAGAACTACATATTCAATGCTAGAAAACTGAGGTAAGAGCTCCGCAGGTTGATTCAATTCAGATATACCAGCGTAAGTAGGTGGAAACTACAGAGAGAAAACAATGAACATTTTGAATGAATTATTTGCCAGAATGAAATTTTAAACTGCAAATAATTTTCTGATCACTTAACTACTAAAAACTATTTTTCATCATATGAAAAATTATTTCATCTTTTTTTAAAATATGCATTTTTCTACATATTAAGACCAGTACTACAGCATTAACATCTGCATTGGGGGTTTTCTTACCTGATTCCTTTGGTAACAAAAGTTGCAAGCCCAGAGTTTTGCTCGGTAATCCACTTGACTGTTTTAAGAAAAGATACAATAGAGCTCATGTTTCAGTTCCATTGTACAATGATCCTAATTTTAATAAAATTAACTTCTTTCTAAAAGAACTCATATTTTTAACTGTATATACAAATGTTCAAATGAACATATTATCACTTTTAATATATAGCAAATATCAGTAAAAATGATTTTTTTTTTCAAATGATTCAGTGATTTCTACACTCAGATCTAGAAAACATTCATTTAATTCAAAAATGTATTTATTCAATGCTTAATATGTACCAGCCATTATCCTAGGTGCTGGTGATACAGCAGTAAACAAGAGATCAAAGGTCCCTGCTATCATGGAGCTTATTCTGGAACAGAAAGACATACAAAAAGAAAGTAGATGTATAAATACAAATGATACTTTCAGACAGTGACAATAAGAGACTAAAGATAACAAAGAAGGATGTGAAAGTGTGTTTGGGAGGACTACATTATTTATTTTTTAAAGTTCATTTATTTATTTTGAAAGAGAGAAAAGGGAGGGGCAGAGAGAGAGGGAGAGAGAGAATCCCAAGCAGGCTCTGTACTGTCAGCGCAGAGCCCAATGGGGTGGGGTGGGGATCAAACCTAGGAACCATGAGATCATGACCTGAGATGAAATCAAGAGTCAGACACTTGACAGACTGAGACACCATGGTCCCCTGGGATGGCTACTTTAAAAGAAGACCTTCTGAAATAAACAATTGAAGTTTGATCTAAATGAAAAGAACAGGGCACAGGAAAATCTAGGGGCAGAGTAATCCAGCAGAATATACAGCTATTATACAAATTCCAAGATAGGAATAAATTTGGTATGTTCAAGGATCAGAAAGAGGGTAAGGTATAAGGTAGATAACAATAAGGGAAATGGATGATATAACACACAGGGTTTTGTAAGTCTTAACTAGCAGTTTGGATTTCTCATTCCAAGTATAATAAAACAAAACTGAAGGATTTTAATAATCTGATATCCATTTGTAACATTCTAGCATCTGGATAGAGAATAAAGTACTGAAAGACAAGAATGGAAACAAGGGGGCCAGTTAGGTGGGTAATGAAATTGTCCAGTAAAAAGATGGTGTATCTTAAAGTAGAGTGTACTAGCAGCAACTGAATACAGGAGACAGAATCAGTAATGTTCTGGAGGCAGAATCAATCTGAGTTGCTAATGGACTGGGTGGGGAGACAGAATGGAAAGAGGAATAAAGGAAGATTCTTGATATTCTGGTTTATGCTATAGGAAATTGTAACATTTTTAATTCAAACACCATACCAATCAATTATGACTTCTAATGACACGAGATGGGTCTAATGACACACAGCATCTAGATATACTAGTGATTGGATCTAACAGTTCATATAGTGACAATTTTACATTTGGTCTGTAATCAACTCACTACAACTAGAATATCCTTCAATTTTACAGCTGTTTGGATTTGACTATCCTAATTTGAAAAAATAACTATAAATAAAAAAGACATTTTTATATAAATGAACAAGAAACTACATTTTTAAATCATATAGCCACAGAGGCGCCTGGGTGGCTCAGTCAGTTGAGCGCCCGACTTCGGCTCAGGTCATGATCTCGAGGTCCGTGAGTTCGAGCTCCGCATCGGGCTCTGTGCTGACAGCTCAGAGCCTGGAGCCTGCTTCAGAATCTGTGCCTCCCTCTCTCTGCCCCTCCCCCACTCATGCTCTGTCTCTCTCTCTCTCTCTGTCAAAAATAAACTTTAAAAAATAATAATAATAATAAAAATAAATCATATTGCCACATTAATTGTTTCAATATATTTTAATTACCATAAAGGATTCAAAACTGCACGGCAAGTGGTCCTGCTACACAGAACAGGTTCATACTGAATAGGTGGTAAATCAGGTCTCTCCTTCAGTGGTGTAAATAAGGCTGCTACGGGAACAACCATTCTTGTAGCTTCTAGTCGACTTGATGGCCAAACATTCCAGCTAAATCGGACTCCATCTCGTTCTTCATTTTGTTGGATGAATTCCAAATAGGTTGTCATTGTAGAGCCTGATTCTTATTTCTGTGACAAAATTTAAGATGTTTAAAAATCCTCGTAAGGAAATCTAAAATAAATGTTTTTCCCATGTTCAGCAATATTAATCCACGAGAAATCAAAATGAAATAAAGGTATTCATCTCAGAAAAAAATTAGCAAGCAACAATAACCTCACTTATAACAAAAAAAATAAATCACCCTCCAGAACCCAATGCTCATTAAGCCCAGCAAGAGGTATTTTATCCTTATTTATTCATTCTTGAAAAAGCTAGAGCAAAAAATAATAATAATAATGAAATATGTGTCCTATTTATTTAAGTGTGTATAAGAAACAAAGGTAAAAATGGGGGAAAATTTAGATCCCATGTTTTCCATATCAGCCTTGTAAGTTATATTATTCTAATGAACAGATTACTGAAACCATTAAATTCTAAAGTTCATATGGTTTTGTATGTAGAAAATGACAAGTTTCTACTAAACTTGCTAGAAGTGAATGCTTAACAGTGCATAACAAAAAGATTTTTCTAAAACTAGGTACTGCTGTTTTAGACAGGTAATTTTTTCATTGTGCAAATATAGGGAATTTGTGGCACAATAAATAAAATGCTTCATAAGTGGTGTTCCCTATGATTTACATGCCATTTAACTTCTTTTGCAGAAAATTAAGCCAGAATATTTTTTTAAATGTTTATTTTTGACAGAAAGAGCACATGAGTGGAGGAGGTGCAGAGAGACAGGGGGACAGAGATCTAAATCGGGCTCCATGCTAACAGCAGAGAGCCCCATGTGGGGCTCAAACTCATGAACCATGAGATCATGACCTGAACCAATCAGACACCCAACCAACTTGAGCCACCCAGGTGCCCCTCACCCAGAATATTTTTAATATTCCAATTTAGGAGGGCATTTTTTTTTATTATTTTGGAAAGTGGGAGAGCATTTTAAACTCTAATTTGAGGTATACAATTTCAATATAATCATTTACATTTATTAGCAGGCGGAAGAGGATGCCACTCTGGTTTGGGCCCAGTATCAAGAGACATCTCCATCTTGTTACTCTCTTACTGCCTGTCTAGAATGCCAGCTTTCCTGCCTAGGCAACAGTTCTATCTCACAATCTCAAACTTCGGCAGTGATCAGTGATGGAAGGAAATTGTAAAATACAAAGTTCTGAGAGGACAGAGAGTTTCAAGTATTAGGTGGCTGGCCAAAAGATTTGTAGGAGAGATGAAGGACATCAAGAACTGAAGAATTACGAAGGTAGGATGCCAAAAGAGCCAACATGGAAGGTGAAGTTGCAAAGAACAATAGGATGAGGAACTGATTCTAAAATGTAACTGAGGGAAGAAAAGGTATTTGAAAAAAACATACTGAATACAATAATTTTAATTTTAGAAAATTTTTCAAAGATTTGATAATGAACATTCCAAAAAGTGAAGCTCAACAAATATGACTACCTTAGCAGCTAAGAATTTTCTTTTCTTTGAAAGAAATAAGAATGTTATATATTAAACATACCTCAGTTTAAAAAAAAAAAGAAAAATTAACCACTATTTCCTATCAGAATCTCAGACACAACTAGAGAATTTTACACTAATCAAAAGCAGACAGAGTTTTCAAAGGCTGATAAGGATAAAGAGGAATCCTAAGGTAACTAAATTTGTTTAGAAAAGATTATCTTTAAACTAAATATAGAAGGCAGTTTGGAGAGACAGACTGTGAGTTTTCAAGAAAATGTGGGTGTTGAAAAATAATGATAAAACAAAGATCTGGGATAGTCAGAGGTGTGTTACATGCCAATCTCAGTTTTACTTGTTTATTTTTTAATTTTTCTCACATTCATTGATTTATTTTGAAAGAGACAACATGAGAGTACAAGCAGGGAGGGGGTAAGGGGGCACAGAGAGACAGAGAGAGAGAGAGAGAGAGAGAGAGAGAGAGAGAGAGAGAATCCTAAGCAGGCTCCAAGTTATCAGTGCAGAGCCCCACATGGGGCTCAATCTCACAAACCGTGAGATCATGACCTGAGCTGAAATCAAGAGCCGGGTGCTTAACCAACTCCACCACCCAGGCGACCCCCCCCCCCCCCAACCTCCAACCTCAGTTTTAAAGGAGAAACAGGGGCATCTGAGTGGCTCAGTCATTTAAACATCCAACTTGGGCATAGGTCATGATCTCATGGTTCCGGGAGTTCGAGCCCCGTGCCGAACTCTGTGCTGACAGCTCAGAGCCTGGAGCCTGCTTCATAGTCTGCAGATTAGCAATAGCTTCTGTGTTACAGATGTGAATATAAATTCCAGAACTATGCAAACCTTCCCATAATTTCTACAGAATGTTAAGCAAATGAAGTTTTCTGTTTATTACCTAATTGCAATGTATAATCTATGTCATCTAAAATGCATCACCAAAAAGCATTAAAATACCAGACCAATCAGGGTTTTTTATCTGAACCACAAAAACACAAAAAAATGTTTTGACTACTTTCTCAATTCTCCAAAACTGGTACATAACTAGTAGTTAGCTATGTGGCATACATTTTCTCAATAATGTTGAAGTGAGCCTGTAACCTGGAAAATAATTGACAGTATTTATTAACAACGAAAAAATTTGAGTTTTCAAGCAAATATCAAAATTTTTGAAAACCTTGGGTCCACTACCATGAGCTTCACAGCTTGCTAATATGTAAAGATTTTTCTGAGATCAGTAATGTTATTATTGTGATTTTTCTATTATATAATGAACCATGTCCACATTTAGAAAATATACCTTACTCAGTGAAGCAAAATCTCCCAAATGATCAATTCATGATGTTACAAAATCATGCGAAGGTAAAGATCCATGCATGAGTAAAGACCCATTCAAAGTGCAGAACAGACCAATGAATTTTAATGCAATAGAGTGCAAAAAGTTCATTTCTAAGATTTCAAATTTCACACTGCTATTAACCCTTGATTTATGAATTAACCATCAAGTTGTAGTGCAGTATCTTTTTTTTTTTTTTTTTTAAAGTGGCTCTGCACTGGGTGTGGAGCTTGAACTCCAAACCCCAGCGTGGGGCTCGAACTCATCCTCTTGTAGGGCTGGGATCAAGACCTGAGCTGAGATCAAGAGTCGGACGCTTAACCCACTGAGTCACCTAGGTGCCCCTGCAGTGTAGTATTAAAGAAGAATATGCAGAATTACCTGAAAAAGCTATTAAAATACCCCTTTTTCCAACTACATATCTATGTGAAGCCAGATTTCTTTCATACAATTCAAGTATAATAACATATCACAATAGACTGACCGCAAAAATAGATATGAAAATCCACCTGTCTTCTATTAAGGCAGGGGTGTGGTTTTTCTTTTTTGTTTTTTTTTCTTTTTGTTTTGATCCTCAGTAATGTTTAAGAGTCTAAAGTGGTCCTAAGGACGACCATCTTAGGACAATAGGGCTTACTTAATACCATCAAGGAACCCAGTAGAGAAAGGCTCTATGAGACTTAGCATAAAGACATTTACACACAATAACCAGATTGTAACTCCACATCCTGACTTTTTATTATGACACACTAAATACCACCTGTGTGATATTTTGTGCACAATTAACTTCCTTTTCCTCACTTTTTCCTTTCAATCTCTCTGCTCTAAGATCATATATGCTCACTATATAACATCTGTTTTATGTTGTACATTCTCACTTTCCAGTATTATTTTTTAAAAAGTCCCACCTGTTTCTTCTGAACTGGTCCAATTACATGGCCATGCACAACACCTCCTTGACTTCCCTCACCTTTCCACAGTAGGTATTGTGCCATTTCAAAATCACTAATTCTAGATTTTCTAGGTAGTGTTTTTTCTAGTGTTAATTTCTAGATAGCTTTCTAATAGAACACCTGCCAGGCTGGGCCCCATATCCAACAATGGCATATCTGAAATAAATTCTTTTTACAAACTAGCTTTTTATAAAATATCATTATTTGATCAGCACTCTCTCCCTTAAAATTATGTTAAAGCCAAATAAAAATGATTCAGACACTATATTAGGATGGAGATTTAATATAGTAGTCATATTTTTTTAAGTGGTACAAATACAAAAGACCATTCTAAAGAAATGTGTCATTTCCCAGCACAACTTATTGTGAGTGGGAGTTACTTTGGTTAATTAATTACTCCTGGTATAACTAAAAGCAAAGAAGCAAAACACTTAATGTTTCTTTAACCTAGCATATCAAATACATGCCCACAGTATTTTTAAAAGCTTCACTTATTCAATAAATAATGGGAAATTTTCAATATTAGAGCACTTTTACAGACTCTAAATGAAAAATATCCTCAGTTGCAAGTAAAATTTGAGTTTCTTCCAATCAGATGTATTTAACAATTAAGTGTGCCTCTCTACTTTTCAATTGTAAAAACCTCAATAAAGTGTTTTCAATTGCTTTCCATAGCTGTTGATCTTGGACAAAAGCTTAACCTCTATGATCCTCAATTTCTCATGAAAAAGATAAGGGGCTTAGGCTAGAAACTACAAGGCCCCTTCTAACTCTAAAATTGTATGAGTCAAATAAAAATGGTCAGACTTCCAAAACGATGTTAATTAGGCTACTGAAAAGGAGAGAGAAGGGAGACTTAACATTTATATTTAAATCTAAAACTTTTTTTAACCAAGTTAATTTGGCTAGGTATACATGGCTTTGCAGGGTGGAGGTCGAAGAAATTCACGTGAATTCAACATACCCCAGAGGTTACATGTAGATTGACCATGCTTTTCCCTTCCCACCAAAACGGGAAGAAAACACTAGCACAACAGAAAAGACTGATCGGACCTGAAAACTGAACTCCACTTGTAATTGAGGCCTAAGGCGTTAGCTTTACCTGGCAATTCTCCTTATCCCCTTTGACTCCCAAGGCCAAACTACCGGTGACGAAGTCACCTGGGTTCAAAGTCTAGGGCACTTCAGATCCAGCAAGGTAAGAACCAAGAAGCCCAAGGGTCCAGAACCGGTGATAGGCTGGAGTAAGGAAGGCAGATCGCCCGGGAGGCGGGAGTGGGCGCTGGGCGAGATGCTGAACTACCTTTTTTCACCCGACTTCTATCTTTCGCACCTTATCCAAGGGAGCTTGGTGAGGGGACCGGGCCCCCAGGCCCCGGAAAAACGAAGCAGAGCGGTTGGTGAGAGGGCGAAGGGGTCAAGATTCAAGGCTGCCCCCCAGAGCCCGCTCGCCACAGCAGGCGCGTCCAACCTGTTCCCGAGTATCATGAAGCAGAGCGGGCACCATCCCGGAGACCCCGGCCCACCCGCCCGCCGGCCCACAGCCGCACAGCTGCCCCTCCCCCGCTTTCCGCTGAGAGCCCGCGTCCCCTCCAGGGAGCCGGGAGGAGGCGGCCCAGAAGTCAGTCCCTACCACCGTGCCCCCAGACAAGATCCGCGCCGGTTGCAACCTCCGCCCAGCAAAATCGGTCCTTTCCGACGAGCTGGAGCAGCCGTGGCACTCGATCAGGGCCGGCGCCGCCCCGCCCCCGGCCTCCGCGCAGAACACGACTGGGCCAACATGGCTGGTGCCGCCTCTGCCACGTCAAGGGCTGGCGGGGCGGGGCGGCCGCGCCGGGGAACTTAAGGGGAGAGTGCGGGACCGGGCAGAACCGAGCGGGTATAAGGCGCGAGGGGAGAGGAGGGAGGTGGAAGGGGCGGGGACGGAGCCGGGGCGGGGCTACCAGGGGAGGGAACTAATGGTGAGAGTGCGGGACCCGGGCGGAGCCGAGTGAAGGGTGGGGAAGGAGAAGAGGCTGGAGGGAAGGGAGGCTACGGAGCCTGAGGGGCGGGGACAACCAAGACAAACCAGACTGGGAAACTCCAGAGGGCTAGGGACCCCAGCGGAACTGGAGCGCCTTAATCCCTTCCCAGGAACCGCGTCCGGCCCCACTCCCTGAGGGCCGCAGGCCAGAGTGGCACCTTCTGTGGCCACTCAACGTCCAGTAGGAGGACATCCTCACCTGTAGGGCCCTGGTTGATTCCTAGGACTACAAAACCGCATCTCCCAAAAAAAATACAAAGTGAGAAGTTCGTTTGTTCACTTAGTGCAACAAATATTTACTGAACATCTACAATGTGCCAGGTACAGTAGCAATGCTAGTGATATTGATGTAGGCAAAACAGGCCAAAATCCGTGGCCTGTACATTGGATTTTTGTATTCCTAGACAGTCTACCTCTTGCCTCCTATACTACATCGGCCACCTCTCCTCCCCACTACTGCAATCTCTGGCTGATTCATCTTAATGCGTTTTCTGCTTCTCTTTCCCAAAGGAAGAGCTGAGCAAAATGGGAGAGACAGAAACGGGTTGGAAAGACATTACAGCTTGGCGATCTCAAGCACCTCATCCCTAAGTGAGGTTGCTCATGGAATTAATTCCAGACATGACTACACCTAAAACCTTGCCAGGCTTAGCCCTCGAAGCATTTTAAGGAGTTGGAAAAAAGATCAAATCCTTGTTCTTCATTATAGTTGAGAAATAAGATGTGCACCAAACATGTATTTTCGGCCTATAAAGTGTATGCTAAGGTTGTTTTGTAAGGTAGAAGAGGATGACTTTGTCTGTCAAATTTGAATAAAATTCTGAGGAGGAAATGGGAATCAAACAAAATTTAGGGGTGCCTGGGTGGCTCAGTCTGTTGAGTGTCCGAGTTCGGCTCAGGTCATGCTCTCCTGGTCTGTGAGTTGGACCCTGCGTAGGGCTCTGTGCTGACCGCTCAGAGCCTGGAGCCCGCTTTGGATTCTGTGTCTCCCTCTCTGCCCCTCCCCCACTCGTGCTCTGTCTCTCTCTCTCTCTCTCTCTCTCTCTGTCAAAAATAAACACTAAAAAATAAAAAAAATAAAAAAAATAAACCACAAAATTTAGCATAGGCCTGCAAATAAGGTGAGCTCAGGATGCTACCTCAATGAGGATTCTTGACTGAAAGCACAGCAAGTAAACAGCTGTGGACTATGGTATAAAAGTGGAATAAGGACATACACAAAAAGAAACACGATCCAATAACCAATAGACATAGAAGAGAGGATCCATGGGGATCTTGGAATTCAGTGAGGAATAAACCAAAATATAGTACCTTCGGTAATTTCATTCATTTCATTGTCCCCAGAAATGTGTCTTGCCACCATGCAGCTCAATGAAGACTAAACAGTCATAATTCCCTTGTTCTTGGCTGAACAAAAGCCTCTGTTCCCTGTTACAATGAAACAGATGTTAGGATGGGTAATGAATTCATTTAGATCTGTCTTTATGTACTTTAAGATGAACTGGTTTGCATTTAACCATCAGATACAGCATCAAGATCTACTGGACCCAACTTTAGTTTTCTGGAATTTTCTTTTTTTTTTGAGTTCTATATGTAAGAATCCATACTTAATGACTTTTTAACCTTTCTTAGAGATCTTCCAAAGAACACAGAAAATAATTTTTTTAATTTATTTATTTGAGAGGGGAGTGAAGGGGGAGAGGCAGAGAGAGAGGGAGATAGAGTATCAATCCCAAGTAGGCTCCATGCTGTCAGCACAGAGCCCAACATGGGGCTCAAACCCACGAACCATGAGATCATTACCTGAGCCAAAAGCAAGAGTCAGACGCTTTTTTTAAAAAAAAAAATAGAATATCGCTTCTCGGCCTTTTGGCTAAGATCAAGTGTAAAAAAAAAAATAGAATAAAACTTGCAATTGCTTTATGAGTCCATTGGACTCTTGTAAATCTAGGATACATTATGGGATCTTAGTGATCTTATTTTTCCTGTATCTTGAAACATTCTGCTAATTCATCATGAAATGATTTACTCATCAATTATTCCAACTCTTCTTTTAAAAAGACTAAAATAATAAGACAACCAGAAAAATGATAGAATTACCCAAGACAATACAATAGTGGAGTAAGCTATCATTCTTGCATTTTCTCTTTGCAATGCCTAAAGTACTGCAGCATTTTTCAAGACCTTTGTACATGTTTTTAGTTTTCAATAAATATAGTTGAGAATTCAGAATTTGGAAGATGAATGCCAAGAGACAGAGAACAGCAATCTAGATCCTGATAATGACTGTGAAATCTTAGACTGTTAATCTTTGGATTACCATCTCCTAGATGAATTTCTCAAACTCAAGGATCATCGTGTTAACATTTCTAAGGTCAAAAAAATGTTATTTTCATCCAGTTATTCATTCAAAAGGATAACTTGGTTACACAATCTTTTGCAACAAAAATCTGGACCATCTCATTTTGCTAAGAACACATATTACAGTATTTCTTTCATCTTTTATGATGTTTATGTGGATAAATTTACTTAATATGATTCTTAAGTAGACAAATGCTAATGGCAGCTATGTATATACAAGATGATATCTAAGGAAATAGATAACCCAGAAATTAAAAATTCTTTAGGTTGATTACTTATAAAGCCAAAAATACAAAAGTCTTACAATTAGGGAGCAAAGATGGCTGTCCTTTCTTCAACAAAATTATGAGCCTTTAGAGGTCTCAAAAAATTCTTCAAGTCCTGTGTTTTGATGATACAAATGCATGAAGAACCAGAAGTAACAATTAGCTAGGATGTAGTAGTGATGCATCTGAAATCTGCAATCACTGTTTACAAGATAGGTATGTTCCAGATTCATGTATCACAGGCAATAAGCTGGTAGTTGCATTCAGAGGACATTGCCCATTTTGGATATGTCTTCAAAACCAGGAAAATATGAAGTGGGTGATGGGCATTGAGGAGGACACTTGTTGGGATGAGCACTGGATGTTGTATGGAAACCAGTTTGACAATAAATTAAAAAATAAACATTTAAAAAACTTAAAAAAAGGAAAATATGGAATGAAAATTGGTATTTGCTATGCTTAGATACGTATTTAAATTTTCAATAAAGTTGTTTTCCATTATCCCTTTACTCTTTTTATAACAGCTTTACTGAATATCCCTTTACTCTAATTTGTATAAATTCATGGAATGATATAAAGATATAAAAATTAAAAAGAGTCAATTAGACCCAGCTTGTAAATGGTGAAGACTATTTTTCTTGGTATACTGAAAGTTAAGAGGTTTTGGGTTGAGGAAGAAGAGAGAGAAAAAGAGACAGAGAGGAAAATTTCTTGAGCTCCTTAGAAAGGAGAGTCAGACTAGGAATTGGAGAAAGGGGAGACTCTCCTAAAACAACCTTCTCTGGCTTTCTGACTAAACTATAGACATTCCTGGACCAAGGCATTTGAGATTAATCTGTGAATCTGAAGGATATTTGTTAAACATTTACCAACATGCAACTGATTGCAATTGTTTGCTCTCATTACAGCACTTTGTCAGATCCTGACACAAAATGATTGTTCCTTAAAAATTCATGAATAAGCATGATAACCTAAACAATTATAAATTATTATCATCATCACTTTAATGTTTTGAGATTGACTATGAAAATATAAAATCTGACATAAGCCCCCCAAAAAATTCCTTTTTATTTTCATTATTTAAAAACATTTTTTTTTAATTCCAGTAGTAGTTAACATACAGTGTCATATTAGTTTCAGGTGCACAATATAATGATACAACAATTCTATACATCAGTCAGTGCTCATCACAATAAGTGTACTCAATCCTCATCACCTATATTACCCATCCCCCCACCTACCACCCCTCTGTTAACCATAAATTTATTCTGTATAGTTAAGAGTCTGTCTTTTGGTTTGTTTCTTTTCTTCTTTGTTCATTTGTTTTGTTTCTCAAAATCATATGAGTGAAATATGAGTGAAATCATATAAATGAAATATGAATGAAATGAGTGAAATCATATGGTATTTGTCTTTCTCTGGCTTATTTCACTTACCATTATGTAGTCTCTAGATCCATCTATTTTGTTGCAAATGGAAATATTTTATTCTTTTTTATGGCTGAGTCATATACACACACACACACACACACACACACACACACTTATATATACACTTCTTTATTCATTCATCTATCAATGGACATTTAGGTCATTGCAAATAATACTGCAATAAACAAAAGTCTTTGTTAAAAGCCAATACTCTAATATCATTACTTCCTCAAACTGGCATTTTTCAAAATGCCAGAGAATATTACAAAGAGACAGGGAGGGGTGGCTGGGTGGCTCAGTCAATTGAGTATCTGACTCTCAATTTCAGCTTAGGTCATGATACCAGGGTCTTGGGATCAAGCCCCACATGTGGCTCTGAGATGAGCATGGAGCCTGCATGGGATTCTCTCTCTCTCTCTCTCTCTCTCTCTCTTTGCCCCCTCCCCCTCCCTCACCCCCAAATGCTCCCACATGTGTGCTCTTTATCTTTCTCTAAAATTAAAAAAAAATAAATAGAGAGAGAGGTTCTATAGTCAAATAAAGTTGGGAAACACCAGTTAAATTATGAAAAACTTGGTCTTTTGACTTGTCAGGGATTTTAATATGCTAACATTTATTGTGAACCTTTAAGAGAAGGATTTAAATACATTTCCCAAAGATATTTGATCTTGGAACTTTTTTCCAGGGACTATCTGGGATCAAGTATTCTAAACACCCTATGACTTTGTTTTCAGTCATTAATTACCTTAAATACTAGTTAATGTGTAACAACCAGTATTTTCCTTCCTACTTCTGACCCCACAGATGTTTCTAAACTGAAGATTCTAGCCAGAACTTCAAAGATAGTCAAGTGAAGTATATCGTAAATTTCTTGGAATTTTACATGGTTACCACCAGATGGCGCTTTCACCTGTACTTTTCTTTTTGGTTTAATCCATTTCCTAGTACAAATGAAGCACTTTGCGTTTTTTTTTAACATGGATTCTCTTCCATTTGTTCAGATGGTGACATTACATGGCACTGGCCAACTCTTTTTGTAGTACTCACTAGAAAAACAATAATCAGATTGTTCTAACTTTGAATTTTCAGCATCAATAGGGTGTCCAGTCCATATATAGGATATTATGGGTCTGGTGCTCTAGTATGCACACACAATTACTACAATCACATTAGATATAGTAATACTAAATAAGGCTAATTAATAAATTACACAGGAGAGTTACGGAATTCTAAATTCAAACAGACCTTAATGATCATTTGGTCTAATCCCTGTACATGACAATGAATGTAAAGATAACAGAGGTTAAATTGCACATCCAAGGTCAAGGTGCTGAGGCTCATTTAAAACCTACAACACTGTTTTCATTTTATGGCTGTCTTTTCACCTTGAAAGGCTGACAAGACTTGCCTTTAAACTTTCCAGCTCTTGTTCAAACAGCAAGTGCTTCTCTTCCACAGAATGACCTACCAGCATTATATTCCAACATCACTTCATTCTGCCACTCTGACCAACTCCAGAATGATTACTAAGAGTTTTATTTAATCAAGCGAAACAAAGGAAATACTTTCATCTACTCTTTTTTTTTTTTTTTACATTTATTTATTTTTGAGAAACAGAGTAAGACAAAGCGTGAGTGGGGGAGGGGCAGAGAGAGAAGGAGACACAGACTCTGAAGCAGGCTCCAGGCTCTGAGCAAGCAGTCAGCACAAAGCCTGATGTGGGGCTCGAACCCACGAACTGAGATCATGTCCCGAGCCGAAGTCAGACGCTCAACTAACTGAGCCACCCAGGCGCGCTCTACTCTTTTTTTTTTTTTTTAATATAATTTATTGTCAAATTGGTTTCTATACAACACCCAGTGCTCATTCCAACAAGTCCCCTCCTCAATGTCCATCACCCACTTTCCCCTCTCCCCCACCTGGCATCAACCCTCAGTTTGTTCTCTGTATTCAAGAGTCTCTTGTGGTTTGCCTCCCTCCCTCTCTGTAACTTTTTTTCTCCCTTCCCTTCCCCCATGATCTTCTGTTAAGTTTCTCAAGATCCACATATGAATGAAAACATATGGTATCTGTCTTTCTCTGACTGACTTATTTCACTTAGCACAATACCCTCTAGTTCCACCCGCATTGCTGCAAATGGCCAGATTTCATTCTTTCCCATTGCCAAGTAGTATTCCATTGTATATATAAATCACATCTTCTTTATTACTTTTATCTACTCTTAAACCATTTACAGTGACACAAAGAAACAAATAATGGATATCTTTTTAAATACACAGGGTTTTTATTTTATTTTATTTTATTTTTAATGTCTTATTTATCTTTGAGGGAAAGAACATGAGCAGAGGAGGGGCAGAGAGAAAGGGAGATGGAGAATCCTAAGCAGGCTCTGCACTGACAGCAGAGAGCCTGATGCAGGGCTTAAACTCACAAACTGTGAGATCATGACCTGAACCGAAGTCAGATGCTCGACCACTGAGCCACTCAGGTGCCCCTATTTTATTTTATTTTGTTTTATTTTATTCTATTTTTTTTAAGTAGGCTCCATGCTCAACATAGAGCTCAAACTCACAGCCCTGAGATCAAGAGTCACATGCTCTACCAACTGAACCAGCCAGGTGCCCCTAATTTTTACCTAATATTTATATTTTGATTTGTAAAGAACATAAAAATTATTAAAACTCATGTAGCAAAAAAGGGAACTTCTACTTCAAAAGGAAGAAGCTGGGTTTGTATTTTTACTTAAAAATATTTTTTTAATGTTTATTTTTGAGAGAGAGAGACACAGAGCGTGAGCAGGGGAGGGGCAGAGAGAGAGAGAGAGAGAGAGAGAGAGAGAGAGAGAGAGACAGAATCTGAAACAGGCTCCAGGCTCTGAGCTATCAGCACAGAGCCTGATGTGGGGCTTGAACCCATGAACCGTGAGATCATGACCTGAGCCAAAGTTGGATACTTAACCGACTGAGCCATCCAGGCACCCCTGTATTTTTACTTTGAAAGAGGAGTAAAGTTTTGGTTTTGTTTCAGGTTCTATAATTAAACTAGTCCTTGACTTGATTTTCTGATATCAAGTTAGCTTTGTAGTCTTCTTTGTGGATCTGTACCCCAAAGGTGGAGGACAGCATTCTCAAAGAGAATGAGAGATGGAGACCTAGAGACAGAGAGATAAAGAGACTGTTCGTGTCCAGAGGATGTATATTAAGACACACTCCTTATATTTATCTTTTCATTGCCTCTCTCGGCTCTATGCCTCTCTCTGCTCTGGTCATTAAGTCTCTATTTAGCTACTAACTTTTATTGAGCTGTATCTTGTGAAAAACAGGGATTTAGAGCAATGGCTCCTTAAGTCTGACCACGCAGAACAGAATCTCAACTGCATCCACTTCCTAGTTGGGTGACCTAGGCATGTCACATAACTTTTCCTGAGTTTCCAGAGTTTCCATAGTGTCTTCATCTGAAAGCGAAGATAAATACAGTAACCTGCCACTTAGGATAACAACATATTGTAAGGATTAAATGAGATAATCTATAGAGAACATTTAGTCCAGAGAAAGAAAAGGAACTTTTTTTTTTTTAATTTTTAAAAAATGTTTATGTATTTTTGAGAGAGACAGAGACAGACCATGAGTGGAGGAGAGGCAGAGAGAGCGGGAGACACAGAATCTGAAGCAGACTCCAGGCTCTGAGTTGTCAGCACTGTGTCCAATGCAGGGCTTGAACCCACAAACTAAGAGATCATGACCTGAGCCAAAGTCTGATGCTTAACCGACTGAGCCACCCAGGCGCCCAGAAAAGCAGCTTCTAAGAGCCTGAAACTGGCCTGGCTTTATCAACTGGGCCTAGATGTTTTTAGGAGCTGTCCTGGCACCCACAGCAAGACCATATTGTTCTCCTGTTAAATATAAAACAATTCACAGCACACCAGCATCAGACAAGGTCACTTAGTGTCCCTGAAGGATCAAGACAAAAACAAGACAACTCTGTAAATGTGTCTGAACTCAGACAAATCAGGAAGATTGTCCAAACCACAAAATGACCAAATACCTCCCTAACTGGCTATTTTGAGTGACTGCTATTTCTTTACCAATTATAGCATTAGCTTCCCTTTTTCATTCTGCCTTCTATATAAGAAATTATTAAGATACCTAATCACAGAATTTGTCAAGTGCTCAGATGAGCTGGAGAGAGAATTGAGCTGCCAGATGTCAGAGTAGGCAATTAAAACAAAAATGAGCCAAAACGGAAATAACAGTGAAGCCTCTAATTACTTACTATGACTGTATAAGCGAAAGAGTCTGTCCCATTACCCCCTGGAACCAACTCTCCCACTGGTTGAGGGTCAGGTGGATCAATGCAAACCTGGAGGTTATCTCACTATTGAGGGAGTCCCCAACAAAAGCTTTCTGCAGATTTATGGAACCAGGGCCATTGTCTGGGGAGGGGGGAAGGGGAGAGGGTGACAGGAATGGAAACGTACTGCATAGTGACAGAGTGGGTAAGTTTCCTGATAAGGAGACCTCCAAATGGGAACACCTGGCTAGGAATGCAACTATGCACAACAGCAAGGCCAGCCAGGTGGGGCTGAGTCTTTTTTTTTTTTTTTTTTTTTTTAACAAACAAACCCCTTTATTTTATTTTATTATTTTTTTTTAAACGTTTATTTATTTTTGAGACAGAGAGAGACAGAGCATGAACGGGGGAGGGGCAGAGAGAGGGGGAGACACAGAACCGGAAGCAGGCTCCAGGCTCTGAGCCATCGGCCCAGAGCCTGACGCGGGGCTCGAACTCATGGACGGTGAGATCGTGACCCGAGCTGAAGTCGGACGCTCAACTGACTGAGCCACCCAGGCGCCCCAGGGCTGAGTCTTTGACTGCAACTCCCTTCAAAGACAGCAGTGCACTGGCTGTGCACCAAGCTGGTGCAGGAGGGCAGTTTTGCCCTGTGAAGCCTACCAGGTAAAGCCTTTTTAAATGCTTACGGTCAGACGCGCGAAAATTCACCCATAGGTTTTTAAGCAGCAGTCAGACTCAAAACTATCCTCAATTCCTCCACCATCCCCAAATCACCAAGGCCCCAATCCTACGATAAATAAGTTAGTATTAGCATCCTTTTACTGAGACATACCCTAGTCACATAATCATGTGACTACAGGAGTGTTCCGATAGTCTTTGGTTGGAGGGCATTGATAGCCCCCAGCACACAGCAAGAAGGTGCCCCGTGCATAACTATAAACAGCTACATTTCTCACAACCCTGTCCAGGTCCATTCACTCCCTACTTTCTATGCATCAGCCATACTGACCTCCTTCCAATTTTTCCAACATGACCTACTTCTTCTAGTAATAAGGTATTGAAAAAACTCCTCTACCTGCTGAGATTGAATATACAAATGGACAACGGCCAGACCACATATATATAAAAATAGAGGACTCTGACCTACAATCTGCAGCAAGCATCCCAGGAAACCAACCTATTATTCTACGGTAACCCGCCAGGGAAAGCAGCCTAGAAGTCAGACTTGTAGGATGTCATATGGCTATCTCTAGCAACAATCCAGGAAGCCAAACAAAAACCTCATAATTGTCCCAGAACTTGATTAAAAGTTGACAGCTTTTCTAATATTTTCCCCTGATTCCAATTTAGGATCAACCAACCAAAGAAAGCCAAATATGCACCCCAAACCAATTTCATAGGATGTCCCTCTTCTAAGTAGAATAGGGGTTCAGAGCATGCCACCCCCAAATATGCCACTTTGGCACTTAAAGGCACTTTTTAAAAAAGCATATGCAAGAAGGACCTTCTGACCTTCCTTTTCCTTTTTCTTCCTGAAAGCAGGAAATAAAACTCTCATGTGAAAGGTAACCTTCCTATACCAGCAGGACTATCACCAGAGACAGGGGGACTTGAAGCCGAGATAAACGTGTACAAACAAACCTTGTTAAACTAAACTCATCTTCCTACTTTCCCGCAATTAACTGTGCCAGCCCAGACCCCTTTGTCTTGTTACATTTTTCAAAATGTACTGCTCTTTGTGCAACCTATTATATAAGCTTTCAGTCCTGACTCGTTTAGGTCTTGATTTTTCTTGTGAAGTGCCCCACGTACATGTAAGAAATACTGAACAAAATGTGAATGCTTTTCTCCTGTTAATCACTCTAATGTCAGTTTAATTATTAGGCCCAGCAACTCTTATAAATTTTTAATTTACTTTCCTCTTTCCTGAATGGACTCATTCCTATGTATTTAAATTTTTACGGGCCCCTGGGGGGCTCAGTCGGTTAAACGTCTGACTTTTGATTTCCGCTCAGGTCATAATCTCACGATTTGTGAGGTCGAGCCCTGCATCAGGCTTCGTGCTGACAGTGTGGAGCCTGCTTGGGATTCTCTCTCCCTCTCTCTCTGCCCATGCCCTGCTCACAATCTCCTTCTCTCTCTCTCTCTCTCTCTCTCTCTCTCTCTCTCAAAATAAATTAATAAATAATTCAAAAATAAAACAAAAATTTAGAACTATTTCAATTCATTCACGTACTTAATTACTCACCTCTTCTTTGGAAAATAATTATTTCCCAGGACAACCTTTGTTCCATTCTGCTATTCTCCTCCTCCATGCGTGGTTCCAGTGAGGTTCCATACAGTGAGTCCAGTGTTAAGCATTGTTCCACTGGTAGTTAGTTTTCTAGGTAATCTCCTGTTCTTTTCTCCAAAAAATGAGTGGAAATTTCTAACAAGTTAGTTTCAAAAAAAAAAAATTTGTGAGAAAATCCAGAAATGAAGTCATTACTTACTGTTTCTAATTTTTTCTTGATTATTACCAAAACACTTAGGGACAGAAGTCTCCACATTTTCCTCTAAGTTTGTCTCTTACAAAATCAGTAAAAAAAAAAATTGTTGTTGTTTTGAAATGCTAAGCACCATAAATGTAGTTACCATCTGTCACCATACAAAGTTACTACAAAATCAGTAACATTTTTTTTTAAACTTTTTTTTTTAATGTTTATTTATTATTGAGAGACAGAGAGAGAGACAGAGCATGAGCATGGCAGGGGCAGAGACAGGAGGAGACACAGAATCCAAAGCAGCCTCCAGGCTCTGAACTGTCAGCACAGAGCTGGACGTGGGGCTCGAACTCACAAACTATGAGATCATGACCTGAGCCTAAGTCGGACGCCCAACCGACTGAGCCATCCAGGCGCCCCTAAAATCAGTAACATTTTTAACCAAATAACATTCTAGTTTGACTTCAGCCAAGCAATGTGTTTCCAAGTCTCCCAATTATTTAGTTACTGTTCAGAAGTACAAATTCTTCAGCACTTAACCTAAGGAGTGTGTCTTGACTTTATCTTCAAATGAAAAAGCTGCGTTCTGGTTTTAAAACCAGTTGCCTTGAGCACCTGGGTGGCTCCATTAGTCGAGTGTCCGACTCTTGATTTTGGCTCAGGTCACAATCTCATGGTTTGTGAGATCGAGCCCCTGCGTCAGGCTCTGAACTGACAGCACAGAATCTGCTTGGGATTTTCTCTCTCTCTCTCTCCCCCTCCCATGCACGTGCAAGCACTCTTTCTCTCAACATAAATAAATAAACATTAAAAAAAAGAAGAAATCAATTGCTTGCAAGCTAACAGCAGTCTTTTTAAAAAAAACCTTAAAAATAAACATAAATCTTAGAAAATAAAAGTCAATTGTATTCACTCAGAGCTTGTTTAGAAAGAATGAAATATAATACTTTCATTGTTTCTTGGAATTTGTTACCCAGCACAAGTTACTTAATCCATTTCTGACTTGTTTCCTCACCTATAAAATGGAGATATAACAGTACCTACCTCACAAGATTGGCTCTAAGATTAATCATGGTAACTTTTGAGTATTGGCATTAGCTTTATCCTTTCACTATTTTTATTTAAGCAAAGGGATCTTTCTAGAAAAAAAAAAGAAAGTGATGGCTACTCAAGGACTAACATTCATTTCAGACAAATATAAAGTGATCTTTCAAGTAACCAAGCACAAGAAATTTCTCTGGAAAATTAATTTTTCATTCATTTGGTATCAGATAAATCTGGGTTGGAAATGGCTCTTTCTCTTTGGGAGAAAGTCACAGTTGTAGTATTTAATCCCTCTTTACATTGATTTCCTCCCCTACAAAACCTGGATAATATCACTTACTTCAAAAGATTGCTGTAAAAATTACATGAGTAAATATAGTTGACGTGACTACCAGGAGTTTAAGAATCCAGAGCTGAGAAAGAAAGAAAGAAAGAAAGAAAGAAAGAAAGAAAGAAAGAAAGAAAAAGAAAAAAGTTTCTTGAAGACAATTAAAAAAAAAGAATCTGGGGGCGCCTGGCTGGCTCAGCCGGTTGAGCATCGGACTTCAGGTCACGATCTTGGGGTTCCTGAGATCCAGCCTGGTATCTAGCTCTGTGCTGACAGCTCAGAGCCTGGAGCCTGCTTCGGATTCTGTGTCTCCCTCTCTCTTTCTCTCTCTCTCTCTCTCTCAAAATAAATAAACGTTTTAAAAAATTAAAACAAAAAAGAATCTGGAGCTCAATAAATGGTAATAACAGTAACGTGCTCGTTAATTCAAAAAACGTTCAAGAATCCCTCATTACTGCAGATGCATAAAGGTTAATAATCCTCAGTCTTTACCCTTGCCTTATAAGAGAAAACAAAGGGAAACACGAAGAAATACTTCAGAACCGTCCTTGCAAGAAACGAAATTCACAGTTGTTACACTACCGAAACCTTAACCTTGGGACAATCCGCAGGCTTCCTCAAGAACAATTACGCCCCCTAAGCCCTGCCTCCCTCAACTCCGCGCTTAAGGTGCCTACTTCTGCGCCTGCGCCGTGACCTAAATTTGGCGCATGCGCCGGATGGGACTGCTGGATTAAAAACCATGGCGTGGATACCAGTAGAGTCTGCAGTAGAAGAGTTGATGCCCCGGCTGTTGCCAGTGGAGCCCTGCGACTTGACAGAAAGTTTTGATCCCTCCGTACCCCCGAGCACGCCTCAGGAATACTTGAGGCGGGTCCAGTGAGTGATCTGACCCTTGAGGGTGGGCTGGTCGTCCTCTCTGCCCCCTAAATGTGATAAAGCGCTCTGCCCCCGCCTCTGTGGCCGTCCCCAGTCTCTCGCGAGGTAGGGTCGAATCAGGATCACTTGATTATATCTTTATATGGGCGAGTTTTACCTGTGTCAAGTTTGGTGCTCTTAAATTCCTTGCTTTCAGTCCAGTTAATTTCAGAAATATATTGTTTAGTACTTCAATTGCAATTCTGAACTTTGTTTTCTAATTTCGTTAAGAACTGTAGAAATGGATCGCTTGTTTTACTACACATGAACAAAGCACAGCCGTAATCACATTTCTTGGATTTATTACTTGTTTGTAGGATTGAAGCAGCTCAATGCCCAGATGTTGTGGTAGCTCAAATTGACCCAAAGAAGTTGAAAAGGAAGCAAAGTGTGAATGTTTCTGTAAGTTTTATTACCCAGCAGGGGATTCTTCCTCCCCGCCCCCGCCGGAATTGAAAGATCAATGCTATGGTATCCCACAGTATCTCTGATGATATATGTAAGATTTGACTACTCCCTGTGACTTTAGACATTAACTTGTACTTTTCCCCCAAAAGGACAGTCGGCATTTACTGCTTCCAGAGAGGTTTTCAGTAACCCTGGCATTCATGAAGACTTACTGATCATATTTTAAGGAGGTGATCCAATCCTAAAGGACTCTTTAAATAGGTTACTTACACTACCCTTTATTTTTAGGGAACCTTTTCCCAGTTGTCTTCATAATTATTCTTGGACTGGTGTTTAATCTTATTTAGTATAGTTCGCATGTTTTGAATTTGACTGGGTTTTGTTTTTTAAGAATAGAAACTCAAGTTTCTTACATTTTTCTAACTACTTGAACACCTTGAACATTTTTTTTTCATTTATATTATCCAGCATATTTTTTAAAGTGTTTATTTATTTATTTTGAGAGAGAGAGAGAGAGAGAGAGAGAGAAAGTAAGTAGGGGAGGGGCAGAGAGAGAGGAAGACAGAGAATCCCAAGCACGCCTGATACGGGGCTTGAACTCATGAACTGTGAGATCATGACCTGAGCTGAAATCAAGAGTCAGACGCTTAACTGACTGAGCCATCCAGGCACCACATATCCAGCATATTTTTTTATTAAGCAACTAGGTTGTGCCACTCACTGGGAATACAACAGAGAATAAGACAGAAAAATCCCTATCCTAGCAGAGTTTACATTCTCCTGAGGAAGACAGAGAGCAAACAAGCAAACTAAATAATTATATATCATGACTATTGCTATGAAGAAAATTAAATGTATAATGACCAATAAGTAACAAGATAAAGTAGTCAGAGAAGATCTCTTTGGGGACTTACTATTTAACCTAAGGTCAAAGAAGAGTATTGTTTTTAAACTGTGATAAGTCCTTTTCCTTTTATGTTCTAAGTAATTTCTTTATCTGATGTTTATAATCAGGAAATTTTAACTGAGATACTATAATGTTTCATATCATTCCTATTTATAAGTTTTTAGTTGATGGAAGGGAATGTCTAATATACTTAGCTTTTAAAAAGTGAGACCAATAAGTAACAAGATAAAGTAGTCACAGAAGATCTTTTTGGGAACTTACTATTTAACCTAAGGTCAAAGGAAAGCAGCAGTTTGTAAATTGTGATAAGTCCTTTTCCTTTTACTAAGTAATTTCTTTATCTGATGTTTATAATCAGGAAATTTTAACTTAGATACTGTTATGTTTCATATCATTCCTATTTATAAGTTTTTAGTTGATGGAAGAGAAGGTGTTATATACTTAGCTTTTAAAAAGTGGCTGTACTGTTTTATTTCAAGGCAGTATGTGATTATTTTGAACTGTTGTGCTGTCTTAGGAAGCTGAAGTAGCCCTTGTAAAGTCAAGTGTCTTAAATTATTTGAGAACATTCTACCCATACCAAAATCCTTTATTTGTAATGTATCTGTTTCAAAAGTTTTGTTATTTTTCTTAATTTTTTTTAATGTTTATTTATTTTGAGAGAGAGACAGAGGGAGAGCAGGGGAAGGGCAGAGAGAGAGAGGGAGACACAAAATCAGAATCAGGCTCCAGGCTCTGAGCTATCAGCACAGAGCTTGATATGGGGCTTGAACCCACAAACCGTAAGATCACGACCTAAGCTAAAGTCAGACGCTTAACCAACTGAGCCACCCAGGTGCCCGAAACAGTTTTGTTATTATAGAAAGATAGGACTAGATTATATCTTCAGGACTCATATAATATTTCTTAGTTTAAAAACTTCAACTATGAACCATTCCAGATTGCTCTTATTGAAGTGACTATGCAAGGATCATTTCCTAATGTTTAATGTGTGTTTGTTTGAGAGAGAGAGAGAGCGAGCACGTGCGCTCAAGTCGGGGAGGGGCAGAAAGAAAGGGAGACACAGAATCCAAACCAGGCTCCAGGCTCAAACTCAGGAACCATGAGATCATAGCCTGAACCACCCAGGCTCCCCGTTTACTAATGTTTAAATTTGAACATAAATAGTAAAGTGAAAGGCCTATGTTTTGCATGTGCAAAAAGTATAGTATTTTTCTTATATGGTCTTCATCATCTACTTTATTACTCTTCATCTTGATTCTGCTTTTACTTTACAGAGGCATGAGATTCTACTTATACCACTGACATTTACTGTAATATTTATGAATTGATCTCTAGCTTTCAGGATGCCAGCCTGCTCCTGAAGGATATTCTCCCACACTTCAGTGGCAACAACAACAAGTGGCACAGTTTTCATCTGTTCGACAGGTAAGTGTACTTTATTTAAACCAAATTAAACCTCTTTCCCCTCCCTCCCTTCCTCCATCAAGATTTATTTCTGTTCTTAGACTATAGTTGTAAAAATGAGATTCATTATTCTGAAGGATGAAGTTAAAATATTTATTAATCAATTACCAAATAATAATTATTAGAGATAATACAGTTTGAAACATGTTTTCCAAATTTCAGGATTGTTAGAATGCTGCACAGTTGATTTCTTTTCAGTTATCCATTCACTGGAGATCACTTGTCTAACTTTTCTTCCTTCAGAGTGTGATCAGACATAGAAGTCACTGGAAATCACAACAGTTGGACAGTAATGTGACCATGGTATGTAAGTTTCTTTAAGTTGTACAATGTGTACCTATTTGAGACAGTTCCTATTTATTGCCAGTCTTTAAAGATTCACTTACTTAACCTATATTATTTTTGTTCCTTTTCACTGACCATTAATAGAAACAATTCCATTATATTGGTGGTCTTAAAAATATAGAATCAGTAATGCAAGTTGTTATTTTATGACAGTTTTAATCCATAGCATCTTGAGAGGCTTTGGATAGGTATTGTTAGGCCTCTACAAATTTTAAGAGTTCTTCTAGACATTGCTTTTTTAGAAAATAAATATATTTTTTAAAGAAAGAAAATAGGGGCGCCTGGGTGGCTCGGTCGGTTAAGTGTCTGACTTCAGCTCAGGTCATGATCTTGCGGTCCGTGAGTTCGAGCCCTGCGTTGGGCTCTGTGCCGACTGCTCAGAGCCTGGAGCCTGTTTCAGATTCTGTGTCTCCCTCTTTCTCTGCCCCTCCCCTGTTCATGCTCTGTCTCTCTCTGTCTCAAAAATAAATAAACATTAAAAAAAAAATTTAAAGAAAGAAAATAAATATATTTTCAGTATTTACAAAAAGATTCAATGAGGTAATGGTGCCATACCACAGACATTTTGCTAAAGCCCGTCATGCATACTAGAAAGTAGTATTTTCTGTGCTTTATCAACTTAGATATAATTTTAAACTCTTCAGGAAATATGTTCTCTCTGGACTACTGAATAAAAAGGGGAGTTGGGGAAGAGATGGATACATTGTTCCAGGACAATACTTTTAATGTTTTAGGGAGTCTCATGTTCTTCCTGAGAATCAAATGCAAGTATTTATCTTCAAAGGAGAAAATTGTGTGCCCTAGCACACAGTTTTGCTCACAGTTTCAGGTAGCTGGTAGATTCCAGGTTTTAGAAGCTTCCTATAGGCAGTGCTTCCTAATGTCTCTTACATGGTGACACATTGGGATAAACGGAGCAGGCTGCTTGCATAGCCTTGGACTACCAGCTGAAAGCTGAGAGATTCACTATATAGACTCTACTTTCTTCTCCATACCAATTGAAAGCTCTGCTCTAGGAAAAGTGTGAAATGAACTAACATTACTTGCCCACAGTCATTTAACTCATAAAAGGGATAGCTGAAATTCAAATTGAAGTTTGTTTGGCTATAAAGCCTTTTGCTGTGTTGTGAGGCCTCCTGGTAAAAAGGGGGTAGGGGAGGAAGGGTAGATGAGTAGATTTTTTTTTTCTTGCTCAGCATCAGGACTTTAGGGTACATGCTTACTAATTTAAAAAGAAGCTGCATCAGTAACATTATGACAACATAATTTTGTCAAAAATGTAAATGACCTAACATAATTGATTGAATAAATTCTGGTCCATCAAAACAGTGGAATATTAATAGCAATAACATGTTCATCATGGCAAAAGTAATCGTTACATAAATAATGAAATTAAAAATGTCTAAAGCATTCTGACATTTAAAGCAACTATGTAAATATAAACATTTATTGATCTATTCAATCATTTATTATAAAGTACCTGCTGTAGTTAATAATCCGGGAATTATTCAGTGTTACCTGAAGCAGAAATAGTCTCTGACCTAATGGAGTAATGGAAAGGGCAAATACATTGTTTTAGTACAATAGACCTTTTCGGGGTCTCATATCTGTCCTGAGAATCTAATGAAAGCTATTTATCCTCAGGGGGAAAAACCGTACCTATGCAAAGTAATGTGCAAGTTGATATGTACAAATAAAAATTGTTTCTTAATGTGGTTACATTGAGCTGAATGCCTCTCCCCACTGGTCCTACATTTGATGGTGTAGTATAAACCTATTCTTTCTTTGACTGAACTGCCCTTCCAGGTATGTGAAGTACATCATCCTGTCTCTTTCCCTGGTATAAACATCCTTTGTTCTTATAAACATTCTTAGTGTGTTTTTTTCCATACCAGTTTCCATCTTTATCACCCTTTTCTGAGCCTACTCTTGTTTGTTAGTGTCCATTAAAGTGTGATCCAAACTAGACATGTCCCACATAATGTGTAACACTTGGGCACTGTATTAGTTTGCTAGAGCTGCCATAACAAAACACTACAGATTGGGTGTTTTAACAAACAGTAATTTATTTTCTCACAGCTCTATAGACTGTGAAGTCTCAGATCAAGGTGTTAGTAGGTTTGACTCCTCTTGAGGCCTCTCTGGCTTGCAGATGGCCGTCTTCTCGCTGTGTCCTCACATGGTCTTTCCTATGTGCACAAGCATCTCTAGTGCCTCTTGGTATGTCTGAATTTCCTCTTATAAGGACACTAGTCAGATTGGATGAAAGCCCACCCTAAAAACCTGATTTTAATATAATCCATTATAAAGGTCCTGTCTCCAGATACAGTCACAGTCTAAGATACTGGAAGTTAGGGCTTCAACGTACGAATTTTGGTGAGACAAAATTCAGCCCATAACAGGTACCATATCTTTGTGTTGAAGTCGTGGGAATACAGAGGACCTCACTTCTTTTTTTACTATTCAGTAAAAGAAAAATACATAGAAATAAGTAAATTCCTTTTTTTTTTTTTTTTTCCTTTTTCTTTTAGCCAAAGTCTGAAGATGAAGAAGGCTGGAAAAAATTTTGTCTGGGTGAAAGGTTATGTGCTGAAGGGGCTGTGGGACCAGCTACAAGTGAAGGTCCTGGAATCGATTATGTACAAGTAGGTGATATGTGGATAAACAAAATAAAAGTGTTCTAATTTTGGTGTGTAATTTAACATAAAGACTTCACAAACTACAGCCTAGGCCGAATCTAGTCTGCAGCCCGTTTTTGTGCAGCCAATGAGCTACGACTGTTTTTTATAATACTAAGCGACTGAGACCGTGTGTGGCCTGCAAAGCCTAAAATACTTAGTGTTTGCCTCTTTACAGAAAATGTTTGCCAACCTATGACTTAATTAAGTGGCTCTTTAACTTAAAAATGTGCAGCCCAGTTTTTGAAACAGTGTACTGTGACCTTTCTTAGGTGGGCTTCTTATGTCTTAGGTTTTAGCTATGTGATACTTTTGAGTTAGATAAGATTCAGGGCTTTTGTTTTTTCTTTTTAATGTTTATTTTTATTTTTGAGAGAGAACCACGTACATGTGCACATGCGTGCAAGCAACGGAGAGGCAAAGAGAGGAGACAGAGGATCTAAAGTGGGCTCTGTGCTTTCAGTGCAAGGCCCAATGTGGGGCTGAAACTCAGAACTGTGAGATCATGACCTGAATGGAAGTCGGATGCTTGAGCCGCTCAGGTGCCCCCAGGGCTTTTTTTTAGCCTGGGTTATGAGTTTTGAGTAGTCAGGGAAACAAAGGAAAACATGACACAGATGCTTAAAAATGCATAGTAGATTTCAGGGGCACCTGAGAGGCTTGACTGGTTAAGCATCCAACTCTTGACTCTTGGCTCAGGTCATGATCTCACGGTTCCTGAGTTAGAGTCCTGAGTCAGGCTCTGCCCTGACAGTGGGAAGACTGCTTGGGATTCTCTCTCTCCCCCTTTCTCTCTGTTCTTCCCCCACTTGCGTGCGTGCACTCTTTTTTTCTCTCTCAAAATAAATAAATAAACCTAAAAAAAATACTTAGTAGATTTCATATTCTGGAGATGAAGTGTTAATAACACTTCACAAAACAACAAAAACTAATTGGTCCAAAAAATGTAAAATCTCCAAAAATCATGAAAAGATCAAGAACCCAATTGAAACAGAAAAGGCAAAGGATATAAGTAGCTCACAGAAAGAAAAATATGAATTTCTCTTACATGAGAAGATGCCCGCATTCACTTGTAATAGAAATATAAGTCCACTGAGCTGCTATTTTCCAGCTAACGTTAACAAAGGAAATTTGATATTCTGTGTCAACAAGGGTTGGGAAAATAGGCACTCTTACACATGGTGGTAGGGGTATAAGTAAATTCAGATCTATAAGCTAGCTATCTTGACACTGTTTCTTACACAATCTGTTCTTCTGGATAATATCCATAATGTATGTTACATTTCAAAATGTATTTTAATTTGACAATTAAAACTTATTAACATTTATTGTATTTATTTTACTTATATATACAAGTAAAATACACCATGTGAAAGAACCATTTAAGGACGCAGAGTTAATGCATATCCTCTTAACTTTCTCAGAAATCAGTGTTGTCATAATGAAGGATCCCAGCATTAAACTTCAGCGTACTTTTTTAACTGAATCAGATTAGGTTTGAAAAAAAATCACTCTAAGTCAAGTACCTTTAATTCCTAAAATGTTAGCTTTAGCTGAAGATTTTGAAAAAGTGTATACAACATGTTATTGTCATAGTATCAATTTTTTCATATTATCATTTTAAGAAATTTCATACTTTAACATTTTAATTACTAAAATCATTATCTTTAAATTTATGTAGTCAAATTGAAAAACATTTTTCAATACCTCCTTTATAATACCATTTAGTAAATTTCAGTCTCATTTTTCTTTCAGATTGGTTTTCCTCCCTTGCTTAGTATTGTTAGCAGAATGAATCAGGTAAAATCCATAATAAGTATGTATTTATTCTTTTATTTCCAATGTGTATGAAAGTATTATGAATACATTTATTGAACACTTACAATATATAAGATCCTGTCCTAAACTCTTTAACGGTTCTTATTTAATCACCAATATAACCCTTTATGGGGAGTTATTATTAATATCCAACTTTTATGGATTAGGAAACAGAATTGGAGTTTTTCAGCAAAATTTAATGCCAACACTGGGATTCAGTCCCAGTTTGACCTAATTCCATAGCTCATGCTAAATCATTTTGCTAAACTATTCAATTGTGTACATTTCAGTTATAAGTCTTAGATTTTGGGATTTGAAGTAAAATGAAGGTGAAATTGCTATGAAATACACAGGGGCACCTGGGTGGCTCAGTTGATTAAGCCTCTGACTTCGGCTCATGTCATGACCTAGCAGTTAGTGAGTTCGAGCCCAACGTTGGGCTCTGTGCTGACAGCTTAGAGCCTGGAGTCTGCCTCGGATTCTGTCTCCTTCTCTCTGCCCCTCCCCTGCTTATGGTCTGTCTCTCTCTACCTCTCAAAATTAAGCATTAAAAAAAAAAAAAATTAAAAAGAAAAAGAATGAAATAATTTCTTAGACAAAAGGGGAGAAAAATGGACTTTGGTTCTTCAGTCTTTTAGGATGAGGAATTCTATTACCTACTTAAAGAGCAAGTAAAAATTTTGATTGTTTTGCCTTCACATAGCACTGGGTGCCCTTGGAAGATAAATTTTTTTAAGGATCATATGCTGTTGTAAATCATATACTGGCTAACAGTTTCACTTACTTGATCATTTGCATTAAATGCTGTAGTAGTCATTCTCAGTGTCCAACTATCCTTGAATAAGCGAGAGAATATTTTCAACAGTTTAATAAATTCTGTCTATATAGCTTTAAAACAGATCTTTCTCCACAGTAACTTTTTTTTTATATTTTTACTTTGACTTAATGAAAATAACTTGAAGGTATTTATGCAAAGATTTTTTTTAAGAGCACATGGAATTTTTCGGGTATTTATAAACTAAATTAGTAGTTACAAACTAAATCCTAGGATTTAAACCAAGATATTGATACTTGAAAGTATATAAGAATATTTGTCTAAAAAGTCTTCTCACTGAGTGAGCCACCTAACCAATTACTAAATACAGTCATAATTTTCTCTGGAAGTCTAAAGAATGGGACCATTTTAAATATCAGAGTTGTTTTCTAACTAAACTTAATGAAACCCATGTTGAACTTGTCTTTGTTTTATTACTAATTCATTTCTTCCACTTCCCCTTTCTCCTTTTTTTAGGCAACAGTAACTAGTGTCTTGGAATATCTGAGTAATTGGTTTGGAGAAAGAGACTTTACTCCAGAATTGGTAGTATTGCTTCTTTTTATTTTAATAATGCAAACAAAATTATACATACTTATTTCATATATGAGATATGACTAACATGTTTATAGATGTATGTATCATACCTGTGTATAATTATGTGTATGATGTAAACTATGTTTGTTTGCACTGAAATTAGGAATTTATGCTAGCATGCAAATCAACATGCTACTTCTTTTGTTGAAAAAGACTTGCCTTAGAAAAAGTCAACTAAAGAGTTGATTTATATCCTGAGAGAAGCAACATATCTCATGGCAGTGTAGTAACAAACAGTTACAAACTGGCATCCAGTCTGGAGATCCCATTTTGACTGGCTTAACAAAGTTAGAAATATATTTTCTCAAATGGCTTTGAAATCCAATCCACAAAAGAATATTAAATGCCAACAATAATACCAAGCACTATGTGCCAGGCATTACTCTAAGAACTTTGAATATAGTGACTCCTTGAGTCCTCCAGTAACCTATGAGCTGTTATTTGCATTTTACAGATAAGGAAACTGGAGCACATAAGGATTCAGTAACTTGCTTAAGATCACACATCTCATAACTGGCAGAACAGAGATTCACACCCCAGCAGTCTGGCCATACTCTTAACAACTACGCTTCAGTGGTCTCTCTACTTTATAGTTTTATATTCACAGATCATTTTTCACCTTCAAAACCGGGGTCAGTTTGATGGGCATTATATAAATGAATTATCTACATTAGTCCCCTAGTAAGAAATTTTATTGTCCTTTGAAACTAGATTTGATTTTTAGAAACATGTATTTTTTATAGTTAAAAGATATTTGTAAAAGAGTGTACCTGAGGCTCCAAAGCTCCCTGTCAAAGCATAAGATATAATCTTTGCCCTCCAGAAGTTTAGAATCTGTCTGGGAGAAACAGATAAACCAACATTATATAGTGTACAAATTTCTAAGCTTGCCATTCAGCCAAGTGGCTTAGATAAGGCTCTTACATAAGTATGATGGTGATATCCTTTATCACTAGATTTTCATTTTTCGTTTTTGTATTTTATTCTTTTAAGTCTCTGCTATGTTACATGTACTTCTTAAGGGGAAAACAATGTTTAATATCACTGCTTCTAAAAAATAAATAAATCACTGTTGGGGCACCTGGGTGGCTCAGTTGGTTAAGCGTCCGACTTTGGCTCAGGTCATGATCTCATGGTTTATGAGTTTGAGCCCCAAATTGGGCTCTGTGCTGACAGCTCAGAGCCTGGAGCCTGCTTCCAATTCTGTGTCTCCCACTCTTTCTACTCCTCCCCAACTCGGGCTTTGTCCTTCTCTCTCAAAAATAAATAAAAGCATTAAAAAAAATATTTTTAATTAAAAATAAACAAAAATTAAAAAAATAAATCACTGTTTCTGATTCAGTGCTCAAACATGTCTTTTACATAGTATAATTAACGTATTATTCTGGAATTTTTAGCTCACATTACATATATATATTTCCGTATGATAATATAATTCACATAATTTCCATTGTCTTAATGCCTTATAGTTTACTTTGATTCTCTCATTAATGATCATTTGAGTTCTTCCTTATATTTTACAATCATGACTAAATTATAAACATTTATATTAATTTCACTTTGTCAATTTCTTAGGATATTGCTAGAATATAATTATTGGGTCAAGGTTTAATAAGCATTTGTAACACTCTCCCAGATTGCTTTCCAAAAGGAATGAACTAGTTAAGAATGCCATCAGCAAAGGATTCTTATTTCTTTTCCCTGCAACTCTATTTTTCTGGAACCATATGCAATTGCTATTTCTGTAGTTTAAAAACATTTGATTATCAGTAATTCAGTATGGTTCAATCTAACATTTTATAATTTCTGTTTTCAAATTGAGTGAATTTATAGTAGTATTTCATATTAAAGACAATTTATATTTCTTTCAGTGTCAGTGAAACAATATTTTTCCCATGCATTAGTATATTAGCTATACCTTCAATAGAAAACTTTGTTCATATTCATGTTACTTGTTCATTGGCATCTGTGTATTGAACTCTAAATTCTGTATCAGTTCTTTCTGTCTGATAGTGACCTTTTAGCAGTATTACATGACCTGTTTTCCTTCTCTTCCTTTAATCTTTATTTTTTTAACTCTGTGTTGTAAGATTTTTTTTTTTTTTTTTTTTTAACTTCTAAAGATTACTCACTGAAGAGGGTGGTAAGTTTGGCTTTTCCTATTAATTAGTGAAAGCATATTACCAAAAAGTAACTGTATTTGCCAGAGGAACCATGGAAGTGTTTCTGAACCAATGACAACTGCTTTACTAAATTGTAACCTAGTTAATCCTTTGAGTCTAACTTTGAGTAACTGTATCTTAAATCAACAGTGTTCAATTTCTGTATCCAAGTAACCATACCATCAGAACACTCCTATTGAGAATATCAGTGTTTAAAGTAAAAACCTAGATCATGAAGTTTGCTTATCATATACTAACAAAAGGAAAATGGAACTCTTTTTGAAAATTTCTGTACTTGGGATTACTTTAATATTTTTTTGAGAAATACAGCCTCATTTTTCATCCAAATACGAAAGTATTAAGGAAAATTTTTTGCTATTTTGTGGTGGGTTTTATGTTTTAGTATTGCCACAGTGTGCTCACTGTTTGCTGACCTTTGAAAAAAGGAACCTCCCACTATAAATCTTAGACAATCAGCGGTTTAAGCACCATTTGAATACCTGAATGCCAGCTATATATAGTAAATGTGGTGCTGACCATGTGAGTCAAGTTTAAATGTACAATAGCTTTTTTGATATAGAAGAGAATTCCACTTACTATTTATTTAAAAAAACCTAGATGTGAATCTTTTGTTTAGGAAAAAGTTTTATTGATTTTGGGGTTGCTTGAGGAGCTAATTTACTTTTGTTGCATAAATTGCTATGTAACCGTTGTTCTAATATTCTTTAGGTTTCTCCAAAGTGATGTATTGCTCAGATTAAACTCTGTCATATACACTGCTGGTAGAAATATAATTGGATACATCTTTTATGGAGTAAAATTTAGTGGTTATATCTCAGAAACCTTTATGAACATACATATGCTTTGATACCACCATTTTATTTCTAGGAATTTAGCCCAAGAAATCAATGAGAAATGCTCTAAAACTTATTTTAAGGATATTTATCCTATTTTTTATATAACAGCATAACTGTTATATAAAAATATAACTATTTTTTATATAACAGCAACAAATTAAGCCTCTTAAGTGCTCAATAATAGGAAATTGGCTAAGTAAGTTTTGGTGCATCCAGAATGGAACATTCATTTCACAAATATTTTAATTAAGCTCCTGTTGTGTTCCAACTCTAGACTGAGTCCTGGGGGTATAATATCTATCATTATAACCTCCCAGAGTTTGGGGGAAAGAAAGAATAAACCAGCTATGATAGGAAAGTATGATAAGTACTTGGTTAAAGAGTATTTATATAAGTGCTATGTTGAGATTAATAACATTCCCTCATTAATCCCATTTAACAATGTTGGGAGATATTTATTATGTATTGCAAGTAAAAGAGATGGTTACAAAATGTTATTACCCCACTATTAATGTTACAATAATGATAGAACTTTATCTTTTAAAAGTTGTATGTGTAAATAGGAAAAAGATGAACATTTTTAAAGTTTTAGTGAAAATTTTATCTGGATGGTGGGATTGCAGGTTTTTTTGTGCTTTTTGTATTCTTCAGTTTTTCTGCATTAAGTATATATTCCTTTTGTAATTGAAAAGAAAAAACCTATTTTATTTATTTTTAGTGGTCAGAAAAACCCATTTTAAAAGAGGATAGGGATAGATTTCATTTGCCATGGTACTTAATAGAAGTATAGAAGTATCAAAACATTATTTCATCTAGAGTATAGTTCCTTTGTATAGACACAGGGGACAAAGTTAGAAAATTATAAAATTATTCATGTATCTGTCTATGGACGGAAGAGGAAAAAATGTATCTTAATTTTTGCAGGGACTTACACACTTCTTAATGTAGTTTTCTGGTCATGAATTAGGACTTCATTTATAGTAAGAATCTCTGAAATGAACTCTTTGGGGCTAAGGGTATTTTGAAGTGTCTGATGTTCTGTGTTTATAGTAAGAGGATACAAAAGAGATCAGCTGGCTGTCTAGATGATCCTTTGTTGTCTGTATCCAAACATAATACAGTTAAATGTTAAATAAAGTTATCCATAGCAAATAACCAGACACAACATTGGACATTTTTTAAGTTAAACTTATAGTGTAGTATTTGCTACTTACTACCTTTTAAAATCCTGTTTAGGGAAGGTGGCTTTATGCTTTATTGGCTTGTCTTGAAAAACCTTTATTACCTGAGGCTCATTCACTGATTCGGCAGCTTGCAAGAAGGTGCTCTGAAGTAAGACTCCTAGTGGTAAGTTACAACTTACTATTTCAAATTGAAAGCACTCTTCAATTTATATGGTGATAAAAAGGATCCCATTGAAATAGGAAAATGTGGAATATTTTATTAGTCGAGATTAGATTTAGGCACATAATAAAAATAGGCCTAAAATAACAGGTTAAACAAAATGGAACTGTTTTTTTCTTAGATAAAAGAAGTCTGGGGGTGCCTGGCTGGCTTAGTCTGAAGAGCATGTGACTTGATCTCGGGGTCATCATTCAAGCCCCACATTGAGTGTAGAGATGACTTAAATCAAGTTTAAAAGAAATAAATATTAAGGGGTTCCTGGGTAGCTCAGTTAATTGTCTACCTCCTAGGCTTGATCTCATGGTCATGAGTTCAAGCCCCAAATTGGGCTCTGTGTGGAGCCTACTTAAAGAAAAAGAAAAATTTAAATAAGGAAAGTCTACAAGTGGATAGATCAGATCTAAGATGGCAGTAACCCAGGCCTTTCAGTTCTGCTTCGTGGCTTCCATCTTCAAGCTCACCTCATGATCCAGGACAGCTGCTGGAGCTTCAGCCACTATATTATTTGCTTTTAGGAAGCTAGAAAGAAGAGAAGGTATCTTCTAATAAAGTTTCCCAGAGGTTCCACAAGCACATCTGGCTATATAGCTCATTTAGCCAAAATTTAGTCACATGGCCATAAGGAACTGTGGGAAATGTTTACTTTTAGCTGGTGGCAGTGTCCTTAGCTAAAACTGAGCTTCATTTCCTAAATAGTAAGGGGACACAAGCTGGAATGGTCAGCTAACAGTCTCTGACAAAATGATTATTTTGAATTTCTCCAGTCAGATGCTTAACTAACTCATGCCTGCAGCATTATAAATAAATTTTATGCTGGATTAAACCCATTTGTGATTTTTTCTTTCATCCCTTCTTTCCCTTCCACAAAATGTATACTTGTTCTCCACTGACTACTCCAAAATATTTTTATTAAACATCCATGCTATGGCCCAAACTAACTTATATGGCCTGTACTCCAAGCCAAATGTACTTGCTACTAATACTCAGTAAATATTTCCCATGTTTTGTTCCTAGACTTTATTTCCTCTACAGAAGTGCCTTTTCAGGCTTCTAGTTCTGCATCTAAATACCATTTACTTTTTACAATCTGGCTCATATTCTACTACTTTTTTTTTTTTTAAGTTTTTATTGATTTATTTTGAGAAAGAGAGAGTGCAAGCCGGGGAGGTGCAGAGAGAAAGGGAGAATCCCAAGCAGGCTCTGCACTAATAGTGCAGGGCTAAAATTCATAAACCTTGAGATCATGACCTGAGCCGAAGTCATACGCTTAACCAGCTGAGCTACCCAGGCCGCCTCATATTCCACTACTTTCTATGATACTTTCCCTGATCCTAACAATTAAGAAGAATCTCTGTATCCTCTATTTTCCCAGTATACTTTGTATCTTTTTTATGGGCACTTAGCATATTTTTCCTTTCATTAAAGTTAATACGGATATTTCATCTTCTGTGCTATTAGCAAGTAGTAGGTTTTATTTAGCTTTGTTCATATAGCACTTGACACATAGAGTTGAGTATACTAACACCATGGAAGTTTGTCCTGAGTTTGAATTAACATGGGATATGTCTGTTACAACATTACTCAATAGGTTATTGTGACTATATCTTGAAATGTATAAAAATAAGTATCAGGGGCGCCTGGCTGGCTCAGTTGGCAGGCCATGTGACCCTTGATTGTGGGGTCGTTAGTTCAAGCCCCTACGTTGGGTGTGGAGATTACTTTAACAAAATAAAATCTTGGGGTGCCTGGATGGCTCAGTCAGTTAAGTGTCTGACTCTTGATTTCTGCTCATGTCATGATCTCACCATGGTTTGTGGATCGAACCCCACATGGGGCTCTGCACTGTCAACACAGGGCCTACTTGGGATTCTCTCCCTCTCTCTCCACGTTTTTTCCTGCTCGTGCACACACAAGCTCTCCAAAATAAACTTTAAAAAAGTAATTTTAAAAAAATCTTAAAATGAAGAATGAATGAATAAATCAATAAAGTTTATACTCTGTAAGACCACTTTATAAAACATACAGTTCAGCAACTACCTTCATTACAATTGAGAACCCTTACCTGAACTGGTTTCTGGTATGTCTGTTATTTTTTTTACATTTATTTATTTATTTTTGAGAGACTGAGACAGAACACAAGTGGGGGAGGGGCAGAGAGAGGGGGACACAGAATCTGAAGCAGGCTCCAGGCTCTGAGCTGTCAGTACAGAGCCCGACAAGGGGCTTGAACTCACAAACCGTGAGATCACGACCTGAGCCAAAGTCGGATGTTCAACCAACAGAGCCACCTAGATGCCCCTCTGGTATGTCTTAATTTAGAAGGGGTGCCTGGGTGGCTCAGTGGTTAAGCGTCCGACTTCGGCTCAGGTCATGATCTCACAGTTCATGGGTTCGAGCCCTGCGTCAGGCTCTGTGCTGACAGCTCAGAGCCTGGAGCCTGCTTCAGATTCTATGTCTCCCTCTCTCTCTGTCCCTCCCCGTCTCACACTCTGTTTCTCTCTCTCTCTCTCTCTGTCTCAAAAATAAATAAACATTAAAAAAAAATTTTTAGAAGCCAGGATTTCACTCCTCAGTTGTAAGCTCTTTAACACATTTTTATATAATTTTTTTTCACTACTGTCTAGTTAGGATATAGCCTCCTTTTTTTTTTTTTTTTTTTTTTTTTTTTTTTTTTTTTTTTTTTTGCTCCTCTACTTGGAACAAGAAAAGATCTCTCTCCCAAGTTATTCTCCTTTGAGCCTTCAACTGTTTCTTTTCCCTGTTGAGGATCTTTCTTCAAAAGATCATGTTAGATGTTCCTCAGGGGTTATTAATTCTATAGTTTTCTCCTTTTTCTTTGAGGTTTTCTGTTGCCGTGTGATTATTACTATTATCTAATAAATTTTTCATGTTTTACATCTTAAAAGCAAATTTGCTTCAGAAATATTAGGGAGAACTCTCTACATTTTTCTGTTTTTTTCCCTTTAGGACAGCAAAGATGATGAGCGGGTTCCTGCTTTGAATTTATTAATCTGCCTGGTTAGCAGGTAAGTAACCCTTGGCTCCTTGCTTTATAATAGTGTTATTAATGGTGACTATTGTTTTCATTTTCTTTTTTTTTTTTTTAATTTTCTTTTTTTTTTTAACATTTATTTTTGAGACAGAGAGAGACAGAGCATGAACGGGGGAGGGTCAGAGAGAGGGAGACACAGAATCTGAAACAGGCTCCAGGCTCTGAGCTGTCAGCACAGAGCCCGACGCGGGGCTCGAACTCACAGACCGCGAGATCATGACCTGAGCCGAAGTCGGCCGCTTAACTGACTGAGCCACCCAGGCGCCCCTACTGTTTTCATTTTCAAGCAGAGGAAATTAAGGTGTAAAGAAACAATATTATATGTATCGCAATTCCCTATTTTTCTTAAATTTTTTTTTAATGTTTATTTATTTTTGAGAGAGAGACGGAGTGTGAGTGGGGAAGGGGCAGAGAGAGGGAGACAGAGAATCCAAAGCAGGCTCCAGGCTCTGAGCTGTCAGCACAGAGCCTGACGTGGGGCTTAAACTCACAAACCATGAGATCATGACTTGAGCTGAAATCAGACGCTCAGCTGCCTGAGCCACCCAGGTGCCCCACAATTCCCTATATTTCTAGTTTTGCTCTGTAAGTAATGCTTCAGTGAAGATCCTATTATTTCCTGAGGGCAAACTCCTAGAAGTAAGTTGAAAGGCATGCCATGTAGTTTTATTTATTTATGCATGTACTTTTTTTTAAAGTTTATTTATTTATTTATTTTGAGGTGGGGGGGCAGAGGGGAGAAAGAGAAACCTAAGCAGGCTCTGCACTGTCAGCATGGAGCCCAGTGTGGGTCTTGAACTCAACCCGTGAGATCATGGCCTGAGCAGAAATCAAGAGTCAGATGCTTAACTGACTGAGCCACCCAGGCATGTAGTTTTAAAACAGATATTTATTAATAGTTTCCCTTCCAGAAACTCATACCTTTCTGTATTCCCAGAAAGTGTCAGTGAGACCGCCCATCTCCTATTCAACACTGGGCATTTTCAATTAATATAAATATTTCCATTTTCATAATAAAAAGATGTAAATTATTTTTATTTACTTGTGTTTAATTACCAGTGAAGGTAAAAAATATTTCATTCTACTGCAATTTTGTTTCATTTGATTATTTATCTTGTTTTATAATAACATAAAATACTTACATTATTCCAAAGTTAAAATTTTAATTCAAGATACATTTGAAATATTTTAGAATTCACCTTTATCGTCTTTAGCCTTTCTCCCCCTTAGTTTTCCATTTTATTATAAATTTTTGGTTTATCGTTCATTGTTTCTTTTTAAAAGTATAAGCAAGTATATATAAATATATCTGCATTTGCACACAAATGTAGCATACTAAATTTGTACACAAATGTAGCATACTAAACATACTGTTCTGTACCTTGCATTTTTTTTTTTCACTTATTAAATCCTAGAAACTGCACTATAGCAGTGTAGGTATTTTCCTCATTCCTTCTTTACAGAAGCCTCATAGTCTTCCACTGTGTTGATGTACTGTTATTTATTCAACCAGTGCCCTTATTGATGGATATTTGGGTTATTTGTGGTGTTTTGCTATTACAAATAGTGCTATTAACATTTTTTAAACATACGTTAAATTCTTTTTTTATTAGGTATTTTGACCAACGTGATTTAGCTGATGAACCATCTTGATGTAGTTGATCTCTCAGGAATGGAAGATACTGGTGATGAAGGCAGCCTGAGTCTGAGGATATACAGTGACAACTCAAGTATCTTCAGCACTATTTGCAGGGTCTTCATCTTAACCTGTGCATCTCAACTTGATATTCAGAAGATAAATTGCATTGCTTTGAATATCCAAAGTATCTTTGGAAAATCCCAGTGAGTTTTTGATGAATAGTTTAAACAGTTTTCTGTAATCACATGCTTTTAAAACAAATTGAGTGCCATTTATTGGTGAAGCATCCTGTACAGAAACTGTATGGTGAAATTGTACAGAGGTGCTGTTTCATTGTGTTTTTACATATATACACATGAACTTTTCTTGTAAATGTGTTTTTTGGGGCACCTGGATGGCTCAGTCAGTTGAGCCCAACTCTTGGTTTTGGCTCAGGTCGTGACCTCACAGTTAGTGTGATCAAGCCCCACATTGGGCTATGCACTGACATTATAGAACCTGCTTGGGATTCTCTTTCTTCCTCTCTCTGCCACTCCTCTCTATTTCTCTCTCAAAATAAATAAACATTAAAAAAAAATCTTGTTTGACTCTTGACAAAAGATAATGGATAAATGTCCTTACTATTAGAATTAAGATAATTTTGATTGGGGTGCCTGGGTGGCTCAGTCGGTTAAGTGCCCAACTTCGGCTCAGGTCCTGATCTCACAGTTCATGGGTCAGAGCCCCTCATCAGGCTCTGTGCTATTAGCACAGAGCCCGGAGTCTGCTTCAGATTCTGTGTCTCCCTCTCTCTCTGCCCCTCCCCTGCTCACGCTCTGTCTCACTCTCTTTTTAACTTAACTTTTTAACATCATTTTCAATAATAATTTTTCTTAACACATCATTTTGTCTGTCAAATCTCTTATTCAATCACTTATAATTTATGTATTTTTTATGTATTTCTTTGTTGGTTAAGAATATTTTCTACTTAACAGATTCAAGTAGCAATGGCTTTTCAGTAGGGGATTATTTTTCTCACACAAGAAGTCTAGAGGAGCTAGAGGAGATGGCTACCAGCATTGGTTCCATGATTGATCCCACAATACCAATGTCTCTGAGAATCTTTTGGCCTTTCCATTGTGGTAACAAGATGGCCACTGCAGTTCAAGGCAATGTGTCTGTACTCAGGACCAAAAAAGGGGGAAGGAGTCAGAGCCTTTCACATCTGATTCTTTTGTCATGAAGGCAAAACCTTCTCCAGAAATTCACAGCAGATTTGTGTTCATCTGTTGGCCACAGTGTATAACAGGATCACCTGTAGCTTGGAGAAGGGTGGGGAAGCAAAATTGTAAGCCTTTCCAGTCTTTCCAGTAAAAGGTAGAAATGAAAAGGGGGGGGGGGCAGGGGAGTGAAAGGAAGAGGGGATTGGAAATACCTGTGGACCAAGCTACCAGTAGTTTTGCCACTAGTTACACATTGACTAGAAATTTTATATTTGAATCTTGTTACATCTTAGCTGATTTTTAAATTATAGCCTAATAATCCAAATTGTGTTTTACCATAATTTAAACACTCTCATTGTTGGGTATCTAATCTGTTTTCAGTGTTAATCCCATATAGAAAATGCTGCCATGAATATCTTCATGTATAAAACTTTTTCCTTTCTTTGACCAGAAGTTCCCAAGAGTAGGGTTGCCAGTAATGAGTTTATCAGTTAATACTGCATTTGAAAACTGAACTGAGGTTTAAAAATTAGGGATTTACTTTTGCTTCTCATAATAATTGTGGTGTAACAAGTTCAGGGTTGGTATAGCAGCTCTACAATATCTTAAATGCCCTGGACTACGTCCAGATTTCTCTTTCATCAATTTTAATAGCTTTCATCTTTTTAGTCATGATATGGTTGCTTTATCTCTTGCCTCATATCTAGATTCCAGAAAGAATGGCACCACTCCCTCTTGTCTATATCAGGGAGCAAAACATTACAAGAAACCCTCAATTTATGTATTATTTGCCAGCAATCTATAAAATTTTCTAATTATAAAGAAAGCTGGAAAGTATAATTTTTTAGCTGATAACACTGTCAGGCCTGCCAAAAATGGGAGTTCTGTTAGAAAAGAGAGTGAATATTGGGTAGGGAGCCAGCACTGTGTACATTAAAGAGTTTAGATTTCCAACCTATACCCCAGTTACCAGTGTATAGCCTCACATTTTTTGCTGATTTGATGCTTAGGGGGTGAGGGGCTGGGGGTTGATTTAATAAAGTTGAAATATCAATTATTCTTTTAATTTACATTTCTTCTATAACTAGTGGCTGAGCATCTTGTTACACATGCTGCTCACAGAAGAACAGAATTCCTATGGACTAGATTAAAAAAGGCAATTTTGTATGTGCAGAAGACAAGTGGTATAAATTAAGTAGTTACACCTCTATTTTCCAGCAAGCCACAGAATCTCTAATAGTGAACTGAGAACTCATGTTTATAAGGACTCATCTGGCATAGGATATTTTTCAGGAGTGTAGAGACAAATGAAAGTTAAAGACATTTTAAACCACTCATGTCCTAAGAATAAAGAAGACTACCAATATAGCTTTAGTGTTTATCAAGCCTTTCACAATTAAAAGTACCTTTGATTTTAATGAGAAATTGAGGAGAAAAATTTCCCCAACTCTTAGGTAGAAAGCCTTAAAGTTCAGGGGCGCTTGGGTGGCTCTGTTGGTTAAGTGAGTTCAAGCCCCCCATTGGGCTCTGTGCTGACAGCTCAGAGCCAGGAGCCTGCTTTGGATTCTGTCTCCCTCTCTTTCTCTGCCCTTCCCTTGCTCATGCTCTCTCAAAAATGAATAAACGTTAAAAAAAATTTTTTTAAAAAGAAAGAAAGTCTTAAGCTTATTGAAAAATTACACATTTTACATGTGAATTATTTATTTATTTTTTTAAATTTTTAACATTTATTTATTTTTGAGAGAGACAGCATGAGCAGGGGAGGGGCACAGAGAGGCAGACACAGAATCTGAAGCAGCTCCAGGCTCTGAGCTGTCAGCACAGAGCCTGACGCAGGGCTCAAACCCACAAGCCATGAGACTGTGAGCTGAGCTGAAGTTGGACACTTAACCAACTGAGCCACTCAGGCGCCCAAAATATAAAATTTAGAGGTATTTTGAAAATTACAGCTACCAAATGGTAGTTTAATCATGTCTATGATGGGAGCAGTGACAAAGTAAATTAGATTGCACCTATAATTTTCTTCCACATAAAAGATTACTTCTTTTGTTCAGGAGGATATTATATGTTTATTAAATTGTGATATTTTAATTAAAATTATATTCATTTCTATTTTTAAAAATAAGATTATTTCATCTGTGTCTTTTAAATTTTTTTTTTTTTTTAACGTTTATTTTGAGATAGAGACAGAGCATGAACGGGGGAGGGTCACAGAGAGAGGGAGACACAGAATCTGAAACAGGCTCCAGGCTCTGAGCTGTCAGCACAGAGCCCGACGCGGGGCTCGAACCCACGGACCGTGAGATCATGACCTGAGCCGAAGTCGGACACTTAACCGACCGAGCCACCCAGGCGCCCCTCATCTGTGTCTTTTAGCAGAATAAGCAGTTAGAGGCCGAATTAGATTAAAAGTGGTTTAGGTTATCAGTTCTAGCATCTGGGGACAAAGATAAAAAAATGTTTTAGAGGGGTGCCTGGGTGGCTTAGTCTGTTAAGCCTCCAACTTTGGCACAGATCATGATCTCACAGTTTGTGAGTTTGAGCTCCATGTCAGGCTCTGGGCTGACATCTCAAGAGCCTGAAGCCTGCTTCGGATTCTGTGTCTCCCTCTCTCTCTGCCCCTCCCCCACCTGCTCTCGCTCTCTCTCTCTCTCTCTCTCAAAAATAAACATTAAAAAAAAAGAAAAATGCTTTAGAAATTGAGACAGGTCAAGTTGACCTGTGTTCATGCCAAGATTATATTTTGCCTATATATGTTACCAAATTCCCATCAAATTTGTAAAAAAAATGTTTCCCAAATGATGCTAGAATATTGATTTATGTGAGCTATTAGGGTTTCTGAAAAAAAAAATGGTACTATGATCAAGTACTAGGTAAAATAAAATTAAGCTGATTATTGAGGTTTTCAGAACCTATAAAATGTCATTAATGTTCATTAAAGATCTACAAAAGAGGATGGATTTCCAAAATATATTTGATCACAATACTCATTTTTCAAAGAGCATTTTGAAAAGCTTTTGTAGGTTCTGTCCAGTTTCTTAAAATTTGATGACCCCCAAAATTGTGCCAATTCCAGTTTCTGCGATCAGTCTAAGGGCCTGAGTGAACTCCCATCCTATAGCTATATTCTAGTAGAGCTTTGACACAGTTCACCAGGCAACGTTGGCTCTAGGATTTTGTTTCCTTTTGTCACTGCATATTGGGTCCTGCTGTGGACTGGATACTTATGTCCCCCCAAAATCCATATATTAAAATCATAACCTTCAAAGTGATATTAGGAGGCAGGGTCTTTGGGAAGTGATTATTAGATTATGAGAACTCTGTCCTCATTATGTGATTAGTGCCCTTATAAAAAAGACCCCAGAGAGTTAGCTAGTGCCCTTCTGCCAAATAAGGACACAAGCAAAAACATCTGTGAACCAGGAAGCAGGTACTCACCAGACACTGAATCTCCTTGTCCCTTAATCTTGGCCTTCCCAGCCTCCAGAACTGTGGGAAATAAATTTCTGTTTCTTATAAGCCTATAGTATTCTGTTATAGCAGCCCAAATGGACTAAAGTTCTGATGACATCTCCAGTTACAAGGTTTGATTGCTAACACAAGGAATCAAGCTGTGTCATTATGGTTAGAAGAAGCCACTGACTAAACACTTTATGCTGTCCTCAGAGTTTGTCATTCATATGGTACACTTTTCTACTTTCTGCTCTTTAAAACAGGTATGCTACTCAGTAAGGGCCCTTGAGGACTCTAATTAAGATGAAGTCGTACAAAAGGATACTGAAATCTAAGCCACTTTCTAATTGCAAAAGGCTTATAAACCAAAACATTCTGTGTGATATTTTTATTCTTTATTTCCATATGTACACACAATAGGCACTGTGCTATTTACACAGATTATCTCAATGTTTACACCAATCTTATGATTTTATCCCTTTTAGCAGGTTTCTAACCTGGAGCCCATGAACTTGAAAAGGAAAAAAAATTACATCTCTATTTTTACTATCCTCCTTTTACTTAGCATTTCCTTCAGTTATAAATATAGGAAACAAACCACAGTATCATTCATCAATACCTGTGACTTTGTTAGTTAGCATCAGCAGTCCTAGATGTTTTCATATCAAAGTGTAGTTGCAGATGTTTCAGAATATTCACAGTAGTTCAGAATACAGTAGTTATAAAACCTGCCTTTAGATCATGTCTGACTGCAGATTTCCTGTCTATAGCTTCTGGTGCCAACTAACTATAGGCCTGGAAGCCAACACCAAACATTGTAGTTGTGCGTTCTCACTCTGGTTTCACAAATATCTGCATTACTTTCTGGTATTACCTAGGTATGACTGATCTATAAATGGAAGGAACTGAGCCACAAGACTACTTCAGTTTAAAGAACACCCCACAGGTTCTTAGGCAAGCTAAACAACAGCTGTCATTCTGATGTCTTCACATAAAAATTAATTTTAATTTGTCTCTCTCTCTCTCTCTCTCTCTCTCTCTCTATATATATATATATATATTTCTAAGTTTGTTTGTTTGTTTATTCTCTTTGGTAATCTCTACACCCAACATGGGGCTCAAACTCACAATCAAGAGTCACATGTTCTTCTAAGCCAGCCAGGCACCCCTTGCCTCTATTTTAAATATATTGCCTTGTTTAACATAAAGCACATATATCGCATTTTTTTTAATATTTACTTACTTTTGAGAGAGAGAGAGACAAAGTGCAAGCAGGGGAGGGGCAGAGAAAGAGGAAGACACAGAATCTGAAGCAGGCTCCATGCTCTGAGCTGTCAGCACAGAGGCCGACGCGGGGCTCGAACTCAAACTGTGAGATCATGACCTGAGCCGAAGTTGAGCACTTAACCAACTGAGCCACCCAGGCGCCCCTACATCACATTTTAAATACTTTGAAGTGCACCTGGGTGGCTCAGGTGGTTAAGCACCCAAGTCTTGATTTCAGCTCAGGTTATGATCTCACAGTCATAAGACTGAGCCCCACACCAGGCTCCACACTGAGCATGGAGCCTGCTTAGGATTCTTTCTCTCTGCCCCTCCCCTGTTTGTGCTCTCTCTCAAAAAAAATAATTTTTTGATAACATTATATCAGTACAATTGTTTCCTTTGTAGCCTTATGTATTTTATTTGTGCATTAAAAACATTATGAGAAGGAGTTCATAAACATCAACACACTGCCAAATAGGAGTCCCTGGCCCCCAAAAGGTTAAAAAACAAACAAACCCTATACTATGAGGAAATGAGTTTTCACCACTGTTCTATCCATCCCAAATATGGGTCCTGAGAGTTTTCCCCTTCAACATTCCTCCCAAGAACTCCTGCTACAGGGGCACCTGGATGGTTCAGTCGGTTAAGCATCCTACTCTTGAATTCAGCTCTGGTCATGATCTCAGTCTTAAGATTGAGGTCAGCCTCAGGTTCACAGTGAGTGTGGAGCCTGCTTAAGATTCTCTCCCTCTCCTTTTGCCCCCTCCTCCACTTGTGTTCTCTCTCAAAAGTTCTCACCCTGATGAAGACATTTGTCATGTTGTGAGCTGCTCAGGGGAGAGACCTACATGACAAGAAACTGAGAGGTGTCTCTGCCTAACACAAATGAAGAATTGCATTCTATCAACAACTGCATGAGTGTGAACTTGGAGGGTGTCCCTGCTGCAGTTGAGCCTTGTGATGGCTGCAGCCCCTGCTGATGCATGGACTGCACTCTTATGAGGCTCTGATAGATAGATAGATAGATAGATAGATAGATAGATAGATAGATAGATGAAATAAAGAACTGCTTCAAAGAAGGGGTTATTATCCAAAAGGGGCAGTTTGGATGAGGCTCAGTACAACTTTGGGTGAGACTGGAGAAGTATTCCTTCTGCTAGCAGATCTATAACTGATAACCCATGGATTCCCCCTTTTGAAAAAGAAAACAACAGCTTACTTGGTTCCTCAGCACAAATGGCTGAAATACTTCATGATCTGTATCACTGGCTTGACTTCCACATAGTAAACGATCTCTTCTCTGTGGCACTGGGCATCTTGATGTACAATAAATCCTCTTTCCAGATGGCACCCTCCATAATGTCTTTCTCCCTAACCAAAGACCTCTGCTAGTTAGCCCTCCTGACTTAGGGATTGTGGGGATGATTACTTTAAAACTCAAATAATATAAAGCTAAAAGTAAAAATCTCCATTTATTATACAATTTACTTGTAACTTTCCAGTCTTTTTGATAGTATCATGTATATTTATACATTATATGCGCAGTATCCTGCAGTCAAATGCTCTACCCCTGAGCTATACCCCCCATGCGCAGTATCCTGTAACAAACTTCTCTTAATACCAATTAACATTCATTTACATAAATATATGTCGATCTAGTTCCTCCCTTTCACCAGCAGCACAGTATTTCCTTGTATGCCAGTACCATAATTTAATCAAGTGTCATCAATGAACACTTAACTAGGGGCACCTGGGTGGCTCAACTGGTTGAGTGTCCAACTTTGGCTCAGGTCATGATCTCTCGGTTCATGGTTCTAGCCCTATGTTGGGCTGACTGCTGTCAGCGCAAAGCCCACTTCAGATCCTCTGTCCCTCTCTGCCCCCACCCCCGCTTGCACTCTCTCAAAAATAAATAACACATTTTAAAAAAATGAACACTTAAATAGTGAAAATCCTTATACACACAAGTTTGCCTACTCATTTTTCCCAGCTTGAGATATATTTGACATATAACATTGTCTTTTAAGTGTAAGGTGTAGAGTGTGCTGGACTAATATGCATATATATTGCAAAATGATTACAATAGTGAACACATCCACCACTTACTCCAGTTAACAAAATGTTGTGTGTGTGGTGAGAACTCTTAAGATCTACTCTCTTAGCAACTTTTTTCTTTTTTTTTTTTTAAGTAGGCTTCAAGCTCAGTGCAAAGCCCAGCACAGGGCTTGAACTCATGACCCTGGAGATCAAGACCTGAGCTGAGATCAAGAGCCAGATGGTTAACCAAGTGAGCCACCCAGGCATCCCCAGCAATTTTCAAATATACAGTATTGTTAACTATAGTCACCATGTTATACATTACATCCCTAGAACTTATTCATCTTATAACAAGATTATACCCTTTGACCACCTTTACCCTCATTTATTTTCTTAGGTTAAATTTATAGAAATGGAATTGCCACATTAAAGGATATCCGTGTTTTAAATTGATGTACTTTTATTTTTTTTTTAATGTTTACTTTTGCGAGAGAGAGACAGCACAAGAAGGGGAGGGGCAGAGAAAGGGAGACACAGAATCTGAAGAAGGCTCCAGGCTCTGAGCTGTCAGCACAGAGCCCGATGCAGGGCTCAAACACAGGAACTGGGAGATCATGACCTGAGCCAAAGTTGGACACTTGACTGACTGAGCCACCTAGGTGCTCCACTGATGTGCTCTTTTAAAGGGCAGATATGCACTTATGGCAAATATGGTATGCACTATATTTTCCCCTATTTTAACATTTTAATAGTGTTTTCTGCCATGCAAATAGTTTTTAAAATTTTTGTCAAGTTCTGTCTGCAGTAAAAATTAAAACACATTAACATGAAATCTACCTTCTTAAATTTTTATGTTTACAGTATTGTTAACTATATGCACATTGTTAACACAGATCTTAGAACTTTTTCATCTTGCATAAAACAAATCCTGTACTCCTTGAACAACTCCTAATTTCTCTTTCCCCAGCCTTGTCAACATGCTACTTTCTGCCTCTATGAATTTGACTACTTTGGGTACCTCGTAAAAGCAATAACCTGTTTTTTTTTTTTTTTTTTTGGTCATTCTGTGACTGGCTTATTTCACTTAAGCATGTCCTTAAGGTTTCATCCATGCTGGCATATGACGGGACTTTCTTCTTTTGGTTAAGGTTGAATAGTATTTCACTGAATGTATATACCATATTTTCTTTATCCATTCATCTGTTAAAGGGCAAGTTGTTTCTACCTCTTGGCTATTGTGAACAACACAAGAGACAGGAGAGTTCAAATCTCTCTTCAAGTTCTTGATTTCAATCTTCTGAATAGTCACAAGCAGGATTGCTGCATCATACAGCAGTTCCAGTTTTAGTTGTTAATGGAAATTCCATAGTATTTTCCATAGGAGTTATATCATTTTACATTCCCACTAACAGGGCACAAGGGTTCTAAATTCTCCACATCCTTGCAAAAAATTTTTTTTTGGATAATGCCATCCTAAAAGGTGTGAGGTGATATTACGGTTTCAATTTGCACTGGTGATTACTGATACTGAGCATCTCTTCATATACCTGTTGGCCATTTGTGTATCTTCTTTGGAGAAATATGTTTAAGTCCTTTGTCCATTTTTTAATTGGGTTATTTTTTTGCTATTGAGCTGTAAGAGTTCCTTATATATTTTAGGTATTAACCCCTATAGATACATGGTTTGCAAATACTTTTCCCATTCGGTAGGCTACCTTTTCACTCTGTTTCCTTTACGTATAGCAGCTATTAAATTTGATGTAGTGCCATTTTGTCTGTTTTTGCTTTTGTTGCTTGTTTTTGGTGTCAAATCCAAGAAAATATTGCCAAGACCAATATTATGAAGCTTTTCCTCTGTTCTACGAGTTTTTTGGTTTCAGGTCCTAAGTATCAGTCTATAATCCACTTTGAGTAAATTTTTATGTATGGTATAAAGTAAGGATTGAATTTCATTTTCTTGCATGTGGATATCCAATTTTCCTAACAGCATTTGAAGAGGTTATTAATTTTTTTACTATTTTCCTTTATAACACTGTACATTTTTTAAAAAGTCCTTCTCTACTACAAGATGATAAAACTAATATCTTCTTTAGTACTTTAGGGTTTTATCATTTTACATGTAAACCTTTAAGTTCTTCTCTTCCCTCCCTTCCTGAGAGAAAAAGAAATTCAATTCTCCTATATTGTTTTTTTGTATAACCTAACTCTCCTTGCCTCAGCTATAAGAGACTTCTTTTTGACTACAAGTAACAAAATACAGAACCAAAAGTGGATTGAACAATATAAGGAATTTATTATCCCATGTAACAAAAAGTCCAAAGGTAAAGCAGTTCCAGGATTGGTTAATTCAGAAGCACAATAAAGGTGCTTCCTATTGATGCATCCTGCTATCCTCAATGTGATGACTTTCATCTTCACGCTTGTCTTCTCTCGGTTATCAGATGGAAGAGGAGATGATAGACACACTAATGAGCACTGACCCAACCCACTGAATAGACATTGTCCAATGAATGTTGGTGTGACTAAGCCAATTATCCACCCCTCTGCTCTTGGGAAATAGTAATTAGGGAATAAAAATAAGGATGTTAGAACCTTCACCAGTCCTTCCACACATGGGGAAAAAAGGTGAAAGTCAAAACTGTAACAGGAGTAAGTATAAAATTCCTTCCTAAAATGCCTAATAGTCTTTGGCCCTGGAGTCACTGAATTCACATTTAAACTAATCTATATTACACTTTAATTACATTAATGGAGTTCTCAAGGACTGAATTCTATTAAAGTAAAATTAAGGACTAAATTCTGTTAAAGTAAAATGAACTTTTTTGCAATTTAGGCGGTTAGATATAGTATATATATGTATCACACACATAATACACAATGTATATAAAATTTTCATAGGCATAAAAATTCTTAATAGAAATAAATTATAATAAAATAAAAAATGTTTAGTGTACTGTTTGCTTTTCTTAAATAACTAAAATAAATTCATAAAGCAAAACTGAAATTTGCTCATTTTTACAGAAATGATTCTAATACATACTTTTTTAAATTAAAAAAAAGTTCATAATGTTTTATTTATATTTTTGAGAGAGAGAAAGAGAGCATGTGCGCATGTGCTAGTGGGGGAGGGGCAGAGAGAGAGGGAGACACAGAAGCTGAAGCAGGCTCCAGGCTCCAGGCTCCGAGCTGTGAGCACAGAGCCCAACGCAGGGCTTAAACTCATGAACCACGAGATCATGACCTGAGCCAAAGTCAGACACTTAACCAACTGAGCCAACCAAGCACCCCTGATGCATACTTTTCTTAATGCTAATTTATCAAACCCTGAGTTTTGCTTTTCTATCTGTGGTTAAATACATACCAGTCTGAGCAAATATGAATGTTTAAAATAAGGGTTCTAAATCTTGGGGTTTAGTTGTTTGAAATCAGGTTTTCATTCTGAATAGTTTTAGTAAAATCTATGTTATGGTAGAATGTGTCTTTATCTGCTTTAACTTGGTCTGTGTTAAATTAATAAAATACAATCTTACTCCTGGTTAAGAGTGCATCTTTCATTACATAAATTAGCAAATAGCTTATATCAATACAAATGTCCAACAATGTAATTAAATCATTGCTACTTGAAATACTTTATACACGAATAATTTATCTCTTTACACTGTTGAAGCCTTGCCTTGCATTTCAGTATGTTTTAGAGCTTCTGTATCATCACCTGAAATTTACCTAAAAAAAGAAAAATGAAAAATCATTCCTTGACTTAGGTACAAAGAAAACAAGCTTAAACATCAATTTTCTGTTCTATTAGAAAGTAGTTTCAATGGAGAAACCTGCTATGTCAAACAACTTTTCACACTTTTCACAATACTCAACAAAGCAAATTTCATTTTTATGAGGTGATTATTTGTTTTGTGAATAGATAGGTGTCTGCTTCTCCTCTTTGTGATTCCTACCTTTTGGGTATTTCACTGCTAATTATCATTGTGAATAAAAAGGAAATACAATGATGCTCAAGTCAATTTTATTCTTGGTTGGTAGCTCTGGTGAAAATATCTTTGGAAAGGAGTTTAGCAATAAAAGACTAGTTGGCTTTATATAGCTTTATATATAATAGATGTACTCTGGAAAACTTCAGTGTTTATTTTTGAGATAGAGAGAAAGAGAGAGAGCATGAGCGGGGGAGGGGCAGAGAGACAGGGACAGAGGACCCACGCTGACAGCAGAGAGCCCAATGTGGGGCTTGAACTCACGAATCACGAGATCATGACCTGAGCCGAAGTCGGACGCTTAACCGACTGAGCCACCCAGGTGCCCCTAGAAAACTTTTTAAAAAAGACATTTTCAATACTATAGGGCAATTTGCTATCTTAAAAGAATAATGCAGAAATTTTTCCTTTAAAAGTTAAGAATCATCACTTAAGCTGTCTTATAAATTTGGACTACTTTAACCTACTTTCTTAAATCATTACCATTATAAATTTTAAAATCTTTGAATATGAATATAGGGATGCTACATGTTACTACATTAAATGTTAAAATTGGTAAAAGTAAAACAAAATGGTTTTAGCATTTTAAATTTCCTCTAAGTTAACTCTAAGTTAACAAAAACAAACAAACAAAAACCACCAGACTTGAAAAATAATCACTAAAAATAATCACATTTTTAAGAAATGTGAATTCAACTTACAGGCAGGCATTGAAGACACTTCAGCCGTTACAATACTTTTTATCCCCAAGTTTGATAAGCCACCTCTGATTAAGCCACAGGTAAATGCCAAATACTGAAAGGAAGAAAAATGTAAAGAATATTAAGGATTTACTAAGAAAGCAATGCTATTGATAAATACGACACTGAGTCAAGCCTTCCTATTAATAAGTCATTGCTGTTTAAAAAAAGGTAGTGGAAGAATTTTTTAAATTATTGAAAATTATGATTGTTAAAACAAGTTCCCAGCTTCCTGGCAACTAAACCATGGACACGTGACTTGGGTGCTCCAGTCACAGACTCTGAATCTAGAATGAGTGAAAAAACAACCTGGAAACAGGTTATAATTAGTTCTAGAGGCAGCAAACGTGGCTGGTGTCTGTTAGTGCAAAGGACTCTAACTAGACCCTGCCTGAGGAGTGACTTGGGCTATCTTTCTGGCTGCCCTAACCTTCCACAGTTCTTGCCTGTTTTCTGAGCTTTCTCATCAATTCTGTATGTTTTTTTCCCCTATTCAATCAGAGTTGGTGTCTGCTTTCTACAACCAAGAATCTTGATTTGTTCAAGACTTACAGCCAATCTGCTATAACAAAGAATTATCCCATTCAGAATCTCAACAGTACCAACGTGGGAAACCCTGTCATATGGAAACAAAAAAAAGGGAATGGGGCTGAGCTACAGCACAGAAAGCCAGATAAGAACAGGAACCAAAAAATAAATTATCCAAGGAATTTTTGATTATGCACATGTTTGTACTGTATGACAGCCAATAACACAATATATCTATGAATAATATAGATAATGTTATAATTACATAAATGGGTACTGATCAGTAATTAAATCTGGAGTCATGAAATTTTGACCTGGAAGGGACTTTAGAGATTGTTAATAATATAGGTACTATTATAACCAACTTTATTAATGTAGGAATTAAGGTCCAAAGGGGGTTATATAACTTATCCAATGTCACAAAACTGTAAATTGCATAGTTTAAAATTTAGATTTATTTGGTTCCAATTCCATGCTCTTTCCACTATAACTATAATGCTTTTGTTAGATAATTTATGTACAGATAAATGTTTACAGATAAATAATAGCTCATACTGCCCCAGATATTTTAATCATCTCAAAAGAACCCTTACATTAAACTTGTCAGCTTTAATATATCTGCTGATCTACTTATTGATTCCTACCTGAGATTTAAAAACAAAAACTAGGGGCGCCTGGGTGGCGCAGTCGGTTAAGCGTCCGACTTCAGCCAGGTCACGATCTCGCGGTCCGTGAGTTCGAGCCCCGCGTCAGGCTCTGGGCTGATGGCTCGGAGCCTGGAGCCTGTTTCCGATTCTGTGTCTCCCTCTCTCTCTGCCCCTCCCCCGTTCATGCTCTGTCTCTCTCTGTCCCAAAAATAAATAAAAAACGTTGAAAAAAAAAATTAAAAAAAACAAACAAACAAACAAAAACTAGACAAAACACAGAAACACAGATATACTTAACACAAAAAACGTATTCTTAGAAACACGTTAATAACAGGGAAAAATTTTTGTTTTAAGTTTATTTATTTATTTTGAGAGAGAGAGTGCACATGCAGGTGCGAGCAGGGGAGGGCAGAGAGAGCGGGAGAGAGAGAATCCTAAGCTAGCTCCACACAGACAGCACGAAGCCCGATGCAGGGCTCAATCTCATGAACTGCGAGATCATGACCTGAGCCAAAATCAAGAGTCAGATGCTTAACCAAACTGAGCCACCCAGGCGCCCCTCAAAAAATTTTTAATTAGCTAAAGGATATTATAAATATAAACTCAGGTGAGTAGTTTTGCACAGTTAATACCAGTTTTATGAGTTTGACTATCTTTTCTGATACACCTATGCTAAATTCAAGAACCTGACATTCATCTACATTTCAATGGCATTTTGTTATAGTGTTTCATTAGTCATCATAAGCCTACTCAGCTATTGGTTAACACAGATTATTTTAGTATGATGAACACCTGTCTCCTATTTCACAGAAAAGCACTTAAACAAAAAAAAAAACAACTTTAAAACCTATTTTAAATTCAAAACTCTGTTGTGGTTGACATCGTACTCTTCCCTATGAAAATCCCAATCTTCTATTCCATTAAATACCTTAGATGCATGTTCTAAATACTGTTTTCCTGCAGACATCTGAGTAAGCAGACGAAATTTGTTGTCCTGAAGTACATAGATGCCCTGTTTCAAAAACAGAAAAAACATCCAGAGTCAATGTATGCTGTAGTCCTTAAAAATTTTCTCCTCACAGGGGCGCCTGGGTGGCGCAGTCGGTTAAGCGTCCGACTTCAGCCAGGTCACGATCTCGCGGTCCGTGAGTTCAAGCCCCGCGTCAGGCTCTGGGCTGATGGCTCGGAGCCTGGAGCCTGTTTCCGATTCTGTGTCTCCCTCTCTCTCTGCCCCTCCCCCGTTCATGCTCTGTCTCTCTCTGTCCCAAAAATAAATAAAAAACGTTGGGAAAAAAAATTTAAAAAAAAAAAAAAAATTTTCTCCTCACAACAATTAAGAGTTTTTTAAGTTATTAAAACTCTCCTTTCCATTGGTCAAATTTCTTTAAATGAAAGAGTTTTGCAGTGTGTAGGCTGAAGAATTGTTGAGAACTTTATAAAGCTAATATTTATTGAAAGATTTAAGATACTATGGATACAAAGATGCAAAAGATAGTTCCTACCCTTAAAGAACTCAAAGGAATCAGAAATACATGTCCAGGTGGAATTAAGTTATATATTATTAGCTCATATCTAGAAAGCCAACAACGAAATTCAATTCCTCTCATTAGCATTTCAATACTTACAAGGTAACACTAATATTGTTATATAAAAAAATGAAAAGTACTGGTAACTACTAGATACATTATTTTCATTTTCTAATATTTAATCAAAATGCCAAATCCACTCTAAAATATTTCCTTGAGTTTTATAAATCTATTTAAATGCATAATTTTCCACGCAATCTATTAAATTTTATCTATTATATTTTTTTCTTAAAATTTTTTTTTAATGTTTATTTTTGAGAGAGACAGAGTGTGAGTCGGGGAGGGACATATATATAGAGAGAGAGAGAGAAGGAGGGAGGGAGAGGCAGAGGGAGAGAGACACACAGAATCTGAAGCAGATTCCAGGCTCTGAGATGTCAGCACAAAGCCTGATGTGGGGCTCGAACTCACAAACTGTGAGATCATGACCCGAACTAAAGTCGGAGCTTAACCGACTGAACCACCCAGGTGCCCCAATCTATTAAATTTTATTTAACAAATTATTTTAATAGAAAAATGACCAACAATGCAACATATAATGCAAGAGTTACTTAAATATGCTCTATAAATTAGACATCAGAAATTACTCTAAAGACAAACATGATATATTTGTGGTTCTACATATAATCACCATTAAGTAATGATAACTAAGGAACCAAATCCTAAAACCTTTATCATTCTGACATTCTGCTACTTTTTAAAACTTAAGATAACGTTTTTATTTGGGGAAAAGAAACAGCTATCATTACTGATAACTATCTATTTGTTCTTATACACTGTATCCTATTAGAGAAAAAAAATCATGATGTATTAATAACATGTAAGAGAAACATTTCAAAGTTGACTAGAAATTATTTTAAGTTTTATATAGTAACTAAAATAGGACATTTATATTAAGTCAAAGGACTTTAAAAAATAGGCCTTAATTTGTCTAAATACCTGATGATTTGTCCTTAGATTGTCGATTTGTTTTTTGAAGACTGTAGTCCAAAAATCTTTACAAATGAACTTCATGATATCTAATTCATCCTTGAACCTGGCAGTATCTTTTGTAAACCTAAAAAGATCAACTAAAAGTAATCAGCATTTTTCCTCCAAAGAAAGCAGGAGGGTCACATTATTCACTAATTTTGAAATGCCAGAACAGCACTGAACATTTATTGATGGTCACAAAGTGATAAGCACCAAGCAAAGGAGATCTCATCTCAATTTACATTCTGTTATGCAATTACAGTATGGAAATTAGTCTAATAGCAAGCTGCAATTTTAAGTAAAATTAATTCTAGCACATTAAAAAAAAAAAAAAAAAAGCTGAGCATAATCACGGTATTGTTATATAAAATATAACCAGAGTTCAGCTATTCAAATAATGAGAAAGGAATAAGACCTTAAGACTGGATCTATAAATTGAAAAATTAGTACATACATTAACATAGACTCTAAAGAATTTCCATCCCTTGCATTTAAACAAAAATCCATTTAGGTTAAAGAACCTACTAGACCTTAAGTAAAAAAGGCAGCAAGATTTTATTATTTATTTTAATAAGCTTTTAAAAAATGCTTATTTATTTTTGAGAGCGCAAGCAAGGAAGGGGCAGAGAGAGAGGGAGGCAGAGAATCCCAAGCAGGCTCCAAGATATCAGTCCCGCACCCAACACTGTCAGCCTAGCACCAACATGGGTCTTGAACCCACAAACTGTGAGATCATGACCTGAGCCAAAATCAAGAGTTGGACACTCAACCAACTGAGCCACCCAGGCACCCCAAAAATGCAACAAGATTTTAGACAGTACACCAAAGTTTTTAGGAAAAAAGTCTAAAATACAAATATATATTTTCTTCTGATATTAAAAGTTTTAACCGAGTTAAAATGGCATCAGAACTAAAGAGAAATTTCAATCTGTGAGTTAAAGAACACAGGATAAATACAATTTAGAAATTAAAATTAAAGTACTTCAAATTTTATGCAATCTTTTGAAATGGATCATCTTTGTTTATAACCTACCTGGAAGAAAATTTTCAAATCCATACTGCTCACCTTTCTATCAATCCTTGTCCCACTCGAAACCCCATGTTTTCCAGCTTAGTAATACAGCGTCCATTTTCCTATTTTAAAAAATAATTGTTTTGAAAATTTTTAGAATACCAAAATATCAGTATTCAAAAATTGTTTTAAGATGCTGACTAAAAATATAAAAGTACTTATACTTTTTTTACTAAAATATTCTAAGAAAAAGTGAATTATAAGTTGTATTTCAATTTTCTTAGTACTAATCATTTCATAAGGCAATAAGGTAAACAGGGAACTGTTACTACTTCTCAGAAACGCCAAAGCCTCTGCCTAATTACTCCCTCTACACATTTTTTTTCCATTTTCAACTATTCTTCTCTCCTCAGTTATAGAAATGAAGTCAAAGTATCACCTTTCCACCAGTCACTCCCTTTGGGCGGTCATTAAATTCTATTGTTCCTGGCTTCAAAATGTCTCTTAGAGTCATCCAAGTTTTCCAGTCCTCAATGTGTCTTAGTTGATGATCCCACCATCCTATGTCAGAAATCATGCAATTGCTTTGTTTTTTCTTTGACAATCTCATCCAGTCTTCAGACTGTAAATACTACTGCTATGCTGAAGACTCTCAAAATCCTCTGGATCATTTACAAAGTTCTCTACAATCCAGATTTCTCTACCCCTCAGGTCTCAACTTTCTACTTTTCTTCACTCACATGGGCTCTAGCTACACTGTTCTTACTGTCCTTGAATATGCCAGGCATGCTCCCACCTCAGGGTTCCTGCATGGGCAACTCTTCTTCCAGATATCCACATGACCAATTCCCTAGCTTCAAGTCTTCACTCACATGTCACCATCTCATGAGGTCCGTCCCCACCCCCCCGCCCCACCCCGCTTTTTCAGGTGTACAATATAATCATTCAACAATTCTAATAGATTACTCAGTGCTCACCACAATAAGTATATTCTTAATCATCCTTATCCATTTCACTCATCCTCCCACCCACCCACATCAGTGAGGCTCTTTTTTACTATCTTCTTTAAAACTAAATTATTCCCCTTCGGAAATTCTCTATTCTGATGATTCTCAAAGCGTGCCCCAAGACCAGCAACATTATTAGCATCAAAAGCTGCAAATTCTGAAACCCAGTGTAATCTGTGTTTTAAAAAGCCCTCTAAAAGTAGGGTGCCTGGCTGGCTCAGTGGGTAGAGCATATGACTCTTGATCTCAGGGTTGTGAGTTCCAGCCCCATGTAGGTGATAACTGATGCCCTATCCCGTTTCTCTGCTTAATTTGTCTCCAAAGAACTTCTTTCATCATTTAACATACTATATACTTTACTAATTTCACATTGTCCATGTCCCTCTATCCCCACCCTCTGCTAGAATACAGCTCCAAGATGGCATGGATATTTATATAATGGAGCCTGTTTTTCCACTTCTTAGTGGAAGTGGAAACTTCCATAGGCCTCATTATTTGCTCAACTTTTTTTTAAGGAACCATGTATTCTACTAATGAGGTTGTGACAACTAAATCTGTACTTTTATAGTACAGACTTCATGGGACAGAGCCATCTAGAGTTCCCACAGTTTCCTCAAATAAGGCATATTCAAAATGATATTATTTTAATGTCCTCCTCCTGTGCTGCCTCTAAAATTCCTTAACTTCATTAAAAGAACCACTATTCATCTAGTTACCCCAACCAGAAAACTGCCATTTACTTTACCTCTTTATTCCCAACCTTCCACATGCACTGCAGTCCTACGAAGCCTATTATCTACATGCTTTCAAAATCCATCTCTCTCTATCCTTACTATTTAAGTTAGCCCTTCTCTTTTCCCTACTGGTTTCCAGTTAGTGCCTTCCAAATTACCTCTTTGTTTCTAGTTTTTTCTTCCTTTGATTTACCTCCTATATTTCTGATATAGACTTTCTAAAAAACAAATCAGGTTATTTCTCTACTGAACCTTTTAACACCCTCTCCTCTTTCTTCAAAATAAAGTTCAACTCCTTAGCATGGCATTATGTGCCTTTCCTTAAATGATCCTGGTTAGTTAACCAGATTTACTAACAGCCATATATCCACAAACATCTCTCCTTCTTCCACTCTGAAATTTCTGCAGCAACTCCAGAGTTCCATGCGTATCCACGCCTTAGCACATGCTATTCCACAGACTATACATCCTTTAAATTCAGTTCAAGTATCACATTCTCCCAAAAGCCTTCCTTGACACTCCTTTGGGTCCTATGCTGTCATAATGCTCTGCACACAGATATACTATCAGTCATTCGTTTTTCTGTTATTCTCCAACTCATTTCAAAACATGTTCAGGTGAGAACAAACAAGCATGCTCAGGTAGAATAAGTAACCCATAAGTTTTGTGGAACAATATGTTTTTTGTAGAATCACCCAAGAGTATGCTGATTAGCAGGAACTATGTTTATGTAGACATTCCCAAATACTATGATCACATAAGCTTTTGAATTATGCCCTAGTAAATACCTCCTGATTTTGCTACTTGTTCATTCACTTTGGCATCTGTGAATGCTCACTAGTGGGTACCAAATTTTTAAAGAAAATTAAACTTGAGAATATTTTATTCTCTATTAACCTTTTAAAAAATCTATTCTCCATAAATTGGTAAATGTCCAATTACGCCATTTTTAAAAATTTAATTCCTCTCCAAGCATGGTTTGAAAATCATTGATTTGAAGGGTAAAAACTACTGGTTCTTTATTTCACTTCAAAGTTTATTTATTTTATTTATTTAAGCAATCTCTACACCTAATGTGGGGCTCAAACCCCGGACCCGGAGATCAAAAGCCACGTGCTCCACCAACTGAGCCAGTCAGGCACCCCCTTTATTTCACTTCAGAATTTAATGACTTCATCTCTGAAAAGGTACATAAAAACTACAGCTTAATGTCAGGATTACGTGTCTTTCTTTTACATTTATTATGAAAAATCTGAAATACACTCAAAGTAGAGACACTAACACAATGAACCATCATACACCTAGATTCCAACATGGATTCTGGTCTTCACAGCCACCTAATTTTTTTTTTTTTTTTTTTTTTTTTAAACCAGGCTCCAAGCCCAAGTTTGAACTCAGGACCTTGAGATTAGGAATCACATACTGTATGGACTGAGCTAGCCAGGCACCTCTGCTACGTAACTTTTAAAAATCCTTTTGGCTTATATGTACTTTCAATTCCTTACTGTAAACAAAGTGCAATAGGAAAAGAAAGGTATTATTAGTTTATTCATTTATTTTAAAGTAGTTTGTGTATTTGCTTATTTATTCATTTATTTTTAGTTTGTTTATTTGCTTGCTTATTTATTTATTTATTTATTTATTAATTATGTATTTAGCTTCATGCTCAGCACAGATCCACAGGGCTTGAACTCATGACCCAAGATTTTGTTTTAATGTTATTTTACTTATTTACTTATTTATTTATATACTTATTTTATTTCATTTTTTGAGAAAGAGAGAATGCACGAGGAGAGGAGCAGAGGGAGACAGAGAAAATCCCAAGCAGGCTCCACGCTGAGCTTTCACTCCTATACTTAACTGAGTCCTTGAGATTCTACCTCTTATTTTACAAACCATTCTCTCTTCTTCTGTCTTAATTCAGATCTTCATCATCTCCTGCCTGGACCCCTGAATTAACAACTCTTCTCACTACAAAGATCCTCTCTCTCTAACCTAAACACGGGATTATCTTCCTAAAATGCAAATGGACCATGTCATTCCCCTCTTTAACAATTCTCCACGGAGAAGGTCAAATTCTTTAATCATACAGGACTCTTTCCAGCTTCAGCTTTTAACACTTCTTACTCTCCAATCGTTCAATTTAATCACAGTGAAATATTTAAGCATAAATACACCACACTCTTTCATACATCTGTGTCTTTACTTTTGCCCACTTTCCACCCATCTTTATCAACAGCATTATACAAAGAGCTTCTGACTTGAGCATGACTTAGGAATATCTCATTTTTAATAATCATTACAACTCCATGATTCTATTCCTAATTACTACCCAATACATTAATTATTCATTGAACCCCTATTCCCCAGTAACTATGATCTTATCTAGCACAGTGTCAGGCTCACAATACACCTGATAAATATTTTCTGAATGAATCAGTGAATGAATGAGGATTCCTACATATTAGAGGTAACCTCCAGGAAAATGAAGTCACTGTTTCGTTCATTACTATACTCCCAACACACAAAACCACCTCTGACACATAAGGGCACTAGATAACATTTTTTAAAATTAAATTTGTTTCCTAATTATAGTAACGCCTGCAAACTTTCCTTTAATCTTAAATCTCATTAGGCTTCTGTCTTCAAGAACGGAGAATACTGAGGGTTACAGAGAGGGGATAGGGGTTGATTCTCAAGTATGTCCAGTGGTAGTGCTGGAAGTGACAGAATTAAGTAGGGGTGCCAAAATCAGCGTTGCAATGAACCCTGCCATAAATCATGGTAGCAACAAGGCTAAAAGTAAGAAATTTTGTGACCTGCAGGAATCAGATGTGGGCCTGGACCCCAAAAAAAAAAGTGTCAAACAGAAAATACGAAAGAGAAGAGGATTAAAGACTGAAGACAGCTCACAGGTTCTAGTCTTAGGATACTTGGAGGTGGACCAGTTTGTCTACACTTCGGGAGGTTTTGGGTGGCGATAGAACAGGGATTGAAGGAAAGAACTGAGAAGAAACAAAAAGTGTCACCGCGAAAGGACCTCAAGGGCCTGTGGGAGAACTCACCACCTCCCCCTGCTCCGCAGACTTGTACACTCCAGAAACCATCTCGTTATGTAGAAGCAAAAACAACGCCTCGTCCGCCATTTCCTGCTTATTCTTCCAAGCGCAGAGTTTAGGCTCCCGTTTTGGCCGGGCTCAAGGGTTCCGGCTAGCGCCTGAGCGATTTGCACTGTGGCGCCGCAGCTCCTTCAGTCCACAGCCGGTCCCTGGTTGCTAGGAGACCAGGAATTCGCTCCGTTTCCCCAAGGCTGCTACAAGAGTGAGGCCGGTACCGGGGCGAGCCCACCCCAGGGCCAACAAGCCCTCAGGCCCAACGACGGAATCTGACAGCAGCCGGAACCAAACGGAGTCAGCGGAGACCCTATCCGGCCCCTGGGCGGGGGGCGAAAATCAACTTCCGGTCCCCTCTACCCCGGCATTCCGCCAGCTCTATGATCACAGAGTTCCTTTTCCGTGCTGAACTCCTCGCGTCCCCATAGGGTAAAAGTTCCTCCTCCAGACGATATCGGAGGCGGGGGAGAGAGGGAGCAGCATAAAATAAATCAAAAGGAGCTCCCGCTGCCGTCCGTGTGTTACCTAGCTATGTGTTAGAACTGACAAGAATTAGCTTCATCAAAAGCTTTTATTTTTGCCACATGTTCAATAGGGAGAAAAGTTGTAAAAAAAAAAAAAAAGTGAATAAATCATTTTTTCAGGCTACAAAGTTTAGATATATTGAGAAATTAGCCCAACCCATTGTGGATTAAGCCTGGGTATGCAAAAAGATTTAGAGTCATTATGGCCACAAGGAAGTTTACTGGGAGTGGGGTATAAGGGTCAAACGGGATGAAGTAAGCAAAGAACAGGACGTACTTGAAACAATACAGGGGCACCTGGGTGGCTCAGTTGGCTAGTGGGACTTCAGCTCAGGTCATGATCTTGTGGTTCCAGACTCTGTACCGGACAGCTCAGAGCCAGGAGCCTGCTTCTGATTCTGTGTCTCTCTCCTGTCCCTCCTCAGCTTATGCTCTCTGTCTCTCTCTCAAAAGAAATAAAAATTAAAAAAAGAAGAGGAGGAAGAAGAAAAAAAAAGCAACTTCACTGTGAGAAGTAGTTCATAAGAATCTACGGCAGATGTAGGATTTAACTACTACACAGATGCAAATACATAGCTAGATCATCTGCACCTCTTAAATTTTGGCAAATTCTGGCTTAAAAGTGTTGCTTAGCTTGTGATTGTTTCTTTACTTAGTAATTCACAAGGAATATTTTTTCCCCCAAATTAACATACTGAGTTTTCTCAAGTTGTTAACAATAACCTCTCAATTCTCCATATTCTTCCACAGATATTTAAGATCATGTTCCATAATTAGAATTATGGCAGCTTTTTTCTTTCTTTTTTTTTTTAAGTAGTCTTTATGCCCAGTCCAAAGCCCAGCACAGGGCTTGAACTCAGGACCCTGAGATCAAGACCTGAGCTGAGATCAAGTCAGAAGCCTAACTGACTGAGCAACCCAGGTGCCCCTGGATCAGTTTTTAGAGCATCACATAAAAATTCCACCTAAGCCTTTGAAAACACTGTTAGAAAGAAAACCACAGGCCCAAAATGGAGTCATTTATGTTAGGCCCCTCACCAAACTGGAGCTTACCTCCACCAGAAATGTAGTCTTAACTGGTTAGTTACGAATATTTCTGGCCAGCACCAATAAGGTAATCTGTCACAGAGGCCCTCTCTAACCCCCAAAGATAGATGTAGTAAGCCACTTTATAAGCCCTTTTGTCCCCAAAGGAAAGTGACCTCACCTCAAATAATCCTTTTTTTGTTTATGACTTCCTTGTCCTACCTCTAAAAATCTTTCTCTTTTTGTAGCCTTTTGGAGCTCCCCCTCTGCTTGCCAGATGGGATGCTGCCCAATTCATGAATCAATTAATAAAGCTAATTAGATCTTTAAAATTTATTGTTTAGTTTTTGTTATTTAACAATAGTAGTGAATTTCAAAGATTATTTTGCAACCATAATCTTACTTTTTCCAGCACTAATATTTCCATATATGAAATCAGGTCCCTTATGTCCTGACTGCATTCTCCCTTCATCACCACCATCAATTGTTGAATTGTCCAGAATCCTAATATTAGGTCCTATGGAAGTAGGAACAGATCCTATGTTTCTGGTTGCCTCTAAAAGCATTTTCTCATGGGGGCACCTGGGTGGCTCAGTCAGTTGAGCATCTGACTTCAGCTCAAGTCTCAATCTCTCAGGGCTCTTGAGTTTGAGCCCCACATTGGGCTCTCTGCTGTCAGTATAGAGCTTGCTCCAGATACTCTCCCCCCTCCACTCTGTCCCTTCCCCGCTTGCACTCTCCCAAAAAATATTAAAAAAATAAAATAAAAGCATTTTCCCATGTAAACATTGTTACATTTGGTGGTTAGGATCTACTATTACCACAATCTTATGCTTCATGTTCAATCTATTACACAGCCTTGTAGTAAGGATCATTGGATACTAAGTATGTTTACAATCATAATTAATTTCTTATTTATCAACCCTTATCCCATTTATCCAGTTTTACTTTTTTTCCTATAGCCCTTGTCCATTTCTAACATGTTTTGTAATTTACTTATGTTTATTGTCTGTCTCCAAGCTCCTTGAAGACAAAGATCTTTTTGCACACTATGCAAGTACCTAGAAAAGTGCCTGGCACATAGTAAGTGCTCAGCAAATACTTACTGAATGAGTGAATGAGTTACATGAATGATTTTTGCTCCTTGAAGAGCCTACAAACTCCACAGAAGCAGGAACCACAGCGATCTTGTTCTAGGTTTTATCTTCAGAGCCTGGATTACTGGTGATGCTCAATAGGAGCTTTTAAAGAGACGAATTAAAATGGTAAGTAGAGTTAAATAGTGTTGTCTAATGCTTGGTGCAAGGTTGATGCCCGGCTAATAGACGATGAGAACCAAGGTAATTTATAACACTGTTTCTTGGGGAAATGTTTTCTGAGCTGTAATTTGTAAATGTATTTCTGGAACAAAACAGTTCTCATGTTGGCTCTGTACATGGAGCAGAACCACGAGCTAGAAGACACTGTCGTACACACACAACTAACAATAGGGCCGCTACTCCAGACCCCATCTTAAACCGGTTGTATAGGCCGGGTGTAGAGGATACCTGCAGTCTTTTCGTCGGTATTTTCATCTAGTATACCCTTGCAGAGGGTCTGATCAGACACCGATTCTCAGCTGGGGTGACCTAGAGATAGTTACAGTATCTACTGATTCAATTTCCTTATCAGTAATAACAGGCAGCTTATTCAAGCTTTTGGTTTGTGAGGGACAAGTTATGTAAAACGTTTCATTTAGTATCGAGCAAAATAATTGTTAGCTATTACGATTAATGATTTTTCATGTTCATTTTTTGCTTCCCTCATTTTGGTTTAATCCAATGAAGGGAGGACTGCGCCACCCCTCCAACTCCTCTCTGGGCATGCGCACCAACAGAATGGCCGCACCCTTTCCTAATCTGATCATTTACTGGAGAGAGGGTTAAATAGACTCGCCTCCATCTCACTGATGTGATTAGGTGGTTAAAACGATACAGAGCACGTCATATCACAGGTTAAAAGGGCTGGAAAACTCTGCGCGCCGCGCCACAAGAGCAGGTCTGTGAGCCGGCGTCTTCGAGGACCCAGGAACTCTCAAACGCGCCCCTGCTCTGCGCTAGAAGCGGGGCCCCACCACCCGCTTCTAATTGGGGAGGGAGGCAACCACCTAGAAGACTTTTCATTGGCCCCGAGCCACAGAGGCCGTCAGCTTCTCCCCCTTCCGGACGCTGAGTGGTTGAGGCCGAAAAACAACGCCTATAGTCATTGGCTGGGCCCTGCTGTCAGTCCTCTCGCGTCTCGCAGCGCGACACAGCCAGGCGCGGCCTGTAGAGCAGTCTGGAAGCCTGCTGCAGAGAGAAGATGGCGGTCGCGGTGAGAACTTTGCAGGAGCAGCTAGAAAAGGCCAAAGAGAGCCTAAAGAACGTGGATGAGAATATTCGCAAGCTCACCGGACGGGATCCGAATGACGTGAGGTAAGAGGTGGATGAGAAATGCCGGGTCCGAGAGATAGCTAGCAAGCTGGGGTGAATTGGGGGCGGGAAGGGCGGCCAGCCTTGAGAAGACTAGAACATCGAGGCCTGTTCCCGGGACGGCGGTAGAACCCCGTCCTGGACGAGGTGAGGAGTCTCCCAGGTCCTCGACGTAGGTTTCGGGGCTCAGGTGCGCGAGGAAGGAAAGTGGGTCCTAGCCATGCCGGATGGCTTCCTGCCGTGTTGGAAGGCCCGGGCTGCCGATTCCCGCCCTCGGCCCTGCAGGCCGGGAACTGCAACACAAAGCCCCTTCCCCATCCGGCGGCTACCCGGCCTGGTGCTGGTCCAGAGACCCTCCTGGGACGCGGGCCGCCGCCTCTCCCCCGCAGGCTTTTGCCCACGTGCAGCTTCCTTGGAGTTGGCGAAATTCGGGCCTGATCCAAGCTTATTAGTGGGTAGTGGCAATGAGGTAAATATAATTCCTGTGATGCTGGTTTTGTAAAAAACAAGGGAGTTAAAATAGTATTTCCTGTCTGGTTTCAAGCACGTGTATTTGAAACCGTGTTATTTGAACCTTTCTGGTCTTTTTTCTCTGATGTACCGCATCCGTGGAATGTGGGGTAACATCAGATAAGTCTACATGGTTTTCTTACTGGTTTGTAAATATCTTTTAGGCCTATCCAAGCCAGATTGCTGGCCCTTTCTGGTCCTGGTGGAGGTAGAGGACGTGGTAGTTTATTGCTGAGGTAAGATTTTCTTAGGACTTAATTTACATGCTAAGATTGTACAGACTTAATACTAAATTAAGTGTTGGTCTAAAGATTCGTGGTAGGGTCAATGTTAGAAATGTTTGTGTTTTGTTTAAAGCTGTGATCAGCTGTAGTTTTCCGTGTACTTGTCTTGGAACTTCATTTATATGTAAAACTAGAGACTGAAGAATACATTAACTACCAGCTTTGTGTAAACTTGGTTTATTTTTGTGGTTTTTAAAATAGTGATAAAAAGCATCTTGGAGTGAATGCTTGTTTGTGGTTGCTACAATTAGAAGGGTTTTTTTTTTAAACTCAAATTGTGTTGCTAAAGGGAAATATCATTTATCTTAAATTTCAAGTGTTTTCTGTTGCACATTTTTAATTGCAGGCGTGGATTCTCAGATAGTGGAGGAGGACCCCCAGCCAAACAGAGAGACCTTGAAGGGGCAGTCACTAGGTACGTTGGAGGAAAGGTTCCAAAGACATTCTTGTATGCTCTTTTCTGAGGTAGCATGTAAGTTTAAGTATTTAATAAATACTGTTCTATTGTGTTAGAGTTGAGCAGTATACCACTTCCCTTGATTCTGTTCCCTTTACGTTTGACTGAACTAAGCCGATGTCCCTCAGAACTCAGTTCTTCACTAACAATAACAGACATTTTACCAAAATAAAGATCATGAGAAGAATAAGATTGAGAAAATAGTTTGTGCCACTTTTTTGCTTTGTACTATAAAAACTTAACCACTTGAGAAACACAGGATATCAATATTTGCATTAAGCACTGGTGACACATTTTATCCTTTTACTACCAGAGGATAGAGTAGAATGGGATGGAGACTGATAAAATGAGACTTCTAGAAATAAGTCATAATAAAAATAATCACTTGACCTTGGTATGCACTTAAATCAAATTTTAAAATTTGGCCTTTAAAATTCTTCTATGTTAGGCTGGGCGGGGAGCGTCGGACAAGAAGAGAATCACGCCAAGAAAGCGACCCAGAGGATGATGATGTTAAAAAGGTAACTGAGATCAAAAGAACTTTCTATACCATCATAGTATGTTTTGGAGTGCCACCCTTGAATATGCTTGTTAAATTACTGAGATTTGTTTTCTCCTGCAGCCAGCTTTGCAGTCTTCAGTTGTAGCTACCTCCAAAGAACGCACACGTAGAGACCTTATCCAGGATCAAAATATGGATGAAAAGGGAAAGCAAAGGTATCTTTAGTTTTTTATGTGTGAGAAAATTCCTGTCAAATAATGCAATTTTAGGAAAATTTATCTTTAAAAATTGTTCAAGTGCCTGTAGTATGTTTCTTTTAAGAAACGGTGAGCTTAAAAGTGGAATCTACTGAAATTGAATTTTTCTTTCTGTTCTTTAGGAACCGACGAATATTTGGCTTGTTGATGGGCACTCTTCAGAAATTTAAACAAGAATCCACTGTTGCTACTGAAAGGGTATTTACAATTTTCCTTTGCTTCCTTTAAGTTATCAAAGTAGTTTATTACATGTTTTGAAAAGAGTGGAAATGCTCTTGAGACTGAATTGTAAGCCTAAAATGAAGCTGAGAAAAAAACTTATAAAATGTTCTGAATTTGTTATATTTTTAGCTGGTCTCTTTTTGAGGTCCTGTGAAGTAACAGAATGAACTTCTCTTTATAGAGCCAAGAGCCTTGGTCTGTGACTCAGGAGAATTGGGTTCTGATCCCAGATCTACAACAGTCTTATTTTGTGGTCTTGGAGAAGACTTGTCATTCTTTACGCCCCAAAGTACTTTCTTTCAAACAAGGGAGTGGAACTCAATCAGCATTGTAGTTCACTAATTTCACATAGCACTCTGGAAGTAAAAGCCTAAACATTCCCTGCCGTCCACAGTTTGTTTAACTATGCAATCTTGGTACAAGTTTTTGTTTTATTAAACCTACAAAACTGTGTCCTTGGTGTTGAACACCCAAGTTATTCTCAAGGGAGAACTGTGGTGGAAAGGGAGATAACAATTCAGTTATAGATTAATAAAGTTCTATTATAGCTTTTATATGTTAACTTCCCTAGAGAATATAAAAGGCTTCAAAGCATCATGTTCGAAAATAGGATGTCCCTTCTGTCACATTCTTTGATTCGGGAGAAAGAATAACTAAAGATAACTTACAAAGACAGTGCTCTTCTTTTTTAGGTTAATTATGAAAGAACCTTATCTAAAAGTTAAGTTAAATGGAACAGTTATTGATAGTATGGCTAATGTCCATGGTATTTCAATTTTTAAATGGAAAGGCTTCAGTCTTTCATGAAAGAGAAATTGGGATTAGCTTCAAATGCTAAGTACTAAGTTTGATTTAGCTGGTATCCTGAATTGCAAATATGAAACCTATACAGATAACTTAGTAAAATAGTAATGTTTCATATAATCACGGTATGTAATAAGTTGTTAAAGATAATCGCTTATTTTCAGCAAAAGAGGCGCCAGGAAATTGAACAAAAACTTGAAGTGCAGGCAGAAGAAGAAAGAAAACAAGTTGAAAATGAGAGGAGAGAACTGTTTGAAGAGAGGCGTGCTAAACAGACAGAACTGCGGCTTTTAGAACAGAAGGTTGAGCTTGCGCAGCTGGTGAGTAGTAGTTCGGAATTGGAATTCTAAGATTGGTAATCCTTCATGTTTACAAAAACCTGACCTTTTACCTTTTCTTTAGCAAGAGGAATGGAATGAGCATAATGCCAAGATAATTAAATATATAAGAACTAAGACAAAGCCCCATTTGTTCTATATTCCTGGAAGAATGTGTCCAGCTACCCAAAAATTAATAGAAGAGTCACAGAGAAAAATGAATGGTAAGTGTACATGTAGAGATACAGTGAAATTTTCTTAACGAATAAGGTGATACACTCAACGTATACGTGTTTCCTGTAATTGTGTATCAGTAGTGTTTTTTTTTTTTTTAAAGATTCTGTGAGATCGTAATGGGTTTGAAGCAGGAGTGTTTGATTTATGATGGAGTTTAACCTGAAACTTACCATGTTTTAGGCAGTATGTACATAGATTTCTTAGGTGTCTGAATGAGAGGATTTCTTTTTAGCCAGATATAAATGCTAATGAAGCAAGACAAAAGTGAACATTGATGTAATCCATAGAGCACACATGGAAGGATAGACACTACTGAGATGGTGATTAGATGATTAGTGTTTTTCTGGGATCAGAAAAATTAATGCATGATATGATAGCATAAAAATGATTGTATTTCAAACAAAATTTCTCATCCAGCATGAAGTAAAATGGCAAAAAATTGTTTTGTTTTTCCATCAGTTGGATAATGTGGTGTAGTTGCCTACTGATAATAGGTTTTTGGGGGGATCTTTGCTTGTGTCATTTTATGTCAATTTGTAATTACTTGCTCTAATCAGTCTTGTGTCATTATCTCTTTACAAAAAGACATTTAGATAAAGCTTGATGACAATTTGTGACTAAATGTCAAATTGTGAGTTTGAGGATTTTTAATTATTTATACATGTATGTTTTTACCCTTCAGCTTTATTTGAAGGTAGACGCATCGAATTTGCAGAACAAATAAATAAAATGGAGGCTAGGCCTAGAAGACAATCAATGAAGGAAAAAGAGCATCAGGTGGTGCGTAATGAAGAACAGAAGGCGGAACAAGAAGAGGGTAAGGTGGCTCAGCGAGAGGAAGAGTTGGAGGAGACAGGTAATCAGCACAATGATGTAGAAATAGAGGAAGCAGGAGAGGAAGAGGAAAAGGAAATAGGTATAGTTCATAGTGATGCAGAGAAAGAACAGGAGGAGGAGGAACAAAAACAGGAAATGGAGGTCAAGATGGAGGAGGAAACTGAGATAAGGGAAAGTGAGAAGCAGCAGGATAGTCAACCTGACGAAGTTATGGATGTGCTAGAGATGGTTGAGAGTGTCAAAAATGTAATTACTGAGCAGGAGGTAATGGAAATCAATCAAGTTGAAAGTGTAGAACCTTCAGAAAATGAAACTAGCAAAGAACTGGAGCCAGAAATGGAATTTGAAGTTGAGCCAGATAAAGAATGTAAATCTCTTTCTCCCATGAAAGAGAATGCGTGTGCTCTAGAAATGGAAAATGAGCCTGAGGAGAAAGAAGAGAAAGAATCTGAGCCTCAGCCTGAGCCTGTAGCTCACCTCCAGCCCCTGCCTCAGCCTCAGCCCCAGCCTGAGCCTCAGCTTCAGCCTGAGCCCCAGCCCCAACCCCAACCCCAACCCCAACCCCAACCCCAGCCTCAGCCCCAGCCCCAGCCCCAGCCCCAGCCCCAGCCCCAGTCCCAGCCCCAGCCCCAGCCCCAGTCCCAGCCCCAGTCCCAGTCCCAGCCCCAGCCCCAGCCCCAGCCCCAGTCCCAGCCCCAGCTCCAGTCCCAGTCCCAGCCCCAATCCCAAGCAGTACTCCAACCTCAGCCTCTTTCTCATCCTGAGACTTTGCCATTAGCTGTTTTACAGCCACCAATTCAGGTTATTCAGGAGCAAGGGCATTTACTACCTGAAAGGAAGGAGTTTCCTGTGGAATCTGTAAAACTCACTGAGGTGATGGTAGAGTCAGTCTTAACAGTACATCCAGAGAGCAAGAGCAAAACCAAAACTAGGAGCAGAAGTAGAGGTCGAGCTAGAAATAAAACCAGCAAGAGTAGAAGTCGCAGCAGTAGCAGTAGTAGTTCCAGTAGCAGCTCAACCAGTAGCAGCAGTGGAAGCAGTTCCAGCAGTGGCAGCAGTAGCAGTCGAAGTAGTTCCAGTAGCAGCTCCAGCACCAGCGGCAGCAGCAGCAGAGACAGTAGCAGCAGCACTACTAGTAGTAGTGAGAGTAGAAGTCGGAGTAGGGGCCGGGGACATAATAGAGATAGAAAGCACAGAAGGAGCGTGGATCGGAAGCGAAGGGATACATCAGGACTAGAAAGAAGTCACAAATCTTCGAAAGGTGGTAGTAGTAGAGATACAAAAGGATCAAAGGATAAGAATTCTCGGTCCGACAGAAAGAGGTCTATATCAGAGAGTAGTCGATCAGGCAAAAGATCTTCAAGAAGTGAAAGAGACCGAAAATCAGACAGGAAAGACAAAAGGCGTTAATGGAAGAAGCCAGGCTTTCTTAGCCTATTCTTTGCAGCAGAAGATTTCTTGATGAGTAAAAGGATTACCTTTCCTTGTAAGGAGGATGCTGCCTTAAGAATTGCATGTTGTAAAAAATCTTTTTGGAAAATACAGACTGTTTGTTTACCAGACATTCTTGTACTTTTTGCATAATTTTGTAAGAGTTATTTATCAAAATTATGTGAGGTTCCAAAATATGTAAAAATAATAATAATAAAAAAAGATTAACATCCCTTGTCATCTTTTTTAAATAATCCTATACTCTTCAGTAAGAATCTGTATATTTTAATAGGTAAATCTTTAAGTCTGTTCCCTTCTAATTCTGTACCATACTTTGCTTTTGTAGAAATAAATGTGCATTTCTTTCATTAGTTTTGGGATGTCCTCGTTGACACTTGTATAATAAATACCCTCTTAATATCATTTTCAGCTTTTATCACTAGATACTGAACGTGATTAGAATGTCTTTGAGGGTTTCTTCACTTTTACTTGCCTTAGATGATTATTTTGAGTTGTCAAAGTCAGATCTTTGCAGTTTTCAGGGGGAACATAGTTCTCGAAGTCATTTACTATTTTTTTCTAATCTCCCTTGTTATTTTAATCTAAGCATTTCCCCCTGTTTCTCATATATAAGTCATATATTTGGTAGATAACTTAAAACAGTATAATTTGGTTGGCATTTTCTTCATGATTATGGGAGCATCATTCTTTTGTCTTCATGGCTACTTGTGTGATATAGCATATACATCTATTGAAGAAAATAATCACTTTGTAGGGGAGGGAGGTAGAAAAGTATACTCTAAACTTGGTTTTTGAGTTTGTGGTCTTGTCTTAACTTTTGTGTTGGCTCTAACTGAAACATGCCAATATGTGTTTTCAAGAGTTTTTGTTTAAGTATTGTATGAAAGTTTACAGAATGAAGGAAGTTCATCTACACTTGAATCTGTAAGCAAGATAACACACAAGTGTACCAAGTGATTAACTTTGTTGTTTTATCAATTTGTATGAATTTGGAGTATCTGTTGCCATTACTATACATGTGCAAATAAATGTGGCTTAGACTTGTGTGACTGCTTAAGACTAGTACTTGTATTAACTTTTTGATGCTTTTATACAAGAGAGCACTTTAATTGCAAATGGCCTTTGAGTTCATAACATCGACTAGTATTAGGCTTGACTGAATATTATTTCTTCCCTTGACAAGTAAATGGTGATGGTGAAAATGTCAATAAGTATTTCCAGCACTGTAAAAATATAAGAGGACATATTCAAGTACTCTAAAAAAATCCCTTCTTGGAATAATTATGAAACAGTAAGTGAGTAGAACTTTTGAAACTGCAGAGCTAGCTACCTGCGTTCCTGGGCTAGTTTCCACCGAGTAACTTCATCCGGGGATTTTAATAATTTCTGGGATGTAGTATAAATTTTATCCTGTATAACATGATAAGGAAAAGGTTGGTAAAAATTTAAAAGGGATGACCGTAAATGTAACCTGGTTCTTAAAATCCTTATTAGATGAATGTAAAATAATTGTATGTATTAAGATCCTTTGTAAAAATTTTCACTCATTTTTACCTGGAAAACTTGAACACTTGTCATGATGCTTTTCAGGAATTAATTTTGGCTTTAAGCTCAGTTGTTGAAAGTGGTAATGGGGCTGTAATGCATGGAGAGAAAAAAAGATCTTTGGAATTTCAATTTTTAATTATCTTAAATTTTAATGTGTATATATATATATGTATATATATATATACATATATATATATACACACACACACACAATTCTATTTTAAATTCTTTTTTTTAACGCTTATTTTTGAGAGAGAGACAGAGAAGGGAGGGACAGAGAGAGAGGGAGACCACAGAATCCAAAGCAGGTTCCAGGTGGTCAGCGTGGAGCCCCATGCAGGCTCAAACTCACAAACTGCAAGATCAAGATCAGAGTCAGATACTTAACTGACTAAGACACCCAGGCACCCCAAGAATTCCATTTTAAATTTTGTAACTAGTGATATGCACTTCTAAATTGGAAGATTTTTTTTTTTTTTTTTTTAATGTTTTATTTGTTTTTGAGAGAGAGAGGGAGACACAGAATCTGAAGCAGGCTCCAGGATCTGGGCTGTCAGCACAGAGCCCGATGTGGGGCTTGAACTTGTGAACCACGAGGTCATGACCTGAACCGAAGTCAGCCACTTAACTGACTGAGCCACCCAGGTACCCCTGGAAGACTTCATTTTTAAAACTGAAGGATTTTTTTTTTTTTTTTTTTTTTTGTGGTGGTGGGGGGGGGGGTGTGTCTTTGATTTTTTGATGTTTCCAATTAATGCTTTGTCCTTAGAAGTGAAATTATATGGAATTTATTTTCAGAGAACCATGTAATTGGTTCCTTACAAAGATACAAGAAGAATGTAAAAGCAATGACAGTTTCCTAGGGAAAAGAGATAATGGGGTCCTCCTGTTAGATGTTATAAATTATTGTTAATGGAAAATTTAGAAGCAGAAGATGGATAGGGCTCAAGACTAAGGACTGAAATTAGTTTGGAGACATCAAAGGAGCTGTTTAGGAAACATCTTGATTAACTGAAATCCCAAGGTTTGCACATAGAAGATAATTTTATCTTCAGTGAGTTGTATTTCCAAATAGGGCTCATTTATGCACTATTTCTAGAACTCCAATAAATACATAAATACACTTTAGTAATTACATTAAACAAATCCCACCAAAGTAATAAATTATAAATTGACATAAATTTGAAAGTAAAGCTACTAATGATTATATGGTGAAGTAATACGAACCAGTGTTTGTCAGAACAAGTCCTTAAAATGTTTTGGGGTTCAATTACTTAAAACATTTAAAAAAAATTTTTTTATTGTTTATTTTTGAGAAAGAGCAAGCAAGGGAGGCAGAGAAAAAGGGAGACAGAATCCGAAGCAGACTCCAGGCTCTGAGCTGTCAGCACAGAGCCGGACACGGGGCTTGAACTCAAGCCGTGAGATCATGACCTGAGTCGAAGTTAGCTGCTTAACCAACTGAGCCACCCAGGTGCTGCCCCCCCCGCCCCCCCAAAAAGAAGAACTTTAAATCCTTGAGTAAAGTCTTAACCAGTTTTCCTTCTTGAGGTAATTCCATTAAAGCACTTAGCCTAGAAAACAAATTACATGGTTGGATCTTCGTACTAATAAGTCAGTGAAGAAGATTGCAACTTGATAAAAAATAAACCTGAGAAATCTGAAAATTTCTTAAATATTTTTATGTCCCCTAGCATTATCTTTTCCAAAAAATGATACTCAAATGCCTACAACTGCTTCCTATTGCCATTTGAGTACTCTGATTTTTTTTTTTTTAATTTTTTTAACATTTATTTATTTTTGAGACAGAGAGCATGAACGGGGGAAGGTCAGAGAGAGAGGGAGACACAGAATCTGAAACAGGCTCCAGGCTCTGAGCTTGAGCTGTCAGCACAGAGCCTGACACGGGGCTCAAACTCACGGGCCGCGAGATGGTGACCTGAGCGGAAGTCAGACACCCAACCGACTGAGCCACCCAGGCGCCCCTACTCTGATTTTCTTAAAATCACTACTTGCCATCACTGTCCACTTGCTTTATTTTCATAACATTTACCATTATATCATATAGTTAACATTGTACTTTGGTTTATTTGCTTCTCACTTGAATGCACGCTCGAGAACAAGGTTTTTAAAATTATTTTTAACCCATTGCTCTATTTCAAATACTTAGGATGGGGCCTTGTGCATTATAGGCAATTTATAAGTAAATTACAACAAGTCCTTAACATGGCTTCTGTGATTCAATCTGTCTTTCCAACTTTAGTTGCGTCTCTTCCAGCACATAAAGTATGCTTGTTTCAAACAGTGAACCAAGATGCAGCTAGGAGCCATTATGGCTGGAGCAGAGTAACCAAGGAGAAAGGTTGTAAAGTATTTCAGAGAGGTAATGGGGGTAGGTGAGCAGCTGGTACAAAGCATTACAGGCCAGTTTAAGTCTAAAGGGAGTTTTAGGTGAAGTGATAATAAAATTTATGTTAACAGAATTACTCTGGCTGCTGTGCTGAGAAAAGATGAAATGGGGCCAAGAGCAGGAACAGAAACGAGACTATTGCAATAATTAGGCAAAATATAATGACTTAAACCAAGATGTTTAAGTTGTAAAAGTGGTCATCAGGTTTTGGGTAAAGATATTTCCCAGGGCATATGCTGGTGGACTATGGTGGTTGTGAGAAGTCAGGATGAGTAAAGATTTTACCTGAACAACTAGAAATGAATTGCCATTAGTTGAGATGAGGACTAGAATGAACAGGTTTGGGGATAGTGGATATGAGTGGGTTAGGAGTGACCCAAACTCTGAACATGAATATCTCCATTATTCAGTTTCCTTTAATGTTTTTCCATAAAGGTCTTAGATATCATTTGGGAAATGTATTCCTAAGTAACTGACTCATACATGGATAAACAGATTGCTCTTTTATTGAGATTAACAGACAAGTATACAAAACACCATATACAACTTTATGAATTGTTAGAATGCTGACAGCTATGTAATTGCTGAGGTGAAGAACTAGAACATTGCCAGGGCCCAAGAATCCCTTCCAATGACTTCTCCCTCCCTTTCCTGCCCTACCATAACCACGTAATAAAACAAGGAAGCTCTAATCCATGGCAGCCTACTTCAGCAAACTAAAACCTAAAACAGTAAATTCCTTGAGGTGCCTCAAGGTTAGGAAATTGAAAACCTACAGACAGCCAATCACAAACAGCCAACTTGGCTTTCACAGATAAGGCAATTGCTTCAGCTATAGCCAATCAAATAATTTCCTTGCTTTGCTTCCTGTCTGCTCTATAAGAGCCTTTCCCCTAGCTCTTGACAGGAGTTTAGTGCTGCCCAGATTCAAAATTGTTTGCTCAAATTTCAAAATTTTACAGTATGTCAGTTTATCTTCTATACAACGCTATCTTGACTTTATGGTAGTCACTTACTTGGTTTCCTTCATAGTTTTGAAAGTGATTCATGCATTCTCAACATTGGTTTATTTTTTCATCTCCTATTTTTTACTCTACATAAATGAGATCATAATGTATTTTGTATTTTGACTTCTTTTGCCCACATGTTTCTGTGACTCATTTTTGTATGTCACTTAATATTTATCACCAGTATATGGATATTGAGATTGTTTTCAATTTTAGGGTCTTACAAGTCTGCTATAGAACATTCATGTCTTGGTAAACATATGCATGGATATATGGTATATTTAAGAGTGTAATCACTAGGTCACAAGTTACATATTTTTTAATGTGGATTTTCTAGATGACTAATGTTATGTTTTCCATTTTTTGAAAAAAACCTTTAGATATCCTCTTTGGGGACTGTCTCTTCTTGATTTTAAGAGTTCTGTATTTATTCTGGAAATAAGTCTATTGAATATATGCACTGCAAATATCTTCTACTTTGTAGCTTGGCTTTTCACTTTTTTAATGGTATTTTTTTTGGATTAAGAAGATTTCTTGATTAGGGGCTCCTGGGTGGCTCGGTTGGTTAAGTGTCTTGACTCTTGATTTTGGCTCAGGTCATGATCTCTCTCAGTTTCATGATTTCGAGCCCCACATCCGGCTCTGTGCTGACAGCACTGAGCCTGCTTGGGATTCTCTCTCCTCTCTGTCCCTTCCCTGCTCATGCTCTCTGTCTCAAAATAAATATATAAAGTTAAAAAAAAAAAAAAAAAAAAAAGATTTGTAGGGCACCTGGGTGGTTCAGTCAGTTAAGCATCTGACTTGATTTTGGCTCAGGTCTTGAACTCATGGTTCGTGGGTTCGAGCCCTGCATTGGACTTTGTGCTGTTGGCCCTGTCCACGTGGACCCGGAGGGATTCTCTCTGCCCCTCCCCCACTCTCTCAAATAAACTTAAAAAAGATTTCTTGATTATAATATTAAGTTTATCCATATTTTTATGGTTGATTCCTTATGTGTCTTATTTAAAATTTCTCTCCTCTCGCAGTTGGTGGGTTAGAGCCCCGTGTCAGGCTTAGTGCTGACAGATCAGAGCCTGGAGCCTGCTTCAGATTCTGTGTCTCCCTGTCTCTCTAGCCCTCTCCCCACTCTCTCTCTCAAAAATAAATAAACATTTAAAAAAAATTAAAAAATTAAGCGCCTCTCCTCATTTCAAGGTCAAGAAAATAGTCTCATATTTTATCTTTAAGAAGCTGTGTTACCTTTTCTCATGTAACTCGATTATTTTCCTGGAATTGGTTTTTGTGTATGCTGTGATTTGGGGGTTATTTCTCATTTCTTTTTTTCCAGGTGAATGTAAAATTGCCCAATCTCAGTTACTGAAAAGTTTGTGCCTTCTACATTACTCTGCAGTACCACCTTTTATATCTAGTATCCATATATTCATGGTTCTCTTTCTAAGCTCTCTCATCTGTTCCATTGGTCTATTCTATGCTTGAGTTGATACCACTGTCTTGCATACCTTAGCTTCATATTAAGTCTTAATATCAGAGCAGATTCTTCCACCTTGCTTTACTTGACTCTGCTGGTATTCTTGCCTATTGCTTTTTCATATAAATTTCAAAGTCACCCTTTGAATATCCACACACACAAAAAAATTGTTGGGATTTTGACTGAATTGCTTTGAATCTACAGATTAATTTGGGAATTGACCCCACTGAGTCTTCCAATCTATGAACATGGCATTTTGTTAGGAATCAGGATAATGGTTATTGCCTGTTTTATGTTTTATATAAACAGATTCTTTTATATTTGTTCAACATTAGGTTTGTGAGGTTCATTAATTTTGCAGTTTGTAATTATCTTTTTTTGCTGTGCATTACTCCACTTTGTGCATATTCCACAATCTGTGTATCCATTCCATTTTTTTTTTTTAACGTTTATTTATTTTTGAGACAGAGAGAGACAGAGCATGAACGGGGGAGGGTCACAGAGAGGGAGACACAGAATCTGAAACAGGCTCCAGGCTCTGAGCTGTCGGCACAGAGCCCGACACGGGGCTCAAACTCACGGACCGTGAGATCATGACCTGAGCCGAAGTTGGCCGCTCAACCGACTGAGCCACCCAGGCACCCCATCCATTCCATTCTTGATGGGCATTTGTGTGGTTTCCACACAGTTTGAAGCCAGTATGAACAGTGCTACTACCAACATACTTGTCCGTGTGTTTTGATGAACATATGTAAACATTTCTCATGGTATATATAAGGCACCTGATTTTTAAGTTAAAATGGAAAGTTCAGTGCCTGTGGCTTCTTCCTTTTCTGGTCCAACAATCCACAACATCAATTTTATCGTGCATAAAATGCTTACTTCTCTTAAGGGATATTTTTATGGATCTCATTTCTTTTCCTTTGATTCATTTCTCAGATACAGTATTTGAGTTGTTTGGTATTTGTCCCTGCAAAAACTCTTTCACCTTCCGCCTTTAAGTTGAAAGCAGTTTCCTTGGGCTCTCATAAATGCTTTTAAGATTTCTTGCTTTTTTTTTTTTTAACATTTATTTATTTTTGAGAGACAGAGCACAAGCAAGGGGAGGGGCAAGGAGAAAAGAAGACACAATCCGAAGCAGGTTCCCAGCTCTGAGCTGTCAGAGGGCTCGACGCAGGACTTGAACCCACGAACCGTGAGATCATGACCTGAGCCGAAGTCGGATGCTTAACCAACTGAGCCACACAGGCGCCCCCATATTTTGTTTTTAATTAATCTTTTTCGTATGTCTTTTGAGCATATTAAGGTCCATCACTTAATAATGTTTTTTAACAAGGACACTTTTCTCGGCTTACCTGTCATAATAAAGAGTCAAATAAACTTCCTAGGACATTTATAATTCAGGTTGTTTTACATTTAATTTTTAATTTATCATAAAATGATTCGTTAAATAAAAAGATATAGGAATCAACTTTTTCAAAAAAGTTGCTATTAATAATCCCAATATAATTATTGAATAGTTTTGTCTTTCTCCCTATATTGAAATGTAATCATAGAGCAAATTAACATATTTTCATTGGTCTATTTATAGACTCTATTCAATTGAGTGCTGTTGCATTAAGGTTGTGTTATGGTAGGTTTTAATATCTAGTGTGCTAAATTCTCCCCCAATTATGTGTTGTTTTTTTAACTAGGCAAAGAAGTTCATTAACCTCTGTTTCAAAATTTATTCCCAGGCTTCTTCAGCTTAATTAGCTGTGAAGAATGAATTGTGACAAGCAAAAAACTGAAAAGAGCTGCTAGTGGCTAGGGGACTTGGGCTTAAAACTATCGGATCTAGATTTTATCAGGTTCATGAACAAAATTTTTAAAAGCAGTTATAAATAGTAGCAGATGCTACGGTAAAGTAGCATCTCCCAGTAACTTCTTTGAGTTCTGTCTTCTTCAGAAGCCAACTTCCAATCACATTGTTGCATTCTTGGAAATACATGAAAATTATCCACAAGATCTGGAACTTCATTATCAGTCTCTTCAGTAGCAAGTGATGCTTTTCCATCCCCAGAGAGTTTAGACAGAACTTCTGCCAGTCTCCTTACACTAGTCCCACTGTCTGTACCAAGCTGGGTTAAGATGCTGGGTAGGCTTTCTGTCAGCAGTTTTGCCTCAGCATGGCCTGTAATGGTGAAAGTACTGGCTGCCAGAGACACCTGAACTTTAGAGTTGTGATAATGCCTCACTGTTCCTTGATTTGTAAATATAGTCACCTCTTCAGTGTGAGAGATATTGTTGACTCCTAATATTCTTTCAGGAGAACTAAAGATTTTTTCTCTTCTGCTGTAGCTATTCTGTGAACCACCTTCTTTCTGCAAGCAGTTCCTTTTCACCCGTGCGTACTTGTGCCTGCAGTGTGGCGAGTTTCTCCTGGCTCACGATAGTTCCTTTCTTCTTGTCGGGGTGGAAGTGGGGTTGTGCAGGGAGCTAGGGTTGTCACTCAAGGGGTTGCAGGCAGACCAGCTGGGATTAGGGGCACACAGGTAGGGATTCCCCCAATTATACTTTTCCAAATGTTCCAAGATAATACGTATTTTAATGAAAACTTTAGAATCACTTTTCAAGTTCCCAAAAAACTAATTTTGACGTTGATTGTATTGAATTTATAACTTAGGAATAATCAATATCTTTAGAATATTGACTCTGACTAAACAAACTAGTGTTTCTCTCCATTTATTCTATCATATATGTTAGTAAAATTTTAGTTTTCTTCCTACAGGTTCTGCACATTTTTATTAAGTGTAGGCCTAGGGTTTGTGTGCATGTGTCATTTGCTATTTTGAATAGGAATTTTTCCTTGCATCATATATTCAGTTAGTTGTTTGTAAATAGAAAATTTGGAGATATTTTTCCAGTCTGCAGGAAGCTGCTTTGTTTTCCTCTTGTTTATAGTGAAGACTTCTGTGACTATTTCCCTCTATCCAGTGACTGATTGAATCATAGTTAAAGAAACCAAGTAAGGCACTTCACCAGAAAGGCGAAAGTTTCTTTTTTTTAAATTTATTTAATCTCTACACAATGTGGGGGTCAAATTCATTACCCTGAAATCAAGGGTCACATGTTCTTCTGACTGAGCAAGCCAGGCGCCACAGAAAATTTCTTTTTGTTATAGGTTGGACCTATAACATGTTTAACTGATTTGAATGGTAAGTCTTAATTCATTAATAGCTAATTTTTTCCCCTATGGCTATTACCAACAATGCTCTGTTGAACCTCCCTCTGGTATCAGGCTTTCTTAACAATTTGGTCCAATTCTGTACCCTTAAAAAAAGCCCTTTTTTTGTGAAATTGAGGGACAAAAAGGGTTGAAAAGACTTCGCTTACTACATTCTGTTTTATAGTTTTGACTTTGGAACCATGTGAATGGTTCATATAAAAAACTTGAATCAACAACCTAACCTAACACCTTACAGAGCTGGAAAAAGAACAGCAAATAAAACCCCAAACCAGCAGAAGACAGGAAATAATAAAGATTAGAGCAGAAATCAATGCTATTGACACCAAAAAACAGAACAGATCAATGAAACCAGTAGCTGGTTCTTTGAAGGAATTAACAAAATTGATAAACCCCTAGCCAGTTTGATCAAAAAGAAAAAGGAAAGGACCCAAATAAATAAAATCAAGAATGAAAGAGGAGAGATCACAACCAACACAGCAGAAATACAAACAATAGTAAGAGATTATTGTGAGGAATTATATGTCAATAAAATGGACAATCTGGAAGATTTGACCTCAGCCGCAGCAACTTCTTACTCAACACATCTCCAAAGGCAAGGGAAACAAAAGCAAAAATGAACTATTGGGACCTCATCAAAATAAAAAGCTTCTGCACAGCGAAGGAAACAATCAGCAAAACTAAAAGGCAACCGACGGAATGGGAGAAGATATTTGCAAATGACACATCAGATAAAGGGTTAGTATCCAAAATCTATAAAGAACTTATCAAACTCAACACCCAAAAAAAAAAAAAACAATCCATTGAAGACATGGGCAGAAGACATGAATAGACACTTCTCCAAAGAAGACATCCAGATGGCCAACCAACACATGAAAAAATGCTCATCACTCATCATCCAGGAAATACAAATCAAAACCACAATAAGATACCACCTCACACCTGTCAGAATGGCTAACATGAACAACTCAGGCAACAACAGATGTTGGCAAGGATGCAGAAAAAGAGGATCTCTTTTGCATTGTTGGTGGGAATGCAAGCTGGTGCAGCCACTCTGGAAAACAGTATGGAGGTTCCTCTAAAAATAGAACTACCTATGACCCAGCAATTGTACTACTAGGTATTTATCCAAGGGATACAGGTGTGCTGTTTCTAAGGGGCACATGCACCCCAATGCTTATAGCAGCACGATCAACAATAGCTAAAGTATGGAAAGAACCCAGTGTCCATCGATGGATGAATGGATAAAGAAGATATGGTATATACATATACAATGGAGTATTACTTGGCAACAAAAAGGATGAAATCTTGCCATTTGCAACTACGTGGATGGAACTAGAGGGTAGTATGCTAAGCAAAATTAGTCAGAGAAAGACAAATATCATATGACTTCACTCATATGAGGACTTTAAGACACAACAGATGAACATAAGGGAAGGGAAGCAAAAATAATATAAAAACAGGGAGGGGGGACAAAACATAAGAGACTCTTAAATATGGAGAACAAACAGAGGGTTGCTGGGGGGGTTGTGGGAGGGGGGATGGGCTAAATGGGTAAGGGGCATTAAGGAATCTACTCCTGAAATCATTATTGCACTAGATAGTAACTAACTTGGATGTAAATTAAAAAAATAGATAAATAAACTTGAATCAAAAGGAAAAGAAAATCCCTAAAAATGTGAAACAAATAGATACAAGTGAACTTTGGAGTATATCATTGATGGTATAACCACACAGAAAAAAATATTTGAAATGACTTTAAAACTCAATTATTTGATGTACCTTCCTGGCAGGATATATCTTAAGTAAATAAAATAGTCAGTTGTAATTGGTAGTTCTATTGTTAGTGGTAATATTAGTATTGTCACTTTGAAACTACTTTGTGCACTATATATATATATATATATATATATATATATATATATATACATATATATATATGTATGTATATATGTGTATATATATGTATATATGTATATATATAATGCATAAACAAGTAATTATGTTAATTTCATTAAATATTTTCTGTGTAATAAAAGATACAAAAATATAAAATATAAATAAAAATATAAAATCAAAGAATTTAAGGGAAAACTCTAATTTCATTTGATTCAGAAATAACTATATGAATTCATAATTTAGCGTTCTTTCAAAAATTCACATGTTTCCTAGCTTTGTCTTCAGAGTGGGCATAGAAATAATGACAGTCCAAAAGTGGTGAGGCATCCCAGTGCTGTAGTCTCTGAATGCTATTTTCCAACAAAAAGAAGCAGGGCTCCTTGAAGAAATGGCTGACCCTAGATCTAGGGCATGAAATGTACAAGATGAGCTTGTCATGATAGAAAGCAGGGATGCTAAGGGGCACTTTTGGAGGTTTCTGGGACAACTCATTCTTTTTTATTTTTTTAAGTTTATTTATTTATTTTGAGAGAAAGAGAGAAAGGGTGCAAGCCGGTGAGGGGCAGAGAGGGAGAGAGAGAATCCCAAGCAGGCTCTGTGCTGCTAGCACAGAGCCCGATATGGGGCTGGATCCCTTGAACCATGAGATCATGACCTGAGCCAAAACCAAGAGTCAGATGCTTAACTGACTGAGCCACCCAGGCACCCCTCTGAAAATTTTGTTTTAAGTGACACTGTACCAATGATGGCTTTATTATAAATTTTTTAGTTACATGTATCAAAGTTGGGGTTTTTTTTGTTTTTTATGGGGTTTCTGGACCACAAGAGACACTAGAATGCTGATTTTCATTTGCATAGTAATAAAAATCTGGATATTAAATAAGCACTCAAGTTCATCCTCTGCTTTTTGGATTATGTGATGGTTAATAATTATGTATCAACTTGACTGGGCCACAAGTGCCCAGATTTTTGGTTAAACATTGTTCTTGATGTGTCTGTGAAGGTGTCTTTTATTTTTTTAAATTTATTTACTTTGAGAGAGAGAGAGAGTGCACTCACACATGAGCAGGGGCAGGGCAGAGAGAGAGAGAGAGAGAGAGAGAGAGAGAGTCCCAAGCAGGCTCCTCGCTCAGAGCAGAGCCCACCTTGGGGGCTCTATCTCACAACCTGAGATCATGAGCCAAAATCAAGTCCATTGCTTAACCGACTGAGCCACCCAGGTACCCCTGTTAGGGTATTTTGGGTGAGATTAACATTTGAATTGGTGGACTGAGTAGAGCAGATTGCCCTCCCTAATATGAGTGGCCCTCATCCAATGGCCTGAATAGAACAAAAAGGCTGCCCCTCCTACAAGTAAGAGGGAACCCCTCCTGCCTAACCGCTATGAACTGCACATAGGGTTTTTTTCAGCCTTTGGACTTGAACTAAATGATTGGCTCTTGAGTTCTGAGCTTGCTGGTTTTTGGACTGAAACACTACTGGGTCTCCTGAATCTCAAACCTACAAACTTGGATTGGAACTACATCATAGGCTCTTTTGGATCTTCGGCTTGCTGACTGCCCATCCTAGAACTTTTCAGCCAATTCCTTATAATCTCTTTACATATAGCCATCCATACTATTGTTCTATTTCTCAGGAAAACCCTGACTAATGACGATTAATTACTCTGTTTGATATCCCTTCACTTCTGCAGGTTTGAATTTTAACTTCTAATCTTCTCAGTTGAAAATAAAAATTAAAAATTAGTACACATTAAAAAACAGTCAAATGAGAGGTGGCTCAGTCGGTTGGACTTCTGACTTTGGCTTAGATCATAATCTTGGGTTTCATGGGTTTGAGCCCCATGTTGGGCTCTGTGCTGACAGCTCAGAGCCTGGAGCCTGCTTCAGATTCTGTGTCTCCCTCTATCTCTCTGCTCCTCCCCCACTCAAGCTCTGTCTCTCAAAACTAAATAAATGTTAAGAATTTAAAAAAAAAATAGCCAAATGAGAGTGGAGGTTCCAAGATAGTAAAAAATGCTCCCTTGAGAATGGTAAAGAAAACTTCATGAGCCTGACATTTGTAAGAATGTCCCCCAGAGGTCCATGTCCCAGTTGGGGAACTCTGGAGTGTGAAAAGCTCTACCTCTAAGTCAGAGGTGATACTGTGTAATCATTATTCCTGGGCAGACAGAAAGATGAAACTTACCTCCTCTCCTCTCACTTGTGGTTAAGTGGAGCCATGTACTTCATTTTGGCCAACAGAATGTAGACAGAAGTAATATAAACTACTTGCAGTTCTGGTCTTTAATAGCATTGGATGTGATTCTCCATCTCTCTTCTTCCATAGTGACCTTGGATGCCTCATATTTCAGATGGTATAGCTATGTTAGCTACATCAAGGACAGCTCACATCAGACAGTAGTGTGAAAAAAACAAAAATTTTTATTGTATTAAGTCACTGAGATTTGTGCATTGTTTAAAAAAAATTTTTTTTTAATCTTTATTTATTTTTGAGAGAGAGACAGAGTGTGAGCAGGGGAGGAGCAGAGAGAGAGGGAGACACAGAGTCGGAAGTAGGCTCCAGGCTCTGAGCTGTCGGCACAGAGCCCAACTCAGGGCTTGAACTCACGGCAGGGCTGGAACTCACGAACCATGAGATCATGACCTGAGCAGAAGTCGGGCATGGGATAGTAATGACATAGTAATAAACATAGATTATGTTTATTTTGCTTATGAGCAGTTGGGATAGTAAGATTATGTTTATTTTGCTTATGAACAGTTTGATAAAAAGAATTCCCAAATTACAGAGTTAGATTGACAGTCCAACACAAGAGTTCTTAAAAATGGAAAGGAAGATGTGACTACAGAAAAAAGACACAGAGGGATGCAATGTTAATGGGCTTTGAACATAGAGGAAGGGGCCTCCAAGAAGGTGGAAAACACGAGGAAACAGATTCTCCTGTTGAGCTTCCAGGAGAGAACAGAGCCCTGCCAACACCTTGATTTTTGCCAAGTGAGGGTTTCATTGGACTTTTGACCTACAGAAAAATAGGTGAATTAGTGAATAATTAAATAACCAAATGTGTTTTATTTATTTTAAATTATTTTTTAAATTTTTTTTTTTTTTTTTTTTTTTTTTTTTTTTTTTTTTGAGAGAGAGAGAGAGAGGCAGAGAGAGAGAAGGGGACAGAGGATCTGAAGAGGGCTCCACACTGATAGCAGGAGACTGATGTGGTGCTCGAACTCACAAACCATGAGATCAAGACCGAAGCCGAAGTCGGAGGCTCAACCAACTGAGCCACCCAGGTGCCTCAAATGTGTTTGTTTTAAGCCATTGTCTTGTAATTTGTTACAGCAACGAATAGGAAATTAATAGTTATATAATTAAATAATGACACTGTGATTATATTAGCTTAAATAAAATATACTCAAATTTCACCTGATTCTTTTTATCTTTAATGTGGGTATTAGAACATTACATATATGGCTCACTGTTTATTTCTATAGGACAGTGCTGATTTAGAACATTATGGCTGGATCATTCTGTGTGTTGGAGAATTGCAAAATTAATTTTTGAGAATTCTTGGACTGTCCTCAAGCCCTCCTTTGGGTTACCTTCAAGGTAGGTCTGGGAGATAACTTTCTATTTAGTCATTAGACCTCTTGAACTCCTCAGCTTTCATAAAACAGTATCAGTCTCATCTCCGTTCTGCTGAGTTAAAGCATATGATTCAGCATTAATAGGCAAGATAGAAGAGTTCTACATGTTCTACATATTGTCAGGGAACATGACCTCATACTCACAGTTGTTCAGTACTTACCAATTTGAACAAAATCACAGTTTAGTGTTCATTTAAAGAAGTCATGCTATTGCTGAAATTACAGAAGCCAAGATAAATGTTACACATCTTTCTATAGGTCTAGCTCAGGACTAACAATAAATTTTTGCACAGAACATACTATAGGGTTTTTTTGTGATGGAAACCTAGCTAGACACTATCTAGACACCAAGTATTTCTTCTTTGTGGGTATACATTTCTTAGCCTTCCTTGGAGTTAGTTTGTAGCCACGTGATTAGGTTCTATCCAGTGGTAGTAGGCAGAGGAGATAATACTCTGCTGTCAGCACAGAGCCTGCTTTGGATCCTCTGTCCCCTCTCTGTCTGCCCCTCCCCTACTTGTTCTCTCCCTCTTTTTCTCTCTCTCAAAAATAAATGAACATTAAAAAAAAGCATCAAAAGGAGCTTTAAAAAAATCCATCCATTATCATTCACACATTCTCTATTCCTTCTATATTAACTTCAGAGGCTACATGTTCAAGATGGCAAAATCACAAAATGGAAGGATCCTGGATCCCTGAGATACCATGTGGAAGAAAGCCACCAAGTGAAGTTGGATGACTGAGTTTGTAAGAAAGAAGCCATTGCTTTTTTTTTTTTTTAATGTTTGTTTATTTTTGAGAAAGAGAGACAGAGTGTGAGCGGGAGAGGGGCAGAGAGAGAGGGAGATCCAGAATCAGAAGCAGGCTCCAGGCTCTGAGCTGTCAGCACAGAGCCCGACGCAGGGCTCGAACTCAGAGACTGAGAAATCATGACCTGATCTGAAGTCGGACACTCAACCGACTGAGCCACCCAGGTGCCCCAGCCATTGCTTTTTTAAGTCAAAGAGATTTTTGTGGTTTATTTGTTGCCATAGCATATCTTAGCTTACCCTTAATAATACAGTTCTGTTTAATAATGACTTTTTAAGAGTTGTTTAATTCTGGAAATCACAGGGGTAAGTTTATTTCCAACTACCCATAATATTCAAAGTACCCATGCCCATCATCCAGCAGGTAGACAGCTCTGGAAATATAACTAATTAAAAAATGTGGAAATATTCCATGTATCCTTGGGGGCGTATATGAAAATTCATAAAGTTATATTAGAAGACCATGATAAATTTTGTTATAATTCTATAAAGTTATAGTTTGGTGACCTACTGGAAACTGGGTACTTGTAGATTTTAAACAAAGATAGTACAGATGGCATTTCTCTTGTTTCTATTCATGATATCAGGTCTTAGTATTTTCCAAAATAAAAAGTACTTCTTCAACTACATTTTTATTATTTCAAACCATGTTCCTACATTTTTCCAGGTAGCTACATTGTTAAAGTATTTCTAGATATTTTGGAAGCTCAAAGAATAATGACAAAACTCCTCTGTACTTTTTATTTATTTAATCATTGTTTTACATATTTCTTTTTTTTGTAATGTTTATTTTTGAGAGAGAGAGAGAGAGAGAGAGGGCATGAGCAGGGGAGAGGCAGAGTGTGAGTGGGACAGAAGATCCAAAGTAAGCTCTGTGCTGACAGCAGAGAGCCCCATGTGGGGCTCAAACTCACCAATCATGAGATCATGACCTGAGCAGAAGTTGGATGCTTTACCGACTAAGCCACTCAGGCACCCCTCACATATTTCTTTTGTAATTAATAGGAATATTAATTATATATCAGAACCTACTTTATTACTGAAACTGATAGAGTTTATATAGTATTTATACTTGTAACAAGCCAGTGAGGCTATTCTTTTAAAAAATCCTTCATAGGGGCACCTGGGTGGCCCAGTAGGTTAAGCGTTCGACTCTTGGTTTCAACTCAGGCCATGAACTTGTGATTGGTAAGATCAAGCTCTGTGTGACAGTGTGGAGACTACTTGGTATTCTCTCTCTCTTTCTCTCTACCCCTCCCCCACTTGCATGTGCTCTCTCTCTCTCTCTCAAAATAAACTTTAAGAAATCAATTTAAAAAATAATAAAAATTCCTTATAAACACACAGAAACCCTGTTTTTATATTTTTATCATACAACTATAGTGGGAAATGACATTCGATTCAGAATCCTAGACTGATGTCAAGACTAGCAGCACTTCACAAAGCCAAAATTGTACTTTTTTGAAGGAGGAAATAGGGTGAGGATAAGAGGAAGAAAAAGCACCACGAAGAATGATACACAGAAGACATTTGTAGAGTCATTACTTTCCCAAGAGTTTAGAGGGATATCTCTGTACTTTGTCCTGTCCAGGTGAGTCACAGACTCATACACCTTATAGCTATACTAGTGACAATGTCATGGGCTCCTGTAGTGTTGTTTCTAATAATGCACATGCTTAAAAGTTCAGGAGGACTAATCACAAGGAATTTTAATGCTGAAAGATGCAAATTTTCTGCACTGAGGGCTTTGGGAATGAGATGTTTAAGATGGCATAGGTATGAGATCTTGAAAACATATTAGAAGTTATGACAGAGTCAAGTTTAGTCATAGTATGCAATGATTGTAATGTGAATTTTTGCTTCTGTAGTTATCTGTAGGAAACTTGAAATCCCAACCAAATCTCTCTTGCCTTCAAGATCATTCCTTTTGCCATCAATTTACATATGTGCTGAGAAATAGAAATTCATTTTACTGCAAGTTTAAGAAACATGCTATTTGAAAAGTATTGGCAATTATTTCCCAGGATCTCATAATATGTTCCAAATCCAAATACTAATTACTCACTTATTCTCACTGTTTATGAGGTTAACTAAGAGTTGCTATCAGATGTCCCTTCAGTTGGACTAAGCATTAGCTTAGTCCAGAGGGGTAACTTATGGGAAAAAAAATTGACAGCAGTAAAGTTAATCCAATAGTAGAGACCTTGTTTGGAGTTTCCTTGGGTGGTAAGATCTGCACTATTGAAATGAGCAAGGACATGATTAACATGCTTTAAAAAATTGTAACTGGAAAGGGAATTTGTCATTCCTACACAAACCATAATAAAAACAATTTTCAGATAATTCCAGAAACTTCCAAAATAGTGTGGCTTGTGAAGATAAATTCCCAAGATTTCTTTCATTACATTGTGGGAGATAAATAAACAGAACATAATCCCACATGACCCAGGAAAAAAATCCATAAATTGTCAGCTCTTCAGAGTCACTGGCCAGGATGACATCAGGCCACGTTTTCTAGGATCTCAACTAGCAACCTTGCCCCACAAAAATAACTTTTTTTTAATGTTTATTTTTTGAGAGAGAGAGACAGAGCACGAGCATGGGAGGGACAGAAAGAGAGGGAGACACAGAATCTGAAGCAGGCTCCAGGATCTGAGCTGTCAGCACAGAGTCCGATGCGGGTCTTGAACTCACTGTCTGTGAGATAATGACCTGAGCCAAAGTTGGATGCTTAACCCACTGAGTCACCTAGGTGCCCCCCCCACAAAAACTTTTTAAGTTAGTAAATGCCCTGGACCTTATTGATTTGATGTCAAGTAAATTATTTTTTGGTGCCAAAAAACATACACTTAAGATAGTTGTTGTGTGAAATCTTGTTGTAATGAAAAGTGTAGACTCATATACATCATAAATGATAAATAGTGTTTAAAAATATTATGTCTTGGAGAAATTTAAAATAAACACCTACCGTGATAGTAATACAAAATGTTTGAGGCCTTTGTTATATGATTGCCTTCTATGAAGCTATGGTGAACTCAAGTCACAGTTACTCCTGAGGCTAAAGCCTGGGTATATTTAGCAGTACAATTAGAGTAGATTTAGTGGATTAATTCGGGTTGATGGACAAAGCCTTGGAAAATACCTTCTCAAATGAATTCTTATTGTCTTTATCATTAACAGTACATTGTTAATACAGTTGGCTGAATTAGAACGATACCAGTGCTTATTCCTGAGGTTAGTCAGATTGTATACTTTTGCTCTTTTTTATTTTTTTAATGTTTATTCATTTTTGAGAGAGAGAGAGAGAAAGCGGGGGAGGGGTAGAGAGAGAGAGGGAGACACAGAATCCAAAGCAGGCTCCAGGCTGCAGAGCCCTGCCCAGGGCTCGAACCCACAAACCACGAGATCATAATCTGAGCTGGAGTCAGACGCCCAACTAACTGAGCCACCCAGGTGCCCCTACTTTTGTTCTTTTTTAAACTAAATAGGAGGTTTTTTTGTGGTGAATTATTGAGTGTTATCCTGTAAATACAGGCTTAGGAGAAGAAAAAATGTGTGTGCTTGAACTGTTGGATCCATTCTATCTCTAATCCCTTCTGCTCTGTGAGGCTGCCTGTGGAGGAGAGGCCAGGATTCACAGCCTGGAGCCAGGCTGCACCCATCTCACCTCATTCAGCCCTCATTTAAGGCCGCAGAGACTAAGGTTTCTGCTTTTTTTCCCTTTCTAACCTTCCAGTTACTTTTATCTTCCTTCCTCACTGCCACCTTCTGCCACCACGTCATTAGGAGGTTATTTGGAGGACTGTTATATAAAAGCAGACAAAATTGCCTGGCAGTGTATTGGGATCAGAATGGGTCATGGATATTATTTATGTAAGAAATAACATTTTAAAAACCAGTTATTGTATTTCCAAATGTATTTTAATTACATTCAGTGAGTCTTATAATTGATTTTTATTTTGCATTTCTTTTTACATGCTCGGTGTCACATTTGTGTGATTTATTTAATCTTTGACTAATGAAAAAAAATCACAAAAGATACATTTATTTGTTTAAGCACCTTAAACTTTGAACTGGTAGAAAGGTTCAAAGGTAACCTTTATTGGAATATTATCTTGAAATGATCAAAAGATATATTTATTTTGCTTTCAGTAATCTTATATTTTAAGTATCTTTCTATTTTGCTAAAGAATTAATAAACCTCAGGAAGAGAATTGGCAAAATTAAGAATTCTCCACATAATTCAGATAAAATAAGTTTTTGGATTAAATGTTAACTTTAAAATGACTTTGAGGGGTCATCAAAATGAAAAGCTTCTGCACAGCAAAGGAAACAATCAGCAAAACTAAAAGGCAACCAACAGAATGGGAAAAGATATTTGCAAATGGCATATCAGATAAAGAGTTAGTATCCAAAATCTATAACGAATTCATCAAACTCAACACCCAAAAAATAAATAATCCAATGAAGAAATGGGCAAAAAACATGAAAAGACACTTCTCCAAAGAAGACATCCAGATAGCCAACCGACACATGAAAAAATGCTCAACGTCACTCATCATCCAGGAAATACAAATCAAAACCACAATGAGATACCACCTCACAGCTGTTAGAATGGCTAACATTAACAACTCAGACAACAACAGATGTTGGCAAGGATGCAGAGAAAGAGGATCTCTTTTGCATTGTTGGTGGGAATGCAAACTGGTGCAGCCACTCTGGAAAACAGTATGGAGGTTCCTCAAAGAATTAAAAAATAAAAATTGCTACAACCCAGCAATTGCACTAGTAGGTATTTATCCAAGGGATACAGGTGTGCTGTTTCTAAGAGGCACATGCACCCCGATGCTTATAGCAGCACTATCAACGATAGCCAAAGTATGGAAAAAGCCCAAATGTCCATCGATGGATGAATGGATTAAGAAGATGTGGTATATATGTACAATGGAGTATTACTCGGCAACCAAAAAGAATGAAATCTTGCCATTTGCAACTATGTGGATAGAACTAGAGGGTAGTATGCTAAGTGAAATTAGTCAGTCAGAGGAAGACAAATATCATATGACTTCACTCATATGAGTACTGTAAGACACAGAACAGATGAACATAACGGAAGGGAAGCAAAAATAATATAAAAACAGGGAGGGGGACAAAAACATAAGAAACTTTTAAATATGGAGAACAAACAGAGGGTTACTGGAGGGTTGTGGGAGGGGGGATGGGCTAAATGGGTAAGGGGCACTAAGGAATCTACTCCTGAAATCATTGTTGCACTAGATGCTAACTAACTTGGATGTAAATTAAAAAAATAAAATAAAAATTTTTTAAAAATAATAATAATAAAATGACTTTGAAGCATGCCTGGGTAGCTCAGTTGGTTGAGTGTCTGACTTAGGCTCAGGTCACAATCTCGTGGTTTATGATGGAGCTCCACATTGGGCTCTCTGCTGTCAATGAGGAGCCCACTATGGACCCTCTGTCCCTTTCTCTCTCTGTACCTCCCCTGCTGGCACTTTCTCTCAAAAATAAAAAATAAACATTAAAAAAATAAAATAAATTAAATAAAATGACTTTGAACTGTTCTGTATGGTACAGTAGTAGTGGATACATGACTATGCATTTATCAAAACCCATAGAATTGTATGCTATAAAGAGTTAATTTTACTGTATGCAAATTAAAAAAAATCAACTTGAATGGCAGGGAGACCCAAGATGGAATGTAGGCTATGGCAAATAAATCTAATTGAATTATAACTGTATGACACAACCACACTAACGGGGATGGGAAAGAAAGGAGCTGACTTAAATAACTGTAAAAAGTGTTTTGATTAGTTACTGTAAGACTAAAGATAAAAAGACTTATACCTAAACATCTAATTCTTATAAACTTGTTTACCACAGGGTATGGGTTATCAATTTTGAAACTATTTTACATGTATGATAGGGTTGAATGATAAGTAAATATATTACAGACCATGGGCCAGTTTTCTTACTGTTGGACAACTTACTGTTGAGTGCTTTGATGTTCCTCCCTCCAAGAGGTGGAGTTAGCTTCTCCTCTCTTTTTTTTTTTAATTTTTTTTTTTTTCAACGTTTTTTATTTTATTTTTGGGACAGAGAGAGACAGAGCATGAACGGGGGAGGGGCAGAGAGAGAGGGAGACACAGAATCGGAAACAGGCTCCAGGCTCCGAGCCATCAGCCCAGAGCCTGACGCGGGGCTCGAACTCACGGACCGCGAGATCGTGACCTGGCTGAAGTCGGACGCTTAACCGACTGCGCCACCCAGGCGCCCCTAGCTTCTCCTCTCTTGAAAGTAGGCTGGACTTAGTAACTCCCTTCAAATGAACAGAATATGGAAGAGGAAAAATAGTTACTTTACGTTGGAGACACCTGGCAAAACTTAAGTAATCAAGGTTAATATAACCAGTAACAGACATATTGATACCATGTATACCCCTCTGATAGGCTGTGATGAGGAGGGTACACCACTCTGATATTCTTCCCACAAACTCTACAACTTTAGTATAATCGTGAGAAAGCAGCAGATAAATGCAAATTGAGGGACATTAAAAAGTGTCAATGTATGAAAAGCAAGGAAAGAATAAGAGACTGTCACAGAACGTTGTCATAGAAAATTGAGGGGATAGGACAACTAAATACAATATAGTGTCTTGGATTTGATCTTTGAACAGAAGGAGGACATTAGTTAGAAAACTAGGGAAATTATAGTAAAGTCTGTAGTTTAGTTAATATATTGTACTAATGTTAATTTATTATGTTTGAACATTGTACTAGACTTATATATAAGATTATATAAGGTGTTGACTTGGGGGAAGCTGGGTGAAGGGTATACAGGAACTCTGTATTAGCAACTTTTCTGAAGTTCCAAAATTGTTTCAAAATTAATAAGGATTTTGAAAACAAGCTATGAGTACTTTTTTAAAACCATCAAATTTTAATTTTTTTTCTGGAAATAATTTGCATTGCTTTACTTTCATTTACTTAACACGTCCTGAACCAAATTCATGATCTTCCTCTGTCTCTCTTCCAAACCTGCTCCTCTCCTGTGCTCCTGTCTCAGTAAATGGCACCACCATGTTCTCTCTCAGTTGTCCAACTAGGAAACAGAGTCATCCTTGACTTTTCCTTCTCCCTTGCTTTGTGTTTATCTTTTATTTTTGTTTTTGAGAGAGTGTATGTGTGTGCATGCAAGCAGGGGAGGGGCAGAGAGGGAGGGAGCCCCTCTCGTGAGATCATGACCTGAGCCGAAGTCTGATGCTTAACCGACTGGGCCACCCAGGAGCCCCTAAAAGTAAAGTCTTAAAAAAAAGAAAAAAAGACACCTGGGGGATGAGGTACTTAGGGAGGTGGACACCAAAAGAGGCAAGAAGGAAATGTTGCATAAATGCGGACAGGATAGCAGCAGAGTGAAGGAGGATGATTTTGGAAGAGATGGCATAAGAGTATATAAAATTGACCCATATTGGTTCTTAAAAGACACTAAGCTATTGATGATTGGAAATTAATAGGAATTAATTTTGCTCATTAACCTATTCATAAAGCAGCCTGTTAAGCATTCCCTACAGTATTTGGGAATCCAAAGGCTTTCTAAAACTTTGTTTGCTGGATATTTACACTCTTACTGCTGCTACTAATATAAAACCATGACAAAGATACATATGGACCTAATTCTTTTTGTAATATTTATTTTATTTTATTTTATTTTATTTTATGTTTTTTGTCATATTTTTAAAAGAAAATTCAATCAAAAGGATTATCTGACTTTCTGTTTGAAATGAGAGATAGCAGTTGAGCAGCACAACTGAAGATAGAATTTCATTTAGTCATGAAGCATAAAGAATCTTGCTCTTGAAATCAATTCATTTATTCATTCATGCATGTATTCTTTCATTCTTTCAATAAAAAGTTATTGAGTCATGTATTTATTAAAAGATTTAATCTAAGGTACTTGAAGAATAAGTAGAAGTTAGCAAAACAAAAACATGAAGTTATATGATAAAAATACAAATAATGTTATTTCCTTCCTTAAAACTTCCTATGGCTTCCCATTGCACTTAGAGTAAAACTTACATTACTTCCACAGCCAAAAGTCCCTGCATGATTGGACCTCTATGTCTCCTACTTCATCTACCACTTCCACTTGCCTTTCTGTTTCTTGATTGTACATACCAAGGTATTTCTGACTTTTTAAAAAAAGTTTGTTATTATTATTATTATTATGTTTTTTTGAGAGCGAGAGAGTGGGAGGGTCAGAGAGAGAGAGAATCCAAGTTGGTTCTGCACTGTCAGGTCAGAGCCTGACACAGGGCTTGAACTCATGAACTGTGAGATCATGACCTGAGCCGAAACCAAGAATCAGATGCTTAACTGAGTCACCCAGGAGCCCCTATTTTCCACCTTAAAGCTTTGTCTCTTACATACTGGAATGCATCTGATATGATTCCTTCATTTTTTTTCTTTAAATCATTGGTAATCAAGCTTCAGACAATGAAGTATGATCTCCTCCTTAATTCTTCTGTCTGCACAAAATGTTCTGTCTTCCTATTCCCCTATCTTAAGTCAAATGTCACTCTCTAGAGATGCCCTCCCTGACAACTTTATCTAAGTAGACACTTTTCTCCACAGTAACTTATCACTACCTGCACTTATCTTGTTCATTTATTTGTTTGCTTGTTCTTTTCTGCCTTCCTTCATTAGCATGCGAGGTCCATGAAAGCAAGGACTTTGTCCTGTTCACTCCTATATCTCCAGTCCCTAGAAGAGTGTCTGACACTTTATGGGCATTCAATAAATAATGTTTACCCTGAAGGATAAGATTTATATTTGAAATTTTTTTATATTTGAAATATTAAGCTCACTAGTACAAAGTTGGTGCTCAACAAAATTAAATTCCTTTCCAACACATAGATGAGACTAATCAATTCAGCCCCCTGATCAGCAAATATCTCACACGTATGTTGAAGATGTCGAGGATGTTGCATACTATTAAAAAAAAAAAACCACATAGTAAAGGAATAATGACAGTGGGCGGGATATTCTCTCACTGCTCCTCCTAATCCACTCTTCACTCTGCCACTGTGTTCTGTGTCCCTGGAACACAGGTCTTTAGTGCTACTTCAAAGGGTTCCCTTATTCTCTGGCATCTGGCTGGATTTGGTCAATGAAAGTTACCCCTGGGAGTTCAGAAAAGTAAAAGAGTGAAGTTTTCCTGACTGAGTTCCTTTACTGATGTCTTCGAGTTCCTGTTCGGCAGCCCTCTCCCATAGTTCTCTCCAGACAGTGGTCACTGTTCCTTCATGCTGGGGATGTTACATGCCTCGTTGGTTTCCCTGAACCCTGAACAGTGTCCACACTGTTGCAAACAGCCCTTCATGAAAATTTCCTCAATGATAGAGTAGTGCCATCTCTCAAAATGGAACACCCGTCTATCTCCTGTTAGAACTCCAATACCGGCAGAATTAGAAAAAGCGGGCAGAATTAAAACATGGCCTTCAGCAACACAAAAGCAACAAAGGTAAAAGGAGCCATGGAGTGACAAGCACATATCGTGGCCCCAAATGTGCATGTTCTGCCACCTCCCACTTTTGTGTCTTTGGATCACTAGTGTCTGAGGTTGTGTTCTCTAGAAGTAGATGCTGAAAAGAGTTAGGTGTTCAAGTGATCACCACTAATGAAAGGAAGGGGGAGAAAGCAGGATTAGGCAAAAGGTGAAGTCAAACTACAGTGCAGCTCTACAAAGCTTGCCTGTCTGAGTGTCTCAATTGGGCTGAAATGCTGCGCACCTTTGTACTCTCTTGTCATTTATCCACTAGATTCACCAGATCATGCAGGAAGGGGTGATCTTGGGTAAGGTGGCTCTCTGCAGCTGAGACAGACCTTGAAGTCACTGTCTGCCAGAGCCTACCTGCTACCTGTACTCCCTGCAGGTGAGCAGAAGGTCTTACCTTAAAGAGAGAATATGGAAGGGCCATCTCTATGTCTTCCACACCAGTCTGAATCTTAATCATTCTTGGGCCTATCTCTCACTGCACATCTATCTACCATGGTAACTGTTTTCAAAGGCTTTGTTCTAGTACCCTCTCCCTGGTAAAAACTATCCCAGCTTAATTAGTTCAGCTTATCCCATGTAACTTCTAATCAAGTTTCTCTATCTTACGTATTTATAGAGTAACAGGCAGCTGGGTAAAGAAAATATGTTCCCATTTTAGGAAATCTGATGTACTAAGAGACAAGATAGTATAGTATCAGATTATATAGATTCAGAAACATATAGTATTTCTGATTATATAGTATCAGAAATAACATCACCAAGCAGAAGCACAGCATTCATGATTTTGTCTTTGTATTGTCATGGAAAGGGTTGCTCTGTGATATTAGCTCTAAGATACTGAACATGTGTGGCTTTGATGATTCATTCTTTAGCTTTATACAGTAAGTACTCTTATCTCCTGTATCGTCTCTGAAGAATGCCATAGTTCTTCCAAATCAGTATTTCTGACTGAGTGTTACCATGAAATCTTCCTCAGCAGCAGTATTATATTTTATTTTTTAATTTAAATTTAAAAATTTTTTTTATTTATTTTAATTTTATTTAAATCAAAGAAAGTTAATAGTGTAGTAATGGTTTCAGGAGTAGAATTTAGTGATTCATCACTTACATACAACACCCAGTCCTCATCCCAACAAGTGCCTGCCTTAATGACTATCACCCATTTGCCCATCCCCCCACCCAACACCCCTCCAGCAACCCTCAGTTTGTTCTCTATTAGTTAAGAGTCTCATATGGTTTGCCTCCTTCTCTGTTTGCAACTTATTTTTCCTTCCCTTCCTGTATGTTCATCTGTTTTGTTTCTTAAATTCCACATATGAGTGAAATCATATGATATTTATCTTTCTCTGACTTATTTCACTTTACATAATACACTCCATTTCCATCCACATTGTTGCAAATGGCAAGATCTCATTCTTTTTGATTGCTGAGTAGTATTCCATTGTGTATGTGTTTATATATATATATATATATATATATATATATGTATATATATTGCAATTTATGATATTTATTTTTTTAATTTTTTTTAAAATTTTTTAAAATTTACATCCAAATTAGTTAGCATATAGTGCAACAACGATTTCAGGAGTAGATTCCTTAATGCCCCTTACCCATTTAGCCCATCCCACCTCCCACAACCCCTCCAGTAACCCTCAGTTTGCTCTTCATATTTATGAGTCTCTTCTGTTTTGTCCCCCCTCCCTGTTTTTATATTATTTTTGTTTCCCTTCCCTTATGTTCATCTGTTTTGTCTCTTAAAGTCCTCATGTGAGTGAAGTCATATGATTTTTGTCTTTCTCTGGCTGACTAATTTTACTTAGCATAATACCCTCCAGTTCCATCCACATAGTTGCAAATGGCAAGATTTCATTCTTTTTGATTGCCGAGTAATACTCCATTGTGTATATATACCACATCTTCTTTATCCATTCATCCATCGATGGACATTTGGGCTCTTTCCATATTTTGACCATTGTTGACAGCGCTGCTATAAACATGGGGGTGCATGTGTCCCTTCAAAACAGCACACCTGTATCCCTTAGATAAATGCCTAGTAGTGCAATTTCTGGGTCATAGGGTAATTCTATTTTTAGTTTTCTGAGGAACCTCTGTACTGTTTTCCAGAGTGGCTGAGCCAGCTTGCATTTCCATATATATTTATTTTTTTAAAGTGTGTTTATTTTTGAGAGAGAGAGAGGGAGGGAACCAGTGGGGGAGGGGCAGAGAGAGGAGACAGAGGATCTGAAGCAAGTTCTGTGCCGACAGCAGAGACCCCAACCTGGGGCTCAAACTCACAAACACCGAGAACATGAACCGAGATAAAGTCAATTGCTTAACTGACTGAGCCACCAAAGTGCTCCTCCATTGTGATATACATACATCTTCTTTTATCCATTTGTCAGTCAATGGACATTTGGGCTCTTTCCACAATTTGGCTATTGTTGATAGTGTTGCTATAAACATTGGGGTGTATGTGCCCCTTCAAATCAGCATTTTTGTATCCTTTGGATAAATACCTAGTAGTGCAGTTGCTGTGTTGTAAGGTAGTTCTATTTTTAATTTTTTGAGGAACCTCCATACTGTTTTCCAGAGTGGCTGCACCAATTTGCATTACCACCAGCAGTGCAAAAGAGATCCTCTTTCTCTGCATCCTCGCCAACATCTGTTCCTGCCTGAGTTGTTCATGTTAGCCATTCTGACAGGTGTGAGGTGGTATCTCATTGTGGTTTTGATTTGTATTTCCCTGATAATGAGTGATGTTGAGCATCTTTTCATGCATCTGTTAGCCATCTAAATGTCTAGCAGTATTATATTTTAATATTGACTCAACACTTGACCTGAAAAATGCATCAGCAATTAGATAATATCTAAATAGCATAATATGATCATCTTTATGGTAAAAATTGATGCTTTGGTATCTTATTTAAAAATTTTTAAATGTTTATTTTTAAGAGAGAGACAGTGTGCCAGTGGGAGAGGGGCAGAGAGAGGGAGACACAGAATCTAAAGCAGCCTCTAGGTTCTGAATAGTCAGCACAGAGCCTGATGTGGGGCTTGAACGCACAAACTGTGAGATCATGACCTGAGCTGAAGGTGAATATTTAACCAACCAAGGCAGCCAGGTGCCCTGATGCTTTGGTTTCTGTAAACCAAATGTTCTTATCTCTTTCACGTACCACATCTACACTTGGGTCTGTTAGAGATGGTTGACATTATGCTACCACATTTCAGATATCTTGTTAAATTATATTTAAGTGATGATCTGAAAATACAGTGAAATAATCTGAGTATATTATATAGTAAGAAAGTAGGAACATTTCTAGTAGAAGAAAATCTCCAGGCTAGTATCTTAGGCAAGAATTTTCTCCTGTTTTTCTTGACTCACATTTCCTTAAAGCCAATCAATAGACAATTTAAATTTAGCTGGGTTCCTAACTTAAAACAAAATAAGCATGTGATTCTTAATCTTGGGGTTGTGAGTTCAAGTCCCATACTGGGTGTAGAGATTGCTTAAAATTAAAAAAAAAAAAAGTCTTAGAAAACAAAACCAATTAGTTCACAATTTAGCTGTAATGTCTTAATATTGAATACAAAAAGTATAAGTAATTTTAATAAATATTCTTGATTTGATATTATAAATTATGCAAATAATTCTGTGCCAAATTTTGAAGCTGAAGAGTTAATCCTTCTTTAAATGTCTTTGACAAGTTTCTAGACTCGTAAAAGTTTTCAAGAAACTAACCTAAAGCTTTTTGGGTATGCATGTATACAACTATGCAGTGTTCTGATTGCAAGCCAAATGATCCTCAAATTCATGCTGTATCAGATTCTTTCTAAAGATGTAAAAATCTTTGATCTGACACAGGCGGCTTCTTACTAAAGTTTGTTTTTGGAAAACGAACAAAAAACACTGTTTTTGTTTTGTTTTGTTTTAGGATCCTGAAATAAAAGCCCTTCACCTTAGCTTGCTCAGGTGCTAGATATTTATTTATGTCAAGCACTAGAGGGAAGTGTGGTGTCACACAACTGCTATATTCTGCAAACCATGTACACTGTGGCATGCCCAAATATAGAGAAGAGGTACAGCAAAGAAGGACTTAGAAAAATACTTTCTCAAGATTGAAGTAGACAGGTGTGGTTTCCCCAGATCTACTGAGATCTAATGTTTTACATAGAAAGTCCCAATATAGGGCTTTGATCCTTTTTAAGCAGCAATAACATTCAAATAACTGATTTTCATAGCTTTATTGTTATTTCACAACAAGATATGCCCCTGATTTTTTGTTTATTTATTTTTGCTATGTCCCTGATTTAAAAAAAAAAAAAAAAAGGCAAATAAAGTACAAAGAAAAAGTGAACACAACTTGGAATCATACTATATGTTCTCACTGTATGGGGGAGGATTCTTGTAGATATCTCTCTCCAGTGACAGAAATATGCAATTTTATTTTATTTAAAAATTTTTTAAACATTTATTCATTTTTGAGAGACAGAGAGAAACAGAGCACCAGCCGGGGGGGGGGGCGGGGGGGCAGAGAGAGAGGGTGACACAGAATCTGAAGCCGGCTCCAGGCTCTGAGCCATCAGCACAGAACTTGATGAGGGGCTCAAACTCATGACCTCAGCTGAGCTTTTTTTTTTTTTTAAAAAAAAAGCTGAGTCATGACCTTAGCTTAACTGACTGAGCCACCCAGGTGCCCCAGAAATATGCAATTTTAAATACACGGAATAATACTGTACTTGTTGTATCTGGAATAGTTTTGTTGCAGATGGTAATAGACATCATTCTGTTGTGGCAAAGTATAGTGTATGAATAGGGGGAGTCGAGTGTCTAGATTTAAATTTCTTCTCCACTCACTGTGTGGCTATCGGCCACACTGTGTGGCTATCGGCAAGTGATTTAATCTATCTCTGTGTACCTCAGTTACCTCATATGCAAAATGGGGATGATAATATTACCTACCTTAGACAGTTGATGTGGGAATTAAATCATACAATTGTTTAAGACAATACCTGGAACATATGAAGTACTTACCACATTTTAACTAGTTTTCTTCTTCTTATTTTTATTTTATTTTATTACTTTTTATTTTATTTTTAAAAAATTTTTAATGTTTATTTTTGAGAGAGAGAGAGGGAGGGAGACAGAGCATGAGCAGGCAAGGGGCAGAGACAGATGGAGACACAGAATCTGAAGCAGGCTCCAGGCTTGAGCTGTCAGCACGCAGCCTGATGTGCAACTTGAACTCACAAGCCATGAGATCATGACCTGAGCTGAAGTCGGACGCTTAACCAACTGAGCCACCCAGGCACCCCTCTTCGTTTTTTTTTTTAATGTTTATTTATTTATTTTGAGAGAGAGTACACACGCACCAGGGAGGGGCAGAGAAAGAGGGAGAGAGAGAATCCCAAGCAGGTTCTGCACTGTCAGCACAGAGCCCAACATGGGGCTCACTCAAACCTACGAAATGTGAGATCATGACCTGAACAGAAATCAAGAGTCAGACGTTTTACCAACTGAGCCACCCAGGTGCCCCAATTAACTATTACTCTTACAATTTTCAACTTCATAGTAACACTGAAGGTTTTTAAAATATGAAAGTGGGACTTTTTTCAAATAACCTTCATCATATTTCAAAACCATGCTTTTAATATAAATTATTACTGCTTCTACATATATCTATATACTTTCTCCATTGATGTTGGTATTTGAATGAGACAAATACTCAGTTTGCATTTATTGATTGATCTACCTGAAGACTTTAACAGAAAGAGATGAATTCTAAAACAGGTTTAAGAACTGTCCTGTTGAATGCAAGGTACCTTTAAGTCAGATGGTTTTACACAGGTTACTTTTACAATCCATGAGTCCAACTAAAAATCTGTTAATTATTAAACCATTATGTATTATCTGGAGACCTGACACTGCAGATTGTGAACAGACAGCGTTTGTCCCTCAAGTTAAATCTAAACACTAATTGAAAAATGTAATTATCAAGAGATTTTAAAAAACAAACAAACCTTTTTGTCTTAAATTTAGTAGAGAAAGTGGGATATCTCTTGTTTTGACTGTCATAAACAGGTCTATGGCCTAAACAATTGGTTTAAACCTTGTTTGAGATTCCTGCTTGTTTTAGCATGGCGGCGCTTGGAGTTCACAGAACTCTCCTTTTGGTAATTTCTCTGACAAAGTGTCTGGAGGGCACAAAACTGCTGGCAGACTTTAAAAAATGTGGTGACTTGGAATGTGAAAGTAAGTTTGTTTTTCTTTTTTGCCTTCTTTTCCTCTTAAACTGAGGTTCTGAAATGACATAATATGTTATTGTGGGAATGTATGATAGAAGTAAGCATTAATGTCATTGAGAAATATTTGCAGCTATAAAATATACTTCACTAAAAAAAGAAAATGCTAGAAGCAAAGCATTTTGTAATAGTTTTTAATATAAATATATCAAGGGGCAAAGATCAGCCTGATATATAAATATATCAGAAATTATAAAGATATTAATCCAGGCCTCAAAAACAAACAAATCAGCACTTTTCCTAGTTTTTAAGATAGCTATAATTGATTTGTATTGATTTGTATTATTGTCTAAACATTATCAATCATTTCTGTGTTCATTTATTATGTAAAAATATTAAAATCAGTGTTAGGAGTGGATAATTTTATTTATATCCTTGAACATTAAATTTCTCCTTTCTTCTACAAAGAAAAATTAATTTTCATTTTACTGGTTAAGAAGTTATTTTCTGTTATTAGCATTATGGTGCAAAAGGAATAGTATCACAATATATTACAATTGTTTTACATATATTCTATCTCTCCAGTATGTGAGAATTATTTTTAATTTGCAATATGTAAATTAAAAATCCAAAATATTATTAGTAGAAATGTAAATAATTTATAAGTAAATTTTTATGAGTGCACATTTTCCTTAATCATTTGGATATGCAATTTGATACATAGAGATTTACTAGATGATGTTTTATAACAATAATAATCTTTCTTTCCTTCTTTATTCTTCATCTTAGTTTCCTTAGGGCCAGACACCAAACATAGAAAGGAACATTCAAATTCATAGTAATTTATAACATTATTTTAACTTTAATTGTATGACTTAATCAAAATGTTTTACATATGTTAGTATAATTATAATAGGTAATGTTATGTATATTACTTTATGTATTGAAGGGCTAGATCTAGTATATGGGGTTATGACCATTCATAATTATTGAGGGCCTATTATTTGTTGGGTCTGGGGGGGTAGGAGTGTATATCTAAGAATAAAATGAAATGTCAGATAAATTTCTTGCCCTCCAGGAATTTTCATTCTAGTGACAGGTCAACATGAAAAAGTAAATATCAATACAGCATAAGAATAATAGGTAATATTGAAGTTCAGAGAAGGGCAGAACAGGCTGGACCAATTCAGGATGTCTCATAGAAGAAGTAGAATATGAGTTCACCATGAAGAGAGACTGAAGAGTTTCTGAAGGAAAGAGCACAAAGAAAAAGCTCAGAATATGGAAGGCAGATGTTGCAGTGCAAATAACCTCAGTGCAAATCTGGCTCCACCATTTATCAAGTGTGTGACCAACTTTCTAAGGTTTAAAGGATCATTTGTTAGATCGATACAAGATTATTGACCTTATAGGTCTGTTTTGAGGATTCAATAAAATAAAGATATGAAAGAGCTATCATAATGCCTAGAATATACTGTAGTCCCCTTTACCCATGGATCACTTTCCATGGTTCTAGTTACCTGCAGTCAACCATGGCCCAGAAGCAGATGATCTTGCTTCTGACATACAGTCAGAATGTCAATAGTAGCCTAATGCTACGTCACAGTGCTTACCTCATGTACCTCACTTTATCTCATTTTATTTAGTCATTCTATCATCTCACATTATTGCAAGAAGAGTAAGTACAGTAAAATAAGATATTTTGAGAAAGAGATCACATCACATAACTTTTATTTTATTAAAAAAAATTTTTTTAATGTTTATTTTTGTGAGAGAGAGAACAGGGGAAGGGCAGAGAACGAGAGAGAGAGACACAGAATCTGAAGCAGACTCCAGGCACCGAGCTGTCAGCACAAAGCCCAATGCGGGGCTCAAACTCGTGAATTGTGAGATCATGACCTGAGCTGCAGTTGGACACTTAACCGACTGAGTCACCCAGATGCCCCAGCATCACATAACTTTATTATAGCATATTGTTATAACTGTTCAATTTTACTATTAGTTATTGTTTTTAATCTCTTACTGTACCTAATTTATAAATTAAACTTTATTATATGTATGTATACATAGGGAAAAACATAGTATGTAGGGTTTGGCCCTATCTGTGGTTTCACAGAGGTCTTGGAATGTATCTCCCTCAAATAAGGGGGACTAACTACTATAGTAGGTACCAGGAAGAAAACGAATTATCTTTACCTTTCCTTCCTGACAAGATGGTAACAACATATTCCAGGGACAATGGACAGATGAACTTGACTGTAAAGGAATAAGAGGAAGTCATTTTAAATAAGGAAGAGGAGCAGGTTATGGATAGCCTTGGACACCAAGCCAAAGAGCTTAGAATTTATTCTGTGTGCAGTGGGAAGTCAATGTAGGTTTTTGAGGTGATAAATGATATGAAGCAATTAGCATTTGGAAATACATAAGATATACTGGAGGAGGGCAAGATGGGAGGGAGATAAATAACATTTTAATTTAAATTGTGTGTTTTTCTTCACATGTTTACATAGCTTTAATAAGCAGAGTCTTAGCCATGAGAGATTACAGAGGACCTGACTGCCGATACCTGAACTTCACTAAGGGAGAAGAGATATCTGTTTATGTTAAACTTGCAGGAGAAAGGGAAGATTTGTGGGCAGGAAGTGTAAGTATCTAGTCTTAAAAACTGAATGTAAAGTAAATGACTAGCTTGCACAGAAAAGCTGCTTTTCATCTCTAAAGGAACTTTAATAATTTCAAAGCATATTCAAAGTAAATATATATTACATATATAACATATATGTAATATATATTTAAAATAGTTATTAATTTAAATATTTAACACATTTAAACAAATGAAAAATGGTCATGTTCAGTCTTGGTTTCAGAATTTCTATAAAAGTAGTGTTTTGGGAAGGCAGTTTGGTTGGGATAGAGAACTTAAGAGTGCCTTGAAATTATTTTTATGTAGCATGCATAGTTTCTGAACTTAGGTTTTATATTTACTTGGAGAATAAAATTACTTTAAAAGTGCCAGTGGAGATTATGGGACATCTAGGCAACACCAACAATAATGAAAAGATGCTATGGTAAGCAATTTTACTCCCAAGCTGAACAAGCATGACCCACCTGATGCACACATCATTTCCATTTTGAATATGCATCAGATTTCTCTGTTGTGTAGCCTTTGTGATCACTATTTGAAGGAGAAGATTCTACTTGGATCTATCCTGCTTTTTTAGCAGCAGGGGCTGTATGACTGAACGGCTGACTCTCAATGGCCAGAATTATTTGGCTTCTGTAGTTCCCAAGATTCCTTACTGCTATGGTCCTTTAAACATGTCAGTGTATGTCTTTGAACACATTAGAGGCAACCAATGCAGCTGTAAGAAAAATGACACAGTAGGTATCACAAGAGGAAAAGAAAGCATTCTTTCTTGCTTACTATGTATGAGAATGATAGTTTCACACAAAAGTGGCATGCAATGTGTAGAGCCAGGGTGAAGTTTCAAGCATACTTAGTTTTGTGCATTAGGTGATTAACCCAGGCAGGCAGCTGTTTAAGAGACCACACTATGGAATTCACCCACAGACTGTCAGTTTCCAAACAGCTGCCGCAACTGCAGAGCCGGAGAATCACAGTTGAGATGTAATGGTGCTGGATGAAAGGACCAAAACACGTTTCAACTTTGCCTGGGATAGGAAATGGGCTAAGAGTGCTGAAACCTTCACTCTCAGGGGACATCCTACATGTAATTAAACTGGATTAAGAAGATCTCTGCTACCAAGGTAGCCCCAGAAAAGTTTTATGGAACCAAATCCTCCCTGGAGGACTTACAGATCTTTGCTGTATTGATGAATCCATCTTGGCCCTTCAGAGTTTAAACATCGTACTTGATTCTGTTATCCTAAAAAATGCTGAATATGTCACAGCTCCATCTAACTTGGCTACTGCCACCATTCTTCTGCCTTTTGATAGCCCATGTTTACTAGTGTAAACCTGTGGTCCACCTGGGTAAGGAAGGTCATTAACAAACATAAAAAGGAAGAAAATGAGTATGTAGGGTGGTTTTCCCTCTGAAGTTTAAAAAAGTGACATTTTACAACTTGGCTCTTTGTTCCCTCAAATTAATACTATTGTTTTGAATAACAGGCACATCTGGCTGGCTCAGTTAGTAAAGCAGGTGACTCTTGGTCTTGGGGGCTGTAAATCTGAGTCCCACATAGGGTGTAGAGATTACTCAAAAACAAAATCTTTTTTAAATGAAAGAGATAGAGGGAGAAAGAGAGAGAGAGAGAGAGAAATGGGGAAGGGCAGAGAGAGAGAGAGGAAGAGAATCCCAAGCAGGCTCTGCACTGTCAGCACAGAGCTTTACGTGGGGCTTGATCCCATGAATTGTGAGATCATGACATGAGCTGAAATCAAGAGTCAGACACAGGGTATTCACTTTTGAATGCCACTTCTGTGTAAAGAGAGCTCCCATGGTATTCTAACTTTCTGATCTTATACTCTAATAAATTTTTGCCTGCTGCTCACTTAAAAAAAAAAAAAAAAGGACAGACGTTTAAACAGACTGAGCCACCCAGGCACCCCTAAAAAGAAAATCTTAAAAAAAAAAGGAATATGATTTCACTTACTTTCTTTTAGACAGCAAATGAAAGCCAATTAATGTTTGTGATTTAATATAGATGAAAGCCAAGGACATGGGACAAAATTAGGCTCAATAATTATTATTGGTTTGATAACTCTTCCTTGTTAATCTTCATTCTTCATTTTGGTAGAAAGGAAAGGACTTTGGATATTTTCCCAGAGACGCAGTCCAGACTGAAGAGGTGTTCATATCTGAGGAAGTTCAGATATCAACTAAAGTGAGTATTAAATAACATTTCAGTTGTTAATTGCATTTAAATTTTCTTGGCTAAAATAGTTTTCTGTAGTATAAGTGTCTATTGGTTAAGTATCTTGTATAGTGAATACATAAAATAGTTGGTTTGGGAACTCACTCTAAGGATAGTTTGAATATGTGAATAAAATTAGGTTAAGACAAAATTGATGACAGGCATATCATTTGCTTTCTGAAAAACTGACAGGCAGTAGAGTGTAGTAGTGAAGAACATAGATTCTGGAAGTAGACTGAGTTCAAAGCCTGAATATGGCTTTGTATGCCTTAATTCTCTCATCTGTAAAATAAGGATAATGATTATATTATGGTGCTACTTCACAAATTAATGGGGAAAGATGAACATAGGTAAAGTATATAGAACAGCATTTAGTAAGTGCTATATAAGTATTAGATATTATTACTAATGCTATCCTACTGGGACAAAATTTATTTCCCATCACTCCCTCTGGGTCTTATATCTGTGCAACCTCTTTTGCTATTGAGTTTTAAGTGAGCTCGATAATGTTGGATTTGATAATGTTGGGCTTGGTAATGAGAAAGGGAATCAGAAGGTGACTTTTCACTTAATTTTAAAAATATTTATTTATTTATTTATTTAAAGTTTTATTTTCAGTTATTTTGAGAGAGAGAGAGAGAGAGAGAGAGCGAGCACAAGCTGGGGAGAGACAGAGAAAGAGGAAGAGAGAGAGAATCCCAAGCAGACTTCTCACTCTTAATCACAAACAATGAGATGGTGGCCAGAGCTAAAATCAAGAGTCAATGCCCAACTGGCTGAGCCACCCAGGTGCCCCCAGAATGTGACTTTTCAATATATGAGTCTGATTAGCTCATTTAATTCAGATTCTAGGCTAAGGCAACTCACCTTAAATAAGGTCAGTGTGAAGTGAGTCAGCCTAGTCATGCAAACTATCTATTACGTGGCTCTTTCCCAGCATAAATTCTGGGATTAACAGTCAATTTACTGTATAATTTCTGGTACTGTCAGTTTTCGTTTTTGTTTTTAAAGACAGAATTCTTATTTATTTATTTATTTATTTATTTATTTATTTATTTTAAAGTAGACTCCATGCCCAATGTGGGGCTTGAACTTATGGCCCTGAGCTCAAGAGTCACATTCTCTGCTGACTGAGCCAGCCAGGTATCCCTGATACTGTCAGTTTTATCTCCAAAATATATATGGAGTATATTGTCTACTCATCATTTTCACTCTCCCCATAGCCCTAATCCAAGGCCTCATCATTTCTTTTTTTTTTTTTTTAATATGAAATTTGTTGTCAAATTGGTTTCTGTAAAACACCCAGTGCTCATCCCAACAGGTGCCCTCCTCAGTGCCCATCACCCACTTTCTCCTCCTTCCCACCCCCCATCAACCCTCAGTTTACTCTCAGTTTTTAAGAGTCTCTTATGGTTTGGCTCCCTCCCTCTCTAACTTTTTTTTTTTCTTGCCCCTCCCCCATGGTCTTCTGTTAAGTTTCTTGGGATCCACATAAGAGTGAAAACATGGTATTTGTCTTTCTCTGTATGACTTATTTCACTTAGCATAACACTCTCCAGTTCTATCCACGTTGCTACAAAAGGCCATATTTCATTCTTTCTCATTTCACGTAGTATTCCATTGTGTATATAAACCACAATTTCCTTATCCATTCATCAGTTGATGGACATTTAGGCTCTTTCCATAATTAGGCTATTGTTGAAAGTGCTGCTCTAAACATTGGGGTACAAGTGCCCCTATGCATCAGCACTCCTGTATCCTTTGGGTAAATTCCTAGCAGTGCTATTGCTGGGTCATAGGGTAGCTTGATTAGAATACTATACTGTGTGCCTGGGTGGCTCAGTCAGTAAGGTTTCCAATTCTTGGTTTGGGCCTCAGGTCATGACCTTCAGTTTTGTGGGTTTGAGCCCCAGATCTGGCTCTATGCTGGTGGTGTGGAGCCTGCTTGGGACTCTCTCTGTCTCTCTTTCTCTCTCTCTCTCTCTGCCCCTCCCTTGCTCATGCTGTCTCTGTCTCTCTCAAAAAATAAATATATACTTAAAATACAAAAAATAAATATATACTTAAAAAATTAAAAAAAAAAAAAAGAATACTACAATAGGGGTGCCTAGGTGGCTCAGTCAGTTGAACATCTGACTCTTGATCTCAGCTCAGGTCTTGATCTCAGGGTTGTAAGTTCAAGCCCCGAATTGGGCTCTGTGCTGAGCATGAAGCCTATTAAAAAAACAAAGAAAATAGAATACTACAATAGCCTTCTAAATGATTTCCTCATCTCTACATTTGCTCTCTTCAAATTCATTCTCCGAAAAGGAATGGAGCGATGGATCTCATAAGAACAAAAACCAACCCCCCCCCCCCCCAAAAAAAATCAGATGCCATTCCTTTGCTTTACAGCCATTTAATGGCTTTCTATTGAACCTAGAATCAAGCCCTGACTCCTCACCCTGGCTCTACTTGAGCTGCTCCTGCTCTCCCATTGCTCACTATGCCCCAGGCCACACTCACCTATTGACTGTTCTTAGAACATGCCAAACACTTTCCCAGCCCAGAGACCCAAACAGGCTGTTGCCTTTGTTGAAATTCTTTCCCCCAAGTTTTTCACTTGGCTGGTTCTTTCTTATCCTTTATGTCACCACTTAAGCATCAGTGCTTCAGAGAGGCTTTCATGATTCTTGTGGAATTACTGCATCTTAACCACAGATTCCTATTTATGTCCTCCATAGCACTTATTAGAATTCATAATTATTTTGTTTCCCTTTTGTTTACTGTAGACTTTCAGCATCTAGAACAATGCAGAACACATAGTAAGCATACAGACACCCTACATTCTTAGGTCAAGTTCCCTGGGAACAGACTCTGAGGTAGACCTTTGCACTCAAGAGGTTTCCTGGGGAAAACTCAGGAATAGCACCTGTGAGGGATCAGCTTTGGGCAGACAGAGAAGTTGAACTGTGATGTAGTCACAACAAAGGTCTCAGTTGATTCAAGGAATTCTGAACCTGGGATGGCCTTTCAGAATTGCACTGAATAGAAGCAAGGTGTTGGGCTTTTTCCCTCTTGCATTACTGGGTCATCTGAGGTAGTGTTACTTGGGCTAGGTTAGTTTAGTGTTTACTATAGACAGCTACTATTCCAAGCATTTCATTCATTTAATCCTCACAACACAACACCCCTATAAAGTAGGTACTGTCATTATTCTCATTTTACAGATAAGGAAACTGAGGCATAGAAAGGTCATATAATTCACCCAAGATCATAGAGATGAACTTGGCAGGGTCAGTATTTAAACCCAGATGGTTGGTTCCAGAGTCTGTTCTCAAGCACTTACTAGATTGCAGTGCCTAAAACATTGTAAAATGTTAATTTTGAAGTTTACTTTTTAAAAGTTCTGAACTGTATTCTCATTTCATAATGATCATATCCAAAGAGCAGCACATATCACTGTTTCATACCATGAGATTAAAAAATAACAATTTTGGGGTCCTTGGCTGGCACAGTCAGTAGAGCACGTGACTCTTGAACTCTGGGTTGTGAGTTCAATCCCCACATTGGGTATGGAGACTATTTAAAATAAAAAAAAAAATAGTAGTAATAATAATAACTTAACCATTTTTCTTCTTGATTATTTGGTTGTTCTGTGAGATGAACAAGAGGATTCCCCACCTCAACTGGCTATGTAATATCTCAATAAAAGAAACCTAAATGTTTTAGTGCAATTAAAAAATTTTTTTTTTAATTTACATCCAAATTAGTTAGCATCTAGTGCAACAATTCAGGAGTAGATTCCTTAATGCCCCTTACTCACAACCCCTCTAGTACCCTCTGTTTGTTCTTCATATTTAAGAGTCTCTTCTGTTTTGTCCCCCTCTCTGTTTTTATATTATTTTTGCTTCCCTTCTCTTGTGTTCATCTGTTCTGTGTCTTAAAGTCCTCATATGAGTGAAGTCATATATTTGTCTTTCTCTGACTGACTAATTTCACTTAGTATACTACCCTCTAGTTCCATGCACATAGTTGCAAATGGCAAGATTTCATTCTTTTTGGTTGCTGAGTAATACTCCATTGTACATATATATACCACATCTTCTTTATCCATTCATCCATCGATGGACATTTGGGCTCTTTCTATACTTTGGCTATTGTTGATAGTGCTGCTATAAGCATCGGGGTGCATGTGCCCCTTAGAAACAGCACACCTGTATCCCTTGGATAAATACCTACTAGTGCAATTGCTGGGTCATAGGGTAGTTCTATTTTTAATTTTTTGAGGAACCTCCATACTGTTTTCCGGAGTGGCTGCATCAGTTTGCATTCCCACCAACAATGCAAAAGAGATCCTCTTTCTCTGCATCCTTGCCAACATCTGTTGTTGCCTGAGTTATTCATGTTAGCCATTCTGACAGGTGTGAGGTGGTATCTCATTGTGGTTTTGATTTGAATTTCCCTGATCATGACTGATGTTGAGCAGTTTTTCATGTGTCAGTTGGCCATCTGGATGTCTTCTTTGGAGAAGTGTCTATTCATGTCTTCTGCCCATGTCTTCACTGGATTATTTGTTTTTTGGGTGTTGAGTTTGATAAGTTCATTATAGATTTTGGATACCAACCCTTTATCTGATGTGTCATTTGCAAATATCTTCTCCCATTCTGTCGGTTGCCTTTTAGTTTTGCTGATTGTTTCCTTTGCTGTGCAGAAGCTTTTTATTTTGATGAGGTCCCAATAGTTCATTTATGCTTTTGTTTCCCGTGCCTCTGGAGACATGTTGAGTAGGAAGTTGCTGAGGGCAAGATCAAAGAAGTTTTTGTTTGCTTTCTCCTTTAGTATTTTGATGGCTTCCTGTCTTACATTGAGGTCTTTCATCCATTTTGAGTTTATTTTTGTGTATGGTGTAAGAAAGTGGTCCAGGTTCATTTTTCTGCATGTTGCTGTCCAGTTTTCCCAGCACCACTTGCTGAAAAGACTGTCTTCATTCCATTGGATATTCTTATTCTTTCCTGTTTTGTCAAAGATTAGTTGGCCATACGTTTGTGGGTCCATTTCTGGGTTCTCTATTCTGTTCCACTGATCTGAGTGTCTGTTTTTGTGCCATACTGCAACTTTTAACCAGGCCTCCATGCTTTACAGTCTCTGGTCTGTCTGAACCGTCATCATGTGCTGTGAAATTCCCCTCTCTTAAATCACCACGCAGCTGAACGTGCCTGTTCAGTGCACTCTTAGGAGAAGCAAGATTTTGTGGACATATATACATTTTCATCAGGAGTTTATTTTCAGAATATACTCAAAGCCTTGATTTTTCATTTAGGTATATCATCGACCCTGCGTGGTCAGTTGTGATATAAATGTTTGAGATTAGGAGATCTGATTTTAGTTTATGCTGTGTGTCGAGTTAGTTTTATGGTCTTGGGAAAATCATAGTCATTCATTTTAAATGATTTAGGGAGAAATAAGGAATTTTGGTGTATTTATGTCAATCATAATTTTTTTTTCTATTAGGAATCTGATTTTCTTTGTCTTCTTGGAGTAAGCTACACATTTGAAAATGAAGACAGTGATGGCAAAAACATATATCCTTATGAAGAAGATAAAGACCAAAAATTAAGTGTATATGAAAATGATTTGCAGACAGAATCTGGATTTTATTCAACTTCTGAAAGTATTTTGTTGGAAGATCAATTTCCAGCATCGGAGGCTCCTGAAGATATCAGAAGTTCTAGTGAATCAAAAGATTGGGAAGAAGTGGAAGCTGGAAGTCTGGAAGAGGATTCTATTCCTGAAGTGGTTCATATCCCACCATCCTCAACTGTGTCTGAAGTGAAAGGATGGTTTGGATTTGGAAGAGAACAAGCTAAAGGAAAGACTTTTGAATCAGTTGTTGAACCTCTACAAGAAAGTTCATTTCCAAGCAGAAAAGTAGCAGGAAAAGATGAGAATGACCTACAGGAATTAAATAATGATGAGCCCCAGACAGAACAAAATCAAGAACCAGAATCGGAATTCAATTCAGTGCCAAAGAAACAGTCTGAACTAGGTTCCATTGGTCCTCAAGCCACTGGTTGGTTTGGGGGTGGTTTTACAAGTTATTTAGGTTTTGGAGGTGAGGATACAGGGCTTGAATTATTGCCCGAAGACAGAAGTTCACCACTACAAGATGCTCCTAATTCCATACCATCTGAGGAAGAATCCACAGTTCCATGCACAGAAACATTAACAGAAAAAGAAGACACAATCACCAATGATAGCTCAATTCTCAAACCAAATTGGTTTGATTTTGGTTTTGGTATGCTAGGCTTTGTATATACCAATGAAGATAAAATTATGTCAGATGATGGAAAAAGTGAAGAAGGAAGTGGAGGAGATAAACATGAACATCTTCCAAAAAGTAAATTTGACCCTGATAAGGAACAAGAAATAAAAACAATAAAAATTATAGAAACTGAAGATCAAGTAGGGAATGAAAGAGTCTTAGAGAAAACAGATGATTCTGATACATTACCATATTTTAAAAATTTCTTATATAATTTTGACAATCCTTGGAACTTCCAGGACATTCCAAAGGAAACAGAATTGCCATCTCCCAAACAGATGCAGGATGAAAATAATGTAGTTGATAATGATGAAACAGAAGAATTTTCAGTTGAAAATTATCAAACAGATAATATGAAAGTTATGATGCTGAAAAGCAGATACAGTCAGTCAGGTTTGTATAAAAATATCTATTATGTAACTTATTTTTTAAACATAATTTATTCTTATAAGTACAAATCAGATTAAAAAATCCAGAAATCCATGTTTCTCAGCATATTCAAAAGTCAATAACAATCTTATCAACTACCCTTTTATTAATTTCTGGTTTACTCTGGGAATTAGATCTTAGTATTATAAAATAAAATACCAAGGTAAAAAGAATGATTGGAGATACATAGATATTCCAAGAAGATCTTAAGGTATTTTACAATAAATTTTAATTTTTATGAAAGTAGTATATGTAAACAGGTTTTATATAAATAGTGCTAAGCCTATTTTTTTTCTTTTTATACAAAAGCAACTTGTTGCTTCTGTCCACCTCTACTCTCTCCTCTGTCCCAGGGACAATAATTTCTTTCTTTCTTTCTTTCTTTCTTTCTTTCTTTCTTTGAAGCAAATTTCTTTTAGTATTTATCTCTATTTTCTAAATAGAATCTTTATATTGTTCTGCTTTGATTAATTTCGACAATGTACACTGACTTTCTATTTTCATTAATGAGGGTTTCTGCTCATTTACATTAACTTTTTAGCTTATTAACACATTCCCAATATAACTATATTTGAACGGTTGTCTATCAATTCTGGGAGCTAAACAGAAAACTATGGAAAGGGGCAGAGTATCACAGGATACTTCTAGATCTAGCATCTAAGTATTTAGCAATTTCTATGATTAGAAACGTGGATTCTACTTTAAGTAAAGAATTATATAAAATGACTTTCTCACATTTCCATTCTGATGTCTCTCTGATGGACAGATTAGAAACTGCAAATATTGGCCAATAATACAGGAACAACTGAACCTTAGGATGATAGATAACCTTTCATAAGAAGAGATCAACATGTTGCACACTCAGGAAACACATAATTTCCATTAGAAATGATTGATTTTCTTGAATTTTCAGAAGAACTATATGTTATTTCTTAATAGTCTCCAAAATGTGAGCTCTTAACTGAATTAATACCTTCAACCAGAATGTAGACTTATATTCTTACCCTTTGCTAAATGAGAAATGGGTACGTGTAATGCATGACTAAAAATAGATTGTCAAAGCCTAAAGAGGAAATGATTTTGTTCTACACTTGTTGGATCCTAAAGGAATATTTGTGAAAAAGCAGATAAGAGTAATTGAGAAGAATAAATGAGACTAAAATAAAGCAAAACAATATCAAAACAATATGAAATAAAGAAGATTCAAAATATAGATATATGAAAATATTTTAAGCATATTTATAAAAACTCTAAGGCATACTGAACATCACTTTAGTAGAATTTATTTATTATTTCATATAGTGATGCTAGGAGAATTTCTTTTTTTTTTTTTAATTTAGTTTTATTTATTTATTTATTTTTAAATTTACATACAAGTTAGTTAGCATATAGTGCAATAATGATTTCAGGAGTAGATTCCAGTGATTCATCCTCTACATATAACACCCAGTGCTCATCCCAGTGTCTTCCTTAATGCCCCTTGCCCATTTAGCCCATTCCCCTAGCCACAACCCCTCCAGCAACCCTCAGTTTGTTCTCTATATTTCTCTATATTTAAGAGTCTCTTATGTTTTGTCTCCCTCCCTGTTTTGATATTATTTTGGTGAGAATTTCTACATATGAAAACAGGAGATCAAACGAGAATAGGACATTTATGCAATTACAACTAATTTTGAGGGATTTTATGAAAATATTAGGAAATTCCTTTAAGCTTCTAAAAAAGATAGGTCATTCTATATATACAAAGTAGATTATTCCAAAATATTACGATATTAATTAAATGCAAAACAACCTGGGGTCATGTAAAATTTATTTATTTTTTTAACCTTCCTTCCTTCCTTCCTTCCTTCCCTCCCTCTTTTCGAGAGAGATAGAGGGCAAGCAGGGGAGGGGCGAAGAGAGAGGTAGACAGAATCACAAGCAGGCTCTTCACTGGCAGTACAGAGCCCCATGCGAGGCTCAAACTCATGAAACATAAGACCACGACCTAAGCCGAAGTCAAGAGTTAGACACTCAACTGACTGAGCCACCCAGGTGCCCCTAAAATTTATTTTAAAAAGGTAATACTAAAAGGATTCAGATAAATCCATAGGCCCTACTTTCTGGCTATTGGAGAAACAGCTATAGCAGTCAATATTTTTAGATAATTTCAATAACTCTTTTAGGAAATACCAAGTGAAAACTTGCGTTAATCAGAAAGATTGCATTAAAAAAATGAATCACTGGATCTTAAATCAATATTTATGAAAGGCTGAAACCTGAGATAACCAGATTTACAGAAAAACTAATATACTGATATAGGTATTTACAAAACACATAAATTAGGGAACAGTTATTTATATTGCAATATTAACTATTTTACAAAAGGACTCCAATTGAACTTATTTAAATGAATTTTCCAAGTATAGCTAAATATAAAACGTTCTTCATTATGTTATTTGACTTAAAATTCTGTTTACAAACAATTGTAAGAAAGGCATATCTGTATCTAATGTAAATCCTTCTTAAAAAATGTTTATTTTGAGAGAGAGAGCATAAGTGTGTATGTGTGCATAAGCGTGCACAAGTGGGGGAGGGGCAGAAAGAGTGGGAGAAAATCCCAAGAGGGCTCCTTGCTGTCAGCGCTGAGCCCCATTTGGGGCTCAATCTCACTAACCAGGAGATCATGATCTGAGCCAAAATCAAGAGTTGGATGTTTAACCAACTGAGTCACCAAGGTTTACATATCTAATGTAAGTCCTAAAGCTTTGGTTTAAGTCATGTGAAAATAATACCCTGAAATTAATTTAATTAATTAATTTAATTAAAAAATATTATGGGAAGTATTCATTTTTCTTAACATACGTTATTTATTTTAAATGCAATTAAAACAATATTTTAAAAGAATTTAAACACATACAAGTTTCAGTGTAATTAATAATAGAATAAGCCTTTTTTTTCCCCCTAATGCCATTAAACATCACTGAATCCTGCATTTACAACAGTCCCATTGTATTCAGGTTCCTGAGCTGATTGCTCAGTTTTAACTTTTATGTCCACAGGTAAGAGTAAGTTACTGATTTGTGTTTGCCTACTTGGGACTTTCATCTTTTTGAACAAGGCTAAATAAGTGACAGCACCAAAGTGCCATGTTAAATTCATAATTGAAAGAGCAATAGACACTGAATAATTGTCTTATTATAAGCAATAATACTGCTTTTCAGAACTGCACTGATACTTTCCTATCCTTGTCTTAAAGAATAACTGAGCATCTGACTCTTGGTTTTGGCTCAGGTCATGATCTCATGATTTGTAGGTTTGAGCCCCACATCGGGCTCTGTGCTGGCAATGCAGAGCCTGCTTGGGATTTTCTTTCTCTTTCTGTGCCCCTCCCCAGCTCATGCTCTCTCTCTCTCTCTCAAAATAAATAAATAAGTGTAAAAACAAAAAAGTAACTGAGAAGTAAATCCCACATTTTACCTGAATACTTTAGGCTAGGAATGGTTAGAACGTTTTTTCCCCTTTAACTCTGATTAGTTAATTCAGTCAAATGATCAGTTTAAACTATGTTTGAAAATTGAATTGTCTTAAAATAAATGGCTATTAGTATGCACATGAATATATGATGCAACAATACAAATGTGGTAAACTTTGACATATATGTTTCAAATTAAAAATTTTTTTCAATTAATTTTGGGGAAGGATAATCCTTTTAAATGTTTATTTTTGAGAGAGAGAGAGAGAGAGTCCTGCAAGGGGGGAGGGGCAGAGAGAGAGGAAGACTGAATCCAAGGCAGGCTTTGTGCTGAGAGCAGAGAGCCCAATGTGGGGCTAGAACTCAAAAACTGTGAAATCGTGACCTGATTCAAAGTTGGATGCTTAACCAACTGAACCACTGAGGTGCCCCAAGGATAATCCTTTAATTAATTAATTAATTAATTAATTTAACATTTATCTATTTTTTAAAGACAGAGAGGGGCAGAGCACGAGTAGGGGAGGGGCAGAGAGAGAGGTAGACACAGAATCTGAAGCAGGCTCCAGGCTCTGAGCCATCAGCACAGAGCCCGATGTGGGGCTCAAACCCACAAACTGTAAGATCATGATCTGGAGTTGAAGTTGGATGCTTAACCGACTGAGCCACCCAAGCGCCCCAGATAATCCTTTTAAAATGAAGGTTCTCAAAAGACATGCATATATATTTTCATTATAAATTTGAACTCAGGTATATTATCATTGAAAGGTATACACATTTAAATATTTAATATGTAGCATAAAATCAGAAAAATCAGGAATATTTTAATTAAATCTCTATTAGCCTTCTTACACTGAAATGCAAAACTTATATAAATTTTTTCTCTGACAGTATAGATTTATGACTTCTGTAAAAAAGCAGTGAGAAGATTTATAATTTCTTGAATTCCCTCTAAAATTTAGGACACTCATTGAAGCAAGATGTTAATTTCATGAGATTACCAAATTAAGAAAACATGTAGCTTTGCCTTTGCCAGACACATTCATAGTATATGAATGAAATCTAAAACGTAATTTAGTATTGATTTTAATGTTTATTTATTTTTGAGAGAGAGAGACACAGAGTGCGAGTGGGGGAGGGGCAGAGAGAGAGAGAGAGAGAGAGAGAGAGACAGAATCTGAAGCAGGCTCCAGGCTCTGAGCTGTCAGCACAGAGCCCAATGCGGGGCTCGAACCCATGAACTGTGAGATGATGACCTGAGCAGAAGTTGGACACTTAACCAACTGAACCTCTCGGGTGCCCCATGTTGATTTTAATTTGATTTCTAAGCACAACTTTACGGTGTTTTGGGTCTGAAAGTGAAAATAAGCGCATACCTGTGTATACTCATGGAAGAATGTATTTTACTAACAGTTGAATGAGAATATCTTGAGTTTTTTACTTTTATATTCTATTTAAAAGTATCAGTATTTTCCCTATCTCGTCAACATAAACATACAAAATGTTATTTTTATGCTGTCAATTTTTCTTAATTGCCAAAATAACTTAAATAATGTCAAGAATATAGTGTGAACTTATACTATCTATATATTTTTTATACAGCATACTCTAGTAAATTAGTAAATTATATAATGTGCTTTAAAATAGAAAATATCCTATGAGGTCCTTGGGTGGCTCAGTCGGTTAAGTGTCCGACTTTGGCTTGATCATGATCTCAAGGTTTGTCAGTTCAAGCCCCATGTCAGGCTCTGTGCTGAAAGCTCAGAGACTGGAACCTGCTTTGGATTCCGTGTCTCTCTCTCTCTCTGTATCTCCCCTGTTCATGCTTTGTTTCTCTCTTTCTCTCTCTCTTTCAAAAATAAATAAACATTAACAAATTTTTAAAAATTGCAAACTTCAAAATCTTTAAAAAAATAAACTATAAAACATTTTATAATTATTAACGAATAAAGATTGCTCTCAATCATATCTTTCAAATTTTTCACTTGATATAAAGGATGTATTTGATTTTAGGATTTATAAAGCTTCTATTTATTCATTGTTTTCTTTTTTTTTTTTTAATGTTTTATTTATTTTTGAGACAGAGCGAGACAGAGCATGAACGGGGGAGGGTTAGAGAGAGAGGAAGACACAGAATCTGAAACAGGCTCCAGGTTCCAAGCTGTCAGCACAGAGCCCGACGTGGGGCTCGAACTCACAAACCGTGAGATCATGACCTGAGCCGAAGTCGGTCGCTCAACTGACTGAGCCACCCAGGTGCCCCTATTCATTGTTTTCTAATGTACCAGCTGGATAATATGATATGCTATAAACTGGACATGGGCTGAAAGGGGAAACAAAAATTGGACTTTGAAATTAACAAAGCTCCAAGGGAATGGAAAAAGTACAATACCTGAGATTTGATTGGTACCTTGTCATTTTCAAATTTGTTTCAAATATCCTAAGACTATGGGTACCTTTCTGTGCAAATGGCTAATATAGTTTCTTTGGTAGTGGGCTTTCTTTCTTTTTTGGAGCAATCTCATTAAAACTTTGAGTGATAATGGCTTTTATATTTAATAGTACATCCTGGCAACTATGGACTGTAGACATGTATAACCTAGTGGACTAGATTTCAGAACTTGGAAGTTAATTGTTGTGAACTTTAATATTGTCTTTCTTTGTGTAACTGGCTCAGTTTGTTCTATTCATTATATAGAATAGGCGGTTATGGAGTATATTATTACACTGGTTACAACAACTACCATATATATGGTGATTACAGCAACCAGCAGAATGGTTATGGGAAAGTATCCAGGCGAGGTGATCATCAAAATAGTTACTCACCATACTAAATTATTCCATTTGCAACTTATCCCCAACAGGTGGTGAAACAGTATTTTCTAATTTGAAGATTCATTTGAAGGTGGTTCCTGCCACCTGCTAATAGCAGTTCAAATTAAATTTTTGTATCAAGTCCCCGAATGGAAGTATGATGTTGAGTCCCTCTGAAGTTTAATTCTGAGTTCTCATTAAAGGAAATTTACTTTCATTGGGGGGCACCTAGGTGGCTCAGTCGGTTAAGCATCCGACTTTGGCTCAGGTCATTATCTTGCTCTCTCTCTCTTTCAAAAATAAGTAAACATTAAAACAAAAAATAAATTTACTTTATTTCTTAATTGCTATGCTTCTGAATCAATTTGATTTGTTTTATGTGCCCCCTCCCAGTATTGTAGAGCAAGTCTTGTGTTAAATGCCCAGTGTGACAAGGTCATGATGTAGTAGGGTCTTACTGGTTTTTAAATAAATCTTTTGTATAAAAAATGAGGCTGTAGATATGGTAAATAATTTTGGTCATTTTGACTATTTCTGGTTCTCTAACAGATAAAGTAAGAAAAATCTATCGTAACTAATTTTCTTGAATGGCGGGGATATATATTTTTGCAATAGGATTTAAATATTATACTTTCTTGGATAATAAATATATCTAACAGGAATGAAATCCTATGGAGAGCTATTTAATGTCTTATTCTTAGTCATAAGCTTATATAATAGCACAACAGCATCTTTGTTGACAGTTATGTTATTTTTTATTTTTTTTTAAATAGTTTTTAGGACAAAAAGGCAATGTAGAGAATAGAATTCTATACAGTCTTAAAAATTCTTCCTTGGTAAAAGAATAAAGAAAAGCATTGTGGTAGGCTAAATAATGACCATTCAAAAATGTTCATGTCTTAATTCCCAGACCCTGTGAATATGTTACTTGACATGGCAAAATGTCATATTGCAGATGTGAGAAGGAGAGATTATCCCAGTATCACAAGGTTTGTTACAGGTGGAAGGAAGGAGGGTTAGAGTAAGGGAGAGGTTACAAGATGCTGTACTGCTGACTTTGAATATGAAAGAAGGAGCCATGAGCTAAGAGATGCAGGTGGCCTCAAAAAAGTAGAAAAGGCAAGGAGATAGATTTCTCCTCTAGAGCCAACAGAAAGAACACAGTTCTGCCAACACCCTGGTTTTGGGACTTTTGATCTCCAGAACTCTAAGAGAATATATTTGTATTGTTTAAGGCACTAAGTCTGTGGTAATTAATTACATTCGCAGTAGGAACTAATGCAAGCTGAAGTTTATGTTTTATGGAATTCTTTCTGTAATGAAGTATCACAATGACCACAAAAATTCAAAGAATGACCTGCCTAGAAAACAAAAGGAAGCCCACAACAAACCCCCCTAAACAATTCTATATTTATTCACAGATATGGTATCTGAAATAGAGTTACCCACAAGAATTAATAAAGAAGTACATTTCGAGACTCCATCTTCTAAAAATAATGATGAAAAATCAAAAACATCACTAGATACTGAAGGACCTACTCAGCAGGAAATAGACAGATCTGTGGAAAATACCCTGCCAAACAGTCAAATGTTTTCAACTGATTACTCTCTGTCTTCTCAAAATTATATTGCTCAAAAAGGTAAGAAACAAGTTATTTGTTCTCTAATGCAGCAATTAAGGAAGAAATTAGATGCAAAAGTTATATCACATCAAGTGGTAACATATTTTTATTTATAAATTGACAGAAGATGCTTCTGAGTATCAGATTCTGAAATACTTATTTCAAATTGACATTTATGATTTCATGAATTCTGCATTTTCATCAATTATAATTCTTACAGAAAGGGTAAGTTGACCTTTTAAATCTTTTGCAATAATTTTACCTATTTTCTAAATATAGGAGTAACTGAAAATGATGTTTAAGTGAATCCTCTTATGCAAATGTTACATAATGTTGGTCTTTCTATAAAATCTTACATGTAGGATTTCTCCTTACATGAGTGTTTTGTTGCATGGATATTGTTAAGGATTTTTTTAACCTTTCCTTAAGTTTTGTTGATCATGAGCATTGTTTTTTCTTTCTTTCTATTTTATTCCCTTTTTTTTCAAATCAGGAGAATTATACTGAATGATATAGCTTGGAAACAATAGGAGCTAAAATGAATCTTAAGCAAATTGTTAATATCTGAATGATAGCTGGGATCTCAAAATGGTATATTATAAGACTCTTACAAAAGCAACAAATATCTCAAAATTTAACAAAGCCATAACAAAAATTCCAAAATCTTCCACTTAAAAAAATGTTTATTTACTTACTTTTGAAAGTGGGGGGGGGGGGGGAAGAGGGAGGGGCAGAGAGAGAGGGAGAGAGAGAGAATCCCAACAGGCTCCATGCTGCCAGCACAGAGCCCAATGTGGGGCTCAATCTCATAAACTGTGAGATCATGACTCGAGCTGAAATCAAGAGTTGGACGCTCAACTGAATGAGCCACCCAGGCACCCCTTTATTGTAAATCCTATTAAATCCTATCTCATTTATTGTAAATGAGATATCCCACGGGGCTTAGCTATAGTACTTGACACATAGAAGGCCTTTTACAAATGCTATTTCCTTTTCTTATCTACTCTAACATATAAATAATTGAAGAAGCACTTTTATCTTCTTACATTTTAAGATGTAATTGAACAGTATTTGCCTTAAGGAGCTTACTCTAGTTGGAGGACATAGGTAAAAAAAGCAATAATTATAATACAGTGCTGTAATAGACAAAGGAGGCTACTGATACATTAATCACCCTACGGATGCTCTAGTAGACTGACCAGAAGTGGTAGCTGGATATGGTGGGGGAAGAGAAGCCTGGGAAAGTGTCTCAGAGATCATACTTGAGCTTACCTTGAAGGAAGAGGAGGAGTTAGCCACACAAAGAAAAGATGGGCATTCTAGGTTGAGGAGAGAGCATTTTTAAAAGTAAGTAAGTGGAATAGATCATGCATTTTTGGAGAATTATAACCAATTTAGTCTAATTAAAAATAAGATGATAATGAAGATTATATAGGGATTAAATCAAGAATAGCTTCAAATATTATAATAGGAATTTGAACTCTATCTTGTAGATAATGGGGCACTATTGAAGTTTTAAGCAGTGAGTAAAATGAAAAAGTTGCATTTATAAAGTCTATCTGTCAATATTATCAAATATCAAATAAGGATTAAACAGGTAAAGACCAAAGGCAGGCCTGGTCAAGAATTTATTGCATTATAAAATCTGTAAAAAAAAGAAGGTGGGGTAGTGCCTGGCTGGCTCAGTCAGTAGAGCATGTGACTCTTGATCTTGGGGTTGTGAGTTCAAGCCCCACATTGGGTGTAGAGATTACTTAAAAATAAAATCTTAGGGGTGCCTGGATGGCTCAGTTGGTTGGGTGCCTGGCTCTTGATTTCGGCTCAGTTCATGATCACAGGGTCGTGAGTTTGAGCCCCATATCAGGCACTCAGCCCCACATCTACACTAAGAGTGCAGAGCCTGCTTGGGATTCTCTCTCTCTCCCTCTTTCTCTGCCCCTCCCCTGCTTGTGCTTGCTTTCTCTCTCAAAATAAATAAATAAACTTAAAAAAAATAATAAAATAAAATGTTAAAAGGAAGACTTATTGTATTAGTTTAGGAAATAAATGGTGAAGGTCTAAAACAGGGTATATAAACTCAAATGAAACAAGTGAAGCATAGGTAAAGATGAGAACTGTAACCAACTAGAGTGTGTATGTTTTCTCCAAAGGATGTAGCTGCTATTTACCTTTAACCTGGTTTTGCCAGATTTTCTGATATTTCAAGAAAAGTGGAGATGTGGATATTTTGTGTGAAATCTCTTGATTTTTAATGCTAGCAAATATTCACATTAAAAAGAAATACTAGGGGCCACCTGGGTGGCTCAGGTGGTTAAGCATTTCACTCTTGATTTCAGGTCAGGTCATTATCTCACTGTGTGAGATTGAGCCCTGAGTCAGCACAGAGCCCACTTGGGATTCTCTCCCTCTCTCTCTGCCCCTCCCCTCTGTTCTTTCTCTCAAAAATAGATAAATACACTTTAAAACAAACAAAAAGAAGTACCATATTGGTCAGACAAAACGTTCTTTGGATCGAGTTTGGCCCACTAGCCACGTTTTTAAACTTTTGATCTAATATCTGATGGTGGTTGTTAAAATGATTGAAAGGACAAACTAGATAGATCTTTTGTAGACAGAATTCATTGGATTTAATGATTGATTGAATGTAGCATGGGAGGAAAATGGAAAAGTGAGGATAACTTACCAGGTTTCTAGCTTGGGTGACCAGGTAGATGGTGGTGACTGTGATAAGAATCTTAGTGAAAACTGGGCTTAATAACATATACCATTTTGTTTTCAGAGGCTTCCTCTTCACTTTATTTCTTTGCTAAGTTCCAGAGAGTTGACCTTACCTGGTAAATAAGCCCAGAATAGTGATTAATTTACTCTGTATGATTTGGTTTTAAAGATGTTGATTAAAAACTTTACTTAGAAATCTGCTCCATCATAAGAGAAAAGAAAAACTAATAGTAATGATTATAAAAAGTCATAATAGGGGCGCCTGGGTGGGTCAGTCGGTTAAGCATCTGACTTCTGCTGAGATCATGATCTCGTGGTTTGTTTGTGAGTTTGAGCCCTGTGTCGGGTCTGTGCTGACAGCTCAGAGCCTGGAGCCTGCTTTGTCTCCCTTTCTCTACGCCCATTGCCCGCTCACACTCTGTCTGTCTCTCTCAAAAATAAATAATAAACATTAAAAAAAATAAAAAGATATAATAAAACTTTCAACTCCCCATGGAATTAGTTCTGCTTATTTGTATGTCCTCTTGACACATCCCTTCCATGTCAACCCTTCCCTCTCAAATTATACTAGTGAAATTACTAAATTAAAAAATAACAATAATTTATTAATCAGTATGCTATATTCACTGCTCCTAAGTGCTTATTTAGTAAAGGCTATGCTAAGTATGTTTATTTTTGTGGACTCAGTAGATATAGTTAAACACATTTTACTTTAACTATTTTGGATGACATTTTTTAGACATGAAATATTGAATTTAGTTTTGTGTTAATTATCTTGTGACCTTGGGGTGCCTGGGTGGCTCAGTCAGTTAAGCGTCCGACTTTGGCTCAGGTCACCATCTTGAGGTCTGGTAGTTCGAGCCCTACATCGGGCTCTGTGCTGATAGCTCAGAGCCTGGAGCTTGCTTTGGATTCTGTGTGTCTCTCTCTCTCTCTGCCCCTCCCCCACTCACACTCTGTCTCTCTCTCTCTCTTCCTCAAAAATAAAGAAACATTAAAAAAATTTTAAAAAAAAAATTATCTTGTGACCTTGGAAAGTCACTTATTCTGTAGGGCAGTCTCAAGTTTAAAACTCTAGCATCAGAAGCTGAGACCAGATGACAGACTGCTGCTGGTTAAAGCTGACTTGTGCATTGTTTAAAAAATTATGAACCAGTTACCAACATTTAAAAGGTGAGTTAATACAAAAATCTGAATTTTTGGGTTCTCTTGAAAAAGTAGAAGACTGTAATATATAGTCTTTCATTTTCACATGGCCAAAAAAACTCAAGGGGAATAGTGCTTGCATTGAATACACAGGAATTCTTCATTTCCCTGCATTTATTTCACCTGTTCGGCCTTTATAGGGCTTTAAGTTCATAATATTTGGACCAAATGTCCTGAAGACTTCCTGCCAGGTCTAGAATTCTAACAATCTTCGTGCATCTACTAAACTCCCATAACATAGTTTTGAAAAGCTGCAAGTAAATGGAAAATCTGAGCAATTTTCCAGTTAAATTTAGGTGAAAGGGTTTCCTTTTCTTTTATCTAGATGTTTCAGGTAATTGTTTCTATTTGTTAGTAATTTCAGTTAGATTTTGTACACAACATAACTTTCTTTGAATTGTTTGTAATAGGAATTAATACTTTTTATCTAGGTTATTTCATAATTGAGGAGACTCTTTGAATTCTAACATTTATCTATTCCTAACTAGAATGTTTCATTTATATGTGGAGTAAACAATGGAAATTACCTAGCTCTTGTTCAACAGGTAACTCCTGATTCAGTATGCTCTGAGAACAACTCTTAAATCGCTAGTACACAGAATGAAAGCGTGGCTCAGCATGTTTGGTTTTCTTCCAAGGGACTAGATCCTATAGCCTGCGACATTGTTTCTATTAGGTTTAATTAAAAGGGCGTAACTAGTACTTACAGCTTTGCAATAGGGCCCGCATAAGGGAAATCAATTTCTAGGTTGAGGACAAGGTTTACTGGTTAGCTTGTTTCCAATGTTACTGTGACTAACATAGGAGCATTTGTTCTCCATTTCCTTTAAAGCAGGCCTAGATAAGACAGCAAAATCCCATGTCTTCTTGAGAACAATCTTTGAATGTCTTTTATATAGTTAAAACTATGTATTCTATATGAATAGACCATAAATAAAACATTCAATTTAACTTTTATCAGTTATCAAATTCAGGATATCTCTTTTCAATTGTAGATTTTTAAGAGGATACTAATGCAAATGATATTTAAGGAAAAAAAAATTTAATAAGGAGTAATGTCCATGAAATTGGATTATAGGTTGGTAGTCACAACTCCACCTATAGTACCCCTTTACCACACAAGTGTCAAAACAGGATCAGTCAGTGTTAAACAGAAGAGTGCAGGATGTATTAGAATCTGAAATCTTTCTCAAGGATATGGGGAACTTAGTAGAACTTTATTTATATGTTAAGATATTTTAACATGAACTTTTTAAAAAATGGAATTGAAAGATCTAGAGGAAGAGGTAAGTTTCTATATGACTATTAAGTGTACAAAAGAGAAATTAGGTTTGAATTTGGCACCGAGTTTAAGTTTTACTGTGTTTTTGCTACAGGGGAATCTTTTAGAATTTTCAAAAACTTCGTTTATTCTTTTGTCCCTAATCTATGTTCCTAATATTTGGAATGGTAATTATTGAAAAATTGGAAAAGGGCACAGACTGCTTTAGGGGTGGGCAAAAGAGTTAAAAAAATGTTTTAGGTTATAAATGTCTTGAAAGCTGAAAATGATTTTAGAATTTCCTGAAAATGTTCAGACATTAAGGAATTTTTATCAAGTAATACAATGCTCTAAATGCATTGTTCTAAGATTCTCTGAAATTTTAAGTATAAAATTTTGGTTATGCTTCTGTTTTGACTTTAATAAGCTATTAACGTAATTTAATTTCAATACACACTGACCAGCATATATGAAGGTTGTGTAATATCTTAAAAATGGAGAATTATTAAGCAATTTCTGTTTCTGATACCGATTGTTCCTGAAACTCCTTAGGCTGATGTGGCAAAAGAGAGCACTTTGAGTTCCAAAAAACTAGGCCCCATTTGGGCCCTCAAATCATTTGCTGTGAACTTGGCCATTTTTTTTTTTTTTTTTTTTAATTCTTTCTGGCACAATTGTTGCTGCCAGCTTACATTAGGGAAATTTCCTAAGGATTCAAGATTTTGTTCAACTATTGAGTTTTCTCGGGTGACCTGTTTAGGAAGAAGCATCTGCTCCTTTTTGTCGCTTCCCTGAGGACTTGTAGAAAGCCGAGCTTGTTGAGGATTATCATTGCTGGCAAGGAACACCCAGGGGTTATCCTTTACACCTATGTCAGCTAAAAGTCTCCCACGAACAAATCCAGCCCTCCGTACTTTATTCAACATACCTAAAAATAGGGTCCTAAATTTAGAAGGCAAGGTGCTACTTTTAGCTGCTACTTTTTGCTCCCCTTCTCAGAGAACAGCAGTCGTCCAGCCAAGGTCCACAGGAGTCTGCTTTGGCATTTGGGCAACGAGGAGCTCATAGAGTTTAAGACAGTTCTGTCTAGCAAGTGCTCAGGTAACTTAGGTAGACATGCGTAAACCGCTCGAACCTCCTCTGGGCAGTGGAGACCCGATCGAAGTTCTCTAGCGTGGGAGAGGTTAAACTCTGTCTGAACCACAGCTGACCCGAGACGCCTTCCTGTCCAAAGTCCAAAGTCCGGACGCGGTTGGCAGTACGCACAGGCACGGGCCCTGCAGGCCATTTTCTGACTGGAAAGAAGGTGGCTGCCGGTTTCCTTGGGCCAGCAGCGTCCCCCGGGGTACGATGCCGTCAGGGCTTCAGTGGGGGTGACTCTTGACGTTCTGCGAGAGGAAAGTGCTGGGAGCTGGTGTTTGGCCTGGCGTCTGCCCTTGGGTCGAGGGGCCGCGCCGCGCTCACCCCGTGAGGCTTCACGCCTAGGGATCTCCAAGAGAAGCCTCGCCGCTACTGCGGCCAGATTTCGGGGGCGGGGGGGAGAGTCCTGAGCCGTAACCCCACTCTTCTGGGCTAGTGGCCCACACTACAGCGCAGAGCCTGAGGCCAAATTCCACTGTCTCTGCCTCGAGACCCTCCACTTCCAAGGGTGGTCGGCTTGGCCAGGTAGAGCACCGGCCCCTTTAAGAACGAAAGGCAAGGACACGTCTACGGACCTCGCGCGAAGATGGAGGGGAAACTTACCGCATCCTGGCGTCCCCGCCTCCCCGCCTCCCCGCCTCTGCCTGGCCGAAACCAAATCGAGGGGTGGACGGTGAGGAGAGGGCTAGTTGCAGGCTCCTGAGGGATGGGTATGGACCTCCGGATGTTCAGAACATAGAGTGTAACTAGAGGCGAGGCTTCCCGGTTGGAGAGCGTTGCACACTTGAGGCCTGTCGGCCTCTTTCTCTCCAGCAACCCCCCGCAGCCGGCTCAGCAGTGGTCTGCTCCCGTTGCCCGGTGCAGGTTTGGGTTCCGGACTGAAAGCTGTGTGTTCTCTGCTGCTTGTTGTGGCTCCGCCAGGCCCGGGCTGCGGCCGCTACTGCTGAGGCAGCCTTGGCGCCATGGAGGGGCCCGGGTCTGCACCTCAGTCGTACTTGGGTCTGGTCCTGGAAAAGCTACGCAGGGTGAGTCCAGGCGCGATCAGTGTTACTTGGCCCAGGGGTCGCAGGAGCCTCCTGGGGAAGGAAGCCGCCGACTTTGGCTTTGAGGTCTGAGCGGCCGTGGCTAGAGGTCCTGAAGCCAGTCCTCACCTGCCGTTGGGCTCGGGCCTGTGTCCGAGGCTGGTTCATAAGCGGCTTAGGTGGTTTTTTAGGTGATGAAGGGGACCAGGAGATCAGGAAGGTGAAAAGAGCATTTGCCTAGCGGGATTTTGCAAAGGTGTGTTAAGTGTTTTCGGGTTCCTAAAACGATTTCCCTTTCCGTCATGTTATTTATTTTGAACACGGGTCAGTGACACGTGGTTCTCCCACTGTGAGAAACTTGAGGACTGATCCTCTGAAATGAATTCCTTTTAGTGCTGAAACTTCTAGTTGTCTTGAAAGGACACCTAAGCCTGGATGGGGAGTTGGGATTGTAATTCTGCGTTTTCTTTTACTAAAGAATGCTCTTTTGAGATACTTTACCTCGACATTGTTCTTCGTTTCTTTCTTTCTGTGTGTGTGTGTGTGTGTGTGTGTGTGTTTAGTATAAAACGTCGTGCTAATGTAAAATCTGGAGATCTTGAACTCCCAGTGTTCAAAATTTCTATATATTTTTAAGATCAGTTTATAATCAGGTTGCATAGATTTTTCTCAAGTGTTTATCGGTGTCTTTGGTGACATGTTTTGGGGCACTTCTATCCCTATGTTTTAGACTATTTGCATTAAAAAAGTCTTAAAATATTGGGGCAGTTGCGATTATTGGTTTCTTGTTATCTGTATTAAAAATACTGTTATGGTATTCAGTCATTCAATTATAGCGTGTATAGTGATTTTGTGTGTGTGTGTGTGTGTGTGTGTGTGTGTGTGTGTGTGTGTGACAGTTCTGTGGAGAATCTAAATGGACTGAGTTTGGACCTCTGGTATCATGCTGTCTGTTAAAGGAGAGAAGACAAAAAACAATACAAAGTAGAAACCGATGAAGTGCTTATCAAAGCATACACAGAAAGTGCTAAGGAAATTGAAGGGTGGGAGAGATTGTATTTTCTTGAGTGTTTAGGAAAGCCTTTCCAGGCTAACCGAGTAGCCTAAGCAGAGGAGGCATGAAACAACATCGTCTGTGCAGGGAACTCAGTTTTACTAGAGTACAAACTGGGCTCGGAATGATGTGCAATAATGGTTGCTGGAGACATAAGTAGGTTCCAGTTGATGTAGGTGCTGGAGAGCATTTGAAGAATTTCAGTGGTTAGACTTTCGGTTTAAATAGAGCTTCCTAATAGTAGTGTATAGATGAAATGTAAGGAAAACAAAACTAGAAACAGGGTGTAGGGAAGAGATGACAGAGTTGTCAAGTAGTGATAAAGAAGAGGATATTGAATGGGGAAAATATTTAGTAGCTAAGAGCCAAAATGGGTAGGATTTTGTCCGTTGGATGTGAAGAATGAGAGAGAGAAGGCATCTAGAATGACTCCCAGGTTTCTGGCTATGGCAGCTTCTTCACTGACAGAAAGAGGGTTTATTGGAAGAGAAGTATATTGTGACATGAGTGATGATTTCTGATTGTACATATTTCCTTTTCTTCACTAAAAACAATAATCAAAACTTAGTTTTTATAGGACTGTGAATGGAGAGACACATGAGGAATTGCAGAATTCTTGCAGAATTTTTTCTACTGTGAATGTATTTTTACCTGGATGATTTCTTTGCTAAAAACTGCTATGCTCACCACATGGGCCTGAGGGCTAGGATGGCACAACATCGTTCTGCTTTTTAATTTTTTTTTTTTTTTTTTAGTTAAAAAAATATTTTTTTGTTCAGCTATAGTTCACATAAGATTCAGTCTTTTATAGTGTCCAGTGATTTTTTTATCTTAAAATTTTTTTTAATGTTTATTTATTTTTGAGAGAGAGAGAAAGACAGACAGTGTGTGTGTGTTGGGGGGGGGGGGGGTGGTGGGCAGAGAGAGGAGACACAGAATCCGAAGCAGGCTCCAGGCTCTGAGCTGTAAGCACAGAGCCCGACGTGGGACTCGAACTCATGAACTGCGAGATCATGACCTGAGCTGAAGGCGGACGCTCCACCTACTGAGCCACCCAGGTGCCCCTATAGTGTCCAGTGACTTTTTTTTTTTGTATATTCACTATGTTGTGCAGCCATCACCACAATTCCAGAATATTAACATCACCCCCCAAAAGAAACCCTGTACTTATTAGCAGTCATTCTCAATTTTCCCCTCTTTCCATCCCTTGACAACTACTAATCTACTTTTTGTCTCTATGAATTGGTCAGTTCTGGACATTTCATGTAAATGGAATCCTGTAATGTGTGGCCTTTATGACTTCTTTTACTTAGCATACTTTCAAGATTCATCCATATTGTAGCTAGTAATAGTACTTCATTCCTTTTTATGGCTGAAAAATATTCCATTGTATGGATATGCCACATTTTGAATATCCATATAGTTAATGGACATTTGGGTTGTTTTCACTTTTTTGGCTATTATGAGTAATACTGCTGTGGGCATTTGTGTATAAGTTTTTTTGTGAATGTCTTCAGTTCTCGTGGGTATATACTTAGGAGTGGAATTACTGGGTCATATTTACCATATGTTTAAGTTTTTGTTTTCCATAGACACTGCACTACTTTACATCTTCACCAGCAATGTTTTAATTTTTCTACATGCTCTCCAATAATTTTTTTTTTGTTTGTTTTTAGCCACCTTAGTGAGTGTAAAGTGGTATCTCATTGTGGTTTGGATTTCCATTCCTCTAATTTTTTTTTTTTAACGTTTTTTTAAATTTATTTTTGAGACAGGGAGAGACAGAGCATGAACAGGGGAGGGTCAGAGAGAGGGAGACACAGAATCTGAAACAGGCTCCAGGCTCTGAGCTGTCAGCACAGAGCCCGACGCGGGGCTCGAACTCACGGACCGTGAGATCATGACCTGAGCCGAAGTCGGCTGCTTAACCGACTGAGCCACCCAGGCACCCCTCCATTCCTCTAATTTTAATGATGTTGAGCATTTGTACATATGCTTATTCACCATTTGTGTATCGTCCTTGGAGAAATATCTATTCCTTTCTTTTACCGATTTAAAAAAAGTTGCGTTATTTGCCTTTTTGTTGTTGGAGTCATGAGAGTTTTTTTAATATATTCAGGATACAGGATCCTTATCACATACATGATTTGCAGATATTTTCTCCCAGTCTGTGGATTGTCTTTTCACTTTAAAAAAATTATTATTTTTAATTTTTATTTATTTAATTTATTTTATTATTATTATTATTATTATTATTTTAATGTTTATTTTTGAAGGAGAGGGAGAGAGACAGAGTGAGCGGGGGAAGGGCAGAGAGAGAGAGAGAGAGAGAGGGAGAGACAGAATCTGAAGCAGGCTCCAGGTTCTGAGCTGGTAGCACAGAGCCTGACAGGGCTCGAACTCACGAACCACAAGATCGTGACCTGAGCCGAAGTTGGACGTCCAACCAACTGAGCCACCCAGGCACCCCATCTTTTCACTGTTTTGATGGTGACCTTTGAAGCGTGAAGATTTGGGGTCCCTGGGGGCTCAGTTGGTTAACTGTCCGGCTCTTGATTTCGGCTCAGGTCATGATCTCACAGTTTTTGAATTTGAGCGCCACTTGGGACTATCTTTCTCTCCTTCTCTCTCTGCCCCTCCACTGCTTGTGCACTCTCTCTCAAAATAAATAAATACAGTAAAAAAGTTTTGAAGCACAAAGGTTTTACATTTTGATGAAAACTAATTTATTTTTTCTTTGGTCGTTTGTGCTTTTGGTGTCATATCTAAGAAACCATTGCTTAAAATGAGGTTACAGGGATCCTGGATGGCTCAGTTGGTTAGGCCTCTCTGACCCTTGATTTCAGCTCATGATTTCATCTTACGGTTGGTGGGTTTGAGCCCTGCATCAGGCTTTGCACTAACAGCATAGAGCCTGCTTGGGATTCTATCTCTTTCCCTCTTTCTCTCTGTCTCCCTCCCCCTCCCCCCCCCCTTCTCTCAAAATAAATAAATAAACTTCCAAAAAAAAAAAAAAGGTCACAAAGATTTACAACTATGATTCCTTTTAAGAGTTTTAGCTCTAACGTTAGGGTCTGTGACCCATTTCGAATTATGGTATGAGATCCACTTGTACTAGTAACATTTGTTGAAAAGCCTATTCTTTCTTCACTGATTTATTTTGATACTGCTGTTGAAAATCAGTTGACCATAAATTTATTTCTGGATACTCATTTCTGTTCCATTGTTCATATGTCTATCCTTAGGCCGTTGCTAAACTGTCTTGATTATGATAGCTTTATGGCAAGTTTTGCAATAGGGGAGTATGAGTACTCCGACATTGTTTTCTTTTCTTTTTTTTTTTTCTTGTTTGTCTGTGTATGGTTATATAGCTATAGAGAAGGAACTGCTATATACCTTGCATTTCTCTATAAATTTTAGGATCAGTCTGTCCATTTTTTGCAAAAGAGGCAATTGGACTATTGATAGGGATTGCATTGATTTTGTAGATCAGTTTGGGGAGTATTGCCATCAGGACAGTATTAAGTCTTCTAATTTGAAACAGAATGTCTTTCTATTTGTTTAGAACTTAAATTTCTTTCAACAGTGTTTGGTAGTTTTCAAAGTATAAAGTTTGCTTTATTCCTAAGTCTCTTACTCTTTTTGATGCTATTGTAAATAGCAATTTTTTAAATTTCATTTTCAGATTGTTTATTGCTATTGTATAGAAAATAGGATGGATTTTTCTGTATTGATTTTTGTATCCTACAATGTTGCTGACCTTGTTTATTAGCACTAATAGTTTCTTATTAAGCTTCTTATTTTAGAATTTTAAGATTATTTAGGATTTTCTGTATGTAAGATTATGTGATCTTCAAATGGGGGTAGTTTTAGTTTTTCCTTTACAATATAGGTGTCTTTGATTTTTTTTTTCTTGCTTAATTGCCTTGGCCAGAACCTCCAGTACAATATTGAGGTGAATATGGAGAGAGTGAATATCCTTATCTTGGTCTTGATTTTATTTTAATATTTATTTATTCATATAATCTCTATACCAAACGTGGGGCTCAGACTTATATGACTTTGAGATCAAGAGTCACATGCTCTTCTGACTGAGCCAGCTAGGTATCCCCCTTGTTCCAGCTTTGAGGTAAAAGCTTTCAATTTTTCATATTAAGTAAGATGTTAGCTGTTGGTTTTTCATAGATGTCCCTTATTAGGTTGAGAAAATTCCCTTCAGTCCTAATTTGTTGAATGTTTTGATCATAAAGGATGTTGGATTTTGTTAAATGTCTTTTCTGTGTCTATTGAGATGATTGTGTGATTTTTTTTCCTACTAATATGGTATATAATATTGATTTATTTTTATTTGTTGAACCAACCTTGTACTCTGGTATAAATGGCACTTGGTCATGGTATATAATTCATTCTATATGCTGCTAGATTTGGTTTGCTATTATTTGGTTGAGAACTTTGGCATTTACATCGTATATTGATGTGTGTTTTTCTTTTCCTGTGATATATTTGTTTGGCTGTCATACTAGGGTAATACTGGCCTCATGGAATCAATTAGGAAAAGTTCTCTCCTCTTTTGTTTCTTGGAAGAGTCTGAGAATGATTGGAATTAATTCTTTTGTAAACTTTTGGTAGAATTCACTAGTGAATCCATCTGGTCCTGGGCTTTTCTTTGATGGAAATTTTTAAAAAATACTAACACATTTCTGGTGAACTAGTAACGGGGGTAATGTAGGGAGAGGCAGAAATTAAAGGTTTGTTTTTTGTTTTTTTTGTTTTTGTTTTTTTTAGAAGAGGTATAATCAGGTTTATTTAATACAGATTAATGAACAATAGACAGTAGTTTGGAAGGGGTACTTAATATGGATCAGAGTTATAAAACAGATCTGGGAAATGAGAATAGACATTAAAGGGTGTTGTTCTAGGTAGAAAGATCTTAGAAAGTAAAGATTTTTCATATGGGTTTTGGGTTGAACGCTGGAAAGAAACAGACCTGATTAGACTGCAGGTTTTTTGTTAAAAGGACATTTTTCTTTTTCTCCAGGTTTTTACTTAAAAGGACATTTTTCTTTTTCTCCCTACTATTCTCCTTTCTGTGTTTGAGTAATGTTTGGGGCCTGGTAACAAAGAAAAGAATAACCCCATTGGGTGAGGATGAATAATGAGCTGACCCAGAGAAAGATTAAATATAGAAGGAATTGTAAAAGCCTTAAGCTGTTTTGTGCTGAAGACCTGCGAGGGAGAGAAGTAGTATAGAAAGGCCATGGTTACAAGATCATGGTCTTTGAAAGAGGATTGATGGAAATGGTTAACCTTTCCTGAGTACCTGTCATGCATGTTCAAACAGCATTAATCCCATGATAGATAAGAGAATGGAGCCACAGAAATAGGGTAGATAGAGGCATTCAGATTCTAAACCCAAAGCTTCATCATTGGTTTTCAAACTTTTTTTTTCTCTAAACTGCAGATTTATTCCCACCCCCCCCCCCCCCCCCATGGGGAAATCTTAAATGGAACCCAGTATATTCTATACATAAAACCTAAACTGGTTGATAGCAGGATAAGAACACCTGAGCTCAGATTCTTTCTTTGGCCATCTCTCCTCTTATTCTCGGAAATCTGAGGCATCTCTGTAGAACTCCAGTTTTGAAATCATTGCATTTCACCATACTGCTATTTTTCATCACTTCATGATTGAAAATTGCCAGAAAAATACACGTGACACCTTCTGTTTGGTAGTCTGGCAGCTTATTTCATGAAATGGGTGTTAAGAGTGTTTACACATAAACCTGTACTTATGTTTGTGTCTTAGTTTATGTGGGCTCCTATAATAAAATACCACAAACTGGGTGGCTGTTAAACAAGTAACATTGTTCTCAGTTCTGGAGGCTGAGAAGGCCAAGATCAAGGCGGAGCAGATCCTGGGTCTGGTGAGGATATGCTTCCTGATTCATTCTTCTTATACCCTCACATGGTGGAAAGGTCAAGGGAACTCTCTGTGGTCTCTTTTATAAGGGCACTAATCCCATTCATGAGGGTTCCACTCTCATGATCTAATCACCACCCCTAAAGCCCCACTTCCAAATAACCATCCTACTGGGGATTTGGTTGCAGCATAGGAATTTTATGGGGCCACAAACATTCCACGTATAGCAAGCAGTTTGTAATCAACACTTTTTATCAAATGTGCATTTTTAGAAGTTAATTTTCTTTGTCTTGAAGGTTGTGGCAGTGTTGCCTGAAGATATGAGACCAGGTCCTAATCCCTATGGTTTCCCATGGGAAATGGTAATATGTGCAGGTGTTGTTGGAGTTTTTGCTGTTCTCTTGTTTTTGTGGAGAAGTTTTCGATCGGTAAGTAACCAATACTAAGAGAATATTCATCTGTCTTCAGGTTGAACAATTAACATAAGAAATATATCTTTTGGGGCGCTTGGGTGGGTCCATTGGTTAATTGTCCAACTTGGCACAGGTCATGATTTCGCGGTTTGTGAGTTCAAGCCCTGTGTTGGGCTCTGTGCCAACAGCTCAGAGCCTGGAGCCTGCTTTGGATTCTGTGTCTCTCTCTCTCTCTCTGCCCCTCCTCCACTCATGTTCTGTCTCTCCTTCAAAAAGAAATAAACATTTAAAAAAAAGTTAAAAAAAAGAAATCTTTTATTTTAAGCAAATGTATTAGCCTATTGTTATGTGTATTCCTCGTGTTAATATGTGGCTACTAGAAATTGAATATGGATTTAGAAGAATTTTTCTAAGTGTAAAAATGTTAAAGACTTTATTTGTAGAAGTATTCTACATTAATACCCTACACCTGTATTTCTTATTTATTTATTTAAATCTGTGTTTATTGTTAACAATATACTAAGAATCTGTGAATTTACCACTCAACTTGAAACCAAAACATGGACTATCACTTACATTAGGTGATCTTCCCTCATTTCATCCCCTTTTCTCCTTGTGCTAGAGGTAACCTTGTTCTGGATCCTGTGTTTATTATTCCCATGCCTTAATTTTTTTTTCTTTTTTTTTTGGTGGTCATATCTACATACATTTCTCAAGTATAATATATAATTTTATTTGGTATAATGCCATAAGACATATCTTGGAATTTTTTTAGTCCATCCTCCGTTGCTAAGATTTATCCATATATTTGGATGGGGCTATGGTTTCTTCCATATTGAGTGCTTTAGAATATTACATTGTAAGCATATGCTACAGTTTATATGTAGATTTTATGGTTTTGGACATCTGGGTTATTTCCACGTTTTTTTCTGTTACAAATAAGTGCTGCTGTGTATATTCTTATACATGTCTCCTGTAGTATATTTGTAAGTTTTTCTTGGGAGTAAACTTAATGTGAGATTACTGAGTTATAGGGTATGTGGAGGTTTTACTTTGAAAAGATAATGACAAATTCTTTTCCAAATTGTCTATACCAGTTTACACTCACACAAGCAATATATAGGAGCTCCTAGAGATCCACTTGTTCTCTTTCTTCTCCAACATTTGTTATTGTTGACATTCTTTATTATTGCCATTTTGAGTGGGTATAAAATGGAGTCTTATCATAGTCTTGATTTTAATTTCTTGATCACCAAGTAGATTGAAATCTCTTAATAAATTCATTGACCATTTGTATTTGTTCTTTTTGGAAATAATTATTTAGGTCTTTTGCCATTTTTCTATGAGTAGTTTAGATATTCTTGATGGTATCTTTAGTTTGATTGATTATGAATATGCCACATTTTATTTAACATTCTGTTGTTGATGAATATTTGGGTTGTTTCCAGTTTGGGGCTACTATGGAAAGTGTTGCTATGTACATTTTTATGGGCTGTTTGGGAAACATATGTATACATTTCTCTTGTTTATATAACTAGGAGAGAGATAGCTGCATCATAGCATATGTAGATGTACTCAGTTTTAGTAGATGCACCAAATTTATTTTTCAAAGTTGTCTTCATACTAGTTGACACTTTTACCAGAAATTAATGAGTGTTCTAGTTGTTTTCACGTACTTACTAACACTTGATATTGACTGACTTTTAAATTTTAGCCATGTTTGAAGGTATGCATTTATTTTCTTATTGTGGTTGTAATTTGTATTTCTTGGATTACCACTGTGGTTGCGCATCTTTTCATGTGTTAAAAGGCCATTTGTTTAGCTTGTACATTGCCTCCTCAAGTCTTTTGTCCATTTTCCATTTCCTTTTTCCTTTTTCTGTTTTAAATGTTTATTGATTTATTTTGGGGGTACAGAGACAGAGGAAGAGAGAATTCCAAGCAGGCTCTGTGCTGTCATGACCTGATCCAAAATCAAGAGTTGGATGCCTAACCAACTGAGCACACCTGTTTTTTTTTCCTTTTTAAAATATTTTTCATAATTTCTTTGTTTTTGTCTAAGTATACTTGACATGTAACATTTTCTCAATCTAAGGTGTACACATGTTAATTAATGTTATAAATGTTGATACATTTATATATTATAATTTCCATTTTAGTGATAATTAGCACCTCTGTTACATTATGTGTTAATTTTTTTCTAGTGGTTGGAATAATTAAGTTCCAGTCTTTTAGCAGATTTGATGATTATAATACAGTGTTGTTTATAGTTACTATACTGTGCATTAGATCTCTGGGCTTATTTGCTACTAGTTGTGAGTTTGTACCTTTTAAGCTATTCTTGTTGCCAGTGTCGCAGTATGAGACATCGTTTCATCTTCCTTACCATGTTTTTGTTTGCTCATCAGAGAACAGAAATTCTTTGAAAATTTTGCATTTAACATGTCCTTGATCCATCTTGAATGTAATTTTTTGCCTGGAATGGGGTAAAGATTCGGTCTAATTTTAACTCCAAGATACAACCATTTTCCTGCTCATCTGCCATGCCACATATTAAGAGTTCAAATGCATGGACTGTGTAGATTTTTTTTTTTTTTATTCTTTTCCACTGATTACTGTTGAGAGCAGATACATGTATATCATTCTGTATCTCATCAATTAGGGGAAGACTAATTTGTGTTGTTCATGTATTATATTCTTGTTCTTTTCTTGTTTCCTTTCTTTTATCTATCAAGAATGAAGAGAATTTGACTGAATTTCACTCTCTTGATAGATTTATAATTTTTTTGTAGTTCTGCAATTGTTGCTTAACATATTTTGAGCATATTTTATAAGATGGATACATGTTTAGAATTACTATATCTCTTATTGGTGGATTGAACCTTTTGTCAGTATCTGGTAACTCTCTTTAATGTTAGTGATTCTTTTGTCTTAAGGTTTCTTTTATCTCTCATTTTTATAGCCATAGCAACTTTTTTGGTGATATTTGATAGGTCTTTTTCTGTCCTTGTACATTTTAGCCTTTCTATGGTCTTCTATTTAATGTGCATCCTGTGTAAATTTCTTTTCTTTTTTTTTTTAAGTTTATTTATTTTGAGAGAGAGAGAGGGAGAGAGGGGGGAGGGACTGGGGAGAGAGAGAGAGAGAGCGTGCATGGGCGAGCATGCGGGGAAGGGGCAGAGAGAGAATTCTAAGCAGGCTCCACATTTCAGTGCAGAACCTGATGCCAGACTGGAACTCATGAGTCATAAAGTCATGAGCCTTTCAGCAAAGTGACAGGATATAAAACCAATGCACAGAAATCGGTTGCATTCCTATACACCAACAATGAAGCAATAGAGAAATCAAGGAATCGATCCCATTTGCAATTGCACCAAAAACTATAAACTATTTAGGAATAAATCTAACCAAAGAGGTGAAAAATCTACACACTGAAAACTATAGAAAGCTTATGAAGGAAATTGAAGAAGACACAAAAAAAATGGAAAAATATTCCATGTTCCTGGATAGGAAGAACACATATTATTAAAATGTCAATACTACCCAAAGCAATCTATGTATTCAGTGCAATCCCTATCAAAATAACACCAGCATTCTTCACAGAGGTAGAACAAACAATCCTAAAATTTGTATGGAACCAGAAAAGACCCCAAGTAGCCAAAGCAATCTTGAAACAGAAAACCAAAGCAGGAGGCATCACAAGCCCGGACTTCAAGCTGTATTACAAAGCTGTAATCATCAAGACAGTTCGCTACTGGCACAAAAACAGACACTCAAATCAATGGAACAGAATAAAGAACCCAGAAATGGACCCACAAATGTATGGCCAACTAATCTTTGACAAAGCAGGAAAGAATATCCAATGGAATGAAGACAGCCTCTTCAGCAAGTGGTGCTGGGAAAACTGGACAGGGCATGCAGAAAAATGAACCTGGACCACTTTCTTACACCATACACAAAAATAAATTCAAAATGGATGAAAGACCTAAATGTAAGACAGGAAGCCATTAAAATCCTTGAGGTGAAAGCAGGCAAGAACCTCTTTGACCTTGGCTGCAGCAACTTCGTACTCAACATGTCTCTGGAGGCAAGGGAAACAAAAGCAAAATTGAACTATTAGGACCTCATCAAAATTAAAAGCTTCTGCACAGTGAAGGAAATATTCAGCAAAACTAAAAGACAACTGAGAGAATGGGAGAAGATATTTGCAAATAACATATCAGATAAAGGGTTAGTCTCCAAAATCTATAAAGAACTTATCAAACTCAACACCCAAAAAACAAATAATCCAGTGAAGAAATGGGCTAAAGACATGAATAGACACTTCTCCAAAGAAGACATCCAGATGGCCAACTGACACATGAAAAACTGCTCAACATCGGTCATCATCAGGGAAATACAAATCAAAACCACAATGAGATACCACCTCACACCTGCTAGAATGGCTAACATTAACAACCCAAGCAACAACAGATGTTGGCGAGGATGCGGAGAAAGAGGATCTCTTTTGCACTGCTGGTGGGAATGCAAACGGATACAGCTACTCTGGAAAACAGTATAGAGGTTCCTCAAAAAATTAAAAATAGAATTACCCTATGACCCAGCAATTGTACTAGTAGGTATTTATGCAAGGGATACAGATATGCTGTTTCGAAGGGACACATGCACCCCAATGTTTATAAGCAGCACTATCAACAATAGCCAAAGTATGGAAAGAACTCAAATGTCCATCAATGGATGAATGGATAAAGAAGATGTGTACAATGGCAATCAAAAGGAATGAAATCTTGCCATTTGCAACTATGTGGATGGAACCAGAGGGTATTATGCTAAGCGAAATTAGTCAGAGAAAGACAAATATCATATGACTTCACTCATATGAGGACTTTAAGATACAAAACAGCTGAACATAAGGGAGAGGAAGCAAAAATAATATAAAAACAGGGAAAGAGACAAAAACATAAGAGACTCTTAAATATGGAGAACAAACAGAGGGTTACTGGAGGGGTTGTGGAAGGGGGGATGGGCTAAATGGGTAAGGGGCATTAAGGAATCTACTACTGAAATCATTGTTGCACTAGATCCTAACTAACTTGGATGTAAATTAAAAGAATAAATTAACAATTAAAAAAAAAATCATGAGCCTGATGATCTGAGCCAAAATAAAGAGTCTGATGCTTAGCTGTTTGAGCCAACCAGGTACCTCTGTAAATTTCTTTTATGTCTATTCTGGCAATCTCTTGTTTTTTCACTGTTTAGTCTGTCTACATATGTTATGATTATTGATATATTTGGACTAAATTCTTTCAGCTTTGTTTGTTTATTCCACTTTTTATGTTTAAATTCTTTTACATTGGTAAGTAAATCTTTTTACAGTGAAGACAAGAACCTTAACATACTCTCACATCCATTGGTTTCTTTCACTTTACTACTCAGATATATTTCTTCTTTTCTTTGTTTTTAACTTTCTCCTCTACTCTGTCCCTATCCCTTACAAACCACAAAAATTATTGCCAAGATACTTGGCTCTTACTTGATGTATCTCTTGAGGGTCTCCTGGATTTACTTCCCATATTTGAATGCTTCTTTCAAAATTGTTTTTAGTGTAGGTCTTTGCGTGCCAAACCTTCTGTGACTTTATTTTGAGTGCTTGATGATATTTGAATTAAGTCCTCACTTGGAATGGTAATTTGTTTGATATAAACATTCTAGGTTCAAAGTTCTGTCCTTTTAATACTTCAAAAGCCTTACTTCCTTGTCTTTTTACGTTTCATGTTACTTATTAAAAGGTCTAATGGCAGTGTGATTCTTATTTATAAATGATCTGTTCTCTGTGAAAGCTTTTAGAATCTTTTAAGTTGACATTATTATTTCAATATAATGTGTCTAAGTTTGAATATTTTTAAATATTTTTAGAATTCTCTGGAATCTTTTAATATGAGAGCTTGTTTGCTTGTTTATTTATTTTTATTAATTTACTTATTGTTTTAGAGGGAGAGAAAGCACAAGTGGGGGAGAGGAGAGAGACAGAGAGAATTTTTTTTTTTTTGTAATAAAATTATTTTAGAGAGAGTGCAAGGAGGAGAGAGGGGCAGAGGGAGAGAGAATCTTCACATTCAGTCAGCATGGAGCCTGATGCATGGCTCTGTCCCACAACCCTGGGTTCATGACCTGAGCTGAAATCATGAGTGGGTTGCTCAACCGACTGAGCCACACAGACATGCTGAGAGAGGGAGAGAATCTTATGCAGGCTCCACTCTTCAGCCTGGAGCCTGATATGGAGCACAGTCCCCATCACCCTTGGGTGATGACCTGAGCTGAAATCAAGAGATGGATGCTGAACTGACTGAGCCACCCAGGTGCCCCTGTTTTATCTTTTTTTAATTTTAGGAGTTATCTTCTGCATTTTACATCTTGTTTTCTCTTTTTGAGACTATTTTTTGGATTTTGTCCCTTCTACTTCTGTCTTCCATGTGTCTTAACTTTTGTTTTTTAATTTTTTTCAGCTTCCTGTTATCTTTTGAGATCGTGCCTTAATGTGATTTAGTGCACTGATTTAGTCCTCATCAATACTGATTCCACTGTACCTTGACCTTAAAACTTTTGTTTCTTAATTTTATACCTATACATCTTTGTAGATGATTTAAGTCCCCATTTAAGTTCCCTAAGCCTGATCCCTTTACAAATGGAGTTTTTCCTTCATTTTTTGAAGTCTATTCAGATTCATGGTCCTGTGGTAAACATTTCTCAAACTGTTATTTTGGAAAACATGATGTTAATAAGGGCTTCCTGAAATAGGAAGGAACCTGTTTTAGGGTAAAATATATTTGAAGAACAATGGACTAAATGAAATGAAACTGCTATCTTTAAGGTTATTTCAGAACCTTCAGTATGCTTATATACAATGTGAATCTTCAATAGAGAGACTTTAATATGTAGCATTTTTTCCATTGGAAAAAGAACACTCTCAGTTAATGTATATTCATACTAAGGCAGTAAGAAACCAGTTACTTATGTTAACTTTTAAAAAAATGTTTATTTTTGAGAGAGAGAGTGCGAGGACGCGCGTGCAAAAGAGACTGCAAGAGGGGGAGGGACAGAGAGAGAGGGAGACACAGAATCTGAAGCTGGCTTCAGGCTCCAGCTGTCAGCACAGAGCCTGATGTGGGGCTCGAACTCACGAACCACAAGATCATGACCTGAACCTAAGTCAGTCACTTAACCAACTGAACCACTTAGACTCCCCAGAAACCAGTTATTTTTAAGTTGGTAATAGAAGTTAAATAAGTCAGATTTACTTAAATATGTATTTGTTTTAATATAATTTTGTTGAATTTTTTTTTTCAGGTTAGAAGCCGGCTTTATGTGGGTAAGCTCTTTTTTCTATTATAGATCTCATCATTATTGTTCATAATTTTGAAACTTAAAACAATTTACATATAATACAATTTTTTTTTTTCAGGAAGAGAGAACAAGCTGGCTATAGAACTTTCTACACTGCTTGATGAAAAATGTAAACTACTTGAAAAATTTAGCGTTGTTCAGAAAGAGGTAAGACATTTTTTAAAATGTTACATACGTGTTAGAGCTGGAAGACTTTACAGTTTGCAGTGCAGAAACTTCTGTGTAAGTTTAAGATTATTAATGCTTGTTTGCAAAGTGTGAGAGTTCAGTTGCTCTTCATATTACCAGTCTTACTAATTGTAAACACTGTGGTAAGAGCATAGTGATGTTTTATTGTGGTTTCATTTTCATTTCCCTGACTAATGAGGTTAAGTACCTTTTTCATAGGTTTATTGGTTGTTTGGATATCTTTTTTGTGAAGTTGCCTGTTTAAGGGTTTTTTGTTTTGTTTTTATTTTTCTTATTTGAAAAGGTATGGTTATCTCTTTTTCTTTTTTGATACGTAGAATATTTTCTATATTTGAACACAAGTCCTTTGTTAGGTATGTGTATTGCAAATATTTTCCTTCACTCTGTGGTTTGCCTTTTTATTTCAATGGTAAGCGGAAGTTCTTAATTTTAACCTAGTCTCATTTGTTAATCTTGTCTTTATGATGCCTGCTTTTTGTTTCTTATTTAAGAATTTTTGTCTACTTAAGGTTATGAAGATATTCTTCTGTGCTACTTTCAGAAGCTTTGTTTTACTTTTCTCATTTAGTCTTTGTATAAATTTGGTAGAGACACCATAACAAAATATCACAGACCAGGTGGCTTACCCAACAGAAATTAATTTTTTCACAGTTCTGGAGGCTAGAAGTCTAAGATCAAAGGGTTGACAGGTTTGATTTCTTATGAGGCTCCTCCCCTTAGTTTGCATGTGGCTGCCTGCTTGCCTGGACCTCCCCTGGTCTTTCCTCTGTCCAGGTGATTGTTTCTGGTATCTCTCTTTGTGTCCAAATTTCTTCTTTTTATAGGACATCATGTGATTAGATTAGGGCCCATCCTTAAGCCTTTATTTTAACTTAATCACCTCTTTAAAGGGCCTGTCTCCAAATAAGGTCACATTATGAGGTACTGAGGCTTCAACATATAAATTTTGGGGAAAACAGTTTAACCCAAATTTAATTAGTCTTTAATTCACCTGTAATTGAATTTGTAATGGTGTGATTTGGAAGTCAAGATTCAGTGTTTTTCAGATGGATGTTGAATTAACCAGTACCGTTTATGGAAAAGACCATCTTTTCCTTTGTTCTGTGGTGTCATCTTAAATCAAGTGCTGTATATATTTGAGTATTTCTATAATATCTTCTGTTCTGTTGGTCAGTTTTTTAAATTCTTATGCCAATATCATGCTTTTTAATCTATCTTTTTGTAACGATTCTTGATAGCTGACAGTGTAAACCTCCATGTTTGTTCTTATAGATTGTCTTGGTGATCTTGGTACTTTGCTGTTCTATATAGATTTTAAATCAGTTCATCAGTTTACACACATAGGCTGCTAGGAATTCAGTTGGGATTACGTTGAATATATAGATCAATTTGGAGAGGACTAACATTTTTACAATGTTGAGTTCTTATCCGTGGACTATATAGTATTTCCCTTTATTAACATCTTTTAAAACCTCTCTGTTATTGTTTAAATTTTTGTGTTGAGGTCCTCATCATGTTTTATTAGATTTATTCCCTGGTATCTGGTGATTTTTGAAAGTCATCTAAATAGTATAGCTTTTTCTTTGTTTTTAAAAATTAAAAAAAAATTTTAAAAAATTTTAGACAGAGAGAACACGTGTTGCAAGTGGGTGAGAAGAACAGAGGGAGACAGAGAAAATCCTAAGCAGCCTCTATGCTGAGAACTAAGCATGGAGCCCGATGCAGGGCTTGGTCTTACACCCTGGGATCATGACCTGAACTGAAATCAAGAGTCGGACACTCAACCAACTGAGCCACTCAGGCACCCCGATAGTATAGCTTTTTCTTAACAGCTTTGTTGTAATATAATTTACCCACTATGCATTTAAAGTATACAAATGACTGGCTTTTAGTATACTTACAGCTGTTCATCCATTGCCATAATTTTTGTACATTTTTATTACCCCCAAAGAGGCCCTGTAGCCCTTAGTTATCACCCTTCACCCAGTTTCCCCTACTCCCAAGCCCTAGACAACTTATCTACCTTTTTTTTTTTCTATAACTTTGTTTGCTCTGTGTTCCATTTCACATAAATGGAATCATACAACATGTGGTTCTTTGTGTCTGGTTTTTTTTTCACTTAGTAAAATGTTTTCAAGTTTCATCCATGTTGTGTATAGATTTGCCGGTTCTGGGGCACTTGGGTGGCGCAGTCTGTTTAAATATCCTTCTTCAGTGCAGGTCATGATCTCACAGTTTGTGACTTCGAGTCCCACATTGGGCTCTTTGCTGACAGCTCAGAGCCTGGAGCCTGCTTTGGATTCTGTGTCTCCCTCTCTCTGCCCCTCCTCCACTCATTCTCTCTCTCTCTCTCTCTCTCTCTGTCTGTCTGTCTGTCTCTCTCAAAAAAAATAAAAATAAACATTAGATTCACCTATTCTGGACGTTTCACATAAATAGAATCATATAATATATAGTCCTTTGTGACTGGCTTTTTTCACTTACATTATGTTTTCAAGGTTCATCCATGTTGTAGTGTGAATCAGTACTTTTTTTTTGCCAAATACTCTTCTTTGCCACAATTTATGTATGTGTTTGTCAGTTGGGTTATTCTGGTTTTGGCTGCTACAAGTGATGGTGCTATGGACATTTGTGTACAAGTTTTATGTGAATATATGTTTTCAATTCTTTGGTGTATATTCCTATCAGTGCAATTGATGGATATGTGTTTAACTTCTTAGGAACTGCCAAATTGTTTTCTATAGTGGCTATACCAGTTTACATTCCTACCACAAGTTTGTGAGTGTTCTAGTTTCTCCACATCTTTCCAAACACTTGTTACTATCTGTCTTTTTGATTTTAGCCATCCTAGTGAGTATGAAGCTGTATCTCACTGTGATTTTAATTTGCATTTCTCTGATGGCTAATTATGAGGAGCACTTATCTTTTCATGTGCTCATTGACTGTTTATCTTTTCTTGAGAAATGTCTCTGCAGTTCCTTTGCCTATTTTTAAATTGGTCTTTCATCTTATTATCAAGTTGTAACTTTGTATATTACAGATGTGAGCTTCTCATTAGATTATGTGATTTGCAAGTATTTTCTCTCATTTCTGTGGGTTGTCTCTTCACTCTCTTGGTGGTATCTTTGAAGCATAAATTTTTTTTATTAAAATTTTTTAAAATGTTTATTTATTTTAATAAATTAATTTTATTTAATTTATTTTTAATTTATTTTATATTTATTTAATTTATTTTAATAAATTAATTTTAGGGGCGCCTGGGTGGCTCAGTCGGTTGAGTGTCTGACTTCAGCTCAGGTCACGGTCTCGCAGTCTGTGAGTTCGAGCCCCGTGTTGGGCTCTGGGCTGATGGCTCAGAGCCTGGAGCCTGCTTCCGATTCTGTGTCTCCCTCTCTCTCTGCCCCTCCCCCGTTCATGCTCTGTCTCTCTCTGTCCCAAAAATAAATAAACGTTAAAAACAAAAAAAATTAAAAAAAAATAAATTAATTAATTTTATCTAATTTATTTTTGAGAGAGAGAGAGACAGAGTGTGAGTGGGGAGGGACAGAGAGAGAGGGACACACAAAAACTGAAGAAGGCTCCAGGCTCTAAGGTGTCACTAGAGCCTGACATGGGGCTCGAACTCACGAACTGTGAGATCATGACTTGAGCTGAAGTCGGAAGCTTAACCGACTGAGCCACCCAGGTGCTCCTGAAACATAAATGTTTTCAATTTTTTGTTTTTATTTTAAAGTTTTATTTATTGTTTTGAGAGAGAGAATGTGCTCATGCATGAGCACAAGCGGGGCAGGGGTAGAGGGAGAGGGAGAGGGAGAGAGAGGATCCCAAGCAAACTGCATTGTCAGCATGGACCCTAATGTGGGACTTGAGCCCTGAACCCAGGAGAGCAGGACCTGAGCCAAAACCAAGAGTTGGATGCTTAACTGACTGAACCACCCAGTGGCCCCAAATGTATTTAATTTTGATGATGCTCAGTTTATCTACTTTTTTTTTTGCTGGTTATACTTTTTTTGGTATCATATCTAAGAAACCATTGCCTAAAACTACTCACAAAGATTTGCATCTATATTTCCTTCTAAAAGTTTTATGGGAATAGTTCTTATGTTTAGGTTTTTTATTTGTTTGGAATTAATTTTTGCAAATTATATTAGGTAGGGGTCCAGCTTCATTCTTTGGCATGTGGATATCCAGTTTTTCCTAGCATTATTTGTTGAAAGGACTGTTCTTTCTGCACTGAATTATCTTGGTAACTTGTTGAAAATCAATTGACTAAAGTTGTGAAGTTTCGACTCTTAAGTCAATTTCATTGATCTGTTATGTCTATCTTTATACCAAGTCCACACTGTCTTGATTAGTGTAGTTTTGTCGAAAGGTTTGAAGTTGGGAAGTGTAAGTCTTCTAACTTTGTTCATTTTTTTTTTCAAGATCATTTTGACTATTCTCACCGAGTCCTTTACATTTTCTGTGAATTTTGGGATCAGCTTGCAATTTCTGCAAATGGATTAGCTGGAATTTTTTTCTTTTTTAAGATTTTACATTTTTTTAAAATTAAAAAAAATTTTTTAAAACATATTTTTATTTTGTTTTTTGAGAGAGAGAGACAGAACACAAGCAGGGGAGGGGCAGAGAGAGAGAGGGAGACACAGAATCCAAAGCAGGCTTCAGGCTCTGAGCTGTTAGAGGCAGGGCTCAAACCCACAAATGTGAAATCATGACCTGAGCCAAATTCAGAGCCTTAACCCACTGAGCCACCCAGGTGCCCCAAACTTACTTTTTTTAATGTCTGACTGAAAACTTTATTATTTGCATCCCTCAAGAGTCTGTTTCTCTTGCTCATTTTTTCTCTTGGTTCTTAGTCAAATCTTGTGTTGGTCAATGCCAGGTTATTTGTAGAGAAAAATTTGAAGTTGTGGGTGATGTTTCTGTAGTGAGGATTTGCTGTTGCTTCTCATAGGCAGATAGGCTGAAACATCCCAAATCGTAGATTACTTTAATTACAGATTAAAATGTTTGGAAATTTGGCGTCATTTCAAGGGATTGGTCTGTTTCTGATTTAGACTTTCTTATAAGATAGCCAGTGGTATTAGTTTTGCATTGCTGCTGTACCAAATTATCACAAACTTAGTAACATAAAGTAACAGGCTTATTTTCTTATAGCGTTGGAGGTCATACATCTAAAACCAGTCTTATATAGAACTAAAATGAAGGTGTCAGCATATCTCTTTCCTTTTGGAGGTACCAGGAGAGAATCTTTTCCTTGCCTCTTTCACCTTCTAGAGGCTGTCCATATTCCTTGGCTCTTAGCTATATTGCTCCAGTCTCTGTTTCCATCTTCCCATTGTCTCTTCTCCTAACTTTGATCCTCTTACCTCCCTCTTCTAAAGACTCTTGGGATTATGTTGGGTCCACCAAGATAATCCTGTATATTTGCCCCATCTGAAGATCCTTAACTTAATCACATCTTGAAATTTTGGGGGTTAGGACAGAATTTGGAGAGGTCTTTCTTCAGCCTACCACAGAACCCCATCATGAAACCTGAGCTTTGTGGCTCATCCTATTCATTAGGTCTTGAACTCCCAAGTTTTTCCCTCTCAGGTCCCCACTTCTACTAAAATCTCTGCTGGGTTTCTTGTCCTATCATCCTCTGCTTTTGGGCAGGGAGAAAGAATTGTCAAATGGTGGACTTGGTTCTCTGAGGATACCCTGTTCTATCATAAATTCTCACTATTTGGTTTGCTCTCCAAGGCCTTCAGACATGTCCTGTTGTTTTTGTTTTGTTGTGTTTTGTTTTTGACCATCTTTTGTTCTTAGTGTGGAAGGTTGGTCCAAATAGCCTAATCTTCTATTTAGTCACCTTTTTTTTTAAAGCATTGAAATAAGTGCATTTTGCCAAATCTTATCTCATTGTATGTTTCATTTTCCTTATTTTGCACCTTTAAAGATTTAATATTGCCTACTTTATTTGTTGTATGATTTGAATTACAAGTGAAAATTTTGATGGCCAGTTTGAGTTAGTTTCTCTTCAGTGAATAGGGACTTGGGACAGTTCTCTTAGTTTTAAGGGTGAAGTTCTGTCATTTGTTGTTCAAGCCAGTGTGTTAGCTGCCCAGTCTCTATTATAGTGGTCATATTTGAAGAACTTAAAGCTAAGTAAATTGAAGTAAATTTAACATACACGTGGAAGTGGATTTTGTCTGCTTCTTAGATGCCTATTCAGATAAATATGGAATAAAATTTATAGAGCTTTTCCTTACAGTGTTGCTTTCTTTCAGTATGAAGGCTTAGAATCATCTTTGAAGGATGCCAGCTTTGAGAAGGAGTCAACAGAAGCGCAAAGTTTGGAGGTAAAAACAAATAATATATATAATTATAAAAGATGGGGGTGGGGCACCTGGGTGCCTCAGTCAGTTAAGCGGCCGACTCTTGATTTTGGCTCAGGACATGACTTGATGGTTCGTGAGTCTGAGCCCTGCATCGAGCTCTGCTATGTCAGTATGGAGCTTGGTTGGGATTCTCTCCTTCTGTCTGCCTTTCCTCTGCTTGCATATGCATGCTCTCTCTCTCTCTCTCTTTAAAATAAATAAATAAACATTTAAAAAAAAAGCTGGGAGAAAGATTCTTACTGAATAACAAATTTCAAGAACAGTGTATCTTCTCAAAACTATGTTAAATGTGTAAGAGCATTTCTAGATGTTAAAACTTAAATAAAACATTAACTATAAGAAATAGAACATTAGTATAAAATATTTTAAACTATTAATTAAATATTTTATAAATATTTAACTTTATAAATTTTTTAAATTTTTTTTTTTTTTTAACGTTTATTTATTTTTGAGACAGAGAGAGATAGAGCATGAACGGGGGAGGGTCAGAGAGAGAGGGAGACACAGAATCTGAAACAGGCTCCAGGCTCTGAGCTGTCAGCACAGAGCCTGACGCGGGGCTCGAACTCACGGAACTCACTCGAACTCATAATTATGTAAATTATGGTAGTACTTGCCTTTACTTCATTCCCAGTGTATCAAGAGCTGACTAGAATTAGGCCAAAGTTTTTGTTTTTTTTTTTTTAATGTTTATTTTTGAGAGAGAGAGGATGTGCGAGCAGGGGAGGGGCAGAGAGAAGGGAGAGAGAGAATCCCAAGCAGGCTCTGCATTGTCAGCGCAGAGACGTGAGTCTTGAACCCACAAATCGTGAGATCCTGACCTAGCCCAAGTCAAGAGTTGAGCTGGATGCTAAACTGACTAAGCCACTCAGGGCCCCCTAGACCAAAGCTTTAAGCAGTGATGTTCTGGTAAATGTTTAACAGCTGCCTCTCTGAAAAGCCAGAGTCCTTATTTGTAGCATCTGCTGGGTTCGATTGTGTAAATATTCCCAGTTTCAAGGTACCAACATGATGTTACTCAATGTGGAGTTTGGAAGAGATATGTATAGTCAGCTCTCCTGAGCCAGGTATGATTTGGCCAGTAGTAAGAAGGGAAATACTAAAAATTTGTCATTTAGCTAAGCTGCAACAAATTAAGGTAAATAATAGGAGTGTCTTATTACTGGTTAGAGTTGGAAGTGTTGTAAAAAGCATACTAATAATAAAGTAGAAAACAATGGACTTAGTACCTTTGGTGTACATATTTAGTTAGTGCAGCTTGGCTGTTATGAATCACTGATGTCCATAATCATTAGAAAGTCTATAAGTATAACAGTGGATGTTAACTCACTGGAATTAAAATAAAAACTAAAAAAGTCTATAGGTCATGTTTCAGAATTAACTAGTAGAGTCCAAAGGAAGTTATGAATAGAATTCTAAATGAAATATATTTCTTAATCTTTTCCTTCTTCATTTGTTACCTATTGATATCCTCAAGAACATGTTGAAATTATTTTATTTATTGACCTGTTTTAACTACTGTTCCAGTAGTAACTTACTAGTTTGATTAAAAAAAAAAAAGGAACTGCATAAGGAATTTAGCTGGCTAACAGAAGAGCAAAAACTGGACAGCAAAAGCATTTATTCAAGTTTGGTAGTATTGTGGGCAAAATAAAACACACCAATTTATTTTTAAGGCATTGAATTTACATGATCTAGCAGTAAAATTAAAATGAACATTTTGGAAGTTTTTGTCTGATTTTAGTAATTTGAAGAACCATGTAGTGTTTATTTTTAAAATTGGTAAATGTAATTGAGCATAAACTATATGTGGTAGAATTACAAAAATTTCATGGTTGAATTGGTAGATAAAATCGAAACAATAGACTAATTTTGACTCAAATCTGGGAATTCATATAATCAAGTAACCAAATTTGGGAAAATATATAGAAATAAGTGTTTTAACTACTATAATATAGTATGTACTTGTTCTTTCTTTTTTCTTGGCTTCCATTAAATTCTTTGAATTTTTTGGTTTTTTTTTTTTTAAACAAGTTTGTTGAAGGATCACAAATATCAGAGGTATGTTTGTTACAGTGTTTAAAATCAAATTGGAATAATTCAGTGATTAATCATTTAAAATTAAAAGGTCCCAGAAAATATGTCATAATTCAATTCAGAACATTACTATGAAGCAATCTTGATTAATTTTTTTATTTATTTTTTATTATATCTTTAATTATATTAAATCAGACTTCTCATTTTTTCCTTTATAATGCTTTAGAGCAGAGGTTGGCAAAGTATATTCTGGGTTCTGCACCTGTTCTGTTTTGTTTTTGTTTTTTAATTTTTTTATTTGAGTGTAGTTGACACAAATGTTACAACATGGTGATTCAGTATCGCTATACTTTAATGCTATGCTCATCACAGGTGAAACTACCATCTGTCACCTTACAACGCTATTACAGTCTCGACTATATTTTCTGTGCTATACCTCTTATTGCCATGATTTATTCATTCCATAACTGTAAATCTGTATCTCCTACTCCCTTTCACCCATTTTGCTTATCTCCCCACTGCCTTTCCTGTGGCAACCATCAGTTTGTTCTCTGATTTTATAGATCTGATTCTGCTTTTTGTTTATTTGTTTTGTTTTTTAGATTCCACATATGAATGAAATCATTTGGTATTACACTTAGCATAATATCTCTAGGTCCATTTACATCGTCACAAATGGCAAGGTCTCATCCTTTTTTATGGTTATATGATATTCCATTTTGTATATATACCACATCTTCTTTATTCATTCATCCATTGATGGACACTTAATGTTGCTTCCATATTTTGGCTCTTGTAAATAAGGCTGCAGTAAACATATGGGTGTGTATATCTTTTTGAATTAGTGTTTTAGTTTTCTTTGAATAAATACTCAGCAGTAGAATTATAGGATCATATAGTATTTCTGCTTTTAACTCTTTGAGACATCTCCATACCGTTTTCCACAGTGGCTGTACCAGTTTACATTCCCAGCAACAGTGCACAAGGGTTCCTTTTTCTCCATATCCTTGCCAACACTTGTTATTTTTTGTTTTTTTGATTTTAGCCATTTTTACAGGTGTGAGATGATACCTCATTGTAGTTTTGATTTGCATTTCCCTTATGATCAGTGATGTTGGGGATCTTTTCATTTCTTTGTTGGCCACCTACGTGTCCTCTTTGGAAAAATGTCTATGTAGGTCCTCTGCCATTTTTAATCAGATTGTTTGGTTTCTCTACTTTTTTGTAAATAAAATTAAAAATTTTTTTTTTTTTTTTTTTAGAGAGAGAGAGTACATGCAAGTGCACGAGTGGCAGAGGGGGAGGGAGAGAGAATCTTAAGCAGGCTCCATGCCCAGTGTGGAGCCTGACATGGGGCTCCATCTCACGACCATGAAATCATGACCTGACCTGAAATCAAGAGTCGGACACTTAACCGACTGAGTCACCCAGGTGCCCCTATAAATAAATGTTATTGGAACACAGTTATGCTCATTTATTTACATAATGTCTTTGCTTTCTCACTACATGCTCAGAGTTGGGTTGCTGGGACCGAGACTACATGGCCTACAGGCCTAAAATATTTACTCACTGGTTTTTTATAGAAAAAGTTTGCTGACCTCTGCTAGTATTGCTGTTATTTAAATATTATAAAAATGAACTAATATGCAAATGAAATTTATTTAATTTGAAGTATATGTATTTGATTATACTCATCTGATTTATCATAACCAAAAAATCCTATGTCTATCTATAAAGTTGGCTTTCTCTTTTAGGCAGTCTATGAAAAGCTGAACAGCTCTAAATCTGAACTTGAGGATGAAATACTTTTTCTCGAAAACCAATTAAAAGAAGAGAAATCTAAGCATTCTGAACAAGATGAATTGGTAAGGTATTTGTGTTTGAAGAGACTGCAGGAAAAGGAAATTTATTGAGTTTAAAAAACTTAATAGGTATCAGTTAAAGTATTATATGTACTCCAAAAAATCCAAAAAAATACAGAAGGCTGTTAAGGGGAGAGTAAAAATTTCCAGATCCAGTAGCTTTTTTATTTGTTACAGGTTACCATTACCATGTTAAGTTTCTTGCGTATTCTTACAGAAATTTTCTATGTGTACTATGGAAGTAGCTTACATAAATAAAGCTGAATTATCACATACTTAGTGGATTTTTTTATTCATAAGTCATTTTGAAAACATTTTAACTTTCCTTTATTTGTTATTTTAAAATCTGTAGTAAGGAAGATCTAGATGTGTGTGAGATTATTTAGTAAGATGTGATTTTAGGGGATTTATCTTGAGCCTATAGAACTTAAATGTTATGAAGAGTAAACATGAAATGAATTACTGTTGTTGTCTAACTTTCATATAAAATCCCTTTAAGCATATGGCTGACAAGTTTTCTTAATTTTAAGTCCGCATTTTTTGAGTGAAAGTGTTAGGATAACAATATATCTAAGATATATGGCCTCTTGGAAACCAAAAAAATTTAGTGAATACTTGTTTATAGATTGATACTGTCTTTCCAGATGGTGGATATTTCAAAAAGGATACAGTCTCTAGAGGATGAATCAAAATCTCTCAAATCACAAGTGGCTGAAGTAAGTTGAATTAGTCTAGAAGGTCTGTTGCTTTTGAAAATCATTTTAATTTTATTATTTTATGATTCAAGAAAGAGATATAATACTAGAATTTGAGATATAGGTGTCGTAGATATAGTTCTTTTATTGAAGGTACTTTAGGAAACTTCATTTTATTTTATTTGACAAGTATTTATTGAGCTCTTGCTGTGTACCACTGTTGAAAGTGCTTGGCACTTACCATTAGTGGATAAAATAGAAAAGCTCTCAATAAGTTTAAATTCTGTTAAGAGAGGCAGATAATAGATAGACAAGGAAGATGCCAGCGTAGGAGGACGCTGGGCTCACCACGTCATGCTGACCACTTAGATTCCACCCACATCTGCCTAAATAACCCAGAAAACCGACAGAAGACTAGCAGAACGGACTCTCTGGAGCCAAGTGTAGACTAGATGCCCAGGGAGAGGGTAGGAAGGTCAGAGAGGCGGTGCGTGCTACATGGACTGGCAGGAGGGAGTCGGGGCAGTGGAGGGGGAGTCCGTCCGGCAAGGCAGAGCTCCCGAGTCTGGCTTGCAAAAGCAGAGGGGCTGGACAGAGTGAGTTCTGACAGCCAGTGGGACTTAACATCTGGAATGTTAATAGTCAACAGCTCTGCTCTCAGAGAGCGGGGAGGGCAAGACAACGCCGGGAGAGAGAGTTGTTGAGCCCTGGAAGACAGAGTTCAGCTTGGCTGGGGAACAAAAGCTTTGGGAAGCGCCATCTCCCTCTCCCATCCCCCAGCCGAAATTCCAAAGGGAAACAGTTCCCATCACCGAACTTGCTTGCACAGCGCAAACTCCCAAACCTGTGCTTCTGTGGATCCATCCCTCCATTGGGTCTGCCTCCCTCCTGGTGCTGCAGGGCCCCTCCCACAGGGGACAACAACTGCAAAGCGAGCTAAGCCTGCCCCTCCCGCCCTGTGCACCTTGTGGATCCACCCTGGCTAATACGCCAGATCCCATCAAAGCAGCACCACAAGCCTGGCAGTATGCAAGCAGCCCAGACAGGGGCCACACCACTCCACAGTGGGTCCTCCTCCTGGGAGAGGGGAAGATAAGGTACACACCAGTCTGACTGTGGCCCCAGCGGTGGACTGGGGGCAGACATCGGGTCTGACTGTGGCCCTACCCACCAACACAAGTTTCTCTGGACAGCACAGGGGAAGTGCCCTGCAGTTTGGAGCTACCTCAAGGACTACCCAAGATGATGAAACGGAACAATTCTCCTCAAAAGAAACTCCAGGAAGTAGCGACAGCTAACGAATTGATCAAAAATGATTTAAGCAATATAACGGAACATGAATTTAAAATAATAGTCATAAAATTAATCTCTGGGCTTGAAAAAAGTATAGAGGACAGCAGAGAATCTGTTGCTACAGAGATCAAGGGACTAAGAAACAGGAGGAGCTAAAAATTGCTATAAATGAGGTGCAAAATAAAATGGAGGTGACCACAGCTCGGATTGAAGAGGAGAGAATAGGTGAATTAGATGATAAAATTATGGAAAAAGAGGAAGCTGAGAAAAAGATAAAAAATCCAGGAGTATGAGGGGAGAATTAGAGAACTAAGTGATGTGATGAAACGCAACAATATCCGTATAATAGGGATTCCAGAGGAGGAAGAGAGAGAAAGGGGCTGAAGGTGTACTTGAACAAATCATAGCTGAGAACTTCCCTGATCTGGGAAAGAAAAAAGGCATTGAAATCCAAGAGGCACAGAGAACTCCCTTCAGACGTAACTTGAACCGATCTTCTGCACGACATATCATAGTGAAACTGGCAAAATACAAGGATAAAGAGAAATTTCTGAAAGCAGCGAGGGATAAACATGCTCTAACATATAAAGGGAGACCAATAAGATTAATGACAGACCTATGTACTGAAACTTCGCAGGCCAGAAAGGAATGGCAGGAAATCTTCAATGTGATGAACAGAAAAAAAATTGCGGCTGAGACTCCTTTATCCAGCAAGTCTGTCATTTAGAATAGAAGGAGAGATAAAGGTCTTCCCAAACAAACACAAACTGAAGGAATTTATCACCACTAAACCAGCCCTACAAGAGATTCTAAGGGGGATTCTGTGAGTGAAATGTTGCAAGGACCACAAAATACCAGAGACATCACTACAAGGATTCTAAACCCGTATCTTTCAATAATAACACTGAATGCAAATGGACTAAATGCTCCAACCAGAAGACATAGGGTATCAGAATGGATAAAAAAACAAGATCCATTTATTGTTGTCTACAAGAGACTCATTTTATTTTATTTTATTTTATTTTATTTTTTTATTTTATTTATTTATTTTTAAAAAAAAAATTTTTTTTTTTTAACATTTATTTATTTTTGAGACAGAGAGAGACAGACAGAGCATGAACGGGGGAGGGTCAGAGAGAGGGAGACACAGAATCAGAAACAGGCTCCAGGCTCCGAGCTGTCAGCACAGAGCCCGACGCGGGGCTCGAACTCACAGACCGCGAGATCGTGACCTGAGCCGAAGTCGGCCGCTCAACTGACTGAGCCACCCAGGCTCCCCCAAGAGACTCATTTTAGACCCGAGGACACCTTCAGATTGAAAGTGAGGGAATGGAGAACTATCTATCATGCTACTGGAAGTCAAAAGAAAGCTGGAGTAGCCATACTCATATCAGACAAACTAGACTTTAAATTAAAGGCTGTAACGAGATGAAGAAGGGCATTATATAATAATTACAGGGTCTATCCACCAGGAAGAGCTAACAATTATAAATGTCTGTGTGCCGAATATGGGAGCCCCCAAATATATAAATTAATCACAAACATAAGCAACCTTATTGATAAGAATGTGGACTTTAATACTCCACTTACAACAATGGATAGATCATCTAGACACACGATCAATAAAGAAACAAGGGCCCTGAATGATACATTGGATCAGATGGACTTGACAGATATATTTAGAACTCTGCATCCCAAAGCAACAGAATATACTTTTTTCTCGAGTGCACATGGAGCATTCTCCAAGATAGATCACATACTGGGTCACAAAACAGCCCTTCATAAGTATAAAAGAATTGAGATCATACCATGCACAGTTTTAGACCACAATGCTATGAAGCTTGAAATCAACCACAGGAAAAAGTTTGGAAAACCTCCAAAAGCATGGAGGTTAAAGAAGACCCTACTAAAGAATGAATGGGTCAACCAGGCAATTAGAGAAGAAATTTAAAAATATATGGAAACAAATGAAAATGAAAATACAACAATACAAACGCTTTGGGATGTAGCGAAGGCAGTCTTGAGAGGAAACTACATTGCAATTCAGGCCTATCTCAAGAAACAAGAAAAATCCCAAATACAAAATCTAACGGCACACTTAAAGGAAATAGAAGCAGAACGGCAAAGGCAGCCTAAACCCAGCAGAAGAAGAGAAATAATAAAGATCAGAGCAGAAATAAACAATATAGGATCTACAAAAACTGTAGAGCAGATCAATGAAACCAAGAGTTGGTTTTTTGAAAAATGAACAAAATTGATAAACCTCTAGCCAGGCTTCTCAAAAACAAAAGGGAGATGACCCAAATAGATAAAATCATGAATGAAAATGGAATTATTACAACCAGTCCCTCAGAAACACAAGCCATTATCAGGGAATACTACGAAAAATTATACGCCAACAAACTGGACAACCTGGAAGAAATGGACACATTCCTAAGCACCCACACACTTCCAGAACTCAAACAGGAAGAAATAGAAAACTTGAACAGACCCATAACCAGTGAGGAAATTGAATCAGTTATGCAAAATCTCCCAACAAATAAGAGTCCAGGACCAGATGGCTTCTCTGGGGAATTCTGTCAGACATTTAAAGCAGAGATAATACCTATCCTTCTCAAACTGTTCCAAAAAAATAAAAGGGAAGGAAAACTTCCAGACTCATTCTATGAAGCCAGCATTACTTTGATTCCTAAACGAGACAGAGACCCAGCAAAAAAAAGAGAACTACAGGCCAATATCCCTGATGAATATGGATGCAAAAATTCTCAATAAGATACTTGCAAATCGAATTCAACAGCATATAAAAAGAATTATTCACCATGATCAACTGGGATTCATTCCTGGGCCGCAGGGTGGTTCAACATTCGCAAATCAATCAATGTGATACATCACATTAATAAAAGAAAAGAACCATATGATCCTGTCAATCGATGCAGAAAAAGCATTTGACAAAATTCAGCATCCCTTCTTAGTAAAAACCCTCGAGGAAGTCGGGATAGAAGGAACATACTTAAACATCATAAAATCCATTTATGAAAAGCCCACAGCTAATATCATCCTCAATGGGGAAAAACTGAGAGCTTTCTCCCTGAGATCATGAACACGACAGGGATGTCCACTCTCACCGCTATTGTTAAACATAGTGTTGGAAGTGTTAGCATCAGCAATCAGACAACAAAAGGAAATCAAAGGCATCAAAATTGGCAAAGATGAAGTCAGTTTTCACTTTTTGCAGATGACATGGTATTATACATGGAAAATCTGATAGACTCCACCAAAAGTCTGCTAGGAGTGATACGTGAATTCAGTAAAGTTGCAGGATACAAAATCAATGTACAGGAATCAGTTGCATTCTTAGACACTAATAATGGAGCAACAGCAAGACAAATAAAGAAACTGATCCCATTCACAATTGCACCAAGAAGCATAAAATACCTAGGAATAAACCTATCCAAAGATGTAAAAGATCTGTATGCTGAAAACTATAGAAAGCTTATGAAGGAAGTTGAAGAAGATATAAAGAAATGGAAAAACATTCCGTGCTCATGGATTGGAAGAATAAATATTGTTAAAATGTCAATACTACCCAAAGCTATCTACACATTCAATGCAATCCCAATCAAAATTGCACCAGCATTCTTCTCAAAGCTAGAACAAGCAATCCTAAAATTCATATGGAACCACAAAAGGCCTCGAATAGCGAAAGTAATTTTGAAGAAGAACAAAGCAGGAGGCATCACAATCCCAGACTTTATCCTCTATTACAAAGCTGTAATCATCAAGCAGCATGGTATTGGCACAAAGACAGACACATAGACCAGTGGAATCGAATAGAAACCCCAGAATTAGACCCACAAAAGTATAGCCAACTAATCTTTGACAAAGCAGGAAAGAATATCCAATGGAAAAAAGACAGTCTCTTTAACAAATGGTGCTGGGAGAACTGGACAGCAACATGCAGAAGGTTGAAACTAGACCACTTTCTCACACCATTCACAAAAACAAACTCAAAATGGATAAAGGACCTGAATGTGAGACAGGACACCATCAAAACCCTAGAGGAGAAAGCAGGAAAAAACCTCTCTGACCTCAGCCGCAGCAATTTCTTACTCGACACATCCCCAAAGGCAAGGGAGTTAAAAGCAAAAATGAACTATTGGGACCTCATGAAGATAAAAAGCTTCTGCACTGCAAAGGAAGCAATCAACAAAACTAAAAGGCAACCAACGGAATGGGAAAAGATATTTGCAAATGACATATCGGACAAAGGACTAGTATCCAAAATCTATAAAGAGCTCACCAAACTCCACACCAGAAAAACAAATAATGTAGTGAAGAAATGAGCAGAAAACATGAATAGACATTTCTCTAAAGAAGACATCCAGGTGGTCAACAGGCACATGAAAAGATGTTCAACATCGCTCCTCATCAGGGAAATAAAAATCAAAACCACACTCAGATATCACCTCACGCCAGTCAGAATGGCTAAAATGAACAAATCAGGAGACTATAGATGCTGGTGAGGATGTGGAGAAACGGGAACCCTCTTGCACTGTTGGTGGGAATGCAAAGTGGTGCAGCCACTCTGGACAACAGTGTGGAGTTTCCTCAAAAAATTAAAAATAGATCTACCCTATGACCCAGCAATAGCACTGCTAGGAATTTATCCAATGGATACAGGAGTGCTGATGCATAGGGGCACTTGTACCCCAATGTTTATAGCAGCATTTTCAACAATAGCCAAATTATGGAAAGAGCCTAAATGTTCATCAGCTGATGAATGGTTAAAGAAATTGTAGTTTATGTATACAATGGAATACTACATGGCAAGGAGAAAGAATGAGATATGGCCTTTTGTAGCAACGTGAATGGAATTGGGAAAGTGTTATGCTAAGTGAAATAAGCCATACAGACAAAGACAGATACCATATGCTTTCACTCTTATGTGGATCCTGAGAAACTTAACAGAAGTGCATGGGGGAGGGGAAGAAAAAAAAAAGAGGTTATAGAGAGAGGGAGCCAAAACATAAGAGACTCTTAAAAACTGAGAACAAACTGAGGGTTGATGGGTGGTGGGAGGGAGTGGAGGGTGGGTGATGGGTATTGAGGAGGGCACCTTTTGGAATGAGCACTGGGTGTTGTATGGAAACCAATTTGACAATAAATTTCATATTTAAAAAAAAAGAGGCAGATAATAAAAAGTTAACAAAATTTGCTAGAAAGCACATAAAAGGTTAAAAGAGGCTAAATCATTTGTCCAAGGTCACATGGCAAGTTAGTGGCAGAGCCTTGACTGGACCCTGGTAGCCTTTTTTCTGGTAGCCTCTACTGTCTTTCCTATTAATATTGTCATGTTTTTTTTTTTTTTTTACTTTAATTCCATGTTTTAGGGAGTATGTATAAAAAAGAGTTATAATATTAAATTAATTCCTATAAGCTTGATATGTTGTGTTTTACTTAGGCTAAAACGACCTTCAAAATATTTCAAATGAATGAAGAACGACTTAAGATAGCTCTAAAAGATGCTTTGAGTGAAAATTCCCAACTTCAGGAAAGCCAGAAACAGGTTTGTACTCTGTAGGGACTCTTTAACTGTGATTACATAGTTATAAATGTTCTGGGCATACTCATGACTGACCCATCCTGGGGGCAAGATTAGGCTTTCCCCGGAAAGCAGGAAAGGAGGACAGTCTCCTGAATATCCTTTGACATGTCTTTTATATGGGGTGCAAAAGTGTATACTCCTGTTACCTTTTTCCTCCAGTAGTGAAAACGAGCCAGGGCAAATTTTAGTAATCACAGCAAATAGGATTTAGGACCAACTCCTTAAAGCCAGACTGAAGGAAGGCAGGGAATATCCATGAGAATGATTGAAGCTATGGGTCCAGGGCCTAAAGATAGAAGCAGTTCTGGTGGTTAGAGCAAATGAGGATTTAGCTTCTTCCTTCTTCATATGTAGAGATACTCCCACACACCCACATATATTTACTGTCTCACTATTCTCCCAATACAGTTAAAATTTTTCCATGGGACAGTTTTTCATTTGATTGCATTATTTACAGTTTTCTAAATGTTATAGCTAAGCCACGTGATGTGCTCTTACTGCATGTTCTGTTTTACCCAAAATTTTATTTGCTCTAGGGTTAGTAATTGTTTTGTTTCCTATATACCATGGAGATCTGTCTTCTGGAGATGCTGAATAACTTTGTGCATTCAAATGCTTTGTTAATGTACTAATTTTATTTTTTTCTTGAAGCATTCCTTCCTGAGGCCTTCCATCCTCCTGGTCCAATAGGAACTTTTTCTCTAGGTCTGTTAATGATTCTGTTGTCCTGAGATTTCACTTCACTCCCATCTATTCCCTTGTCTTTCTCCTGTGTTGGATCTTCTATTTCCTGTATCCAAGACTTGCTCTTTTGTGGTTAATTTTCTTGATTAGCTTCCTGAGAGATAGGTATAGAAGGTAACTTTTAAAAACTTTGCATGCCTAAGAATGTCTTCTCTCAAGGTTATTGACATTTTGGTTGGATATCTTCTGGATTGGAAAGTTTTTTTTCTTGAAATTTTGATATTGGTCCATTGTCTTCACTTTCCAGTATTGGTTTTGAGAAGTCAGATGAGATTTGGATTGCTGAATCTTTTTGTGATCTGCTCTTTTCCTCCCTGAAAGATTTTAAATATTTATTTATTTTGAGAGAGGCAGAGAGAGGAAAAGAGAATCAGCTCGGAGCCTGACATAGGGCTCAATCTCAAAACTGTGAGATCATGGCCTACGCCAAAATCAAGAGTCGGATGGACGGACTGACTGAGCCAGCCACCTGTTCCATTCTAGGAAGCTTTTATATCTTTCCTTGTTTCTAGTTCTCTGAAATGTCATGATGATGTGTGAGTCTTTTTTCATACTCTTAATATGGAAACTCTTGGTTTGGATTCAGTTCTGGGAAATTATTTCATGCTTTTTCTGGGATTTTTTGTATGATTATATAGTAGTTATTTAAATATTTCCTCTTGGGCTGTGTGGGTGCCTCAGTTGGTTGAGTGTCTGACTCTTGATTTTGGCTCAGGTCATGACCCCAAGGTCTTGGGATTGAGCCCCATGTCAGGCTCAGGCTGAGTGAGTGTGGAGTCTGCCTGAGACTCTGTCTCTCTCTCTCTCTCTCTCTCTCTCTCTCTCTTTCACTCTCTGCTCCTCCCCTGCTTGTATGTGTGCATGCACGCACTCTCCCCTGCCCCCTCCCCCAAAAGATGTCCTCTTTGTTTTCTTTCTTTGCAAGTTTTGTTGACTTATTCTCCTATATTTTTCAATTGTAAGTGGTCTTTTTTATTTTGTTTTTGCCTTTTCTTTTTTTTAATGTTTTTATTTATTTTTGAGAGAGACAGAGCACAAGTGGGGGGAAGGGCAGAAAGAGAGGAAGACACAGAATCTGAAGCAGGCTCCAGGCTCTGAGCTGTCAGAACTCAGCTGGGTTCTGATGCGGGGTTCGAACTCCTAAGCCTCCAGATCATGACCTGAGCCGAAGTCAGACATTTAACGACTGAGCCACCCAGGTGTCCCTATTTTGCTTATGCCTTTTTTTCATTTATGGATGCCGTGTCTTATCTTGCTGAGGATATTGTTATTATTATTATTTTCTTTTTTGAAGTGTTTTTCAGTTCCCTGAGTTGTTTTGTTTACTTTGAGTTCCTTTATTTTCTGTTTTGGTGTATGTCTTTTATCTATGAGTTTCTTTCTTTTTTTTTTTTTTTTTTTAATGTTTGCTTATTTTTGAGAGTGAGAGAGACAGTGTGAGCAAGGGACGACAGAATCCGAAGCAGGCTCCAGGTCCTGAGTTGTCAGCACAGATCCCGATGCGGGGCTCGAATCTACAGACCGTGAGATCATGACCTGAGCCAAAGTCAGATGCTTAACCGACTAAGCCACCCAAGCACCCCACTAAGTTTCTTTTTAAAGTCAGTTATTAGGTGATTCATGGCAGTCTGCTCATTTGATAGTGAAGCTCTTCATATCTAATTGGAAGCTCAGTGTGTGTTATTGGGAGGCTGTTCTGTAGGGTAATCTGGCTAGGGTGTTTCCTTGGAAGATCCCCAGTTGTTGGTATTTGAAGATCATTTTCCACAGGGATAATTCCTCCACAGTTTCTGTTTGAGAGGGATAAGCCTGTTTGCCAACAGTGTGGCAAGCAGCTAAGACAGGTGGGGGTTGTTGGTGTGTCACTATCCAGTAAGCTTTTACTTTATCCTTTTATGTTTTCAATATTTTACTCACACTTTCACCTGGGCCAAGTGTCCCAGAGTTTTATTTTCCACCTCTCCAGAAAATAACCTTCTAGGCTTTTGCCAGACGTATATGTGTATGCGTGTGTGTGCGGACATGCATGTGAGAGATATGGGTGAGTGGGAAGGATGGATGGAGGGTCAAAATGTACGTGTATGTATGTGCAGGGACTTTCTGTTTTTTTTGTTTTTTGTTTTTCATTTTTTATACAAACTTTCAGTCTTCCTCTTTTCAATCCTACTTATAGCCCTAGTATTGGTGCCTCCAAATTCTAAGCATTTTGGGTTGTACTAAGTCAACTTACATTTGGACTTTCCCATCTTCTATGTAGATTTCAGATTTGTCTGCTCTGCTGTATTTCTTACTATACTTCTCTCTTTCTGCTTTCCACTTCTAGAATTACCTTTTCCTTCATCACCTGTTTTCTTTTTTTCTTATGGGTTTATGCTTCTTCCCCCCCCCCCCAATCTTTTAGTAAATTTTTTTTCATCTTAGTAGATTTCAGGAGAAAGTGGTCATAAATGCTGTGTTAAATTTGCTGTTATAATCAAAACTGACCTTTCCTATCTTGAAAAATTTTCACCTAGATTGTCTTATTCTTTACATCTACTTTCATTTAACTCCTTTTTAATCACTCAAGTTCTTAAAATAAACTATCCTACATTCACTGATGCCATATTCTAATATACTCCTCTAACTTCTTAAGACTGCATGCTGGGTATGCAATTTCTTTAGTCATTCACTAGAGTCCACTAATAACCAGATTCAAAGTTTTTTCTTCAAGAAAATCCTCATTTTTTTTTAATCTGTTGGTGTTCTCTTATTGTCTTATACACGCATAGAAAAAGTTTAGTTTTCTTGTGCTAGGAAAGATGCCTTAGTTTTGCAGAGAAATCCAATAATTATTGTTTGAGAGAATAGAGTTTTAAAGTTTTAATAGATTTGGACTTTTATATTTCTATGGGCCATTTCTTTTGTGAATTGCTTGCTCATTCATTTTTTTTCTTATTTTTCTTTTGACTTCTAACAGCTCTTTGCATCTTAAGATTATTAATCCTTTGCCGCATATATTTTTAAGAGTTCCTTTCTAGTTACTTGCTTTTAGATTTTGTTATTTTTTGATTTGTGAGGTTTTTAAGTGTTATGTAGTCAAATCTGTGTTTTATAACAATCCTTACCTTTTGTATCATGTTCAGAAAATTTTTTCTATAAAAGTATATACTAAGTAAAAGATTGTTTATGCAGAATTTGATGTATTCCATATTAATGGTATCTCTGGAAGTTTAGTTATCCTAACTACAAAACAGCACATGATTTAAAAAACAAATTTTAGTACAAATAAGTTATGGCATGTTATATATTATTTAAGGGATGGTAAGAAATGACCAAATCTAACATATGTATGTCTCAAAAAACCTCTTATTTAATAAAAATTTATTATGTAAATCAGTTGAACAATATTTAAGTGTCTCTTATTTTACATTACCCCTCTTGAAAGTTCTTTGAAAACAGGACCCCACCCTTCCTTCCCTTCTTTCCTCCTGTCTAACCCTCTCCTTCCCTTCTCAGCAACATATTGTGTCGTATAACATCTATTAAAGTAATATCTACGGACACCTGAGTGGCTCAGTTGGTTAAGCGTCCGACTTCAGCTCAGGTCATGATCTTACAGTCTGTGGGTTTGAGCTCCACATTGGGCTTTGTGCTGACAACTCAGAGCCTGGAGCCTGCTTCAGATTCTATGTCTCCCTCTCTCTCTCTCTCTGCTCCTCCCCACTAGTGCTCCTTCTCTCTGTGTCTTTCAAAAATATATAAATGTTAAAAAAATTAAAAAAAATTGTGTATGTATATATAAATAAATTCATTCACACCTAAGTATGAAAAATAACAAGTTGCTTTTTTTTTTTCTTGGTTGGGTTTGAATTTTAGCTTTTACAAGAAGCTGAAGAATGGAAAGAACAAGTGGGTCAACTTAATAAACAGAAAATAACATTTGAAGAGTCCAAAGCATATGCAGAGCAAGTTCTGTATGATAAAGAAAATCAGATCAAGGTAAATGGGCCTTCTGGTTTTAGTGACTGAGGCAGCTAGAATGTTATTCTGAAATTTGAAAATTTTTGTTTTTTGAAACTTTTATTTTTATAATTTATTTGGTCAAATTAGAGGGTGTGTACTTCTTGGGCATTCATTTTAATTTGTACTGATATTATCATCTTGCTCCCAAATGCTCCTTGAAGACTTTTAGATTTGTAGTCTATATATCAACATTCTTTATGTCCTTTTTGTCCTTTCCTTTGTATTTTAGCCTAGGTATTGAGTGAAGAGAAAAAAGAATAATGGATTTTACCTTTGTCTTTTAGACTGCCATCTGTTTCTTTTGATAAAAAGAGGTTGGAAAGAATTTTAGAAATTGGACAGATGAAGTTATATGTATTGGCTGAATATCTGTAATACCTAGATTAGTTGTTGTATGTACTCTCACAGAGATAAATACTTTTCAAAAAATAAGTCTAATTGAAACTTGACTCTAATAAGAATATGGTAACTTATTTTTACTTTTAGGATTTGTTTACTTTTCCTTACTCCTTATTTGCCCTTTCTAGCCCTTTTTCCTGCCTTCTCTTTTAAATCTTATGCTTTCAAGCTGCAAACATACTCAGGTGTGAGTATCAAGTAATAAGATATAAAACTAACATTCTGTAATCTATGCAGTGAAGTGAACATTGCCATCTTGAAACCTATTCATTTATCCTCTTTACGTTGTTGCTATGAATTTTTTGAAGATTCCAGCTTTAGTTGTTTTCATGATTGGGCATGTTCTTTTATTTTTTCCCTAAACTTACTCTACTAAATAACTTGAGATTCTTCCTAAGCAGAATGCTAATCTCAAGCTCTACTCAAAGCTTTAGGCCATGTTATTTTTGCCTGGAACTCTCAAGAGGGACAGATCAAAGGGTAGAAATTACAGAGCAGAGTGGGTTTTTAGGTGGGTCCTTCCACAGAAATATATGGCATAGTCATTTCATTATTTACAATGAAAAACCTTTCTTTATTCAAGAAAATCAAAAAAGTACTGTTGGAAAACCTGTAATGTACCAGTTCAGGTTCTATTTTATGATAGAACCCAGGCTCGCCTGTGTTCTTTTTATATATCATGTACCTCACTTGCAGGTGTTTGACCTCACACAAAATTTACTGTTTGGTTAATGGCTACTGTTATTTGTGGTATGGAAAGAATGTAATATAGTAAATATTTTGTTACTTTATAGTCAGGCAGTATATTTAGCAAAAATGGACCATTATCCAGTATCGTATTTGATTTAGGAATAACCAAGTTTGGTTTTTAACTCGCAGAGTTTAATAGTCAATAAATATTATAGTTTTTCAGAGTATATGTCTCAATATCAGCTGGTGAATAAGAGGTCATGTACTGTTATCTATGTAGATTGATTTTTAAAGTATAACTACACATTCAGAAGTTGTAAATCAGTTAGCAAAAGGCATTATTACCTTCTCTTTCTGTTTTTCTCTCTTTACTAAATGTCAAGTCTCTGACTGAACGTTTGATAAAGATGAAAGATTGGGCTGCTGTGCTTGGAGAAGACCTAACAAATGATGATAACTTGGAATTGGAAATGAAGAGTGAATCAGAAAATGGTATGCAGTTGGGTATGAAGTCGTGATTCATCCTCTTTTGCTAAAAATGATAAGTAGCTCTTGTATTTGCTTTTAGTTTCCTATGTGTACCATGTTCTTTATACAATTCTAGTTTGGCACATCTTCTCCATTTGTCTCTAATACTCTGTCCCTCTCACACCGTTCCTTATTGTTAAGCTTCAATTGGGATACAGCTTTTTCAGTAATCTTTCTCCATCTCCTCAGACAGACTTACAGCCTCTTTCCTTCCTGTTCTTTTTATATGTTGTACAAATCCTCATTATAGCAATTTTCACATTGCATCATAATCATTTCAGGGCCTATTTTTCCTGCCATGTCTGCTAATTGGGTGGATGGTGGGTAGTTTGAAAAATGAGTGTTATACAGGTGAATGCCTGAGGATACTTTGTATTAATTAGATGGCTCAGTACTTTAATCTTGGCCACCCCAAATTGTTATCACCGTTGCTGGTTGTGGTCTGGAAACTCAGGCAGGAGTTAGGTTCACTGTAGCTGCTCCCTGTATTTTCAAACCAATTCCTTTGACTTGAAAAGAGAATTTTATGTTGACATGATTATAGATTCATTGGAAGTTGCAAAAAGAGTACAGAAGTGTTTTGTGCATCTTTCACTAGTTTCTCCCCATGGTAGCTCTTCTGACTTTTGTGACCTTTCTCTTTTTTCTCTCTCTACCCCTTACATATTAACACATGTATTAAGGAACAGAAGGTATGATTTTTTAAAAATTTTTCTTTGATGATAGCATTAATGCTTGGAAGAAAATTACAGTCCCATACGGTTGGTTCTGTTTGTACTTTTTTACTTCTGCTTTGTCTTGCAAGAAGCAATTCTTTTTGTAATAGAAAATGCATGCTCGTTTATTGTTATTTTAATTTGGAGTATAATTCCACTTATATTTTATATGCTGAAGGGTCCTAAGAATAGTTGAGACGGTGGACTGTATTGGGTGAATACCAGATTCTTGTTACAAATTTGTTTCTAGAGAGAGTCGTGAAGAACCTGTTTGACAATATTATGGTACTTGCAGTGCTTTTTTGTTTATCTTCTTGGGAGCAGGTTCAAGGCCATTCTGCCTTATTTCAAATTCTTTATTGTAGCAAGAATAGAGATTACAAGGCTCTAGTTGCATGAACTAGTAAAATCATTTGGATGTCTGTTGTGGCATGGCACTATTTTCCCAATTGAATGTTGTTTTTATTTTTTACTATAGATAATCAACCAAAAGGAGCTTTGAAGAAACTGATTCATGCTGCTAAGGTTTGCATTACTATATAAATATAAAGATAGAGAAAAGAAATAGAATTTGGATTAAAGCCATATGTCCTTAGTAACTATTTTAAAAAGTCTGTTTTATAGTTACCATAGAAGTGATTCCAAATTTTCCAAAGTGAGCAGAATTTTCTTTATCAGTTGCTTTTTTCTTTTTATAATAACTTTAGAAATTCATATTGTTATTTTTAGAATTTATCATAATAAAAAATTTTAAGGTCTGCACAAATTTTTTAAGATAAGGAATAAATAAAAAATGTTTAGCATATTTTTTTTCATATTTCTGCCTGAACATTCTTCCTTCTCTGGTCTTAGTATTTTCCTATTCCTGTTGTCCCATATCCGAATTTGAGAAGTAAATGCTTGGTCCATTTTCTTCTGGTTTATCCCTTTTCTTTTCCATCATAGTAGTGGTATCTTGATCTTTACTGATCTATGTGAAGTTGTGGTACTGTAATTTGAAGGTTACTTTAATTAAAACTTATGGGTTGAAGGTAAATAGAATGAAAATAGCCACTTTTTAAGGATGGGACACTGATCTTCTCTACCTCTCTTTTGACATTTACGACTACTAATCACTTTGTTAACTTTTCGAGATGGAAGCTGCATTGTTGGTTATTGCATTCTAGGTGATCATTTTATCAAAGTAATAGAACTTTAAAAGGTTGGAATGATATATTGAGATTTTTTGTTTTTCCTTTTTTGGAATAACTGATTAATGTTGTTTTTTTCCTTTTCCCATTCTCTAAAGTTAAATGCATCTTTAAAAACCTTAGAAGGAGAAAGAAACCAAATTTACATTCAATTATCTGAAGCAGATAAGACAAAGGAAGAGCTTACAGGTAGGATATCTGTATACTTTTAAAGTCTTTCTAAATAAAGGTACTTTTGCAGAAAGGTAGTATTAATTGAATCAGTTATGCAAAGGTCTAATTTGATTGTTTTTTTGACTTTTACTTTTATTTCTAATTTGTGAAAAATTAGTACTAAGTTTTTTGTTGTTGGTAAAGTCCTATCAGTTTCTTCCATATCCATATGAAATAAAAATAATGAAATTATTTATTTTTTAAAGTTAATTTATTTTGAGAGAGGGAGAGAATCCGAAGTAAGCTCCACAGTGTCAGTGTAGAGCCCAACTCGTGGCTCGACCCCACAAACCTGATCATGACCTGAGCCAAAACCAAAAGTCAGACGCTCAACTGACTGGGCCATCTAGGCACCCCTCTCCAATCTTAACTAATGAAATTATTTTAAAAAACATGTAAAACTCTACTTACCTTTGAATTTCAGTGTTGTATGTGTAACATGGTTTTAGATATTAAAAAGTAGTAAATTAAAACTATTAACTTTTATAAGGTCATCCCTATGATCCAGTTTTACCAGATGATATTCAACAGTAATGTCTGTTACGTGACAGTTCTTGGCAATGGCTTAAAGCCTAGGTCGACAGATTTCTTCTGATGTAGATTTAAAAATTTCTGTGGAAAGACCAGGTGTGACATTAAAATCATTTAATGGTAGCATATTTATTTTAAGTTATCCTTTTGATATATACGTTTAATTAATAGATGAATAATTATATACCATTAGAATAAGTAGTATGCCATTACTAAAATTTTAATGTATGTTAGTATGATTTTGTGATTTTGAAACAGAGTAAGTTTTGTCTTGTATTAAGATTTGTGGTGGGGGTACCTGACTGGCTCAGTCAGTAAAGCATGCAACTCTTAACCTCAGGTTGAGTTCAAGCCCCACCTTAGGCATGGAGCCTACTTTAAAAAAAAAAAAAAAAAAAAAAAAAAAAGATTTGTGGTGATGATTCATATACATGTTTTGGGAGATGGCATTTCAATTTTAGAGGAATTCAGAAGGTGGGGTTATGATGTTGGAAGAGAAATGAGGTCTTTTTCAACGTTTTTTATTTATTTCTGGGACAGAGAGAGACAGAGCATGAACGGGGGAGGGGCAGAGAGAGAGGGAGACACAGAATCGGAAACAGGCTCCAGGCTCCGAGCCATCAGCCCAGAGCCTGACGCGGGGCTCGAACTCACGGACCGCGAGATCGTGACCTGGCTGAAGTCGGACGCTTAACCGACCGCGCCACCCAGGCGCCCCAGAGAGAAATGAGGTCTTAAAAACAATTGATGGGGGTACCTGGGTGGCTCAGTCGGTTAAGCATCCAACTTTCACTCGGGTCATGATCTCGTGGTTCGTAGTTCAAGCCCCACATTGGGCTGTGTGCTGACAGTTCGGAGCCTGGAGCCTTCTTTGGATTCTGTGTCTCCCTCTTTCTCTCTGTCCCTCCCCTGCTTGCACTCTCTCTCTCTCTCCTTCAAAATAAATAAACATTAAAAAAAAATTTAACAAAAATAAAAAATAAAAACAATTGATGTACTAATTATATAGCATTCATTATTTAGAATTGTTATTTTTTGTTTTCCTAGATAGTTCTTTTAGGTGGGTTAGCAGTTAACAAGCTAAAACTGGTATTTTTCTCCCCAATCTTTTTTTTTAAGTTTATTTATTTATTTTGAGGTTGGGGAGGGGCAGGGAGAGAGAGAGAATCCCAAGCACTGAGCCCAATGTCGGGCTCAAACCCATGAACCACCAAATCATGATCTGAGCCAAAGTCTGACATTTAACTGAGCCATCCAGGTATCCCTCTCCAATCTTGATCTGGATTAAGCTAGCATGATTTTGTAGGATTTCTTATCAGAAGATCCAAATTTCTGGCCTGACCTGTTACATATATCCAAATTTTGCTTAAAAGGATGGCTGGCTAGAAGTTATTAACTAGTACACTTTTTATGAGATAAAAATAGGTGTTCATCATGTTTAAGTAGTTTCATAGGAAATGTTGAACTAAAATATTTCCCTTCAGAACTCTCATCTCCAAAACTTTCTTGAGAAATTTTACTATTTTTTGGTTTCCTAACTGAAAATTAAATGCTAAAAATAGAATATTGAAGGTTTTGGGAAATCTTGGAGTAAAAAAAAAAAATTATAACAGTTTATATAGTTCTTTAAAATATTAAAAGCATTTAGGTGAACAAAATTCCTTATAAACTTTCTGTTGTTGGAAAGAATTTATGAATAATTTATTATTTTTTGGTAATTTTTATCTTTATAAAATGTGAATGTGCATCTAGAAATATTTACTCCTTTAATTATGATTTTTAAAAATTTTCTATAGAACGTATTAAAAGTCTCCAGACTGAACAAGCATGTTTGCAGTCAGAAAATACACAATTTGAAAACGAGAATCAAAAGCTTCAGCAGAAACTTAAAGTAATGACTGAACTGTATCAAGAAAATGAAATGACACTTCACAGGTAATAAAGATTTTGTTCATATCTCCACTGTATGGCAAGTAAAATAGTTTAATGCATATTCAGCTTATGTGATACTCAGAGCGCTCAATTTATGATTGGGTAATATTTCATCAGTTCATTTTTAAGAAGGTTACTTGATCTTGAAATACTTTTTATTCTGAATCTGACCATTTTTTACTACCTTCCCTACTAGACCCTGATCTAAACCATCATCAGTTAGTGCCTGGTTTATTGTTGTAGCCTCATAAATAGTCTCTTTCCACTCGACCTCCTGCATAGTTGTTTTCAGTGGCATGACCCTTCTGAAGCGTAAAGTATGGGTGTTGTCACAGTCTTGTTTGCAAACTCCCAGGTGCCTTCATATCACAGTAAGAATTTAATCCAAAGCTTTTAGATGGCCTACAAGACTCTGTAAGATCTGACCTTTGTCTACCTCTTTTTTTTTTTTTTTTTGCTGGTTATCTCTTTAATTTTAGCTTATTCATTTTAGTTTTCCTTCATTACCCTCCAGCCACACTGGTCTTGATGATCATTAGTATGCCAAGCGCATCTATACCTCAGGGCCTTTTGTACTTGCTCCTTTTCTTGGACTGGCATTCCCCTGTGTAAGGTTGAATCCTTCATTTCATTTGGATCTAGGTTCATATGTTGCTTCAGAGACTCCTTCCCTGGCTACCCTAACTAAGATAATACCTGCAATTCCCTTATCCCTTATCTTGTTTTATTTTTCTTCATAGCCCTTAAAGTCCTCTGATGATTTATTGGCCTCCCCCCCCCCCAACATTAAATGTCAACTCCGTCAAAAGAGAATTATTTTATTCTCTTTTCTTCGGTATTTCCAGTGCCTAATATTATGTCTTGGTACATGGTAGTTATTCAATAAATGTTTGTTGAGTATATGAATAGATATGATTAGTACCTTTATATATTGGATTGAGAGATTTCTGTGCATGTGTGTACTGATCTCTAAATGCATAGATGCACAAACGACTGTTAAGATATCTATCTGGAGACTCCAGATTTTCAAATACTACTATAGGACATATTTTTCATCATAAAAGGAAATAAAATGTTCCTTGATTTAATTAATATAATTTCAAGCCCCTTTAATGAAAGTTATTACAGTTGATCTTCATCATGTATAGATTCTGTATTTGCAAATTCGCCTACTTGTGTAAACTTTGTATTTAAAAAAAAAATTTTTTTTTTAACGTTTATTTATTTTTGAGACAGAGACAGAGCATGAACGGGGGGAGGGTCAGAGAGAGGGAGACACAGAATCTGAAACAGGCTCCAGGCTCTGAGCTGTCAGCACAGAGCCCGACGCGGGGCTCGAACTCACGGACCGCGGCATCATGACCTGAGCCGAAGTCGGCCACTTAACCGACTGAGCCACCCAGGCACCCCTGTATTTTTTTTTTTTTTTTTTTTTTGAGAGAGCGAAAGCGTGCTTGTGTGCGTATCCATATGGCGGTTAGGCAGAGGGAGAGGGAAAGACTCTTAAGCAGGCTCCATGACCAGCGCAAAGCCTGAGTCACCACTCGATCTCTTGACCATGAGTGGAAATCACGAGTAGGACACTTAACTAAGCCACCCAGGTGCCCCATGAAAACTTATTTTTAATTTTTTAAAAAATTTATTATTGAGAGAGCGAGAGTGTGAGCAGAGGAGGGGCAGAGAGAGAGAGCGAGAGAGACACAGAATCTGAAGCAGGCTCTAGGCTATAAGCAGACAACAAATAGCCTGACGCGGGGCTCAAACTCATGAGCCATGAGATCATGACCTGAACCAATGAAAACTTATTTTTATCCTAAAACCAGTACTCAGGAGCTTTAGTGGTCATTCTCAGACATGCACAGAATAGCAAGAAATTTGAATCTCCCAGTGTGTATGTTCCCAGTCTTCCTTCTTATTTCAGCTCTCATTTTGTAAACAAGTGTCCTTTTCTGCACTATATGTAATGCCACATTTTTGTGCTTTTTGTTGGTGATTTATCTATTTTATTTTATTATTTTATTTATTATTATTTTTTTTGATTTAGCTGTTTTAAAATGATCCCCAGGTATCATGCTAAAATGCTGTTTAGTGTTCCTAAGTGCAAGAAGACTGTGGTGTGTCTTATAGAGACAGCACCTGTGTCAGAGAAACTATGTTCAGCCTGAGTTATAATGCTGTTGGCTGTGAGTTCATTAGTAATGAACCAACAATATATGTTAAATAAGGTATCTTTAAACTGAAAAACAGAACACAGGGTTACATGTTGGTGGGTTGATGAAAATGCTGTGAACAGAGCACCCAGAAACCTAACTCTGTTTCCTTTAAGAGCAATGGTTCAGCATTTGCTAATTTAGGATTTGGGATGACTTTATAGAACATAAGTAGTGGGAATGAGATTCTGTTTTATATATTTGGAAACTGGTAGAAAATACCAACATTCCATTGCCATCAGGATGATGGGGGATTTGTTAAGCTCTGTCATTGCCAGCCTGTATACTTAATTATTCTTTGGAATCCATTAAAAATCAAAAACTTGCTGTTCATCATGAACTTCTGGGCCAGTTGGGACTGCCCAGGATATGAAAGAAAAATAAACTTGACTAAATGGAAGAGCTGTAGAGTGGATGACTCATGGCTTCTTTCAGTAAACTTAGGCATGCACCCTTTTTAGGTTAGGATGAAAGATATTATAAGTAAAATTTGGATACAAATGGGATTATTTTGAGGTGAAAGGAATACTTCTGAGTATACATTTTGAACAAAATAAAAATACATGGTTGATGATAGAATTCTGATGAGGAATATTTAAAATTTCAAAAAAAAAAGGTGTTCTCTGTAGATATTCAAGAGCAAGGATGGGACACTGAATAGAATCCTGTCCCTGTATGTGTTGTTCACATTGTGATTTCATCAATTCATTAATGTGAAATATCTTCAATTTCCCAAAATACTGTGTATTCCATTCTTACATTTAAATTAAAACATTTCATCACTCAAATATTGGAGAGAAGTGAAATAGTATAGCATACAAGTTTGATATGTTGCTTTAGATATGTGAAGTAAGATGTGATTATTTTTTGATCATATCATCAGGCTTCTTTTATAATGCCATTTTCATCATTAATGAATCTATCCAAATTCAAGGGGAGGTTCATAGACTTTACCTCTCTACAGCAGACAATTCTGGCCATTTTTTTAATCTAGGGTTTGTAAAAACACACTTCCTTCCATGTCCAAGCCCATCATACTTTGATGCTTTTTCTGAGGAGATGACTTATTTTCTTCTAACCCTATGAAACGATTGACCTAGGGAGTAATTTCTTAGCAATTGGTAATGTAGTTTATGGAATATAAAACATTTACTGCTACCCTGTAGGATTTCTTCAATAGTTTGTCATGTTCTTCTCCAAAGTTCGTGAAGAAGGGGAGACATTCACATTTAGGACTCCATATGTGTTTTCCTGTGGTGTTCAGTATTTCTTGAGGGACCAGTGTTACTGATGATACCATGTGAAACACAGGGGTAATAGAGTATAATGGAGTCACTACTTGCTAGCTCTATGCCTAGGTTCACTTATTTAGTTTTTCTGTGTTTCCTTTCCCTTCTTATAGAGCTGTTGTGATAATTACATAGGGTAATAATACATGTAAAAGTCTAAGAACAATTTCTGGCACATGCTAATGGCTCAGTAAGTTAGCTGTTTTTATTAAAAGAACTAAAAGTAGTAGATAGGACTACTAGTACTACTTTTATTTACTTTGGGTTCATTATAATTTTTTTTTTAAATGCGTGTAAACTGTCTTAGAAGCTTAATCACTGTGTTAACAACTTAACGACCAATTTAAAAATTATTGAAATTCAGTTTATTACTTGGTGACTTCTTGTCTAATAAATGTCACACTGCTTTATACAAGAAGGCTTGATAAATAATATATAGTCATGATAGTTTTTACTAATATTTACTTTTGATCTTATTTTCATGATAAAAGTCTTATAGAAAACTCTTGAATCTTTTGTGTTAATAGTACTATATTAGACAAGGTGGTTTATAATTTGAGTTTATAATATTAATTTCCACACCAGGAATATTTATGCAGCTACTTTTTTTTTCTTGCATGTGATGTTTTTAGTGGTCTTATGCAAATTGTTTTATGAGAAGCACCAGTTGTGATATTATTAAAAATATATAATTGATTATCTTATGACATACAGTAAAAAACAAAACAAAACACTTTTTGTTTCAAGGAAATTAACAGTAGAGGAAAATTACCGATTAGAGAAAGAGGAGAAACTTTCCAAAGCAGATGAAAAGATCAGTCATGCAGCTGAAGAGCTGGAGACCTATAGGTATTGAATATTTTTTACTCTTTTCTTTTTCAGGGGAGGGTATCCAAAAACCTAATACTAGAAAAAATAATAAGGCAGCTCCCCCAAATAAACCCAAGATATTTGTCATTATTTTTCATTTGTATATCTTGTTTATTCTGCAATTATACAGAAAATATAAAAAGGAGAAATATTTCCCTTTCAGTGTACATGATTTTAAATCTCTCGCATTAAAATAGGGAAATCCTATTTTATGTTAATATCAAGAAATTTATGAATATCCATTAATTTCAAGGTCTTTCCTCTTTGGTTCTAATGGGGAAGAATATATACAATATTAATGAATTTGAGAAGTATGCTTCAAAGAGAAGAGTGAGCCACTTCTGAAGTATTGATAAGTCTAGTTTTTCCCTTGTTCATTTGTCATTAGTTCCGTGGAAATCATAGAAAACCTAGAGAAAATAAGGGGCAAGTTTTAGCAGTATCCCAAATAGTTGTGATATTTAATTTTACATTAGGAAGAGTAAACTTGGATTTTGTCCAAAAGAAGGAATTATCTTATTAGTTGTATAAAGGTAGCAGGTAACATTTTATTTCACAGAGACTTTTAATTTCCTAGAGTTCTGTTAAGATTACAGACATCTGAATAATTCTTCCAAGTGCATGCTTGTTAGTAATAAAAACAAACCAATATACCATATAAATCTTGGCATAACCTTTGGTTTTAGGTAAACCCAAGTAGTAGTACTCTTAAAGCATAATTAATATTAAAATTATATTAGGAAAAAATATGCTACTTTAGAACGTCTTAAAGGTGATTAGTGTGGAGTTCTGGAGTTATTTTTACATTAAACAAAACACTCTAGGTGTTTTAATTAATATTTTCAGTAGACATAGTGTGTTCTGTCATTTCTTAGTACATGTTAATAGTAGAATGATTATTCCTTATAGAAAGCGAGCCAAAGATCTTGAAGAAGAATTGGAGAGAACCATTCATTCTTATCAAGGGCAGGTATATGTGTGTGTGTGTGTGTGTGTGTGTGTGTGTGTGTGTGTGTGTATTAAACAATTCTGATTTGTTCGAATTGGTATCTCTGTTTTGATGCAAGAGTATAGTTACTTGATAGTTGTACCACGTCTCTTGAGGTTTTGCGTGTGGCTGTGGAACATTTATAGGGAGCCAAGTGTTCTGAAATAAAATACTTGTTTGTTTGTTTATTTACTTATTTATTTATTATTAAAAAAAATTATTTTGGGGGAGAGTACAAGCAGGGGAGGGGTAAAGAGAGGGGGACAGGGGATCTGAGGTGGGCTCTGCGCTCACAGGCCAATAGAAGCGAGCCCAATGTGGGGCTGAAACTTGCAAACTGTGAGATCATGACCTGAGCCAAAGTCGGATGCTCCACTGACCCAGCCACAAAGGTGCCCCAAGAGTTTAAAATTGCCACGTTTTAAAATTGTTTAAAATTGGCATGTCTCCTGCTTCTTTGGGAATATGGATTAAGTAAATAAATAAACATATATCAACACTGGAGTCTCGTATTTACTTGGACTAATTATCTCTTAGTCAGCAACTCATTGTAGTTGATTTTTGCATAAAACAAAAATATACTAGACAAAAATTGTCTTTACATTCAGTTTTTGTTTTAAAAATGTGATAGAGTAGTCATGTGTATATGAAAATTGCTTTAATGTTACTGACTTTCAGAGATGCTTGAGTTATTTTCGAGTTTATGAATTGTGTACTAAATCATAGTGGTAGTGTGAGATTTTTTTACCTAAGAAAATCAGTAGTATTTTAATGAATTTCTTTTTCAGATTATCTCCCATGAGAAAAAAGCACATGATAATTGGGTAAGTATTAAATTCTCTTTGTCAGATTGTTCTTTTTTCTAATTTAAATGAGCCGTTTAAAAGATACACTTTCACACCAAAAATTAAGGTAGTGTTAAATAAATTTCTTTTAATTTTGCTGGTAATGAAATTATGTTTTTTATGAACTAAATACTTGGTTATAACAGTTATTCACAAAATCTGATTTTTCCTTCTCTGCTTTTATTTTGCAAGGAGCTTATACTCTTTTGGGGGAGGTGATGTAGTGTTTATGGGTTGTTTTGAGAGCATTGGATTGCCACTAATTTACTTGTGGACAACTTACTTAAAATTACTGGGCCTGTTTACTTGTCTGTAAAACAATAGATTGAACTAAGTGATATCAAAAGCCTCTTCTAGTTGTAAAAGCTTTACAATTCAGTTATCTGATTCTCAGTGTTGAATTACTTGATACACATCAAGAAAAAGATCATCATGAGAAGTGGCATGTCAGTGCTCCAGAAGAACTCTATGAGGAAATGATAAGGATGTGGCTTTTGACTAATTGTGAGAATGATCCATCTAATTTGTAGAACTGTTGTAATAGCTGGCCTTCAGAGGACTTGTCTTTAGGAGTCTTCAAGCAGAGACAGTTTGTGCAATGTGTGAACACATGGGGTCTGGAGTTACCCAGTTTTGGTTGTTATCCTGGTTCCAACACCTGTAACAACAACAATTGTTTCTTTACCTGTTTCTTTACCTGTAAGGTAGACATATCAGTAGTACCTATTTTATAGAGTTATAGTGATGAATAAATAACTCATGTAAGCCTGTTAGGTGCCTGACACGTAGTAAGCACTCAGTGTATGTTAACTCTTACTAGACTCTTGTTACACTGAAGCTTGGGAGATATTTCTTAGTGGTGGATGTTTCTTGGAGTGGAGATTCCTGTATAGGTTGAGAAATTAGACATGTTGAATGTCAAAGCTTTTCCCGTTTCTCAGATTTTGTGTTGAGGGTTCAAGTGAAGATTTGTTAATAAATTAGACTGGGCTTGGAGATGAATTTAGTTTTTTTCATCATTCCCCACCACAGTCAGAATACTAAGATAAAGATTATTTTTTAATGACAGAAGAGACTCATAAATATGGAGAACAAACTGAGGGTTACTGGAGGGGTTGTGGGAGGGGGGATGGGCTAAATGGATAAGGGGCACTAAGGAGTCTACTCCTGAAATCATTGTTGCTCTACATGCTAATTTGGATGTAAATTTAAAAAAATAAAAAATAAAATTAAAAAGAAAAAGATTATTTTTTCATGATGAGAGGAATTGATGTTTGCTAATCTCTTAATGCTCTAGGCACTGTACTTAAAGGCATTTTGTGTATATTACTCATTGAATTCACCCAACAACTCTATAAAATAGATATTATAAGTTGAGTTTTACAGATGGGGAAATAGCCCAAAGTCACATGATCAAAGAATGAAGAATAGAGATTAAAATTCTGACTTTTTAGATTCTAAATCTGTGGCTTCTCTGTTATTATACATTGAATTTCTTGTTTAGTAAATGACCTAGACTTTATGTTAAAATATGCAAAAAATACCCTTAATGTCTTAAAATGAAGATTTTTTTAGATTTTATAAAAGTAATGTATACTCACTAAATAAAAAAAGTTCAGACTATTTACAAAGGATGTACCAAGAAGTAATCAGCAGTATCACTTTAATTTATTCTATACTTTAAGTATATTTAGACATAAATCATGTATATGTTTTAAAATATGAAATTATACTATATATTAGTGTTTTTATGTTCTTTCTTAATATATTATAGATATTTTTCTATGAATATTTTATAATTTATGTAAACCTCTCCCATTTGATAAATGTTTACTTTGTTTCTACTTTTTTACTGTTACAAATAATTTTATAATTTTGGATGTTACTTTTTCCTTTGAGCATTTCTTTGCTCCATCCTATTAGAGTTAATGTTTTCTTCCTTTGAACTCATATAATACTTTGTTTTTATGTGTTCTGTGACAAGTACAATAGTTGTCCTTACCACAGATTTAAGCTTCTTAAGATAGGGGCTTAACACCTGCACTTAATAGAATGCTTTTTTGCATATTTTAAGTAATATCTGAATACAATGTGGTCATTCATTGAAATTATAGTTTTACCTAACCTTTGAAGTGTAAACTTTTTAAAAGCCTGTAATCATTTAGCATCTGTTTTTCTTATATATTTTTTGTAGATTTATCTTTAATATTGATAGCACTATAATCATACTAGGATTTACTTTTTTTGACTTAGTAACTTTGTATTGTTTTGTCTCCTATAATTAAGAGTAAATATGTAATACTATACTGTGTAGAAAACATTTAGAAGTAGTTTTGATTCTGTGTTGTTAAAACACATTGTTAAATGAATGAATTGATATTTTATTAACTAAGATTGTTATTATGTAGTATTGTTTTTGTTAGTACAAAATTGATTATATCATTATATACTAGAAAATGATTTACATTGGAATCTTTTTGATAATGAATGCTAAAATATGGTTAAGCTAGGGTTTTGTTTTGTTTTGTTTTGTTTGTGTGTGTGTATTTAACATACTTTATTCTTTGGCCAGTTAAAGTCAATTCTACTGTGTAGTTCACCATTTTAAATGAATGCATTTGATAGTACAGTTCTTTTAACCTGTAAAAAGTTATGGTTCTAGGTTGAGTTAATTTGCCTTTGTATAATAGATAAGTTTGCCCCAGTGCATTGCGTTAGTTTGTCCAGGTCTGATGCTGCATACACTGCTGCTGTTTAACTAGAGAGTTTACAGAATGACTGGGAAACATATAGTATTACATACAAGTTTAATCTTTGCCCACAAACTATTTAGGAATATTGTATGTTCTTAATGTTTATTATAAGTGTAAGTTTTTTTCCCATAGCATACATACTCTGATTTTCTAATTTTTTTTTTTAAGTTTATTTACTTGTTTTTGAGAGTGCTTGTGCATGGGCGGGAGAGGGGCAGAGAGAGTGGGAGAGAGAATCCTGAGTAGGTGTTGCGATGTCAGCACAGAGCCCGATGCAGGGTTGCATCTCACACACTGTGAGATCATGACCAGAGCCGAAATCAAGAGTCAGATAGATGCTTAACCAACTGAGCCACCCAGGCACCCCAAATCTTTTATTAAATAAAAGTATTACTAAACCAATGTAAAAGCTTATGGGAATGGGAATATGATCTTAACAAACAGACTGCATGCTTTGGGTATATTCAGCGATTTAAAAAAATGGCCTGTACAGGCATGTTGTGAAACTGTTTTAGATCTTTATGGTTTCACAGAATTATAGTGATTTCTCTTCAGAGTTGGTTATCTGCTTTTATAGCCAGAGTACCTGTGCATAATGATTCTGAGTCTCCATTCCCATCACCCTAAGCTTGGGTCCTCTTACATTGCTTCTGTCATGTTATTTGGATATTGACAGCACCAAATAGTGCTAATTCTTGCCTTCACATCTAGATAACCGCATTTATTGGCAAGTACATGATCAAACTCCAGCCTTAGACTCATGTCTTTTGGTTATAGGAAACTCATTTCCTTTAAAAAAAATTCTGTAAGTTAAAAATTTTTTACATTGAGTTTACTGAAATGCATTCTAATGTGTTGTGATATGTGTGAATGCTTATCTTCCATTTTACATTGGTATAAGTGTTATTTTAAAAACGTATTTAAAAAAATGAAAATGTATTGTTTTCTTTAAGTTGGCAGCTCGGACTGCTGAAAGAAATCTTAATGATTTAAGGAAAGAAAATGCTCACAGTAGACAAAAGTAAGTATCTTAGTGGGAACACTTTAAGCTTTAGTTATTACTTTATTTTTAGTTGTATTTTATTTATTATATAATATTTTTGTAGGGACAAACAAACTTGCAGTGAATCCAACATACCTAGTGGTGAAATATTTATTAGTTTTATTATAAGGTACTAGATTTTTTGTTTGAAACATTTGTCTTAGGTTACTTTAAGAGAAGTAAATTGTTTACATGTTCTTCTGTAAAAAGCATAACTTAAAAAAATTTTTTTTCATGTGTATTTATTTGAGAGAGAGAGAGAGCGCATGTGAGCAGGGGCAGGCAGAGAGAGAGAGAGAGAGAGAGAGAGAGAGAGAGAGAGAAAGAATCCCAAGCAGCAGTGCAGAGCCCAACACCGTGCTCGATCTCACCAACTATGAGATCGTGACCTCAGCTGAAATCAGGAGTTGGCGGCTTAACCAACTGAGCCACCCAGGCACTGCCCCGCCACCCCAGTTTTTTTTTTTTTTTTAAACTAGAGTAGGAAGAAGGCAATTACAAGGGATGGAAAGAGAAAAGATAGATCTCTGATGTGGTAATTCTCAGAGTACTGGCATCTTTTAGTAGATATGGGTAGAATCCATTTTTATTATTTCTTTCATTCTCTTGTTTTATTATATTGGGCGACATTGCCATGCAATAATAAAATGAAAGAATAAAAGCTTACAATGTATGATGGAAGGGAAGAATAAATGCTTTTCTAGGAGCAAACATCTCTTCCCAGGTGTTCTAATTTCTTGCCAGAATGTACCATTAACATTATTCCATGATTCCATTATTCTTTTTGCTTGTCTTTTCTACTTTGAAATTAAAACTGCATGATTAAATGTTCTGTGTCAGATCTTATGATCAAGAACTAGAAATAAGATTCTTTTAAAATGTCACAATTTTAAGATAAAAGGTTTAGGAATAAAATAGTAGGATGAGTTCACTGGATTCCTATTTTGTGTTGTGATTAGAATCATTTGGGTAACATTACAATGGAAAGCAGGTGAGATGCAGAGGTAGGAACCCTGTGTTTTAATCCTGTTACTTTAATTTTGAATAAATCATGTAAACTTTTAGCTCAGTTTCCTTACTTGTAAATTGATACATTAGAACTGGTTGACCTTGGAAAGCCCTGCTATTTCTAAAATTTGGATTCTGTGTAATAGTATTCACTGAAGTCTAGTTGTCTAGTTTTGAACACAGAACAAAACAAAGTGATTTCAAACCTCAATAAAATGTCACTATCACTAGGCAGAAAGAACCCTGTTACCTGTTATGGAAAGGTGTTTTGGTCAGAATATTTATTTATTTATTTATTTTGTTTTGTTTCTTAATTTTAATTACAGTGTAGTTAATACACAGTGTTATATTTCAGGTGTATGATTTAGTGATTCAACAATTCCATTTATTACTGGTCAGAATAATTTTAAAAGATTTGTTTCTTCTGTGTAAATATTGAGATAGTGAAGAGATCCTTGTACTTGGAAGAGGCATTTTTCTTGAAATGTGGGTGCTTTTCTTAGATGAGTAACTTAGAGATGTTTGTTCTTTATTTGCAGATTAACTGAAACAGAGTTTAAATTTGAACTTTTAGAAAAAGATCCTTATGCACTTGATGTTCCAAATACAGCATTTGGCAGAGGTAGTCTTTTTTTTTTTTTAAACCCTCATTTAAAATACATATATATGTATATATTGCACATATCTTTTATATTAGTGTAAATTAATACTACTATTTATAAATATTTTAGATTTTGGAGCCAGGATTCTAATCTGAGTTCTATCATAATCTCCCAAGTTTCTGAGTTTTGTTACCCTGGGAATAATGTAAATAATTGCTGCCTTTATTTCTTAGTGGGCTTTTGTAAGATGATGTATATTTAGCACATTGAGCTCTTTGAAAAGCAAAGTGAAAGGCATGTAGTAAGGTACTCAATATTTCTTGGGAGAATGAGTAAGGAGTACTTAAAGGGAATAACATTGTGACTGTTTATATATCCACTAATCATTGGGATTTGCTTGAATTATAAAAACAAGATTTAAAACAGATGTTTTTAATTATTTAAAAGTATCAATTAAGAAGGTGGGAAAACATTAATAATCTGAGATTTGATTGCTTTAATTACTTCCAAGAGAGGACCAGGTCTTTGGAAGATGTATTTAATATTTTTGTCTATTCATTAATGAGTTAGCATCTTTTATGATCTCATACTGTTCCAAGTAGTTTAAATTTTTCAAAATAATTTTTGGTTGAATTGGAATTAAGCATCTAAGGCAGGGAAAATAAACCTAACTTTATATAGGTGGAATCCCATTTTAATAACCATTTCAAAGTTATAAAAATCACTTTTGAGAGTCTAATTTCATTAAAATGAAAATCTGTTTTTACATTACAAAATAACAGGTTATTAATTTCAAATAGTAACAAAGGTTGGAGTGGGGGGCAATTATACAGAAGGAATTCTTGACTGAACGTAATGCAGAAGTCTCGTAAAGATTAAATAATGCTTTGATCGTTTGTTGTAATTGCATTTGACTGTTATATAAGCTACATAATAAAATTTAACATATTTAAAAAGTATTATTTTGGTGGTATTTAAGTTCGCTTTCTGATGTTGATTTTAGATCTTTGGAAGCATAATCATTACTTGGGAGTGGTGAAGTTTGTAAAATGATAGGGCTCCTGGTTATATGGTTTAGAAAGTGATTTATTTGATAAATAAGTATATGTAAACTGAATTTTCAGTGGTAATGAATCAAAAGTTGTTTCTGATGCTTCAGAGGATTTTGCATTTCTATTTTGAAAAATCTGAACTTCACCCAAATAATTCATGGCTCAACATGGCCTAGCCTATCTGGCCCTAATTTCAACTGAGCCCTTCCATATTACAACTCTTATCAGCTGAAATGTCTGGAAGCATACTGCCATTAAAAGCAAAACCAAACAAACTTCATGGCCCCCAAATCCTCTCATAGTTCTAAAATATCACCAGTATCCTTTGCTTAATATTGTATGGTTACTTAAGTGTATTATTACCAAGAGAATAATATTTTTCTTGACTACAGTGTCCACTTGGTAGACAGACTTTAAACCACAGGGTTCCATATTTAATTCTATCCCGTATTAATAAAACCCAGAGCATGCTAAGTGTTTAGGATGTGGATTAAACTTAAATTGACAATAGGGTGACTTGATGGAAATTGTTGAAATGGGATTCTAATCTATAGTGTAGCTAACTGAAACTATGAATTTAAATATGCTGTTTTAATTATTCCAGAGCATTCCCCATATGGTCCCTCACCATTGGGTCGACCTTCATCTGAAACGAGAGCTTTTCTCTCCCCTCCAACTTTGTTGGAGGGTCCACTCAGACTCTCACCTTTGCTTCCAGGGGGAGGAGGAAGAGGTATATTGTTTAAACATCTTTATTACTCTAGATTTCTTCCTTACTTTATATTTTCATCTCAACTTATCTTTAAAATGATCTTTAAAATAAATCTTTGGAAAATACAGGCATTCCTTGCACTTATTGTGGGTTATTTTTGTTTGGAAAAGGAGCTCTATGACATGTAATTTTAATATATTTTTCTCTTAGAAACAGGTATAGTAGGTTATGTTTTGGTCAAGCCCTTAATCTTTTTAGATATTTGACTTCTTAAAAACTATATATTATACTACATAATACAACACTTTATAAAGAATACATGAAATATGATAACAATATAACCTAGCATAAAATTGTATTTTAACAAAACATTATTAAAATGTAGAATTTCTAAAATCTTTTTTTACTTCATTATCATGATCTTTTTATTTTAGAAAATCAGAAAGTAAAAGAAAGAACCTTCTTTTTAGAGTGGAGTAATACAGAAGTACTATCTTGAGTACTTCTCAAGAAGAGTTTTGATGGGAGCCTTAAGGGAGACGGAAATGATTTGTTTAATACTTTGAGAAACTGACCCAAGATTGCTTTGTTACCCTGTATGGGGTTTTGCAAATTTTAGCAGCTACTTCAAGCCTATGCATTAGCTCTTGGTCTTTCTCCATTTACTTCATCAGCGCTCATCCTGGCGTTACCTGTGTGCCTGGAGTTTTCCTGTTTTGATTTCTCACCTCACTTTGTCAAGTTGCTTTAAAATTTTCCCTTGAATTGTGGCAAAATTAAAAGGTAAACAGTGCTGTTCATTCCCAAGTCAAAAGTCTTAGGTTTTTAGCCCCAAATCTGTGTTGTATAAGAGCTAATAACATTCTTCATCAGTGTTGTGTCTCTATTCCCCCCTTTTTATCAGTGAATCTAGCATGTTGAGTCTGAGGTAGGAACAGAAAGTAATGAGACTAAATAAAAACACCAAACTAAATCCAACTTCTCACAGCTTATATACTCAAATGGATACTACTTACCAAAAATAGTCTCTCAGGGATGCTGTCCTGTTCTGTTGAAACTGCCATTTTAAATATTTTTGGAGCTCTTTCTTTGGGATTCCCTTCAAAGAATGAGAAAATAAAATTTCTATGGGTTATGGGATATTCTCCCTTTACCCATTTCCTATTTACGTCTTTGTATCCTCAGTTTGGTATACTTCCCATTGGTCCCTCCCACTTCCCAGTCCCACTGCTGATTGGACCCACAGCCTGGGGATATTTCAGAGAGAACTTTTGCTTGTGTTGGCTTTGAACTGAAAACTCCTAGGGAAAGAGTGAGTTGCAGACTGACACTTGGAGCCCTGGGAGACCTTTCCTTTGAGCATTTGAGGAAGGAGACTAATTTTGAAATTCACATGTGTGCCCTCAAATCCATTTTCCCCCTGTTTTTTTGACCTATATTAAGAAATATATTTTATATCATGTCACATTATATGCCAACATAAATGTAATAGAAGCCATTTACATGAAGTAGTACTACCCTTACAATTTTTGACGCTTTCTGGTATTTTGTGTTCATTTCTGTTCCATTTCATTTAAAAAAGTTGCTCATTAAGACTAATTTCATGCACCATGATGGTTTGCAGCCAGCAATCTGAAAAACAGTTCCCTAGAAATAAAGGTATAATTGGCTAAATTGCAAATGTGAATCACTAGAAGTTGAATGACATAAGTCAAGGATTGCTTGTAGTCAATTGGATATTTGTAATAAGTAAGAATTACCTTTGATTTCTCCTCTCCTATTTAAATTACTTTCCTCTCCTTTTTATTACTGTTGAGAAATGATGTGTTTAGATTATTTGCAAGGGTGTTTTACTGTTTGTTAGAAGAGCTACAGAAGTTTTAGGTAAGTTATTAGTAGGTCTTAAAAGAGTTGCTTTGGAGTAAAAGTTACTATGACTCACTGAAGAAGGGTGAATAGTGCCCTTTTCCTTCCTTTTATTATCTTTTTAAATTTGAAAGTTTGAATGAGATATATGTTTGAATCAGATGGAACATAAGGAAAATAATTTTTTAGAGTAAATTTCATGTAACTTTTAGTCTGAATGAAAATTTTAACCTTTAGCATTTTTAAGTTTGTAATTTTTTCCCTGGTAGTCGGTTGGTTGGCCTGTATTTTGGTCTTCTGAAAGGAAGCAATCAAGAGAAGGTCTTTGAATGTCTTCTTTAAAGATCTGTGCTTCACACTAGATGAACTCAGCCTAATTGATGCACATTTTTTTTCTAGTTTAATTTTCTGCTTTCCTAGCCTTTTTCTTCTAATGACCTTATTAGAAGGATGAACAAGCTGGAAAGAAAGATTTGGGGAATATACAACTATGAGGAAAAGAGATAGCTGACTTACTTTCAGAATATAAAAGTCAGTTTACCTCCTGACTGTACAAAAGAGAGCAGATAAAATTTTTTTTAAAGATTATTATGTATTTTTTAAAAAAGATTCTTATATTGATTTGTACAAGTTACCAAGAAAAGTTGAATTAGTTTTAGTCTCTTAAAGGTGTACTGAACTGTGGAGACATTTTAGAAAGATTTCTATTAAATTTTTAAAAAAAAATCTATTCCTTAGAAGGTTAAAAAGAAAAAAGCTTTTGTTTTCTGGGCAATATAGTTTTGAGAAGACCGCATTCCCCCCTCAGTGACAGATAAATGAAGTACTAACATATTTTGTTATTTAATGTTAAAAAAATTTTTGTATTTGTTTTTTCCATTTTAATTAAATATGTGATATTAATTGAGGTACTGTGTTTTTTGTGGTCATAAGAAGGGAACTTTATAATGATGGTCTTTCTTTATAAATATAAGCATGCCAGATTTCCTTACCCAAATGAGTGTTACCTTGTTCAAAGTATTTATTCCAACAGTGCTGTTGTTTTTGAAACTTTTGTTTTAGACTTGCCTTCAGAGTTGTGAGCTCTTTTTGAAGGTGAATTTGATATTCAGAAATTGCTAAAAGCCCTTTAAAGCCAAATTTATCTGGTGGGTATAAAGTTTGTAGTCAGACTGGTTAAAATCATTTTCGGACAGAAGTAGAATCCTGTTTCAGCATTGAGATGCGATTTCTTGAGTGTCTCTTAAGTTAATCCAAGTACATTTCTAAAAGAGTTGTTCTAAAAATACTTTGAATAGTTGTAGAATTATTGAAATAGGTATATAACCTCTAAGATGACTGTGTTAAAAGAATCATGCTCTTTTTGACTATTGGCATATTAGTGTAAGCAACAAAAACCTCATAATTATTTTATTCCATCTGATATAGAGGTCTTTACTTTGTAATTCACTTCATACTTTTATTTTTCAGAGTTAGTATTTATAATTTATAATTTAGCCACTGATTTTCTATGTAAGTGATGATGGTGGTAACATTTATAAATGACTTTTGTAGGCAATTATTTGTTTATACACATGGCAAGATTATTTTTTCTTCATTGTCCTAGGCTTTGGTAGGATGGAATTACAGTCTAATATGTCTTAGGGAAACTTCGTTGGAATCTGATTGTTTTCACTTTTTAAAAGCTGCCTGGATTTCATTTGATGATAGGTCTTATAATACTTTTTTAGATAAAACAGAATTGTAATTTTTTCTTTAATTAGGCTCAAGAGGCCCAGGGAATCCTCTGGACCATCAGAATACCAATGAAAGAGGAGAATCAAGCTGTGATAGGTTAACTGATGCCCATAGAGCACCTTCTGACACTGGGTCCCTTTCACCTCCATGGGAGCAGGATCGTAGGATGATGATCCCTCCATCAGGTATGGAGAGAGTGTAATTATTTATATTTCAAAGGTAAGCAGTATATGAAACACAGAAGAATGGAAGAAAAGAGGAGTACATGTATGTCCTGTTTTAAGAAAAACTGATACATATTGGAAAACAATAACAACACAAATTTCTAACCATAATAATTAGGGGTAGTTGTTCATGTTACAGAAAGCTGCTTTGTTTCCCTCCCAACCCTCTCATGGAATATCTTTATTATTTTTATTGCTCATAGAAGTAATACATGTTTATTTTAGAAAGTCCAAACAATGAAGAAATGTGTAATTAGGAAAGTGAAAAAAATCTCCCTCATCATCTTAGCATGCTTTTCCAGGTATTTAGTTTTATATATTTTAGGGATTTTTTTTTTTTTTTTTTGGTATATGTTCATAAACATAAATAGAAAAATTCCCTCATCACTTCTGTGCAATTACACTATTCACCTTCTTGTAATTGTGTTTCTTCATTAAACAGTATACCTTAGATTAACTGCTAAAATAAATATATTTACTGGAAGAGTCACAGCAGAATATCCTGAAGGAAGGCAATAACTGCTATTCTTTTAATAGCTCTTACTCTCCCAACGAATGTATTTAAAATTTTTTAGTTTGCTAAACTTTTATGCAGTGTTTCAGGGACACCTCTTATGTGAAGTGAGCTATGCCTGCTTTGTATAAATTTAAAAAAACATACTACTTCAGATTCCTTCCTGAGGAGTTGGAGAGAGTAAGAATATCATGGTAAAATAACTTTAATTCCAAGAATCAGCTCTTGCTGTAGTAGTAGTGTGTATATGTTCTAAGAAATGGTGGCTCCCACGGAGCCTGAGTGGCTCAGTTGATTGGGTGTCTGATTCTTGATTTAGGCTCGGGTCATGATCCCAGGGTTGTAGGATCAAGCCCCATGTCAGGCTCTGCTCTGAGTGTGGAACCTGCTTAAGACTCTCTCTCTCTCTCTCTCTCTCTCTCTCTCTCTCTCTTTCTCTTTCTCTCTCTCCCTCTACCTCTTTCCCCTGCTTGCACGCTCTGTCTCTCAAAAAAAAAAGAATCTTTTAGGGGAGTGGCATAGAACATCTTTCAAAGATTATTTCTTGACTTTAACATTCACTAAAAAGTTTTGCTATGATAAAAATAAAGATAATAAACTACAGCCCCTTTCTCTAAGAACTTGATTGCAAGATTTTGGTGGATTATCATATCGCTACATCTGTATAGAGAACTTTCCTTTGAGAATTTACAAGCTATTAATACCAAGAATCCCTGTCACATGCGCTAACTCTCCAAGTAAAATCTGGTGTAGTGGTTTTCAAAGTTGGCTTACCTTCCAGAAGTAGCCTAAGAAACTTCAGGGAAAATGCAGATATATCTGGGTCCCCCTTCAGATCAGACCTTTGGAACATGAACTTCAGAGGTAAGGCCTATATTTCTAAAATACTCCCTTGGAGGTTCTGAGGAATAGCTAAATCTAAAAAACCACTAATCCATATAAAACCATTGCCCTTATTATATGGAAAGAGCACGCAGTCCTCCAAGAGATTAGTTGGCAGTCTTAGGTTAAAGTACCTAGGTAGATAGCTGAGACTAGAACTCAGTATTGACTTTGTTATTGTTCATTCATAAAATCAGAAAATTTTTTACATGTCCTTTAAAAATTGCCTGAAGCCTGTAATTTTAGACTTTTGGTATTATCTCATAGATCCCTAAGTCTCTTTTAATTTTGTTTCCAGTTTTTTTTCTCTTCTTTTGAAAGTTGAATAATTTCTATTGATCTGTCTTTAAGTTTACTGACTCTTCTTTCTGTCATCTCCATTCTATTAATATTTTTTAATTAAAAAAATTTATTTTTTTTTATTTTGCTATTAATATATATTAAACCTATCCAGGAAAAGTTTTACTTTATTTTATTTTATTTAAAACATTTTTTTAATGTTTATTTCTGAGAGAGAGCGAGCACGCGCGAGAGAGTGTGAGCGGGGGAGGGGCAGAGAGAGAGGGAGACACAGAATCCGAAGCCGGCTCCAGGCTCTGAGCTGTCAGCACAGAGCTTGACGCAGGGCTCGAATTCATGAACTGTGAGATCATGACCTGAGCCGATGTTGGAGGCTTAACCGACTGAGCCATCCAAATGCCCTGTGGAAAAGTTTTATTTTAGATATTGTATTTTTCAGTTTTAGAATTTTCATTTTTTTAATACTTTTACTGTCTGCTGAGATTTCTTATCTTTTTATTCATTGTAAGCATTTTTTAAATGTCATGAGCATAATTTTATAGTAGCTGCTTTGAAGACAAATGATCATTCTGACATGAGGGTCATCTTTTTAGTTTAAAAAACACTCATCTTAAAAAATGGCAACTGGAATAACTGAATTTCTGAGGAATATAGATTCTGTAGTTATCTGATATTTTCTATAATGTAGTCCTATGAAGCATGCTTTGTAAATTTCATATATTTCCTTAACATGTTAGAACTTGGCAAGAATTAAAAAAATTTTTTTTGATTTAAGACAAGTAAGCAGAAATATATAAGATTCTATAATTCTAAGGAATCATTTGTTTTTGTACTGTTAAATACTTTGAAGAGGGGATATAGGGAGCAAATAGAAACAAAAAAAAACGACTTAAGCCCTAACGTATTACTAATTACATTGATTGTAAATTGTCTAACATCAGCAGTTAAAAGACAAATTGGTAGAATGAATTAAAAAACAAACCATGACTCAACTATTTTCTGAGTACAAAACTCATTCAAATATAGTAGTATAAGTAGATAGGTTGAAAGTAAAAGGATGGGAAAAGGTAATACTATGCAAATATTAATCAGAAGACAGCAGGAATGGTTATTATTATCATCAGATAAAGTAAACTTAAAAGCAAAGAAAATTACCAGAGACAGAAAAACATCACATAATGATAAAAAGCATCAAGAAGACATAGCAAATGCAAATTTCTGTATAGCAAGCAAGAGAGCTACAAAATATGTGAAGTAAAAAGTGATAGAACTGAAAGGAGAAACGTAAATGTACCATTATAGTTGAAGGCTTCAGTATCTCTCTTTACAGTTGGTAGAACAACTAGACAATTTGGCAAGGATATACAAGAACTGAATAATACTGTTAACCAATAGGATCTAATCTACATTTATAGAATACACCACCCAATAGCAGCAGAATATACATGCTTTCCAAGCCCCAAAGGAACATTTCCTAAGATAAATCATATCCTGGGCCATGAAACAAACAAATTGAAAATAATTGAAATTATATACGGTATTCTGTGTTTACAGTGGAATCAAACTAGAAATAACTGTTGATGCATGAACAATTTGGATAAATTTCAAGGGCACTATGTTGAATGAAGACAATCTCTGAAGGTCAGCTACTGTATAATTGCATATATATCACATTTTCGAACTGACAAAATGATAGAAATGGAAAACAGATTAGGGGTTTGCCATGGGTTAGAGATAGTAAGGGAAGGTGTGTGGATGAGACTATAAAGGGTAGCATGAGGGAGACCTTTCTGGTGATGGAATAGTTCAGTATCTTGAGTGTGGTGGTGATGACACACATGTACACATGTGATAAGTTGGCATGAACTATATACTTGCATTGTATTAGTGTTAGTTTCCTGGTTATTATATTGCACACTAGTTACGGAAGATTGGGGGAAATGGGCTAAAGGGTGTGTAGGACTTCTCTGTATTATTATTTTTTTTTCCCTCTGTATTATTTTTGCAACTTTCTGGGAATCCTTATTTTAAAATCAAAAGTAGGGGTGCCTGGGTGGCGCAGTCGGTTAAGCGTCCGACTTCAGCCAGGTCACGATCTCGCGGTCTGTGAGTTCGAGCCCCGCGTCAGGCTCTGGGCTGATGGCTCGGAGCCTGGAGCCTGTTTCCGATTCTGTGTCTCCCTCTCTCTCTGTCCCTCCCCTGTTCATGCTCTGTCTCTCTCTGTCCCAAAAATAAATAAATAAACGTTGAAAAAAAAAATTAAAATCAAAAGTAAAAATGAAATCCTTTTTATTGGATACAGTACATATACAGGAAGTGCAAGTATTCTTTAGCATATAACTTGGTGGTCTTTTCATAATTGGAGCACATTTGTATAACTAGCATTCAGATCAAGGCTGTTTTCAGTTCATTTTTCTTCATCTTAGGAACTTAGAAATCTTTTCAATTTTGCAGGAAAAAAATGTTATTGATGGATAATATAAATAAGTTAACATTCACATATCATATAATAATTCGATTAGAGTTTTAACAAGAATATGTTCTAAAGAACTCACCCATTACAAGTTCATTTTTTTTTTTTTTTTTTTTTAAGTTTATTTATTTTGAGAGAGGGACAGAGAAAGAGCAAGAGAGTGCAGGAGCAGGAGAGGGGCAGAGAGAGAGGGAGAGAGAGAATCCCAAGCAGGCTCCACACTCTACTTGTGGGGCCTGTTCCAGGACCTGATGCAGGACTGGTGGTGGGGCTGGAGGCGGGCTTGACACAGGGCTTGACATGGGGCTTGGTCTCACGAACCATGAGATCATAACCTAAGCCGAAATCAAGAGTTGGATTGGATGCTTAACTGACTGAGCCACTCAGGTACCCCTGTAAGTTCTTAATAAATAAGAATTTATGCAACAGAAATTTAACCAACGTGACTTACTTGACTCAGTGCTTTGCTCCATAAGAAATGGAGCTTCATTCTTTGAGTCTCTCATTCTTGTTGCTGAAGTACAGGAGTAGAAAAGCAAAAACATGCTTTTTTAAATCTCTCTGAGTCAGAACAGCTAACATTTGATTGACCAAAGCAAGTCACATGACATAATTTAGAATCAGTGGGCAGGAAATATATTCTGCCTCTTGAAGACAAAGGTATAAGGATGGTGAAGAATTGAGATCATGAATGCAGTATATCAGAGGGATTATACTTTTACAATGTGTTTTCACTTGTATAACTATATGTAAAAAATGTATTTGTATACTATAATATCTTAGATTTTAAAATTACTCTTTAAAATTTTTTTAAAATGTTTATTTTTGAGAGAGAGAGAAAGCAGAGTGTGAGCAGGGGCAGGAGGGGCAGAGAGAGAGAGATAGGGAGACATAGACCTCGAAGCAGGCTTCAGGCTCTGAGCTGTCAGCACAGAGCCCGACCTGGGGCTCAAACTCACAAACTGTGAGATCATGACCTGAGCTGAAGTTGGACGCTTAACCGACTGAGCCACCCAGGTGCCCCTAAAATTACTCTTTAGAAGAAAGAAGTAATGTATTTTTTTGGTTAGTTTTTCTAATAAATGGTTCCTAAGTAATTGCCTTGCTTTCTTTGCACTTGTTCTTTTTTTTTTTTTTTTTACAAAACAGTAATAATTTAAGTGAGTTTTTAGAAAATCTTAAAATACTGTCTTTTAACTAACATTTAGCATTTACCATTATGTTTTAAGAGTCATGAATCTTAAAATATTCTTGTATCTTATATAAATTATGATTAGTGACATGTTTCAACAGTATTAGTAGCAAATAATTCAAATAAGAAAACTAATGCTGCTAGACTTTAAATGATACCTTTTTGACCATGAAGGAACAAATCTGCAGAAACCTTGGCTTTTAGCCTTTTAAATAATTCTTGCAAATTATACCACAAAGAAGTTACAGTTAATTTCTACTGCAGGTATTAATCAGAGTAATGATTTGTCATACATAAATGAATCTAGTAAGAATCCAACAAGAAAGGTATTACTTATGTCTAAGTTCATATAAATATTTTTGGTAGTATTTTAGCTGAGAAAAAAGTAAGAAAACCACAGATACTTTAATGAAACAAAGTTTTAGTTTTTTTTCATGTTTTTATTCCTTGGTTTTCTTGATCTCTCAGTGCTCCTTTTGATTTTAGTGCACTAATTTCAATATCCTTATACTCCTATAACTGGCCACACAGCCTCCTTTTCCATCAGGAAGAAGTAATAGAGAAGAATGAAGAATCTTAATTCTTTGCTAGAATAGACAGATGTAAATTAAAGGAGGATTATGTCACTTCCCCTCCTTTTTTAAAGCTTTAATATTTTTAGAGTTTCTGTTAAAAGAGCAAGAAGTATGTATGTAGCTTCTCTTATTTTTGTCATTGCTTATCTTTTACTAGTTTGGATAAGATATGTGAGGGGTAGCAAAGAGATTTAGCAGCTCTACCTTGATAGTATTATGAATTAAGTCTGGTCTTCAGCCTTGGATGTTTAAAAACATGCTTTATCTCTTGAAGAGCTGAATAAGATACATACAGCCAAATTGAGGATGATAGTTTTAAATTTTACCTTGAGAAACAAAAGCAGCATAAAGCCAACTTTAGATAGCATTAGAAGTGCAGGCATAGATTTTTACTTTACTGGCTCTAATTTGTAAACTTTTATGCAGATAATTGTTCTTCATGGCGAACATTCTTTTATACAAGATTCACTTGATGAAATAAGAGTTGGTCTTAAGTTAGGCCCATTTTGATCTTCTTGTTGAGATTTTGGAGTCTTCATATACTTAATAAGGTGTCCTAACAGCTTCAATGATGCTTTTATCCTCTTAGGGAATGGTATTTGCTTAAAAGTTGTTTCTACATTTTTGGGCTACCTCTTGTTTTGGAGTTTATATCTCCTGTATCACTATCACTTCTTGTAATGATCCTATATAAATTCTAATGATTCGTATTGGTTGTGTTTGGTAGACAGGTTACTGCTATACATGTTTAACTCTAAAAATCTTTAATTTTCCAATCTTTATGAAGAGAGTAGATTGAGGAGCGAGCAGGATGTGGGGAGAAATGTAGACGATGTTTTGAAAAATTTTGCTTTTTTTTTTTTTAAATTTTTTTAATGTTTATCTTTATTTTTGAGACAGAGGACAGAGCATGAGCAGGGGAGAGGCAGAGAGAGAGGGAAACACAGAACTCGAAGCAGGCTCCAGGCTCTGAGCTGTCAGCTCAGAGCCCGACGCAGGGCTCGAACTCGACAACTGCGAGATCATGACCCGAGCTGAAGTTGGATGCTCAACTGACTGAGCCACCCAGGCGCACCAAAAAATTTTGCTTTCAATAAAAGCGAGAGATGAAATGGTAGCTGGGAGGGAGAGTTTTTCTTTTTTTTAAGATGGAAAATATTGCAACATTTATTTACTGATGGGAATAATGCAAGGTAGAAAGTGAAATTGATGATGTATGGGAGAGAGTATAATTATAAAAGTGAAACACTTGAGTGGTAAACAGAAAAGATGGGATCCAGAGTGTAAGTGAGAAATTAGATAGGAGCTAAGTCACTTTATTCATTTGAAAAAGAAGGAAGGCACAAGTAGGTACAGATGTAGAGACTGGGTAAGGGTGAGTGAAGCTGTCTAGTTCCATCAGTTCTTGGTGTGGCAAGATCATTAACTTGGGATGAGAGGAGGGAGTTGTCAGAGATTTGAAGAGAGAGAAAAAGATACACAATAGCCATTTAGTAGAGTGAAGGAACTCAAACTTCACTGGGGTGTAGTATGATTACAGGGCAGTGTTGAGTATCTATTTGAAATTTATGGTCACAAATTTGAATGAGACCAGTCACTATTATGCTTTAATATGGTTTATAAATATAAAAAGTTTAATTTCTCATGTAGTTACTTTGGATGCTTATTTTGCACCAGTTATTAAGTGTTTTTTATTGATTGTTCTAACACTCAGGAGTGTTACTCCTGTTTTATGGAAAAAGGAACAAAAGCAAAGATAATGTAAAATCTTGCCTATTACCTTCTAAAATTGCATGTTAATATTTGCTTCAGGTGTGTGTGTGTGTGTGTGTGTGTGTGTGTGTGAGAGAGAGAGAGAGAGAGAGAGAGGGAGAGAGAGAACATGTAAATAAAACATATAAAGAAAAAAATAGCACACTATATTAATGAGTTTATTCTACTTCCTTTCCTGGAGCCATTACTATCCTTCTTTCCCAGAGGTGACTACTCATGCATTTAGTGTGTGTAAACTTACAGACCATATATAATTAAAAAAAAAAGTCCTTTTCTATTTTATCAAGTTTTTTATCAACATTATGTTCTTGATTTCTTTCTATTTTAATATAAAGTTTATTACCTTAATTACTATATAGTATTTCTGTTTATAAATATACCACAATGTATTTATCCAGTGTTCTTTGATGAGCATTTAGGGTGTTTCCAGTGTTTCGCTGTTAGTAACAATGCTGCAGTTAACACCCCTTGCATATATGTTATTTAGAGATGAGCTGAAGAAATGAAATTACTGAGTAATAGAATAAGCATATTTTCCTTTCCTTTCCTTTCCTTTCTTTTCTTTGTTATTTTAGAGAGAGCGAGAGAGAGAGAGAGCGAGCATGAGCAGGAGAGAGGGAGGGAGAGAGAATCATTTTTTAAAATGTTTATTTATTTTAGAGAGAAAGAATGTGCGTGCACAAGCAGGGTAGGGGCAGAGAGAGAGGGAGAGAATCCCAAGCAGGCTCCATGCTCAGTGCAGAGACTGTCGCAAGGCTTAATCCCAGAAACCATGGGATCATGACCTGAGCTGAAATCAAGAGTGGATTGTCAACTGACTGAGCCACCAAGGTGCCCTGTTTTTAGTGTTAATAGATGTTGCCATATTGCCCTCAAGAGTGGCTGTACATAAAGGATTTGAGAGTACTTATTTCTCCAATACTTGATATAAAACTTTTTGAATATTTCCAGCAATAGGAGTTAAAATTATTATCTCCTTTTTATTTGTAGTTCTTTGATTAGTGAGCTTGAACATCTTTTCATGTTTATTGGTCATTTGTATTACCTGTATTTATTTGCTGCAAATTGCCTGACTCATTTTATTTCCTGCTTGCTAGCAATTCTTTTTATTTATTTATTTATTTATTTATTTATTTATTTATTTATTTTTATTATTTTTGAGAGAGAGAGAGCATGTATGCAAGCAGGGGAGGAGCAGGGAGAAAGAGGATCCCAAGCAGACTCCGTACTGACAGCAGAGAGCCTGATGCAGGGCTTGAACTCACCAACTGTGAGATCATGACCTGAGCTAAAGTCAGACGCTTAACTACTGAGCCACCCAGGACCCCATTCATAGGAATTCTTAGTACATTTTGGATACTAATCTTTTGTCTTTTGCAATACTCTATTGGTTTGTTATTATGCATGCTCTTGTTATACATAAGTTTCAAATTTTCTTATAGGTAAGTTAATCCATGTTTATTTTTATGGAATTTTTGTTTTGTTTAAGGCCTGTCCCTAGATCAAAATGATATTCTCTGTTTTCTTTCTTTCAAAAATCTTAAAATTTTGTTTTAATTTTTAAGTTTTCAATTTGGATTTGATTTCTGTTTTAGTGTTTAGTGCGAGGAATTATTCCATTGAATAGACAGTTATTTTAATATTATATATTGGTTCATCAATTTGAGATATTACTTTTATCTTAAATGTCCATATTTGCATAGATCTATTTCTTAGACATTCTTTCTATACCATTGGTCTCTATTCCAGACTCGTAACCTATCTGTATCAATGCTGCTATCATCTGCTTTCTGGAAATTTCGCTTTTCATTCCATTTAAATTCCTTAATTATTAGGATAAACTATTTTTTTCATGTTGTGAGTGAAGATGTTTATTGTACTTGGTTATTAGGCAGTATTAAACCTAAAAAAAATCCCAATCCTTTATCCATCTTTATGCTTCTCTTGTTAACCAACTTGATGTTTCTCTTATGTGATAGAACCCCAGATTATTAAAATAGGTACTGAGGGAACTATCACAGTCCAAGACTTGTTATGGAATGAAAAGAGATAAACAGCATTTTTATTTAACATAGATATCTTGGATTTTATTCAAATTCTTAGTTTATGAAACTGCTTCAGAATGCTGTGTACACTTATTGGCAGCCTTTATTCATTTTTTCCCCTGATCCTTTTCCTTCTCCCATTCTTTCTTCTTAATCATGTCTTGTTTTATAAGGGTGGTAAAAAAACAAAGGTAAGCAAGCAAGCAAGGAACTATGTCTTTATTTTCTCTATTTTAGTCTCATTGGTTATAGCTTTATCATATTGCATGTGTGTATGTGTTTGTGGGCATGTTTATGTGTGTGTGTGTGTGTGTGTATTTGTGTTTGAGTATAATACGCTGCTTACTTGTTCATCTGTCCTTTTCTCTCAGGGCAAGCTTCACCTCCTTGGTAACAACACCATTTCTGATTCCTCCAATCAAAATTCATTAGGCTACCACTCATATAATTTGTATACCTCTTTATTAACGCATTGACCACACTGTATTTATTTCTGTCACCATTAGACTATGAAAGCATGGACTGTATCAAAACCAGCTGTGTATCACTACTGCCACGTACACAATAGGTCTTGGTAGATTTAAGGAGTTAATTATATTGGCCAGTGGAGGGCAACATGGGTATATGATTTATAAAATAGTAAGCTTGTAGCAAAATTTTTTATTTCTGAGGTTGCTGATATTGTGGAGATGTAATTTAGAAGCAAAATAATGATATGGTATGGTATCTTGAGACTTGATTAAGAAAGAGCTGGGAAGTTTTCAGGTTTACCCATTTTTATCCCCTTGGCCAAATTCTGCCATTTAATCCCATGTTTGTGGTAGAAAGGGAAAACTCCTTTTATTTTTATTTTTTAAAATTTTTTTTAACGTTTATTTATTTTTGAGACAGAGAGAGACAGAGCATGAACGGGGGAGGGGCAGAGAGAGGGAGACACAGAATCGGAAACAGGCTCCAGGCTCTGAGCCATCAGCCCGGAGCCTGACGCGGGGCTCGAACTCACGGACCGCGAGATCGTGACCTGAGCTGAAGTCGGACGCTTAACCGACTGAGCCACCCAGGCGCCCCAGGGAAAACTCCTTTTAGATCTCATTGGTTATATTGGCCTTTCTTTTCACTGGGCTAATTCAGACTGATAGAGACAGCTTTTTGCTAAGATTCTGAAAGGGGGAGGAAATGAGCCTGAGACTGTCCAGATCTTTCTCTCCTAATGCACATCCTTTGACCCTTGGGAGCTCATTAAATATAATTCTATTAACTCTGGTTGATGCCAAGTGGTTTTCATGGCTTTGTGTGGGAGAGGTGTGTCAGTAAGGTCCCTTGTGGCTGAGTCAGATGAGGGGTGACCTATCCAACATTGTATGGAGTTCGCATTATGAATTGCTGCTTAGAATAGTCATGGAAGGCAATTTGCAGCTGTTTTTCCTTATCCATCTGGATAAGAGAGAGTCACATAATTTACCCCCTTTGACTTTCCTCTTATTTTTGGAGTTGGGCATATCATACCTAATGTATAGAAATCTGCCATTGCCTAGCCAAGATGAGATGGACTACTTATATTTTTTCAAGAATGGACCCAGGAATGATCATTTTGTTATCATAAGTGACACCTGGGGGCAAAGGTGGTTAGCTGTAGAAGCACCTGAGTCAGAGTCTGTGCCCAGATTTGTGTCTGTCTAGGTGTCCTTAATGTGAGCATTGTGAACCTTCCATTCATCTATTGAGTGAGAGATCTTCCCCTTTCATTTTGGAGGGATGCTAAATTCCAAAATACTGAAGTTACTAAAAATTTCATCCTTGATGACCTCTGAATAATACTTCTTGCTTTGGTGACTATTTCTTTTATCATCGTCTATTCTGCTAAATTTCTTGATATGCTTACAACATACTCTCTTTTTTCTTTGTCAGTAGCGATCTTCTCAGTGATGTTTTTGATATTTTGATGTATTTACTTCCTTCACTGAAGTGAAACTTTCAAAATCTAGAGTAGCATATTATAATTGTGTTTACTACAAAGGTAAAGTTATTGCCTTTAGTAAATAATTTTCCTAAAATTACTTACTATTGTCTACCAAGAATATAGTCAATTTTTAGGAAGCAAGAGAAATGTCTATATTCAATATATTAAACGTAAGTAAACTTGATTTATTTTTATATTGATGAAAATATTTTAAAAACTTATTTTCTAGGCCAACCATATCCTGATCCATCTCTTCCTCCACAAAGGCAAGACAGATTTTATTCTAATTCTGGTAGACTGTCTGGACCAGCAGAACTCAGAAGTTTTAATGTGCCATCTTTGGATAAATTGGGTAAGAAATACTTTGTGTATGTGTATGTGTTTTTTAATAATGATGGCACACTAAAGAATTGGGAGCTGAAAAAAGGACTAGTAACTGCTACCTCTAATAGCTCTTTTAAAAAAAAATTTTTTTTTAATGTTTATTTATTTTTGAGAGAGAGAGAGAGAGAGAGAGAGAGAGAGAGAGAACGAGTGGGGAAGGGTCAGAGAGAGAGGAAGACAGAGAATCTGAAGCAGGCTCCAGGCTCTGAGCTTTCAGCAGAGAGGCCGACATGGGGGCTCAAACTCATGAACCATGAGATCATGACCTGAGCTGAAGTCGGACACTCAATGGACTTAGCCACCCAGGTGCCCCTACCTCCAATAGCTCTAAATACCAAAATCTTTCCTGAAAACTTTCTAGTTTTATGTTTCTTGATATATTGTTTGTACCCATGGCATCTGCATATATGTTAATGTTTGGTTTGGGCACTATTGTAATGGGTCTACTATATGTACCTCTGATGGCAAATTTTACTCTATTCCATGATTAATTATAAAAATTTTTCCAGTCCACTTACATGTATCCTGTTTTGTAATCAGGGAGGGTAAGCTAGTGTAAATGGATATGTGAAAATCCACCAGAAAAATAATTTGGATGCATGCTCTGTTGCTGGTTTAACCAGTTACCTTATTTAGTCATTTCTTACTTAGATAGATTTAACTAACATTTACTGAGTAACCTACTGTTTGTCAGGCACTCTTTTTAAAAAAAATTAAAAAAAAAAATTTTTATTTATTTTTGAGAGAACACAAGCATGGGAGGGGCAGAGAGAGAAAGAGATACAGAATCCAAAGCAGGCTCCAGGCTCTGAGCTGTCAGCATAGAGCCTGACTCAGGGCTCGAACCCATGAACTGTGAGATCATGACCTGAGCCAAAGTTTGTCACTCAACCACGTGAGCCACTCAGTCTCCCCAGGCACTCTTTTCTTAAACCACCTCACAGCAAACCACTGAAGTCGGGAAATATATATATCCAGTGTATCAGTCAGAACTGTTTAACATTAAAAAAATGAAAAGTAAATAGAAAGTTAAAATAAATTTATTGGTAGAAGGTTTCCTCAGCAAACGGAATTTTATTTATTGTAGAAAATCAATCTTTTGAATAATAAGCAAAGAAGCAGATGTATGGCCTGGAGTTTCTCTTATTAGTTATAATGAAATAAATTCTTTCTAACTCTTTGGATTTTGAGATTGTTTTCCCCCATTAATTCAAGCTTAATGGAGTGAAAGTATTATGTGATTAAATATTTATTTTTAAACTAATGCTATTTAAGATTTTTTACATGTCCTTTTTTTGTTGTTATTGAATAATGTCCCATTAATCAGATAATTTTTAAGTGACTACTATTTAGAAGGTGCCCTACATGATGTGGCAGATAATGTAATTATAATAAGATGTAGTTTCTGCTTGTAAGAAGCTAGTAATTAAATGCGGAGAAAGAAATCTTTATCTTTAATGCTGATCAGAATAGTACGTTCCATTAGAAAATATGCTGTGTTCACTGAGAGAACTCTCATGTAGTTGAAGGATCAAGGAAAACTCCATGAAGGAGGTAGCATTTGAGCTGCTTTTGAGGGAATTTGAAAAGTTGGTTGAGAGGTGGGGATCTGTGTCAGTAATGATGAACAGCATAAGTAAAAACAAAGAAAAGAGCTCAAGTCATTGATGAATAATGGTTATAAAACTGAGATATTAATCACTTGACAAAGTCTTATGAGGTTAAGTGAATTAATATGTGTTGAAGTACTTTGTAAATAGAAAAGTTCTGTATAAACTTTTGTAAAAGTTCTATAAATATATAATAATAAATATTATTATTGGTTTGTCAGTATATGTCACATGGAGAAGAATGATGAGAGTTCTGATTGAAACATATTAAAATCTGACTAGCACTAGTGCTCATAAACATTTGTTGAATGAAAGTGAATTATTTAATCTTCACAATGAACCTATGAAGTAGACGCTATTGTCTCATTTTATAGATGAACAAATCAAGTCTCAAAATGGTGCTCAGGTAGGAAGTATCAGAGGCAAGACTTGAACTCAAGCTTGTCTGTGTCCAGAGCCATGGTCTTGATCCCTATCCATTATTGAAATGAGATGGTAGTGGATCTAACTTTTGATGCACTAAATGTCTATAGAAAGCTTACCATTTGACAGGTGTTATGGTAGTTGCTGTATTTCAGTGGTGAATAGAGCTCAGCATTCCTTATAACTTGAGGTCTAGTAAAGACCTATATGGAGTTACACTACAGAGTAACAAAGTAATGAATACAAAATGCTATGGGACCATATGGGGCACTTACCAAGATGAGGTATTGGTGTTTCGAGTGTGGGATAGTTAGAATTTTCCTGGAGTACATTTAAGCTGAGAATTAAAGGTCCAGAATTAGTTGGATCAAAATAATGGCAATCATGTTCTAGGAGAAGAGAATAGCATCTTTAAAGATGCTATGAAGAGTTAAGACATCCTAATAAATTATGGCTGCCACATGGAGTGTGAGTCAGGGAATACTGAAACAAGTAGTAAGAAGGTTAAGCAGTGCATAGAGTTCTTATGGCCTTGCAAAGCTGGTCAAAATTTGGACCATATTCATAGGGTAATGGACCATATTAAAGGATTTAAAAATGACAATATCATCAGATCTGTATTTTAGAGAAATTACTGTCGTTGTATTATGTGAATGGATTGGAGGGAGCAGTCAAGATTGGAGGCAGGGTAGCTTTTTAGGAGACTGTGACAGGAATCTACATGGGTGAGGGTGGTGTTTTAGCAGAGGGGAGAGATAGATGTGAACAGACCTAGAGAAAATAGAATTAGGAGGATTTAGGATTGAAAGCATGTGGGATTGTGGGGGAGAAGAGGAGTCTTGGCTGATGCCCAGGTTCCTGGCTGTGGCATCTGGGCCATTCATTGAAAAAGGAGCAGCAGCAAGTTTGACAAGAAAGATTATAAGTTGCATTTTGAACTTAAAAAATTAGCAACACCTGTGATACACCTGTATGAATATTCAAATAGGCAGTTCAAGCTTTCCGGTCCTAGGGGAAATATCTAGATCTGAATTACATGTCTGGAAATCATTAGTAGTATATATCAAATTACAGCTGTAGGAGTGGATGGGATTTTTCAAAAGAGAATGAAAGAATAGGGCTGAGGTAGAACTCTGAGAAGACCACCATTTAAGGATGTTAAGGATGTTAAGGTAGTGGAGCCCACCAAAGAGATTGAAGAGTGATTAGCAAGGACAGATAGAGAGAAAGAAGGGTACCATTACAAAAATTGAAGGCTGAGAAGATTTAAAGAGGGAGAGAGTAGTCAACAAGGATGAGAAATAATATAAAAAGAGGACTAAAGTGTCTTTTAATTTTCCACAAAAGTAATTTCAGTGGAGTAGTGGATGTTGTAAATAGATGGCAGTGTGAGCAGCACAAAATGAGAGGCATTCCAAACAATATATAGAACAGTTATTGATTAGAGAAGGATAGCTGTAGGGGAATTTTCTTTTTCTGTCTCATTTTTCTGTCTCATGTAGTTGGGAGAGACTTGCTAATAGAATGGGTTTAGCTGAAAGGGAGGAGGGAGGTAACAGAGAGGAAGAGCTCTGAGGAAGCTCTAAGGGTGGGATTCTGAGCACAGAATCAGGGTCAAAAATCATCTATAAGGATCCTTTTCCATGATAATAGGAGGAAAGATGATAGGAATATAGTTGCTGATACCTTTATTTGTTTGATTACAAAAAGTTAAGGGAGTTTCTAAGGGACTTAGTGTAGTAGGTTTGAAGAGAATGGAGGTTTAAAATGCTGAGGAGAAACATGATGTGGAAGACACAGAAAGAAAGTTAATCACTAAGCAGCTGAAAGTGTGGCTAGAAATCCATCAGCTTGGAGTGGAGCCTATCTATACACAAATCTATGGTTTATTTTACCCTCAGAAGTGCTAAATAGCTCAGGTATAGGCAGAATGGAATCGGAGACTTGGATTAATCTAGGGCTGGAACATTGTCAGGCACATGTAAAATATGGCCAGTGGGGTAAGGACATTGATGACTGGATGCAGTGATGGACTTTGAAGTCCAGTTAATTAGGGAAGAAAATGAGGAGAGGAGGAAACTGAAGAGTTAGACCAAAGGACTGGAAGCTTCAGTGACAAGAACAGGTGTAGTGAGAATAACTAAATGAGTAGGCTAGGCAAGGATAGGTAGTTGTGGTCAGAGAAGAGGGTTGTTTGAATTTACCTTCTCATAGACTGAGCAGTTCTTGATGATAACAAAGTCCAGGAACATTTATTTCAAATAATGGCTAAGTTCAAATGCTAGTCTGTGTTACCTGATGGAGGAATTAGGAAGGTAGAATGAAATAGTGAAAGGAAGGAGGGAAGAAGAGAGGGAGGGAGAAAGGAAAGGAAGGAAAGGAGGAAGAAGGGAGAGGGATGCTACCTTCCAGAAATCTCCTTATGATGCTCTTACAGCAGGGTTGCCTAGGAACAAGCCACAAAAATCTCTGCCATGTGCCTTTGCAGCACTTTGAATGTGCCAAAATTTCCAGTGTCCGTCCTGAAGCTGTTCTTGTAGCCCTAATGCAGGATGCTGGTATCAGGCTGGTTTAGGTACTGACAGGGGGAGTGGGGAAATATCAATTCTTTGTGATCTGGAGGTATTCTAGGAATGGAGTGATCAGTTATGTATTAAAAAAATTTTTTTTAAAAGGTTTATTCATTTTTCAGAGACAGAGAGAGACAGAACATGAGGCGGGGAGGGGCAGAGAGAGAGAGGGAGACACAGAATCTGAAGCAGGCTGTGAGCTGTCAGCACAGAGCCTGACACGGGGCTTGAACTCACAGACCATGAGATCATGACCTGAGCTGAAATAAGATGCCTAACTGACTGAGCCACCCAGGTCCCCCTACAGTTATGTATTTTAATTGGTTTAATTTTTATGTTTAGATGGGCCAATGTCTTCAGAAATGGAATCCAGTAGAAATGATAGCAAAGACGATCTTGGTGTAAGTATTGAAAGTGGAATTTTATCCATGTATTCAGGAGCTTTCCAGTCTCTTGGTTTACTAGAATAGAAATTTAGCTGGCAATATAGTTGTTGATACAAAACTACTTCTCCCATTTTGACAACTATATATACTTCCTGCATAGCATTATAGCTGTTTCTTTTCTGGATTGTACTCTGTGGTGAAAATGTACAATTTACAGACTAGAATCTTAGTTTACTAAAGTTAAACGAGAATTTGGATTTTTCCCCCTTGGATTTTTATTTCAATGTTTTAAAGTATATTTTTGTTACTATGTTTACAATTTTTGCTTTTGGTCACTTTATGTTGAAAATATAAACACCTTTTCTTTTTTTCAGTATATGCTTGATAAAGAATGTATATTTTGATACTCTTCAACTATTTTTCTTTTTTTTCAAGTTTTATTTATTTATTTATTTTGAGAGAGTGAGCGTGTGAATGGGGGGAAGGGCAGAGAGACAGGAGAGAGAGAATACCAAACAGGCTCCACATTGTCAGCACAAGCCCATTGTGGGGCTTGATCTCACATTGTGAGATCAAGACCTGAGCCCAAACAAGAGTTGGATGCTTAACCGACTGAGCCTTCCAGGTACCCTCTCTGTTTTATCTTTAGCCAGAATATTACTTTGTTTTGGTTAAAACTGTTTTCTTTTGAGTTAATATTTGTGATAGCAAAAATCAGTCTGATGTAGAAAACTGAATCTTTCTCAGGGGACTGTTAAGACTGTTATAGACTGCTTTCTGGTGAGGTGCCTAGGTGCTTTCTTTTAAACCTAAGGTTTTCAGGAACATTACTGCAAATTTTGCTGTTGTTTTAGTGACTGCTGTATGTCAATTTGTTATAGAATTTAAATGTGCCTGATTCATCTCTCCCTGCCGAAAGTGAAGCAACTGGCCTTGGCTTTGTTCCTCCACCTCTTGCTCCAATCAGGGGTCCATTGTTTCCAATGGATACAAGGGGCCCCTTCATGAGAAGAGGTCCTCCTTTTCCTCCACCTCCTCCAGGGAGCATGTATGGAGCTCCCCGAGATTTTTTCCCACCAAGGGATTTCCCTGGCCCACCACATCCTCCATTTGCAGGTATGTTTTTTTTCTTTGAACTTAATATGTGTTTTATAGAGTAAATCAAAGATATAATTCTACTTCCTATTCATATACTAAGTTTTCTCACCACAAGTATACTGTTATTCTTCAAATTGGGAAGGTAGCCAACTATTAGTAGACTGTAATGAGGCTTCAACTTGATTCATCCTAATGATATGGGAATTACTCTGTGTTTCAGTAATTGGGAAAATCATTGGTCTTTTGTAGCAGTCTTACGTTAAGACCAAAATTATTTATATCTTATTTGATAGAAACTGGTTACTGCATCAATTAGTAAAAATAATTACAACATATATTTCAACATTAAAATTACTGGCAAAAGTGTTTTTAAAAGTCTTTTTCATAAGTAGTTCCTATGTAGTCCTACTTATTTAAAACCTAAAATATGTTTATCGTGTTTGGACTAATTGTTGAATTCATTGAAATTTTTTCATAGCGTCACATATAAGAAAAAAGGAATCATTTTTTTGCTTTTATATCTATACATTGCCGTTTAGAACTATAGGTTTCTGTAGAATAAATACATGGTTACCAAACACTAGGCAGAAGGTTGTTATGTGCCTGATATGGTTATTTCTCACCTTATTTCTCCTCTATTTTAAAGGTTAAGGTGAATTAAAGTGAATTTTGGGGAATTCCAAGACAGTCTTTGATATAACTAAATGTTTTAGGATAATATCCAATTAGAATTGGAAATTACTGATCTGAATTTTAAGTCTGGTGAAAATTACATTACATAAAAACTTTTAAAAGTAATGTTTATATATTTTGAAATCATTTCTGTTCTTTTCAAAAATGTTAAGATGTTAGGTTTTCATAAAATTAAAACTGTCTAAAATTAATGATATTCCCTTCAATCCTACGCAGTTGAAGAGAGAGAGTATGTTTTTTTCTCAGTGTTGTAAAAATTCATTTGTTAGCTCAAATAATTATTCTAGTGTCACTTTTTGAATATAAATATAGGTACTGTAAGTTATAAGCTAATCACTTATTAGGGCTGCGGTACAGGTGCTTAAAGTTAAAAAATGTCTTTTACCAATCTCTTTGAACAGTGAGAAATGTCTATGCACCGAGAGGTTTTCCTCATTATCTTCCCCCAAGAGCTGGATTTTTCCCCCCACCCCCACATCCAGAAAGTAGAAGTGAGTTCCCATCAGGGTTGATTCCACCTTCAAATGAGCCTACTACTGAACATCCAGAACCACAACAAGAAACTTGACAATATTTTTGATCTCTCTTCAAAAGTAATTTTGACTTCTCTCTCATTTTCAGTTTAAGTAACTGCTGTTACTTAAGTAATTATACTTTTGCTCAAATTGAAGCTTAATGGAATTTTAATTCTCAGGATAGTATTTTGTAAATAAAGATGATTTAAATATGAATCTTATGAGTAAATTATTTCCTTTTTATTTTATTCTAGATAGTATAATTATTTTAATTTGATTAATGAATTCACTATCACATAAACAATAATGGGAGTTTTATATATGTAATCTTGCAGTTGGGGATGTTTTAAACTCCAAAGACTGTGTCTTTTTGCCAAGAACTGTATTTACTATGGTTGTAGACAAATGTGAAAGTAACTTTATGCTTAATTAAATAAATTTTAATTGACTTAAAGACTTGTTTGGTATTGATAATAATAAAATCAGCTAGTTTTCCCTAAATATGACTCCCTAAGTTAGTTTTTTCACTTTTCCCAATAGCTTTGGGGCTCAAAACTAGTGCTTTATATGGGTTTTGCCCATTTGATTATCTTACCAAGAATGTGCACTCTTTCTTCGAAGTGAACATGAATGACCAAAGCAACAGGTTAATACACTTAAAAGTCAACATTGATTATATATGTATTTTAAAGTTTTATTTATTTTTGAGAGCGAGAGAGCGCGCACAAGCCGGGGAGGGACAGAGAGAGAGGGAGACACAATCCAAAGCTCCAATCCAAAGGCTCCAGGGGCTGAGCTGTCAGCGCAGAGCCCCACGTGGGGCTCGAACCCGGGAAGTGTGAAATCATGGCCTGAACTGTCGTCTGATGCTTAACCAACTGAGCCACCCAGGTGCCTCAACGTTGATTATATTTCAAAGAAAACTGGGATATTGTTTAATGGTAAGTTTTTAGAATTTGGATCTTCACTCAGTTCACTGGGTGTTCACAGTTCACTCAGTAGCATCCTGTACAGTTTTCTTTCTGGCTTGCTTTTCTTTTAATTTGTAAGATATTTACTGTTTTTAGTGGGGAATGTTGAAATTCACTATAGGAATATTGTATTGGGACTCAGTTTAATATCTTTTCAATGTTTCCTTAACTCAGGTTTGTATTCTATTATTAGTCTTCGTGCGCATTAATATGATTATGAAAGGAAAGATAAGTATAGCTAATAAATATTACAACACTTACGTTGAGAAGCTGGTTGATTTTATTTTATTTTTTTTTAATTTTTTTTTTTTTTCAACGTTTTTTTTTTATTTTTTATTTTTGGGACAGAGAGAGACAGCATGAACGGGGGAGGGGCAGAGAGAGAGGGAGACACAGAAGCGGAAACAGGCTCCAGGCTCCGAGCCATCAGCCCAGAGCCTGACGCGGGGCTCGAACTCACGGACCGCGAGATCATGACCTGGCTGAAGTCGGACGCTTAACCGACTGTGCCACCCAGGCGCCCCTAGAAGCTGGTTGATTTTAGTTTAGTTGTTTACTTGGAAGTTTTCTTCAGTGCCAAAACACAGAAGATTAAATATTCTTTTTTTTTTTTTTTTAATTTACATCCAAGTTAGTTTGCATATAGTGCAATAATGATTTCAGGAGTAGAATCCAGTGATTCATCCCCTGCGTATAACACCCAGTGCTCATCCTGACAAGTGTCTTCCTTAATGCCCCTTGCCCATTTACCCATCCCCCCACCCACAATCCCTCCAGCAACCCTCTGTTCTCTATATGTAAGAGTCTCTTATGTTTTGTCCCATACTGTTTTTATATTATTTTTGCTTTTTTCCCCTTATGTTCATCTGTTTTCTAAAGATTAAATGTTCTTGAACAAAGCAATCTGTACTTGTATTGGAACCCTTCGTGCCAGCATTTCCCCAGGTGTTCTCTGGAACACTTCTTGTGAGGTATTTCTGCTTCCTCTCCATTCTCACCTTCGCCTTAGGAAAAAGGGCTAAACAGAAAGGCTTCATGAAATGAATTGTTTGGATAAAGTATTATGAAGATTGAGGACTATAAGACTATCATTACACTTAGTGTTTAAAAGCCAGGTTTTAGGGGAAATAGATTACTTTTTTTTAATGCTTATTTATTATTTTTGAAAGAGCACAAGTAGGGGAGTGGCAGAGAGAGAGAGGGAGACACAGAATCTGAAGCAGGCTCTGTGCTAAGACACAGGGCTTGAACTCACGAACTGTGAGATCATACAGAGAGCCGAAGTCAGACGCTTAGCTGACTGAGCCACCCAGGTGTCTCTAGACTACTTGGAAATTTGTAAAGTCAAAGGAAAAAGAGAAACAATAGTGATGGAGAACATTCCATTCAAGTGGAACTTTTTTGTTTGCACCAGGATGGAGAACTATTTTGACTTAAGACAGAAGAGAAGAGAGAAGAGAGGGCAAATCAAACATGAGAGAGAACAGCAATAAAGTGAAGAAGCAAAATCATAGAGGGGGCAAGGAGAACAGTTGAGAGCACGGTAGAAGACAGAAAGACTTGATATGGGCTGAGTAGTTTAGAATACTTTGGGGTTCCAGAGTAAATGAACATATTTAGCTTTAAAATATTTTTTAATTAAAGAACTGTAACCAAATGGGGATAAATCAAATAATAGTATTTTAGGATGAATAGCAAGTTTTCTCCCATTTATTTCTTTTTCCCAATTATATTTCCTAGTTAGGCTCTCTTTTAATTCTTTTTTCCTACTTAATTCTGGTGGTTTTAGAATTTTAGAAGGTATGCTTATGCCTCTGATCCTTGATTTATCAACTTGATTTATTACATTTATCAGTTCATGTATTGATTCCTTGAGATGAAAAATTAGGACTTCCCACACACTCTTGCTATTCCCATTCTCCTTTCCTCTTCATTTTTGATATTTATCCAAGTTAAAGTTGTCTGTTGTTACCTTTGTAATTTTAAATTAAACCTTTGTTAATAGTTTTTTCCTTTATTCCTCTCCCCACTTCCCCAACTCTGGTCAAAATCCTATTTTCTTTTAGCTATACATTATATTTTCAGGGTTGCTAATAATAATATGCCTACAAGCATAACCATCTTCTATACTTGGTCCATAGTTGAACTAAAATTCAAAATAAACAGCATTTACATCATTATCATTATTTAAATATTGTTCACTATCAGGCCAAATTATGTATTAAGTTTACATTTCCTTCTCTGTGAATCCCAGTATCATTTCTGGGTCACCCTTAAGAGAATATTCTTAAATATCAAGGTCAATGAGTGATTTTTTTCTTACCCCACTCTCTTTTCCTGTGTTTATCAATAATAGCCTAAAATAATGACATATTTTGGTTAACTTTATACTTGAGCCAAGTCCTCTCTCTCCCTTCTTTTTTTCTCTCCCTCATATTATTTGCCATTATCATGTGTTAATTAAAAAATTCTTCATGTCTTTTCTGTTGTGTGTTTTACTATTTGTACTTTTTATTAAAAAATTTTTTTTAAATGTTTACTTTTGAGAGAGAGAGAGAGACAGACAGACAGAACACGAGCAGAGGAAGGACAGAGAGAGAGAGGGAGACACAGAATCTGAAGCAGGATCCAGGGTCTGAGCTGTCAGCACAGAACCTGACTCAGGGCTCAAACCCATGGACCATGAGATCATGACCTGAGCCGAAGTCAGACACTTACCCTAACCAACTAAGCCACCCAGGTGCCCCTGTTTTCTTTTTAAACATTTTAGTCTTGGAGTCCTTTGTCCTCCTGTTGCAAACCAGGCTGATTTCTAGGCCTATGAACAGAGCCTGCCTTTTTGCTGATTTCTTGGAATTACTCCTCTGTTTCATAGAGCCTCTATCTTGCTGGGGTTTTTTGTTTTTGTTTTTTAAATTTAAGTGTTTTGCTAGAGTTCACTCTCAAGTTATTTCCTTAAAAAGGACATAGGGAATATGAAATCTGAATCTTCCTCATGCCTAAAATCTCAACCCTCCACTCCCTTTTTTGTTGTTTATACCAGTATAGAATTCTAAGTCAGAATTTTGAATACATTGTTCTTTTAACATCATTTTAGTACCAGTTAATATCAGTATAGTGTTCTTTTTTTTAACATCCATTGTTGCTGCCGAGAGGTCTGAAGGAAATTTGATTCTGAGGATGCCTGGGTGGTTCAGTCAGTTAAGCGTCCGACTCTTGCTTTCAGCTCAGGTTATGATCTCACAGTTTGTGAGTTTGAGGCCTGTGTCAGGCTCTGTACTGACGGCACAGAGTTTGCTTGCGATTCTGTTTCTCTCTCTCTCTCTCTCTCTCTGTGTGTCCCTTCCCTGCTTGCTCCTCTATCTCTCAAAATAAATAAAAATAAACTTAAAAATTTTTTTGATTCTGTTGTCTTTGTTGGTAACCTGATTTTTTCTTATAAAACTTTTTAGGTTTTTTTCTTTATCTTTGGTGTTTTTTTTGTTGTTGTTTATTTTTGACAGAGAGAGACCCAGCATGAGTGGGCGAGGGACAGAGAGAGAGAGAGGGAGACACAGAATCCGAAGCAGGCTCCAGGCTCTGAGCTGTCAGCACAGAACCCGGCGTGGGGCTCGAACTCACAGACTGCGAGATCATGACCTGAGCTGAAGTCGGACACTCAACCGACTGAGCCACCCAGGCACCCCTATCTTTGGTGTTCTAAAAACCACAGATTGCATCTACATGTGAGACTTTTTTCACTCATTTCTGGCTAGTCCAGGTGCTCTGAGCAGATTCCAAGATGGAATTAGACATTGAAGAGATTTATTGAAGGAGAACACCTGTGAAGGATTAAGGGGAGATAGTGCAGAATTAGGTGGAGAGAACCTTTCAGATTGTGATTCAGATTGACATCTGTGAAGAGGAGAGGAGGGAAGGAAGGAGGGGTGTGTAGGAAGAGCCTCTGATTCTAGTGCAGCTCCAGGAGAGCCCGAGCTGGGCCCATGGCAATCCCCAGGACAAAGATTGCCTGGTTAGAGGAGTCCCTCACTGGGAGGGAATGGCTCTGCTCTAGGACCCTTGCATGTTCTGTTCCTGGGTGGGAGCACCCCTAGAGAGAACCCGATCTTGGTGTGAATGCTGAAGGTGCAGCAGCTAGAGGCCGGCAGCTGACGGTACTTGCAGCAGTTTCTCTCTTGAAGGCGGGATATGACTGGTGTACTCCTGGCTGCCACATTGTGTTAGGCACTTAAACTATGAAGATGTGTGTCCCAAAACTCTGGGATTTTTTTTTTTTTTTTAACGTTTATTTATTTTTGAGACAGAGACAGAGCATGAACGGGGGAGGGTCAGAGAGAGAGGGAGACACAGAATTGGAAGCAGGCTCCAGGCTCTGAGCCATCAGCATAGAGCCCGACGCGGGGCTCGAACTCACGGACCTTGAGATCACAACCTTGAGCCGAAGTCGGCTGCTTAACTGACTGAGCCACCCAGGTGCCCTGGGATGATTTTTTTTTTTTTTTTTTTTTGGTAAGTTCCTTTTTTACTTTTTCTCTCAAATTTTTCATCTCTTTCCCTACCCCCCTCTCTCTTTTTTTTTCCTGGAAAATTTTCTCAAGTATATTTTCCAATCTTTCACATAAAAGTTTTTGTTTTCAGCAATCATTACTCTTTGAGAACATTTTAAATTCTATTTTCTACTTTTTTCATAGATCCTGTCCTTTTTGTGAAGATCTAATCTTTTGAGTTTCTCTGTTGTAAATTAGAGGTTTCTTAAAAGTGTTTTTCTGATTTATTTCTTTTCTCTAGGGTTAATAATTCTTATTTATCTTGGGCTTTTTCTCCTTATATACTTGGTTAGCCTTGAGTTTGAAGACGAACTGGTTGGCTGATGCTAGCTTATACATAACTCTTACTGTGCAACAAAGGATAGTTTTCTTGTTTGGTTTCTTCCTGGGAGATCTTTGTGTGTGTTGGGACAGGTGGTGGGAGATGGAGGGTGGGGGTGGAGACAGAATCTGTGACTGACAGGCTTTTCCTTAGGATGACTGATAGGGAGCTGGCTAATTGGGTGTAGGTCCTCCAGATAACAGAATTAGAAGGGCTTCCTTCATCTAGGATACCGCCATTCACTCTAGAAGTTTTGCTTGTTCCAAATGGCTTAATTTCTTTAGGGAGTATCTCTCTAGTATTTTAGCTGGAGACCAGTCCTGGCTCACTGCCTTGTGCTTGGGGTTGTGCAGGGAAATGGTAGTACCAACTTTTAGGTGATCTTTGTTCAGATCTTCAGGTAATCTCCCTATTTTCACACTCATACCCCAGTTGTGTACACAGTATACTAACTGGCTCTGAGCCCATCTTCAGACTCTATCAGGCATACTGACTCTCAGCCCCTGATAACAGATTCTAGGCTGTAGCTTTCTTGACCTATTTTATCCCCCAACCTAATCCCATCTGTTCTTTTGTCCCCCAGAAAATTTTGAAACATCATTTGTTGGTGACCTCTTTTATTCTTTTCATCTTTATGGGGGTCTATTTCTCTTGGCTCTTCTTTGTGTTTATTTCAGTGGGGCCTTGAAGGGCAGGTGGTGTAAATGGACGTGCTTAGTCTGTTACCTTGAAGCTTAAGTTTTCTATTGTTGCTGTTGTCACCATCTGCAAGGATAGTTAAAGGAGTAGGTCAGAGTTCAAGATAGTGGACTGAGTATTCGTTATTTTGGACTGATAGGCAGTAAGCTTGGACATTTCAGGAAAGAATACCTTTTGGTCCTGTTTGGATAACTTTTTCTTCCACTTTGACGTTCTGATTTTTTTCAGTGGAAAATTTCAGTAGAAAATTCAGTAGAATACATGGTCCTATAAGAAAAGTTAAAATGGTCAAAAGCACAAGAGAGTCCAAGGTCACCACCCACCAAAGCAAAACCACTTTTTGCATTTATGTTGTACTTCCTTCAGTCTTTTTACCCTTCACATATCTTTTGTATTATTGTAATTATGTGTGTCTATAACTTTATATTCTTAACTGTAATCTAATATAAATAATTTTTATTAGTCTTTGTAAAATCATTTTTAATGGTTGTTTTACTTTCCTTTTTGTGAATATAGTTTACTTGACTATTCTTTTCTTGTTGAACGCTTAATCTGTTTTTTTTTTTTTTTAGAATTTTTAAAGAATTAAATAATGAAAGTTTAATATCTTTCTGCATAATATCTTTACCCCACTAGATTTAGGATAATTTTTTAGGGATATATTCCTAAAATATATTCTGGGGCCAGAATTTGGGACTGGGGACAGAGGATTGTTAAGAGGAAAGGAGATCACATTCTTTGGAACCAGGTTAGTTGGAAAAAAAAAAAGTTTTTTCTTTTTAAAGCCAGACAGTTTGTAGACATGATTAAGATGATACAAATTATTTTGTGAGTATACTTGATGATTTTTATTCTGCTTCAGGTGTGGTTCAGGGTTTACTATGAATCTATTTAAAAAAGCATCTAGCCTTATAACCTTTGCAAACTAAGCTTCCTATTTTTTTTTTTTTCCCCAAGTAGCAGCTACTTGGACAATTTGATATAAGTGCTACAAAAGAGATGGTGTGTTTTTTGGTGGAATACGGGAGCTCTCTGATAACTGTCTGTAAAGAACAGTTAAGCTTACTACATTGTATTATGTTTCTTGCTTGTAAGACAAATGCAACTGAAACGAGTTTGAGAAAAATCAATGAAATAAATGCTGGTTTGTGTAACTGAGAATTTCACAGTTATATCCAGTGGCTTAAATTATGTCATCAAAATGTGGTCTTTCTCTTCTAATCTCTTAGCTCCACTTTTCTCTGTTAGTTTTATTCCCAGAGATATTATCTGCCCATGTAGTTGCAGCATCTTTAGATTTATATGGATGCAATAGTTAGTGTTTAAAATCCCAGGAAGAGAGATAGCCTTTATTTTGAAATTTCCAGCAGAGTTCCTGGAGATGGCTCTTACTTTTCTGCCTTGGAGTAAAGTTTCATTTCCAAACCAGCGTTTTGTGGTTGGAGGATGGGATCAGGAGCTCTCTCCTTTTGTTGGACAGGATAATCCCAGTCTGCATTACATGGAATAAATTTTCTGTTAGAAGAAGGGTTCTGTATGGATTGCTGGGCAGGCAGAAACAATAGGGTCTATTACACACAGGAACAATCTTGCACCTCTTTTCTAGAAAGCTATTTTTTTTTCTTTTAAGGTTTCCAACTTGATGTATACTACTCACCTTTGTGTGGAAAATGTAAAAAAAATATTGGTGCAGGATAGGTGTGAAGTATTTTCAGAGCTCAGGAATTGTTTTGGTAGTACCTATGTCAAGGATGCATGAATTTTAAGTTAACGGAGCATATAGTATGTATCTAGCACAATAGTATGATGTGGTTGCTAGAACAAATTGAGGATTTAAAACTTTTTTTAATGTTTATTTATTTTGAGGAAGAGAGAGAGAGGGGCAGAGAGAGAGGCAGAGAGAGAGAGAGAGAGGGAGAGAGAGAATCCTAAGCAGGCTCCATGCTGTCAGTGCAGAGCCTGATGGGGGGCTTAAACTCCTGAACCATGAGATCATGACCCGTCAGATGCTTAACTGACTGAGCCACCCAGGCGCCCTTGTGTGAGAACTCTTAAGTTCTACTCTTTTAGTAAATTTCTTTTTTTTTGTTATCTAAATATTTTATTTTATTTTATTTTTTTTTCAATATATGAAATTTATTGTCAAAATGGTTTCCATAATACACCCAGTGCTCATCCCAAAAGGTGTACTCCCCAGTACCCATCACCCTCCCTCCCTTCCCTCCCACCCCCCATCAACCCTCAGTTTGTTCTCAGTTTTTAAGAGTCTCTCATGCTTTGGCTCTCTCCCACTCTAACCTCTTTTTTTTTTTTTCCTTCCCCTCCCCCATGGGTTTCTGTCAAGTTTCTCAAGATCCACATAAGAGTGAAAACATATGGTATCTGTCTTTCTCTGTATGGCTTATTTCACTTAGCATCACACTCTCTAGTTCCATCCACATTGCTACAAAGGGCCATATTTCGTTCTTTCTCATTGCCCTGTAGTACTCCGTTGTGTATATAAACCACAATTTATCCATTCATCAGTTGATGGACATTTAGGCTCTTTCCATAATTTGGCTATTGTTGAGAGTGCCGCTATAAACATTGGGGTACAAGTGCCCCTATGCATCAGTACTCCTGTATCCCTTGGGTAAATTCCTAGCAGTGCTATTGCTGGGTCATAGGGTAGGTCTATTTTTAATTTTCTGAGGAACCTCCACACTGTTTTCCAGAGTGGCTGCACCAATTTGCATTCCCACCAACAGTGCAAGAGGGTTCCCGTTTCTCCACATCCTTTCCAGCATCTATAGTCTCCTGATTTGTTCATTTTGGCCACTCTGACTGGCGTGAGGTGATATCTGAGTGTGGTTTTGATTTGTATTTCCCTGATGAGGAGCGACGTTGAGCATCTTTTCATGTGCCTGTTGGCCATCCGGATGTCTTCTTTAGGAAGTGTCTATTCATGTTTTCTTCCCATTTCTTCACTGGGTTATTTGTTTTTCAGGTGTGGAGTTTGGTGAGCTCTTTATAGATTTTGGATACTAGCCCTTTGTCCGATGTGTCATTTGCAAATATTTTTTCCCATTCCGTTGGTTGCCTTTAGTTTTGTTGGTTGTTTCCTTTGCTGTGCAGAAGCTTTTTATCTTCATAAGGTCCCAGTAATTCACTTTTGCTTTTAATTCCCTTGCCTTTGGGGATGTGTCAAGTAAGAGATTGCTACGGCTGAGGTCAGAGAGGTCTTTTCCTGCTTTCTCCTCTAGGGTTTTGATGGTTTCCTGTCTCACATTCAGGTCCTTTATCCATTTTGAGTTAATTTTTGTGAATGGAGTGAGAAAGTGGTCTAGTTTCAACCTTCTGCATGTTGCTGTCCAGTTCTCCCAGCACCATTTGTTAAAGAGACTGTCTTTTTTCCATTGGATGTTCTTTCCTGCTTTGTCAAAGATGAGTTGGCCATACGTTTGTGGGTCTAGTTCTGGGGTTTCTATTCTATTCCATTGGTCTATGTGTCTGTTTTTGTGCCAATACCATGCTGTCTTGATGATGACAGCTTTGTAGTAGAGGCTAAAGTCTGGGATTGTGATGCCTCCTGCTTTGGTCTTCTTCTTCAAAATTACTTTGGCTATTCGGGGCCTTTTGTAGTAAATTTCACTTATAAAATACAGTATTATGAACTCTGTTCACCATGTTGTGCCTTAAGTCATCTTATAACTAAAAGTTTATACCCTTTAAACAGCCTCTTCCTATTTTCCCAACCCCCAACCCCTGACAGTGATCATTCTACTCTCTGTTTCTGTTTTCCCACTTATCTCAATTAGCATAATGCCCTCCAGGTTCATCCAAGTTGTTGCAAATGGAAAGATTTCCTTTTTTAGAGCTGAAAAATATTCCATTGTATATATGCCACAATTTATTCATCTATCAATGAACACTTAGTTTCCACATTATAGTGTCTTGGCTATTGTAAATAATGCTCTGCAATGAACATTGGATGCAAGTATCTCTTGAAGCTACTGATTTCATTTCCTTTAGGTATATACCCTTAAGTGGGATTGCTAGATCATATAGTAGTTTTGCTTTTAATTTTTTGAGGAACTTCCATGTTATTTTTCCATAGTAGCCATACCAGTTTACATTCCCACCAACGTGTACAAGGTTCCCTATTATCTATATCTTCACCAGCATTTGTTATCTCTTGTCTTTTTTGATAATAGATAACAGGTGGTATCATTGCAGTTTTGATTTGCATTTCCATGATGATTAGTGATGTGGTATATGTTTTTATATACTTGTTGGTCATTGGTATGTCTTCTTTGGAAAAAATGTCTGTTCCGATTCTCTGCCCATTTCTTTCTTTCTTTTTTTTTTTTTTGTAACGTTTATTTATTTTTGAGACAGAGAGAGAGCATGAACGGGGGAGGGGCAGAGAGAGAGGGAGAAACAGAATCGGAAGCAGGCTCCAGGCTCTGATGAGCCATCAGCCCAGAGCCTGACACGGGGCTTGAACTCATGAACCGCAAGATTGTGACCTGAGCTGAAGTCAGATGCTTAACCGACTGAGCCACCTAGTCGCCCCTCTCTGCCCATTTCTTAATTGGGTTATTTGTTTTTTTGCTGTTGAGCTGTATGAGTTCCTTGTATATTTTGGATATTAACCCCTTTTTAGATACATGGTTTACAACTATTTTCTTTAATTCCGTAAGTTGCCTTTTCATTTTGTTGATGGGTTCCTTGCTATACATAAGCTATTTAGTTTGATGTAGTTCCACTTGTTTATTTTTACTTTTATTGCTTTTGCTTTGGTGTCAGATCTAAAATACTGCATGACCAGTGTCAAGGAGCTTACCCCCAACTATGTTTTCTTCTCGGAGTTTTATGATTTCAGGTTTATGTGCAAGTTGTTAATCCATTTTGAGTTGATTTTTATATATGGTATTAGATAGAGGTCCAGTTTTACTTGTTTGCATGTGAGTATCCGGTTTTCCAGGTAATATTTATTGACGAGACTGCCTTTTCCCCATTGTATATTCTTGGTGCCTTTGTGGAAACTTAATTGACCATATATGGATGTGTTTATTTCCGGGTTCTCTATTTTGTTACTTTGGAATATGTGTTTGTTTGTATGCCAAAACTTTACTGATTGTTTATTACAGCTTGGTAATATAGTTTGAAGTCAGGAAGTGTGATGCCTCCAGGTTTGTTCTTTCTCAAGATTCCTTTGGCCATTTGGAGTCTTTTGTGGTTTCATAGAAATTTTAGGATTTATTTTTTTCTATTTCTATGGAAAATGCCATTGGAATTTTGAATAGGAATTGCATTGAATCTATAGATCACTTTGGGTTGTATGGACAGTGTAACAACATTAATCTAAAAACATTAGTCTGAAAAATTTAGATCTGTTAATTTGATGACCCTTTGGATTGTAAGATGTCAAAATAGTCTGTTGATTTTACTAATTTGGTAGAAAACATGTTCAAGTCAGTTAACAGACCATATTTTGGTCCTTTACAAACATTATCTTAGCTATGTTTGTATATTCTCTCTCTCTATTTTTTATATAAATATACACAATATATAAAGAATATATAATTTTGGTCCCTTATAAACATTATATTAACTGTGTTTATATATTCAATATATATATTGGATAAAATATTTAATATATTGAATAATATATATATTCATTCCCAAGTAACTAGAGTTCTTAGCTTCCAGAAATAATTACAGTTACAAGGTAGTGATAGATTTTATCCTACTTGTCTCTTGCTAGTAGGTAGGCTAACCATATATTAATTGTATAATGTTTCTTATTGAAAATAAGAGTAAAAGAAAATTATACACATAGATTCTATAGTTTACATTTTCACATTCTCTTCTTTGCATTTTCAGATCTTTTCACACATACACACCACACTTCATATGTGCTAGACATAAATTCATGTACCTCCTGCATGAATTATTCTGTTGCTTTGTGAGTCACTAGAATTGGTGAATACGCACACACATGCTGAAATACACCAAAGGTGGTTAACACAGTTCAGGAAATACAGCAACAATACTGGGCATGGAGAATATGGAGCTTCAAAAAATGTAATATCTATGTTTTTGAAAAACTAAGTTGAAAAACTGTGTTGTCTGCCAAATAACAGTATGGTTATATTATTTAAGAGTGTTAGAATAGAAGTTGTATAATATAGGGGGTTCTATTTGGGTTCAAATATTGCTCTACCATCGACTAGTTTTATGACCTTGGACAAGATTCTTAACCTTTTTGTGCCTCCATTTACTCATATGTGAAATAGGTGTGATATGTACTACAGGGTCGCTGTGAGGATTAAGTAGAGTGCTTTCTAGTGAGGTGGTTATTACAGTGGTTGGCACACAACAGTTATTCAGCACATGTCATCTTGTTTCCTAGCTAATTTAATCAATGTTTTCTCAGAAAGTTTCACTTAAATGAATATTTTTGATTAAAGTCCATTCTTTTAAACACACACTTTTAACTATGTTGTGTGAAAACCTTCCTGAAATGTACTAAATGTTCCACTAACTTACTATACAGATGTTCTGAAGATAATACATTTTCCTATTGGTTCAGGGTTATGACATATTTATCACTGCCATGTATTTCAAGCTTATTACAGGGGTATTTGAATCTGTTTCAAGTTCCTCCAAAATGACTTTAGATTAGTTATGTTCTCTTTTCAGGTGTATAAACTTCTGTTCCTTTTCAGAGTCACTCCTTTCCTCCACATCTAATCTGCTACGGTCTGAGAAATGAGATGAATAGTCTTATTAGAGTTATTCTGGAAGTAAGAATAAACGAGCTAAAAGGAAGTGGAAGTGGCTTTTCTGATGGGATGCCTTTAAGCTTTAGTGCAGGGAGTAGCTTGTTCCCACAAGGTCACAAGGTTTTTTTGTTTGTTTTTTGTTGTTGTTTTGAGAGAGAGGCTGAGCATATGGTGGGGGAGGGGCAGAGAGAGAGAGAATCCCAAGCAGGCTCTGTGCTGTCAGCTCAGAGCCTGATGTGGGACTCTATCCCATGACCCAGAGATCATGACCTTAGCCAAAATCAAGTATTGGTTGCTCAACTGACTGAGCCACCCAGGCGCCTTTCCCACAAGGGTTTTATATGTACTTCTGGATCCTTGGCTATACTCCAAATAGCTGAAGTTGTTTTATTTAATGCCTGTATTAAATAAGAATTACTCTAAAGAGAATAGTGCTTTAAATTGAAATATTGATTGCAGTGACATATTAAAACATTCTGCTTACAACCTAACCTAGACTTTAAACTCTCAGTAGAGATTTGGGCCTCTTTCATCTTACTGTGATGCATTCATCCATGAGTGAGAGAGAGGCTATATTCTGTCTTGCCTTGGTCACATTTTAGACTTGGCCAGATCATGAGCCAAATCAATAGTAAACATGCATTTATTGGTAATTTGGGTCATACTGACATTTTCAATTATAAATATTTTAAAAATACAGACAAGAAAGAAAATAATATAATGAATTCCCTTTTACTTACTACCTAGATAGAGCAAACTTAGCATTTACTATATATTTTTTTTCAAGAAAAAATGTCACAGATGCAGTTGCCCTCATGCCCATACCAATTCTTGCTCTCATGCCCCAGAGGTGAGCACTCTTGTAAAGAGGATGTGAATGTTTTTTTTTTCCAGTTAAATGTGTTTATGTATAATATGATTTATTTTTCTTGCCTTTAAAAAATGTACATCAATATCATCATTACATGTATCCTTCAGCTGTTGGTTTTTTTCACTCAATATTATTTTGAGATCATCCATACTAATAAATGTAGATCTAGCTAGTTCTTTTTCACTGCTGTATAGTATTCCACTCTGGATATGCACAACAAATTCATTCTCTTATTAATGGACATTAGGTTGCTGCTGATTTTTCATTGTAAATATGTGGAAATAAGCATCTTAGTATTTGTTTCTTTGTCGTATAAGCAGTAGTTCTCTAGAGCTGTAGTTTTCAAATGGGTACATCCCTCTGAGTATGCAAAGAATTTCCAAGTAGTATGCTTTTGGGAAAGTTGCCAGCATTTTATCTTCAGTGTGTATTCTCTTCCAGAGATGTTCTTCCCAAGGATGAATTTATGAAGAAGATGCAGGTTCTTTTTCCTACCCTCCCTTTTGCAGTTATTCTTCTCCCATTTTACAAAAGAAACACATACCTTTAATGTGGTTCTAATGTCACTATGATGTGTCATACTAAGGTGTACAAACCTTTGAAACTCTAGAGAGACTATTTGAAATATTGGTGTCAGTACTGAGAAAGTAAATAACTCTAATGATTTCTTTCAACTGATTGACTTATCTAAAAGAATTTTAATTAAAAACATTCTTTTTCAGTTAAAAAATTTTTTAAAAATGTTTATTTTTGAGAGAGACAGAACAAGAACCAGAGAGGGGCAGAGGAGACACAGAATCTGAAGCAGGCTCCAGGCTCTGAGCTGTCAGCACAGAGCCTGATGCAGGGCTCAAACTCACAAACTGTGGGATCGTGACCTGAGCCTAAGTTGGATACTTAACTGACTAAGCCACCCAGGCACCCTCAATTTTTTTTAAGGTAAGCTTTGTGCCCAACGCGGGGCTTGAACTCACGACACTAACATCAAGAGTCACATGCTTTACTGACTGAGCCAGCCAAGTACCCCTAAAATAATTTTTGATGATATTTCACTGTGTTTTTTTGGTCTTAAAATTTTAGGACTTTGAAGAATGAGTGCCACTGCTGTAACAAAACTCTGTGTCTTCCCATCTCCTTAATTATGGGAAAAAGATGTTTCAGTACTTGTGTTTATAAAAATGAAAAATAGGTAATGGAATTGATGTTGGACCTGACTCATTTCAGGAGCAAGTAACATCCATCCATGGAGTATGAACTGGAAAAAAACAAAAAACCCCAAAAAACCCACCAAAAAACTCCAGCCTCATTCATTAAGAAATACAGTTCTGGGGGGCTTGGCTGGCTCAGTTGGTAGAGCATGCAACTCTTGATCTTGTGGTTGTGAGGTCAAGCCCCATGTTGGACCTAGAACTTACTTAGAAAAGACACAGTTCTGATAAGTTATACCAATTTAAACTTATATTTTTGATTACTTATGCATTTATTATGTATAAAAGCTAAATGTAGGAGAAAAAAGTTAACAGAGCTTTCTAAAATTATACATGTTAAATTATATATATATATATATGTATATGTATTAAATATTTATTAATTTTTGAGAGAGATTGAGAGCGAGCAGGGGAGGGGCAGAGAGAGCCAGAGACAGAATCCCAAGCAAGCTCCATCATGTCAGCACAGAGCCTGATGTGGGGCTCGATCCCATGAACTATGCGATCATGACCTGAGCTGAAACCAAGAGTTGGATGCTTAACTGACTGCGCTACCCAGACGCCCCTATGTTTTTGTTGCAGAAAATAATCCATGAAAGACTCATTAACAAAAGTATATTATATTTGTGTAAAAAGCTGCGGGATAATTGGAACGGTTATGTAGCAGTCTGGGTGAAATCAGGGAGACAAACCACACAGTAAACAGGGAAAGCTTAATACAAAGAATTATACGATATTATATGATAAAAGAGTATAAAGAAACTCTGTATGGCCCCCTAGGTCTGAGGGTGGGCCCTCATGGTAGGACGACCTTGGAGTAGGGGGGTGTTCAGCCCTTCTTGGTGAGAGTGTGGTTCAGCCCCTGGGACAGCAGAGAAGTTCTCTGTCCATGCTGCACGTGGGGAGCAGGCAAACGGCAACCAGTATGTAGTCGGAGTCAGGGTGACAGAGATGGGAGGCCTTCAGGGCCAGTGGGTGGGCCAGGTGATGGCAGCCCCACGAGTGACCCTTGGGATCAACAGGGCCAGTGTGCACACACTCCGGACAGGCAGTGGGAGTCCAGGTGCTGGTGCAGGCAGGAGACTTTCAAAGCATGTGGGCCATGCAGCAGTTCTAGTTTCTGGGTCAGGAGGGCTGAAGGAAGGTCAGGCCGGGGCTGTAAGTCCACAGAAGCACTGTGTCTGAGCCCATGGTTGGTGGTGTTAGAGAATGTATCTAGAAGTGATATTCCTGGGTCATAGGGCAAAGGCAACTTCAACTTTACAAGATACTGTGAATTTGCTCTTAATTAATATTTTTTAAATATTTATTTTTGAGACAGAGAGAGACAGCATGAGCAGGGGAGGGGTGGAGGGGAGGGGTGGAGAGAGAGAGAGAGAGAGACAGAATCCGAAGCAGGCTCCAGGCTCTGAGCTGTCAGCACAGAGCCTGATGTTGGGCTCGAACTCACAGACTGTGAGCTCATGACCTGAGCCAAAGTCAGATGCTTAACCCACTGAGCCACCCAGGCACCCCTCAAATTTGCTCTTTAAAGTGGATATTCAGGTTCCAAATGTGTTTCCCTCTTCCTTGTCAACACTTGGCATTTTATTGCCCTCATTTGTGTAAATTTGTTATCTTTCAGACAGGAAGGATGATTCAACTGAAAATTTGTTCACAGTATACCTCCCATTTTCTTTTCACAACCAGCAGCCCAGGCTAGCTAGTAGACTGTACCAGAGTGATGCCCTTCCAGGCTGAGTTCTGGGGTGGCTAGGAGCCCTGGCTGGTTGCCTCCTGATGCTTTCATTTTCTTCTTGGCGTACAGCTAGAGTGGAGCCGGGTCTGACAGTGTGTCCTGGATAGAGAGTGGACTCGGGTACTCACTACTCGCCTGTGTGATGCAGAGGCTCTATTTGTCCATCAAGGGCAAGGAGTGTCTATGAAGCTGTGAGAGAAGTATGTCCCAAGTGTCCATGGAGCAGGTAGGAAGCCCAGGTGTGAAACCCCGGATGTAGCCGGTTGGCTGTGAGGGGCTTGGAAGCTCAGGTGTGGGAGGAGGGCTCCCTGCAGGTTTCTAACTGCTTGCATATAAATCAGCTATTTTCTGTCTGTGCCTGGTGTGTGCTCTCAGTGGTCACTAAACTAGCTGCAGGGTTACGTGTGGGAGACTACAAATTAGAGCTTCGTCATTATTTTGAAATACCTCAGTGAAAAAAAATCACTTGAATTTGAAATTAATTCACATTACAAGAAATCTCAACATTACATTTACCATTATTATGTTTAGGGTTGTTAGATTTAAGTATAATTTTAGCTGCATAAGGTTTTGAATGGTTGTGAAAAAAAAGTTTAAAAATTATCACCTATTTGTGGGGTGTTTCTCATTGATGGCACTATTTAAAGTTTTAAGAGGTTACCAGTTAAAACATTTGACATTTTATTTGAAAGTTCTATACAAATTTAGTATTTTACCCCCAATCCTCTGCATTTTTTTTTCTCATCAATTATATAATCAAACAATGATCCCCCCCCCCTCCAGTTTTTTCTAGTTTATACCAGTGTGCTGTACAATGTATTCTGTATATGTCAGGACATGAAAAAGATTGGGAAGCATTGATATAAACATTGTGGTTTGATGGCTGGATGTTATTCACATTTGCTTGTGTGTTACTCCATTAGCACCACTTTATGTTACTGGCTTCATAAAGATCCCACCTGATTCATGCCATAAGCCCCAAGCAAGTTAGTTTCTGAATTTGTATGTTCAGCTATGAGCACACTGTCCTTACCAACACCCATCCCACCGACTCCCTATCTTCTTTATTCCTAGGGTGGTGGGGTAAATGGGAAGGTAATTTTAGCTATGTAAATTTCATATAGTTCATTAAACTAGGTTTTGAAAATATTTTATTTAATACATTTGCTCAAAGATGATCGTGTATGTCTCTGAGCTGCTAGGCTAACAACAGTTAAAACTTTTAGTGAAGAATCAGAGTTTTAGATAACTAACTCCAATCCCTAATTTTACAGATGACAGAACTGAAGCTCAAGGGAGAGTCTGCTCATGTAGCATTAGAGCTTAGAGTATAAAACATGCTGCCACCTAGGTTAGTGCTCTACTATACCAGCCTTCACGTGTATGCTATTCATAGATATTAACACATTTTTTTTGTACATTTTGGTTACTATTTTTGTATTTTAAATACATAAACATGTTGATTCACTCAAAAGAGATACGGTTAGGAAACAAGGAAGCAGTAGGTATAATGACAGCTGCTTGTGAACACCAGATTATTCCAAGATGAGGGAGTGCCTAGAAAAGAGTCAGTTGTCTGGAATGAGTAAGGAAAGATAGATGAAGGAAGAGAGCCATTTGCTTTCTCATAAATGACAGCTGTTTGTCTCAGCAAGCAAGAATAGAGATTACAAAGCCAAACTAAAGCAATATAGGGACTTATGAACTACTTAATACTGGCATACTAAAGTATTTTTGCATCCAGTATAGGAACTGTAAAAAGTTCCTATATACAGTCTATAAATTAAGTTTTACCATATCAGTAATGTATTCTAAATGCATAATACACTTGGGTTTTGTGCTAACCAGCCTATTGTTTGCTCTTAAGCTTGTATTTTGCCAGTTAGTAAAACAAAACAAAACAAAACAAAAATTAAGACACTTCAAACTATTTAAGGCTTTTTATGAACTATACCCAAATTTAAGCTTTGCTGTACCCGACTACAATAGGAGCAACAGGAGCTAACATGATTATACATAATAGAAGGATTATTGCAGTTTATTTAACACTAAAAGTTTTCATGCTTTGCATACAATAAAGTATATTACAATGATCACTTTTTAATGCTTTATTCGTTGATTAAAAGAATATACATTTAACATAAACCATACAACATCAGTCATCAGGTCAAACATTCAGCTGGTTTCCTTACAGTTTCTGTCAGGATTTATTTTATCTGATCACATTTATAAGATAAAATCTCACCACATCTGGCATTTACACACACTGTGCCAGTGGATTCACACTACTGATGTACATATAAAATCCTCATGGTATGTGCTCACTGGAGACAAAACAGTGCACACCTGTCAAAAGGTCATTTTAATATAAGATGGTAAAACCATTTGTAAAATACATATAAACTTTTTCCATAAATAGAATCATATCTGGACATCTGTTGCATAAATTGTGTTTCCAAAGCTTACAATAGAGCAGCCAGGTCTCAGCACTGCTGGGCACCCACGTTGGCTACTTACTTTATTATTGCAGACTGTCCTTTAACATTAAATGCACAACATTCGTACCACTTAAAACTGGGGTCAGGTGGAAGTCTCACAGAGACCACGTCTGTACCGCGGTTGCCCTGAAACAGTTAAATCGGCTTTTAAAGCCTCTCAGATATAACAAGGTTTTAAAACATACTTCATGGAATGTTCTTCATGTATCATAGCAGCTCATACCTGTGATAGAACAAGTTTTCAGTTTTTCCTTTCTTTCCTTTACATTCACTATTCACAGTGAAACAGGTGCATGGTTTTTTTTTCTTTTTTTTGTTTTGTTTTTTTCAGAGTTCTGAGGTTGCTGACTGAGCCACAGCACAGCTGTGTACCACAGGTCGAAATTCGACCTTAAATATTACAATCTAGCAGTATCTGGCTGGCCAGAGTGGGCCGGCCCCTGCCAGCATGTGGGCACTTCTTCAGTTAAGTCTATTCTTTGGCAGCTGACACGCGCGCTGACAGAGAAAAATCCAGTGACTCGTTGCTAGGGATTTCACGACTAATGTTTGTTTGCAAGCATGTGTGTTTACAGCTCTGTTTTTTAAAGGTTTTGCTTTAGGAGGTTTTACCCTGGAATACAGTTTCTTCCTCCACTATTTGAAATCTGGGCTAAAAAGCTAACTTGAATGTATAATGTAATTGATGAATAAATTATGTCAGATATAGTTTTTAAAAAGTCTAACAATTTGAGTATTCACATTTAGGTAAATGCATTTTTTTAAAAAAAGGATTAAACAGTGTTCTAACCTAGTACTATACAAAATTCTGAATGGTAATTGGTGATATCATCTATTATATATGTAATGAAAGTTAAAGTCTTGGCTTTTCTGTTAAAGATAACTCATTTGGGATCATACTATCCTCCCTTCTTCCATTTCAAATAAGAATTAATGAAATGCTGTCACAATGCATGAATGCGGTGCATTGCATACAAATCCACCAGGCTATGGATATATATCTATATATGTATAAAAATATTTTGGCTCCTGAGCTCTGAACTCTGACACACAAAGAATAAAAACATCAAAAGGCAGAGTAACTCACTGAAAAATAAAGTTAGCCAGCAACCTCAGACAACCTTCGGTTGTATATCCTTAAGGTTGGATAACAAGTCCATTAACCGTGAAAGCCCTATACACTGTCACTTTGAACTTCTAAACCAATACCCGACTACGTTCTTTGATCAAGAAGTAGAATATACATATATAATTCTATAAAGCTAATACTGATTAAACACAGCACAAAGGGATTAATTCACACTACTGAAAAAAAACATAATAGGACCCTACTTGCATATGTAACCACAGGAATTGTACATTTTTTAAAAAAGCTAAATGTCTTCGCTGAAGCTTTGCATCTCTCTGTAAAAATGACGATTTGGTTCAGTGAAGACACTGAGTGATTCGATGTCCATGACCGCGTGCCAAGGTTGACCCAGGCCCAGGGATACCTGCTCAATAAGGTTATGCACTGGATCCACATCCTGGTCGGCCAGTTCACCTTGGTCAAAATCAATGCTTTCTTCAGTGACTTCAAGTACTTTTAGATCAGAGCCACGAAGACGAGCAATGGCAATGAGGTTGTGTGCCCACACTGTGTAACCTTAAAAATAAACAAAAGATAAGAACTGTCATTTCCTTGCATTTTATTTTGTCTATTTGATAAGTTAGTTCTTTCCACAAACTTGTATGTCGCTTATTACTTTGGCCCTTTTCCTTTAAAAATATATTGAGATTGGAAAAGGAAGTATGATTGTTTAGCTCAGGAAAAAAAAAAAAAAAAAGACTAAGTTTGATATTGTTTCCAAAACCATCACCCTGGGTGGTGCATTGGTAGGTGCTGTAATCCTATTCTGGTTATCACTGCACTTAGTAAGATTGAGGACATTTAAAGTATAACTAGCTTTGGATAGTGCTGTATCATAAATTTTTATTTTATACATATGTATCCATTAACAATACATACGAAACTGTTGTTTTTAGTTACTAAAAAAACCCCTCTCCTATGATGCTTCACTGTCCAAAGTTATGAAGTGACACTTCAAAGCTAAAATTGTTAATTGTGAGTAGAAAATATGTAAAGTATAAAACAGTCACAGAAACTTGTACTAACTTGAGGATATTGATTATCTCTGGGAAAGAATAAAGGGGAGTGGATGACAGGGGCTTTGGCTGTATCTAATTTCTAATTTCTTGAAAGAAAAAAAAAGGTTAGACTGGCTGAAATTAATCTTTCAATAACCTGGTATTTCTTTGTCTGTAAAAAATCCCTATTTTATTATCTTTAATACTGATTTATTCTTTGCTGCTACCTCTGATGACTGGCCAAATTACGAAGCAAAACTTGAACAGAAAGACACACACATTCCTACACTAATGCAGGCTCAAAATTAATTTAAAAATATAATAAAACACAACTAATAAAGTGAGTTTAAGACATTCATATAGTCTTTATGTTTTGTATTCTGTAAATGTGTTACATGTTCCAGAAAAGGAAGTAAAATGTTCTTCTACTTGTCAGAATAGCAACTCTCTCTAAATGAGAATAGTTAACATTAAAATGAAAGGCGTCGGTAAGAAAAAAAGCATATACCCATTTAATGGAACCATTGTTTAAAAAATATCATACAAATTAGTATGTTAAAATCTAGAATCTAGAAGATGAGGCAGCAAGCAATAAAGAAATCATACTTTCTCCTTCTGTATTATGGTGTTAAGAGATCTTGTGATTACGGGAAGAAACATATCTACTGTGAGTAGATCTGTTTGTTTTCTTAGATAAATCACCTACCGTGAATTGCCAGAAGAGAGAGCTTTGTGCACCTCCATGCTAATAAAACCAATGGATCTTCATTTCGGTTGTCACTAAGATCTGGAAAACCAGACGTGTCAATCACATCATTCATTAATATAAAATGAGTGAGGAACTTATCATACTGCCTGGATATAAGATCAACAATAGCTCCTGAAACACAAGTGATGTAGCTGTCAAAATGAATCCTCTCTAGTGGTATACTGGGTTTCAGAATCTTTAACATATCTTCACTCTTGATATCAAAGGCCATTATATAGACCCGGAGGCTGGTGCTCTTTCGTGACAAGGCTTTCCAATGCTCATCATTTGGCATGTTGTCCAGAGACTTGTGCATCACGGAAACGTTGTGGACCAGGAGAGACAGTCGCTGCAAAGGCACATGGTTGCTATCGGTTAAGACTCTTGCCATCTCGGCTGTAAAGTCACAGAAATCCAGGGCAAGTGAGCGTAGATTCACAAATCGCTCCAGTTCGACTGTGGTGATCAGGGTGCTGTTACCAGGAATATTGTTGTCCAGCAAACTCAGGTGCTCCATGGTGTTGGCAATAGAGTTTGAGAGAGATGACAGTGAGGTTGGGGTTACTATTTCCAGCATAAACCCACAGGACAGCCATTTCAGTTGCCTACTATTACTCAGTATTTCTTCAAACAGCTGCTGAATTCTGTAAGGAAAACACATGCCACAATGATCCTGTTAACATTTAGCTCTAACCTCTAAACACTGACTTTTGAAAGTGGGCAATGAAATGGCATGCAATGCTGAGATCCATTTTCTCTCAGTAAATGTCTATCCAACACATAAATAGTATTACCATATTATTTCTACCACTAAAATTCACATTAAAATATAATGAATAAACTCTATTAAACACATAAAAATATGTTCTTCACCCAAGGAAAGCAGCATTTTGCAACAGTATGGTATAAAAGATTGATGATATACAATTTATGTTACAGAGAAGGCAAACAAATAGCAGTTTTAAATCGTAATAATTACCCAAATTCTATGATTTGTCTTAAAGATTTATGCTGTGGAATGGCATATTTTATAGTTAAAATATTTCCAATTTATAGGACATATGTTCTTAGAAAAAATATTACTCTTCTCATTGTATCTTATAATTTCTCAGAAAAAACTAAAATTATTATTAATGTAAACCCCCTTCCACTAACTATACAACTTACTGTTTAATTTTTTTGCCATCAGGGTCCACCTTGCTGAGGTATGTATTTGACAAACTTCCTTGCTGTTGTAGAACACTTATGTCTCCAAAAAGGCTAAACTTCTGGAGGTTCCTACAAGAAAAGTAATTTAAAATGACTGTCTAACTAAATAATATGTAAAAATATAAATATTAAAAATAGAAAATAGAAGGGATACCTAGAAGTTTCTACCTTATAACTCACTTAGAATCCAATGAACTACTTTCAGATTGTTTTTTACACACAATTAAAAGCAACATAATACAAGAACGGCATAAGCTTTACAAAACGAAGACTGAGGTATAAAGCTTAGTTCCAGAAATCAATATTTTAATGACCATGGAAAAATGTTTATGCATTGTTTTCCTGATTTTATTCAGTTGTCTGTTTTCTTACATGTAACTGAGCTTCTTGAAGATGATTATTATTTTTTTTTAAATTTAATGTTTATTTGAGAGAGAGCAAGAGAGTGAGCATGAGTGGGGGAAGGGCGGAGAGCGAGGGAGACACAGAATACAAAGCAGGCTTCAGGCTCTGAGCTGTCAGCACAGAGCCTGAGGCGGGGCTCGAACCCATGAACTGTGAGATCATGGGCTGAAGTCGGACGCCTAGCTGACTGAGCCACCCAGGCGCCCTAAAGATGATTATTTTGAATTGTCAGGCAATTCATAGATCTCTATTTCCTTGGGGATGGTTACTTGAGCTTTATTAGTTTCCTTTGGTGGTTCCATGTTTGCCTGATTTTTAATGATCTATGTGGTCTTGAATCGGTGTCTTGTGTATCTGGGGGAGCAAATACTTCTTCCAGTTTTTATAGACAAGTTTGACCTCCTCCTGTTGGGTCTCCAGACTATGAGATTGCATCCAGGACCACATTCGAGTTGGTGAAGCCAGGTCACATGGCTGCTGCTGGACCTGCACTGGGGTCTATGGTTTGTGGACCCCATTACCAGACACCTGGGCAGGTGTGGATCCTGTCTGGTGTCCTGGTGGACAGGACTGCCTCTGAGTCCTTTGTCAGTAGGGCTGGTGCTGGGACAAAGGTCTGCTATTAGGTCTGCAAACAGCTGCCACTTACTAGGTGTGGGGGCAGGAGTGATTTCCACCAGATCCCTGAGAAAGGCTCCTGTTCTGGGACTCAGGGAGGGCAGGGGTGCCCAGGATTGCAGCTGAGAGGGGCTAGAACTGAGTGTCAGGGTTGTTTCAGGGTCCATGGCTGGGACCAGATTCTGCAGGCCTGTGTCTGGGGGCACTGACAAGTGTTTCATCTGCTGGGTTTTTAGGTGTGTGGGACTGCCCTCAGACCATGGCTGAATAAGGATGGAGTTCATTCATAGGGCTGCTTCAGGATACAGTTAGACCAACGTTGGCATGTCTACCCTGAGGCACAAGGAGGCTTGTCTCCCAACAGGTTCCTGGGCAAGCAGGAATATTCCTGATCACAGGTGCACACAAACCTGAATTCTGTATTGCCTTGATTAAAAATTCCTAAGATTAAAAACCCTAACTGGCTATCAGAAACAGGCAAATGGCTAGCTTGGTACAGTAAGATCCTTCAAAATGTGGTTCAAAAAACGCTATACTGGGCTACTTACTATTCTTTAAATGTAACACTATTCCCTCTCCTGGTCTGCCTGGTAAACTTCTATTCAGCCTTCTGAATAGATATCTGAATGCCAATTACTCTATCAAAGCCTTTTCTGAGGCAATCCTCTCAGCCTCTGTAGTTTTAGCCATTTCTTGGGACTTTATAAAATGTCTTTATTAAACGGTAATATACTTTACTGTGATTTGTTACTTCTCTCATTAAAGGGGTAAACTCTTGTTTCTCATAAGTACCTAGCAATAATTTTTGGCACAAGATACGCGTTCAATGAATATCTGTTAAACAAATGAATATTTTGGGAAGGTAAGCTCAAGAGTTACCTAAATAGAAATAGTAATCAAAACCGTAATATAAATGAAAACAATGGGAAACAGATACATAAGGGGAGGTGGGCCTGGGATAGATTTTGTAAAGATAATCACATCAGAGAATTATTTTAAGGGTAATGTTTTCAATTGACTTAAAAAAAAAAGTTTTCTTCTGGATAGATCTTCTATGTAAAGGGAGATTAAAGATTAGTTTATGAGTATTGACAGCTATTAACAATAATTATGTTCTCCATTACTTTGACTTTTTTTCCTATCAGGAGTTCTTTTATGAAATAGAGAACTAAATCTCCTTTAAAGGGAGAGAGTAAGGAAAAGGTTAGCACCTCAAAGGGCTTAGAAACATTTCTTCATATAGTTCCATAGAATAGTAAGGTGATAATACCAGGTAAATAGAAAATATTTCACTGAGTTTACTATCAAGATGCCTCCACAAATGTATTTAAATTTATCATTTATGAAAAGATAAAAAACCTTTTCACAAATAAAAAGATATTTTAAGGGACCCGTGACAGATGGAAACCAACCTGAATTATTAATTTCATACTAGTGATATTCTTCTTGTCATATTCTAAATCTGCACCATGTAATATGGGGAATATAGTTACTAAATACTTGAAACATGGCTAGTCAGAGCTGAGATGTGCTCTAAGTATAAAAATACATTTAGAAGACTTAATACAAAAACTATAAAATCTCATTAATTTTTTATATTGGTCACATATTCAAATGATAATATTTGGATATATTAGGTCAAATATACTAAAGTTAATTTCATCTTTTTTTTTTTTACTATTTAATGTGGCTACTTGAAAAATTTAAATCACGTGTGGTCTGTATTATATTTTTATTGTACAGTGCTGCTCTAAAGAATACAATGTGCAGGGGCACCTGGGTGGCTCAGTCAGTTCAGGGTCCAAGTCTTGATTTCAGCTCAGGTCATGATCTCATGGTTTGGGCCATGCTGGGCTCTGTGCCTACAGTTGGGAGCCTGCTTGAGATTCTCTCTCTCTCTCTTTATTTCTCTCTCTCTCTCTCTCTCCGCCCCCCCTCCACTCCCCTGCTTGCATGCTCTTTCTCTCTCTCTCTCTCAAAATAAATAAACAAACAAAAAGAATATAATGTGCATATTGTAGTTTTCTGGTTAGCTTCATTTAAAAACATACTGTCATCAGCAGAAATATAATTAAGGGTATATAGCTAATACTGCTGGTTTTATGGTTAAAATATTTAGAACACCCACATCACTTTTCAGCTTTCTGACTATATGTAACAATATAAACTCTAAGACCAATGAGTAGTTTTTAACTATAAAAAAGTAGGAGGTGACTTCAGAAAATGTTATATATAATTAAAAAAAAATTCTACAACTCCAAACACACCTTAACTATACTGCCAATGCATATTGCAGATATTATAAAGTACCTATAAAAAAACATGTGGTCTTCCTCCACCTCTCCTATTAACTCAAATACAAGTCAAATCCATCAACTTGAAAAAACGTACAAATGATCAAGAGGAAAACCAGTTTGAATGAATGGAGCAAATAAGCTCACCTTTCTTCACCTGTGATGTCATCTCTAACTTTCCATTGACTGTAACTCATTTATCTTGAAGACATCATATTTAATCTCCACTGCTATTTGTATCTCAGATGTGGAAAAAAGCAACCTGCCAGTACGACTGATTCAAGTTTGTTTATTTTGAGAGAGAGCAAGTGAGAGAGAGCGTGGGGAGGGGCAGAGAGAGAATCCCAAGCAGGCTCTGTGCTGTCAGTGCAGAGCCCGATGTGGGGCTCCATCTCATGAACCCTGAAATCATGACCTGAGCCAAAACCAAGAGTCGGATGCTTGGGGGCAACCAAGCACCCCAGCCATGACTGATTCAAAAGCAAGTCCTCCCCCAGGAAGGAGAAATCCTCATTTTCTCATTCTCTTGAGAGAAACAGGAATGGAAAGATATATAGGCAGGTGAAATGAAATTAACCATGAATTATATATGTCTACATGGCAAGTTTTCTCCACTTATTAACTAACAATTAGGCTCCCAGAACTTAAGATGACTAGGCTGGTGTTTATTTTTTTACTTTTCCCAAACATTTCAATCTGTATCACTGGCATCAAGGTCTGGTTATTACTTTCTTCCTGCCTTCGTCTGTCCCTGCTATAGTGGAGAAAGAGATCATCCACATTCTATCTTCTCTTCTGTCCTTCTCTAATCTCCTTTTTTCTACTACTTCAATCTATTTAGTCCAAACATTTCTTAAGTATAATTATCAGAGACTCCTACATATCAAGGTGCCACAAGTGGAACTGGGAGTTCATTTAATGAATTGTGGTTTTACTTTTGCTGTTCTATATGTGGTAAATAAAGAACACCTATCTCCCAGATGGAATATACAAGTCTGTATATATGTAACAAACAAACAAACAAACAACCAAACCCCCCCAAAAAAGCAGAAAAACTGTCTTTCACAATCATGGCTAATAGCCAAGACTATCAACAAAAAGTTTTGACATTTTTGACAATTCTTGGCATTATGGTGACTATATTCCATCAGAGTTATTAGCACATAAAAGTACACTTTCCCCCCAATTTCTTTATGTCACTTCACAGATGTTATTTGGTTTTAATGAATCTAAATCATAAACCATTTTTTCTATTTCTACTTTCCTTTTCAGTTGTGACTAAAATTATTTCTTGCTATGTAATCAAATCTATTACCCAAAAATGACTTCACAACTCCTAGTACTACAAATTTGTATAAAATATTTTGTCTTTTTAATTCCCACATCAAACTTATTTATCCCTCCCAACCCAATAGCTTTCTTTCCCTGGCTGGAATCTATTTACCAAGTAATGCTCATTGCTAAGCTCACAGTATTAGGTAATGATGCTAAAAAATGTTAAATATTACATTTATATTAAATATTATATATATTAAATATTACATTATAACCAGCAAGAATAATGTTATCCATATTTGTAAAGGGTTGCTCAGGAGAAATAAAGGTGGTGTTTGAAAGAGCACTGAATGAGAAATCAAGTGTCCAAAATGCAAAAAATCCACTGACTACAGTTTTGTGAAATAAAATAATTTTTAAGTTATTTAAAAAGACAAAAACCTATCACTTTAGCAACATCTAATTTCTTCCTCTAAACATGATGATACTTTAATCATATTATTTGAAATCTTGCTCTAAGTTAAGTTCTCATATCACTAAACCTCTGGTCTAAGTCATCTTCACCTGTAAAGTTCTCTGATTCTATAAATTCCTAGTCATTGAACTGAGCACTGAGTGAAAGGGTTCAGTTAGAAATAAAAACAAAGAGAGTAAATGAGTAGTAACCATTTTCTCCCATAAATTTAAAACTCCTTTGTCATTCTGGCTCAAATGACCACCCATCTCTTTTGGGTTATTCTTGAAATTTAACAGCTACAATGTATGCCTGCAGTATTGGCTCAATTTATTTGCAGAGTTTCTAAGACTTTTTGCATTACTACTTTTAATGAGAATAACATTTTCAACTATAAGACTACTCAAATTAATTGGTCTTGGAATGATGAATAGGGGTCTCTCACTGATAGATTTTAAAGCATTATTCATTTATATAAATTTAAACTGAATTGTTTTGTCCACTGATTTATATTATACTTGGGGTTAGGATGGAAAAGGAATGAGTGAAAAGTAGCTTAGCTACTAATATAAATCTTGATGATGTCTATTTTCTCATGAACATTATCTACTTACCAATTTTTAAAATTTCAGTGTGTGTTAAGAAATAATATTGTTATGAAATAGCAAAAAAAGACTAATAAGGAAAACTAGTTTATAGTTTTATAAAATTAAAAATCACTATAATCTAAAATACATCCAGATGATACAAAAATTGGGCTTTACAGTTCGTGGGGTCCATCCTAGAAACTGATGGTAAAATGCTGAGTTCATGTGCACTTTCTGGAAGAAGGATCACTAGCTTTCATCAGCTTTTCATAGATTAACCAAAAAAGATTAGGTATCACTGATGTAGGCCTAGAGTCCTGTAGGGATATTTACACACACACACACACACACACACACCACTAAAACAACAAAAATTCTAGATCTGTCGACAGAAGATATTATTAACCACATTTACCAATGTATATCCCTTATCAAAACTGGCAGATTTTAGGAGCTACTTCTATGTGTATGTAAGGTCAGAAAGAACAAGCAGATGTCAACCAATGACAGAGATTACTATAAATGATTCACACAAAAGTAGGTTAGAGAATCAAAATAAGTATAATAAGACCAACACCTAATTTATTTTGGGCCTAGAGTGCTGAGTGTTTGTCACTTTTGCTGGCAAGCTTTCATATTCCAAGAAAAAGCCTTTTCTATCAGAAATGCCACTTTTTAAAAATGTTTACTTTTGATAGAGAGAAAGAGAGAGGAGAATGAGAATGAGTCGGGGAGTGGAAAGGGAGGGGGACAGAGGGTCTAAAAGGAGCTCTGCACTCACAGCAGAGAGCCCAATGCAGGTGTCAAACTCATGAAGCTGCGAGATCATGACGTGAGCTGAAGTCAGACACTTAACAGACTCAGCCACCCAGATGCCCCAGAAATGCCACTTCTCAATCAAATCACAGCAGTCAAAACTACCACCATCACAAAAAACCCCAGAGTTTCCCAGTTTTTAGAGAAAATAAAAACGCTTTACTTCGGAAATTCTTTTTTTTAGTGTTTATTTTGAGAGAGAGAGAGTGAGAGAGAGAGAGAGAGCGCGCGCGAGCGAGCGAGTGCATGAACAGGGCAGGGGCAGAAAGAGAGGGAGAAAGAGAATCCCAAGCAGGCTCCATGCCCAGCAAGGAGTCCTATGCAAGGCTTGATCTCACAACCGTGACATTATGACTGGAGCCAAAATTAAGAGTCAGACTCTCTTTTCCCCTTTGGATATTCTTTCCTGCTTTGTTGAAGATTAATTAAGCATATAAGTGTGGGTTTATTTCTGGGTTCTATATTCTGTTCCATTGCTCTGTGTCTATTTTTGTGCCAGTACTATACTATTTTGATTACTACAACTTTGTATCATAACTTGAAGTCCAGAATTGTGATACTTCCAGTTTTGTTCTTTCTTAGGATTGCTTTGGCTATTCAGGGTCTTTTGTTGTTCCATACAAATTTCAGTGTTATTTGTTTAAGTTCTGTGAAAAATACTGTTGGTGTTTTGAGAAGGATTTCAGTAACTCTGTAGATTGCTTTGGGTAATATGGACATTTTGACAATATTCTCATCCATGAACTTGGAATATCTTTCCATTTCTTAGTGTCTACAGTTTCTTTCATCAGTGTTTTATAGTTCATAGAGTATAGGTCTTTCATCTCTTTGGTTAAGTTTATTCCTAGGTACTTTATTCTTTTCGGTACAACTACAAGTAGTGTTTTTTTTTTTTTTTTTTTTTTTTAATTTCTGTGACTTCACTTTTGTTGTCTAGAAACACTACCAATTTCTAGTTATTAATTTTGTATCCTGCCACTTTACTGAATTCATTTTTTCTAGTAGTTTTTTTCGTGGAATCTTTAGGATTTTTCTATGTATAGCATCATGTCATCTGTAAATAGTGACAGTTTAACAACTTCTTTACCAATATGGATGCCTCTCATTTCTTTTTCTTGTGTGATTGCTATGCAATCCTTTATATTTCTGGGGTATCAGTTACTTCTTTCTCATTTCTGGCTTTATTTGGGTCTTTTCTCTTTTTTTCTTAATCAATCTAAGCGTTTGTCAATCTTGTTTATCTTTGCAAAGAACCAGCTCTTGATTTTGCTTTTTTTCCTTTTTCTTTTCTTTCTTCTTCTTCCTCTTTTTCTTTCCCCTCCCCCTCCTCCTCCTTCTTCTTCTAAGTCTCTATGTCATTTACTTCTGTCCTGATCTTTAGTATTTCCTTTCTTCTACTCACCTTGGGTTTTGTTTGTTCTCTTTCTAGTTCCTTTATGTATAAAATTAGATTGATTTTTTTTTCTTATTTCTTAGGCCTATATTGCTATATACTTCCCTCTCCAAACTGCTTATGATGTGTCCCAGAGATTTTGGACTGTTGTGTGTTCATTTTCATTTGTTGCCATGTATTTTTTTATTTATTCTTTGACCGCTTCATTGATCCCTTGGTTGTTTAGAGGTTATGTCCTTTAGTCTTAACATTTTTGTGGTTTTTCCTGTTTTTTGTTTTTTTCCCCTGTGATTCATTTCTAGGTTCATATTGTTGTGTTGGAAAAGATACATGGTATGATTTTGATCTTAAATTTATTGAGGCTTGTTTAATGGCCTAATATGTCATCTACTCTGGAGTGTATTCTATTTATACTTGAAAAGAATGTGTATTCTGTTGTTTTTATATGGAATGGTCTGTATATATCTGTTATGCCCAGATGGTCCAATATGTCATATTGATTTTCTGTCTGGATGATCCATCCATTGATGTAAGTGGAATGTTAAAGTCCTCTATTTTCTTGATGGATTGATCTCTTTATTATTATTAATGCCCTTCTCTTTTATTACAATCTTTGTTTAAAAGTCTATTTTGGGGGTACCTGGGTGGCTCAGTCAGTTGAACATCCAACCGGTCCAAGTCATGATCTTGCAGTTCATGAGCTTGAGCCCCATATCGGGCTTGCCACTGTCAGCCTGTCAGCGCAGAGCCCACTTCAAATCCTCTGTCCTCACTCTCTGCCCCTCCCCTGCTTGTGCTCTCTCTCAAAAAAAAGAAAAAAAAGTCTATTTGTGTAAGTAATGCTACCCCAGATTTTTTTTTCACTTTCATTTACATGGTGAATGTTTCCTGTCCCTTCACTTTCAGTCTATAAGCATCTTTAGGTCTGAGATGAGTCTATTGTAGGAAGCAATATAGATGGGTCTTACTGTTTTTATCCATTCTACCACTCTGTGTCTTTTGATTGGAGCATTTAGGCCACTTAAAGTAATGACTGATAAGTATATACTTACTACCATTTATTAAATTTGTTTTCTGGTTGTTTTTGTAGTTCATTGTTCTTTTCTGCTTCTCTTGTTCTCTCTGTGATGGATAAGTATCTCTAGTGTTGTATTTGGCTTTAATTCACTTTATTTTTATTTTTTTGCCTTATTTTTTTTTATTTTTTATTTTTAAAAATTTATATCACACTTAGTTAGCATACAGTGAAGCAATGATTTCAGGAGTAGATTCCTTAGTGCCCCTTACCCATTTAGCCCATCCCCCCTCCCAAAATCCCTCCAGTAACCCTCAGTTTGTTCTCCCATATTTATGAGTCTCTTCTGTTTTGTCCCCCCGCTCTGTTTTTATATTATTTTTGTTTCCCTTCCCTTATGTTCATCTGTTTTGTCTCTTAAAGTTCTCATATGAGTGAAGTCATATGATTTTTGTCTTTCTCTGACTAATTTCACTTAGCATAATACCCTCCAGTTCCATCCACGTAGTTGCAAATGCAAGATTTCATTCTTTTTGATTGCTGAGTAATACTCTATTGTATATATATACCACATCTTCTTTATCCATTCATCCACCGATGGACATTTGGGCTCTTTCCATTCTTTGGCTATTGTTGATAGTGCTGCTATAAACATGGGGGTGCATGTGCCCCTTCGAAATAGCACACCTGTATCTCTTGGATAAATGCCTAGTAGTGCAATTGCTGGGTCATAGGGTAGTTCTATTTTTTTAGTTTTTTGAGGAACCTCCATACTGTTTTCCAGAGTGGCTGCACCAGCTTGCATTCCCACCAACAATGCAAAAGAGATCCTCTTTCTCTGCATCCTCGCCAACATCTGTTGTTGCCTGAGCTGTTAATGTTAGCCATTCTGATGGGTGTACCATGGTATCTCATTGTGGGTTTGATTTGTATTTCCCTGAGGATGACTGATGTTGAGCATTTTTTCATGTGTTGGTTGGCCATCTGGATGTCTTCTTTGGAGAAGTGTTTATTCATGTCTTTTGCCCATGTCTTCACTGAATTATTTGTTTTTTGGGTATTGAGTTTGATAGGTTCTTTGTAGATTTTGGATACTAACCCTTTATCTGATATGTCATTTGCAAATATCTTCTCCCATTCTGTCAGTTGCCTTTTAGTTTTGCTGATTGTTTCCTTCGCTGTGCAGAAGCTTTTTATTTTGATTAGTTCCCAATAGTTCATTTATGCTTTTGTTTCCCTTGCCTCTGGAGACATGTTGAGTAAGAAGTTGCTGAGGGCAAGATCAAAGAAGTTTTTGTTTGCTTTCTCCTTTAGTATTTTGATGGCTTCCTGTCTTACATTTAGGTTTTTCATCCATTTTGAGTTTATTTTTGTGTATGGTGTGAGAAAGTGGCCCAGGTTCATTCTTCCACATGTCGCTGTCCAGTTTTCCCAGCACCACTTGCTGAAGAGACTGTCTTTATTCCATTGGATATTCTTTCCTGCTTTGTCAAAGATTAGTTGGCCATATGTTTGTGGGTCCATTTCTGGGTTCTCTATTCTGTTCCATTGATCTGAGTGTCGGTTTTTGTGCCATATTTCACTTTATTTTTGGTGTATCTACCATAGGTTTTGGCTTTGTGGTTATCATGAGGTTCATATATGTCATCCTAAGTAAACAGCAGTCTACATTAATTTGATGGTCATTTAAGTTCAAACACATTCTTAAAAAAACCCAGGAGTGCCTAGGTAGCTCAGTCAGTTAAGTGGCAGAGTCTTGATTTTGGCTCAGGTCATGATCTCATGGTTGTGAGATTGAGCCCTGTGTCGGGCTTGATGCTAGGCATGGAGCCTGTTTAAGATAGTCTCTCTCACACTGCCCCTACCCCATTCATGTGTGGGTACTTGTTCTTTCTCTAAAAAAAAAACAAAACAAAAAAACCCACACTCGAGGGAATCAACAGTAATTTTTGAGGATGCAGAAGAACATATCAGCAATCTGGAAGATAGGGTAATAGCACACAAGCTGAATCGCAAAAAGAGAATTTTTTAAAATGAGGATAGATTAAGAGATCTCTTAGATAAAATCAAGTAAACAAACATTTGTACTATAGTAGTCCCAAAAGAAACAGAGAGAAAGGTGTAGAAACTTATCTGAAGAAATAATAACTGAAAACTCCCCTAAGGTAGGGAGGTAAATAGACTTTCATCTCCAAGAAACACAGAGAGTTCCAAACAAGATGAACCCAAAAGGTCCACACCACAGTGCATAATAATTAAAATGAGATCGTGAGATCACGACCTGAGGCAAAATCAAGAGCTGGAGGCTTAACTGACTGAGCCACCCAGGCAGGCATCCCTTCTACTGTGTTTTTTACTTCAGTTATTGTATTAACCCTGTTTAAAATTACAATGATCTCTTTTTAGCATTTTACTATTTTCTATCTTTTTATTGAAGGTCTCACTGAGTTCTTCCATTTTTTTTTTTTTTTCCAACCCATTGAGTATCTTTATGATCATTACTTTAAGTTCTTTATCAGGCAGATTGTTGATCTCTGTTTCATTTAGTTACTTTTCTGAGGTGTTTTTTTTTCCCCCCTGTTCTTTCTTTTAGAGCATATTCCTCTGTCTCCCGAGTTTGCTTGACTGTCTGTGTTTGTATGCATTAGGCGAAACAACTATTTCTCCTAAAGCTGAAGGAGTGGTCTTGTGTACAGTGTACCATGAGCAGACTGTGTGTGCATTGGTGATTTTGCTGGTTGGGTGGAGCTGTGGCTGTATATGCCAGTAACTCTTTAATGCCATGGCATGTCTCTGTCTCTCTTGCTCTCTCTTGCCATTCTCTTTACCTTTGGTTTTTCAGTACCTGTTCAGTCCTTAGTTAGATCTTCTTCAGGAGGAACTGATCTATTAATAGGTGTAATTTGGAGGAAGTGAGTTCAAAGTCTTCCTACATTGCCATCTTCAACTGGGACAGAGAAAATAAATTTAAACTAGGTTTATGTAGCTTTTTATCATTATAAGAAGTTAAATCATTAAAATTTTTTTAATGTTTATTTATTTTTTAGAGAGAGAAAGAGACATAGCCAGCGAGTGTGAGCAGGGGAGGGCCAGAGAGCCAAAAGAGGGAGACACAGAATCCAAAGCAGGCTTCAAGCTCTGAGCTGTCATCAGAGTCTGAAGTAGGGCTTGAACTCATGAGCTGTCAGATCATGACCTAAGCTGAAATCGGACGCTAACCGACTGAGCCACCCAGGCGTCCCATAAGTTAATTCATTTTAAAATCATTACATAAACTAACAACCTGCACATTAGTAAAATTTGACAAGTTAATGTAAGGAGAATCTTTGGGATATTTCTGTTTTAGCTCCATCTATACAATATTTTTCAACATCCCAGCAATGTTCAAAACATGTCAGTCAAAGGCAATTTAAAAAATTCTGTTGAGGGGATGGCCTGGGTGGCTCACTCCATTAAGTGTCCAACTTCGGGTCAGGTCATGATCTCCCAGTTCGTGGTTTGGAGCCCCATGTTGGACTCTGTGTTGATAGCTTGGAGCCTGGAACCTGCTTTGGATCCTGTGTCTCCCTCTCTCTCTGCCCCTTCCCTGCTCATGCTCTGCCTCTCTCTCTCTCAAAATAAACAAAGATTAAAAAAAAATTCTGGTGGCATGCCTGTTCGGTCAGTTAAGCGTCCGACTCTTGATTTCAGCTCAGGTCATGATCTCACGGTTTGTAAGTTCGAGCCCCTTATTGGGCTCGCTGCTATAAGTGCAGAGACTGCTTTGGATCCTCTGTTTCCCTCTCTCTGACCCTATCTTCCATCCCCATCCCATCTATTTCAAAAGTAAACAAACATATATAAAAAATTCTATTTGCAGCAATGCAATGGTAATAATCTTATTATAGTAAAATTAATAATAATGCATAAACTTTCCATATGGAAATCATGTATGTGTTTATGTAATCATAAACACACATTTGAAGCTAGAATGATTTTTGGAATCATCAAATTCAATCATCTCTTTACAGATCAGGAAACTGAGGTGACTTGTCTAACACTGTAATACTAGTTAGGGCAGAGCTAAGTAGAGGACCCGGGTTCTGACTCCTATTTCATGTTGTTCCTTATAATTAAACCATGTCCTAGAATATAATTGTCTTTTTGAAAGTTATTATAAAAATTATAAGTGGCATATTTTAGAGTAGTATATGATGGCCATTTGTGGAAAAATGTTTTTAGGTACTTATTGTTCCACTCCAAATAAAGAAAATTTTAATTAAGTGATACAGAAAACAACAATTTACTTTTAAACCTAGCAAAACAAAACAAAAAATCCCACTGACAACTCAACAGCAGCCTTCAAGTATATCATGTTGAAATCATATTATAGATCATATGGTGAAGCCAAGAAAATAGCCTTCAGGCGGCTCATTATTGTTTCAGATGGTAAATAAGGGACTGAAAAGAACATCTAGGCAACAAAGTTAGAATAGAACATACTGAACCATGGCAATAAACAGATGACTCATTTTGAAGCTAAGAGACAATAGCAGTAACAATCATTTGCGCCACATAATCCTTTTACTTAAAGATGAAATCTATGACCTATTTTATTTATGTATTCATTTATTTATTGCTGAGTCAGTGAGTGAACTAAAGAAACAAACAGGGTTCTTTCCTGCCCAATGTCCATAACATGCATTTGCTCAAAAGGCATGTAATAAAAACATATTGGAAAAGTATTACAGTTGGTTACAAACTTTTTCTTTCATCTGAATCCTTCAAGTTAATTTAGCTCTGTTTCTATGGTAATATTAATAGGATACAATTTACTATCACTAGTCCCTCTCCAAGTCCTAAAGATGTGTTGTGAAAGTACAAAATCACATATAATGTTTGATAATCAATCTTCTGGAACATGCAAAAGACTGTACTATTGCCAAAAGATAATTTATTTCTTCAACTTAACTGCATTCTTCTTTAATCCTATTTCAAAAAACCAGAGCTGTCAGATCATTAAGTACTTATACCTTAGAAACTCAGCCTATACACTGTTCTCCTACTGTTTGTTCAATTATTAGAATATATATTGTGTGCCAATGATGTGAAAAATTATAGCAGTTAAGGTCCATATGTCCATAAGTTTAGACTCTTGGCATAGAAATAAAGGTTTAAAAAAAAATCAGGTGAGAATAAGGAATTATTAATAACTTTATTAATGTGTATAACTGGCATTGTGTTTATATAAAAAAAAAGCCCACTACTTCCAGAGCTTCATACTGAGTGTGTAGTGTAAAATGACATCAATATGTTGGATTTGCTTTAAAACACTTAAGATAAAAGAAAGCAAATGTGGCAAAATCCTTAATGACTGAATCTGAATGATAGGTTCTTTGTGTCTATTTTTTGCGTGTTCGAAAATTTCATTAAGAGTTAGAAAATCAGGCAGTCATTTCTCTGTGTAACTGGCAAGTTCACTTTACTCTGTGCCTCAGTTTCACCATCTGTAAATAGGAATAATAATGGTACATATCCTTATGGTTGCTTAATATTGCTGTTTCTCTGGGAAAACTAGTTTAGCATTTGAGGGGAACACATGTATTCAGCTCTTTGCAGTGCTGGCAATACAACTGGGTCTTACCGAGCCCCATGACTGTAGTGGTGACTCTAATAGGAGTTTGGTATCAGGAGGGTGTTAGGCTTGAGAAGGTGGGTGTAAGCTATGGAGGAGCAAAGTCTCTTGCTTCAGGTGATTACCTTTCTCCTTTGCCTTTAACCAAAATAGTCCTTTTGAGGTTTCTAAGAATGAGATTCTTTTTTGAAGTTACTAGCAACATCTGAATAAAAGGTAGTTCAATTCTGCTTTGTTTCTTCCCTTTTCCCAGATTAAGAGATGTAAAAGAAGAAGAGTACACATGAGGAATGTCTGGGTAGGAAAACAGATTTATCTGGGCCTATGGTTACAGGTGATGAGACCAGTGATTTGGGGCAAAGGGAAGGAAGAATCCTTGTGTAGAGCACTACCTGCTTTTTCCTTTCTGCTTAGTCCTACCATCTTGAGCCCATAGCTCATATGAGGGCCAGATGTAAGCAAATTCAAAGAAGTAATGGGTTTACATGAAGCAGGAAATGAGGGAGGAGAAAAGAGGGAAAGGAAAATTCCAAGTGACTGCAGTAAGGGAGACCAGGAAGTTTCTGGGGCAATTCAACAGACTGACTCAAATTTACATAAGAACTATATGAACAGGGCACTGTTTGAAAGTACTTCGAGGTACAAGGAGTTGAATACCAAAGATAGGCCATATTTTCAGAAAGTAAACTGTTCACACACTGGGTATTTTCTTTTTTAAAGAAAGTACAAACCATTAATGCAAAAGGAAAACAAAATGAATAAAAATGGCCAAAGGAAAAATATGTTTAGACATATTTAGGGAGTAGCAATTAAAAGGGCATTATAATATTAGCTGGACAATTATGTCTAATTTCTTATACTTACATTCTCCTTCTAGAAGGCCTCCAGATAAAAATATACAATCAGACTACTCATCACTTTCACTGCTCCCACACTGGTCCACAGCACCATCATCACTTGCCTGGATCATTGCAAAGGCCTCCTGACTCAGCCTGTTGCTTCTACCCTTGTCCTGCTACAAACGATTTCCAACACAGCATCTAGAATGTTCCTTTTTTTTTTTTTTTTTTTAATCTTTTGAGTATGGTTGACCCACAATATTACATTAGTTTCAGGTGTACAAAACAGATTCAGCTTCTCTATATGTTATGTTATGCTCACCAAAAGTATAGTTACCATGTCACCATACAATGCTATTACAGCATCACTGACTATATTCCCAATGCTATGCCTTTTATTCCCATCACTTATTCATTCCATAACTGGAAACCTGTATTTTCTACTCTCCTTCATCCATTTTACCCATTCCTCTATCCCCCTTCCCTCTAGAAACCATCAGTTTGTGCTGTTAGAATGTTCCTTTTGAAATATTATATATGTCACTCCTCAGTTCAAAACTTTTTCATGGCTCCTCCTCTTAGAGTAAAAGTCAAAGTCTTTATAAGAGCCTAATAAAGGGCTACTGATTTCCACATCACCATTCCCCATATGTGGCGGGCAGTGTTCTATATTCCAAGGCATTTTCTGCTATCGTACTTAAGCACTCCCTTGGTCAAAGTCCCACAGTTGAGTTCCTCCATTTAACTGCTACTTACTCCAAGAATGACTTTCCAGAGAGACACAGAAGGCTGCTCCCTCCCTTACTTCTTTCAAATACTATTTCAGTGGTTGAGATGTTTCTTAAATTCCCTTATTTTACACAGCAACACTCCTTTCTACTTCCACCATTCCCATTTCCCTTTACTGCTTCATTTTGCCTCACTGCATGTATTATGAACTATGATACTATATATTTTACTTACTTGTTTTTTTCTTTTTTTTTTTTCCCCCACTAGAATATGCTCTATGATGGCAGGACTCTTTGACTACTGTTGTATCCCCGGTTGCTACAACAGGGCCTGGCATTCAATAAATACTTGTTGAATAATATATTTACCTTAGTTCATGACAAAAATTAGGGTCTATTTAGCTATACCTAACATATTACAAATTTAGGGTACAGGTGTACATTAGGTACAAGATGCATTAGGAATCCCTCTAAAATATCATATTTGCCAGAAAAGTGAAACTTCTTTTCTCAAACCAGTTATATGCACTTTTAAAAAGTTTATTTATTTATTTTGAAGAGCGAGAGCTGGAAGGAGTGGCAAAGAGAGAGGGAGAGAGAGAATCCCCACCAGACTCTGGATAGTGCAGAGCCCTGACATGCAGCTTGATCCCATGACTGTAAGATCATTACCTGAGCAGAAGTCAAGAGTCAGACACTTAACCAAATGAGCCACCCAGGTGCCCCTGCATTTATCTGCATTACCTTTTCAACCACAGTTAAATGGACATACAATTTTAATATACGTATTTAAATTGTATGTTTTACAAAACATATATATGCATATTAAAATTTCATGAAAAGGGCTAGTTTTCTTTTTAGCATAAGAATTTCCCTATGAATTAAACAACCATGAGAATTTTTGACAGCCTTTTATAAAAACCTACACATACACAGGCATATCTTTAAGATATTATGGGTCTGGTTCCAGATCATCACAATAAAGCAAACACCATAATAAAAAGCTAAGTCAAATGAATTTTTTGGTTTCCCAGTCAGTGCATATACAAGTTATTTTTATGCTATACTGTAGTCTATCAAGTGCACAAGAGTATTATGTCTAAGTGTACATGCCTTAATTATAAAATAGTTTATGCTGAGGCACCTGGGTGGCTCAGGTCACAATCTCATGGTTTGTGAGTTGGAGCCCTGTGGCTGGCTCTGTGCTGACAGTTCGGAGCCTGGAGCCTGCTTCCCATTCTGTGTGTGTCTCTCTCTGCCCCTCTGTGCTCATGCTCTGTCTCTCTCTCAGAAATAAACAAACATTTAAAAAAATTAGAAAAAACCTTTATTGTTAAAAAATTCTAACCATCATCTGAGCTTTCACCAAATGTTTTTACTGGTGGAGAGTCTTACCTCCATGCTGATGGCTGCTGACTGATCAGGGTGGTGGTTGCTAAAGGATAGGGTAGATGTGGCAATTTCTTAAGACAATAAAGTTTGCTACATCAATTGACTCTTCATTGCACAAATTATTTCTCTGTAGTATGCAATGCTGTTTGATAGCATTTTACCCACAATGGAGTCAATCCTCTCAAACCATCCTGCTTTATCAACGAAGTTTATGTAATATTCCAAATCCTCTGTTGTCATTTCAATAATCGTGACAGCAGTTTCATCAGCAGTAGATTCTATTTCAAGAAACCACTCTCTTTGCCCATCCATAAGAAGCAACTCTTCATTCATTAACGTTTTATCATGAGTTTGCACTAATTCAGTCACATCTTTATGTTCCACTTCTAATTCTAGTTCTCTTGCTATTTCCACCACATCTGCAGTTACTTCCTCCACCAAAATCTTGAACCCCTTAAGGTCACCCATGAGGATTGGAATCAAGTTCTTCCAAACTCCTTTAATGATGGTAGTCTGACCTCTTCTCATGAATTATGAATGTTCTTAATGACACCTAGAGTGGTGATTCTTTTCCAGGTTTTCAACTTACCCTGTCCAGATAATCAGAGGAATCATGATTTATGGCAGTTATAGCCTTATAATATATATTTTTAAAAATAGTATGGCTTGAAAGTCAAAATTACTCCTTGGGCTACAGAATGGATGTTGAACTACTAGTCATGAAAACAACATTAATTTCATTGTACAATTCCATCAGAGTTCTTGGGTGAACAGGTGCATTGTCAATGAACTATTTCTTTTAAGTTTATTTATTTATTATGAGAGAGAGAGCACAAGTGGAGGAGAGAGAGAATCCCAAACTGTCAGTACAGACAGAGCCAGATGTGGGACTTGAACTTAAGAACTGTGAGATCATGAGCTGAGCTGAAGTTGGCTGCTTAACTGACTGAACCACCCAGGCGCCCCAATGAGTTGTAATATTTTGAAAGGATTTTTTTTTCCCTGAGTAGTAGGTCTAACCAGTGGGCTCAAAATATTCAGTAAACCATGTTGTAAACAGATATGCTGTTCATTCAGGCTTTGTTGTTCCATTTACAGAGCACAGGTAGAATAGATTTACTATAATTTTCAAAGGCTCTAGGATTTTTAGAATAGTCAGTGAGCACCGTTTTCAACTTAGACGTCATCAGTTTCATTAGCCCCTGATAAAAGAGCCAAGCTGTCTTTTGAAGCTTTGAAGTGAGGCAATGACTTCTCCCTCCGTAGCTCTGAAAGTCTTAGATGGCATCTTCTCCCAACAGAAGGCTGTTTTGTCTATGTTGAAAATCTGTTGCTTAGGGTAGCCATCTTCATTAATTATCTTAGCTAGATCTTCTGGATAACTTGCTACAGCTTCTACATCAGCAATTGCTACTATACCTTGCACCTTGATGTTATGGGGAAGGCTTTTTTCCTTAAATGTCATGAACCAACTTCTGCTAGTTTCAAAGTTTTCTTTTGTACCTTCTTCACCTCTCTCAGCCTTCACAGAACTGAAGAGAGTTAGAGCCTTGTTCTGGATTAGGCTTTGGCTTAAGGGAATGTGGCTGTTTTTGTCTTCTATCCAGACCACTAAAACTTTCTCCTTATCAGCAATACGGCTGTTCCACTTATCATTTGTGTGTTCCCTGGGATAGCACTCTTAATTTCCTTCACTAATTTTTCTTTGGTATTCACAGCTTGGCTAACTATTTGGCACAAGACGTCTAGCCTTTGGTCTGTCTTGGCCTTTGACATGCCTTCCTCACTAAGCTTAATCATTTTTAGTTTCTGATTTAAAGCGAGAGAAGGGCACTTGGGTGGCTCAGTCATTGAGTGTCTGACTTTAGTTCAGGTCATGATCTCATGGTTCATGAGTTCGAGCCCTGTGTGGGGCTCTCTGCTGTCAGCACAGAGCCCACTTTGGGATCCTCTGTCCCCCTGCCTCTCTGACCCTCCCTCTTCATTCTCTCTTTCTCTAAATAAATAAACTTAAAAAAAAAAGTTAAAAAAAAATAAAGGAAGAGGCATGTGATTCTTCCTGTCACTCAGGGCCATTTCAGAGTTATTAACTGGCCTAATTTCAATACTGTGGTATTTCAGGGATTCAGGGAGGCCCGAGGAGAAGGAAAAAGGCTAGGGAATGGCTGGTAATTGGAGCAGTCAAAACACACAACATTTACTGATTAAGTTTGTTGTCTTATATGGAAATGGTTTGTGGCACCCTAAAATAATTACAATTGTAACGTCAAAGATCACCGACCACAGATCACCATAACAAATCTAATTATCATGAAAAAGTTTGAAATATTGTAAAAATTACCAAAATGTGACACAGAGACACAAGGTGAGCAAGTGCTGTTGGAAAAATGGTGCCAACAGACTTGTTCAATGTGGGGTTGCCACAAAATGTCAATCTGTAAACACAAAAACAAAAACAACACATCTGTGAAGTGCAGTAAGAAGCAAAGCACAATAAAACAAGGTATGCCTGTGGATTCATTGAGTTAGTTCAGGGAATGCTTTGAAAATAATATTAGGCACCTATGAGCCTAAGAAATATTCCTCAAGGTCTAACTACAGAGGCCAGAAAACCTTTTATCTTTTTCTGGGATTTCTGTTGGACTGTTTAATATAACTGGGACCCCAAAATTTCTGATATCTTGGTCATAATGACCTTATTGTTCTCTCTTTTGTGGTTCAGAATTGGGGAACTTCATTGGTGGCAATAACTACTATATTTCCTTCCATTTCAGAAGCTCCAAATTATTTCTTTGATGTAAATAAATAGTATCAGTGGAAAAATGCAAAACATAGCCACCCTAAATTAAAGTTAATACAGGCAAGTCTAATGAACTATGGCAAAAGGGAATACATAAAAACTTGGTACTTCAAAGAAATGTTCTTAAAAAGGTTAAAACCTTTCCCAGTGCTGTAAAGGGGCTCATAAAATGTAACATTTTACTTTTCTAACCGGATAAAAGTTAAAATAATCTACATCACTGCACGAAATTCTTTCAGGTCAATTCTTTTCTTAGTCCATGTTTAATACCAAGTATGTTTGTATCCACATAACACTTTCGGTAACATATTTCCTTCTCTCACAAATGCTAATGAATGATCATAGCCAAAAGAAACAAACAAAAACAAACACTTTAGCAAACAGTGGTCCAATACAACTCTCTGTCATCATGGCAATACTCTTCCATGTTGTCCAATAATGGTAGCCAGTAGCTACACTGGGCTACTGAGCACTTTTTTTTTTTTTTTAATTTTTTTTTTAATGTTTGTTTATCTTTGAGACAGAGAGAGACAGAGCATGAACGGGGGAGGGTCAGAGAGAAAGAGGGAGACACAGAATCGGAAGCAGGCTCCAGGCTCTGAGCTGTCAGCACAGAGCCCGACGTGGGGCTCGAACTCACGGACCGTGAGACCACGACCTAAGCCAAAGTCGGACGCTTAACCAACTGAGCCACCCAGGCGCCCTTGAGCACTTGAAATGTGGCTAGTGTGCCTAACTAATCTTTAATTTTAAGAAATTAAAAATTAAAAAGCTATAAAAAAGCTATATGTGACTAGTGGCTTTCAAACTATACAGCACAATTTTAGGGACCTGAAGTAAGTCATTGGCCTATAATAGTATTCTTTATTAGCTTTATTAGGATCCATTAACTAAAAGTAATCTTCTAGCACTCGCTTTACAATTCACTTACTCAATTACCTTCTAAGAATCACCATCATCCTTACATCCCAGAGATTACAGACAACAAAAGCTTAAGACTGACATTTAAAATTGCTATTGAACATGCTATTTATTAAAAGTTCATTTTAACAATACTAAGGACAAGAAATCAGTGATTCTTACAGGGAATAATGTCCTCTTGACTGTACTTCCAAAATACATTCTACATCTATCCACTTTTCTTCATCTCCATGGTCTCCAACCATACTCTAAGCTACCATCATGTCTGCCTAGTTTACTGCAAAAGTTTTCCAAGTCTCCTCGCATCATCTCTTGTTCTCTCGTATAGTTCATTCATTACACAGCAACCAGAGTGATTGTCTTAAAAGCCAAATTAGATCACATTACTCTTGCCCTTAAATATTTCTTGGTGACTTCTTCTATTCTTAGAATGTAGCTCAAACTTCATTCCACAAGCCCACATAACCAACTCCATCTCTTTCTCCCTCTACAACTCAGACAGCATCTTGACAACCCTCCCACTTTCATTCTCATGGTCCTGCCATAATTTCCTACTGTTCCATCACATCAAAAATTTGTCTGGCCTAAGGCTTTGGTGTTTAATTTTTTTTTTTTTCCTGTTTAATTTGGTATTTGCTCAAATCTTCAGATTGGTGACTTTTGTCACTCATATTGCATCTCAAGTGTTGCTTTTCAGACAGGTTTTCCCTTGCCATCTAGTCACTATTACATAGTCTTCTTTTACATTTAGATTTTATTTTATTTCACACCTGAAATAATCTTTCTTTCATTTATTGTTTCTTTCTCTTCTAGAATGTTGAGTCCATGAGAATGTGAGTTTGTCTTCACTGTTTGGCACCTAGTATGCTCTCAATATTTGGAGGAAAAAACAGATTTTTTTTTTTTAATAGCTATCATTTAGGCCCTATGTATATTGATCAAGTGGGGTGAACTCTTCCAAGGCTGCCTCAGAACTAACATATTAAAATGAAAATAATTTAATCACTTCATTCAAAAGCTGCTCTACAGCTTCATTTAACACAGAAAAAATAATATTTTACTTTGACAATCCTTTGCTGAGTTTTATTTCCTATCCTCCATCTATCAGTTCTCAGTCATTGTAAGAATGTATCTATGGACTACAGAGAACCCTAATTCTCAGCAGCCCTCTGAGGAGGTTAGTTTCTTTAACAGGATAGTCTCCTTATTTCTCAATGACCTTGAGGCTATCCCTATGGAACCACTTTAATTTGTCAGTTTTAAGGTAAGGAGTCTGTTGGGTATGCATCATCTCATCTCTCTTCTCTATGGGCAACCGTCTCTTGGACACGGTACACTGGTCAGAGTCCCGATATATGTTAATATTTATTCTTCAAATGGGCTTCTCTAAGTGAATAATAAAAGCTCTCACAAGTAAGATGCTATTATTACATGTATTTACTACACTATGGTGGAGGAAAATATTTCAAGAAAAATAAGGCTGAGGATTGTTGAACACAACATCTTCAAAGGTATTTCCTACTGTCTTAGATAACAGTATGAAATGTCCAAAGAATTTTTAATCTAATTTAAGATGTATTTTTTTTTAAATTTTTTTTTTTTAACGTTTATTTTTGAGACAGAGAGAGACAGAGCGTGAACAGGGGAGGGGCAGAGAGAGAGGGAGACACAGAATCTGAAACAGGCTCCAGGCTCTGAGCAGTCAGCACAGAGCCCGACGCGGGGCTCGAACTCATGGACCATGAGATCATGACCTGAGCCGAAGTCGGACGCTTAACCAACCGAGCCACCCAGGCGCCCCTAAGATGTATTTTTAAATGGCCTGTTTTTGGATTTTGGTAGACTGATGTTGAGAAAACAATACAAAGTGTTAAGACTCTTCTTCACTGCACATGCCAAATCAATACAACCAGATCTATTATTAATAGATCTTTTACTAGTGAGAGGTTATATAAGCAGACATAACCATGAAATGGTCAATCTACATACATGTAGTTGGGAGCTGTAGCCCAGATTTTTAAGAGGAAAATTACCCTCGTATAAAATCTCTCTGGCCTACTGTAGTACTCATCTTTAAAAAAAGTACTTCCCCCAATTTAGAATTTCATACAAAGTAAATTATAAAATACTTATACAGTCTAGAAAAGCATAAACTAGATCATGGCAATGTACCTATGCCTGCTGTTTAAAAGTAAGTATTTTTAGTATCTTAGTCTATTAGCTATTATCATTAATTTTATTGTCCATGAACTCTCATTTTTCCCAAGTAGTCAAACGAGCACTACTCAATAACTAGATTAAATCCGAAAAGTGGTATCTGAGTTGTTTTGAACTTTTAAGAACAATTTCTTACAGAACTGCAGAAGAAATTCTGCCTATTTAACTTATAATACAGATGAATGAGAAATACCTGCTGTATTTCTGTTCTTACTTTCCGTTTCTTACAATAAAGGCAGATATTGTAGCCTCCTGAAGGGAAGGGAGCTCTGAAACCTGGAGGACTGTGTTTTACCCTTTGAGAGACATTTCTGGACATCCTTGATCTTCGTCAGTTGTTCCTAACACCTAAGATACCTATAAAGAGGCTATGGTCACTCTGGGAGTACATGTGCATATAAAACCCAGGAATCAAGCAAAAACCAATGCCAATTATCCTCTTGGAAGAGTACCCTTGAAAAGTTCCCACAATCCAAGGTTATAGTTTTAGTTCTTTTCCTGGGGTGCATGAAAATAACTGGAACACAACAAAATAACTGAGTTGTGTAAATTATATAAAGGAATTTACCACAAAGATTGGAAGCATAATACTTGTGAACTGGTAGGTTTCAAACCCCCTTTGGTACTTACAAAATGGCAGATATTGTAAAGCAAAACCACTGTAAATTTAAGTTGGAAGTGTAAATAACAATATTAAATGTTCCTTTTTTTCATTAGTTGTTAAATTTAATGTTTTTGGAAAGACCAAAAAACTCTAAATGAAATGGTTTTCTTCTTTACTGACCCTGAGTCTATAGGTTAAGTGCTTACAGAAGGAAATAAGTATAGGCTTTACCAGAGTTACCAAACAAGCAACTTGATCTAAAACATTTTCAAATTTGTTACAATTTAGAGAAAACTAGTCCCATTTATGCTTTTAACATTCATATTAGTACTTTTAATATTACTGAAATATCTCCAGACATTTTCAAAAATAAAGGTTAAATTAACTTATTTCCAAGCACATAAAGATAGTTTATTTTAAAAAACCCTTTGAAATATCATTAGTACAGATAATATATGTAATAACACTATACTTTGATTCCAGACACATACAATGAATGTGCTACCAAGCAGCACAACACACAGCACCATCCGTATAGTAAATGACAAGAATACCTTAAAATCAGGGATGACAGTGTGCTATATTTGTACAGAAGTGATAGATGAACCAAAAGGGCAGGCAGGAGGTGGCAATATAGACAGGTAGATTAGGATGCTAATAAAGGTGGTAGGTACACTTGTATTTGTCAATTATATCTCAATAAGGCTGAAAAAAAAAAAAACCCAAAAATCCAGCAGTGGTAAGGGAAGTAGGGAGAGAAGAATTAACAAAAGGAAGAGGTGATATATCACTATTTTGCCTATATAACGTTATCCATGCATCCAACCAACCAGTTATTAAAACACTTAAAAGGAACTAGGTACTATGTAAGGCTTGATCATACTTGGACCAAAGGCACACAATTTTTTTTTTTTTTTTTTGGATGGTTGCTCAGAAGTGCCATCTGATCTCAGAACAGAAAAATCTAATTAGTGCTCACTGAATTCACTTCCACTCTTGGTCTCATCAGTATTTTAAGCGCTCACTGACTCTGAATCTTTTAAACTCTGGGTCGTTTGGTCCTCTAGCCATACATTCAACTGAGAGTCTCTAATTCACAGCTTCAAACAGCCTCTCTTGCTACATCCAATCAACATACGAAAATGTTATGGCTTGATGTGAAAAGCTGGGGAAATACACAGGCCACTGGAAAGATGGAGCCACGCTCCAGGTACAACGTGCAGCTTTCTGCTTACCTCCCACTCTTGATTCAGACACAGTATATCTATATCTATCTACCTAGCATTAAATCAGCATCTTCTCTCAACCCTGTTCAACATAATTCATGATGTTCAACACAATTCATTTATTGCAAAGGACACTGCTCTTGTAGAAAATGCTGTATGACAATGCGTTTATCACTTGACCCTGTTAAGCGTCAGTTTCCTTTCTATAAAATAGGATTAATAGCTGCCTTGCCTAACTCACAGGGTCACTGAAAGGATCAAATAAGATAATGTACTTGTAAACTGCTAAACGATCATTACTATGAAAGTTGCTCCTTTTGGAACTTTTGAACTTTTTTCCAACTCATAGTTTAATTGTAAGGTTGGTTAGAATATCCAGATACAAAAAACTAACAGGATTTTGGAAAGGACAACAGGCAAATAAAGGAAAATGCTGATAAAGATAATAAGTCAGAAAACAGGAAGTTAGTCCCAGAATGACAGTCAAGTCCTGATGCAAAACCAGGCCAGTTATGTGCTTACTCTTTGCAGACACTGGCCAGTTCCCCTAGCACACACAAACACTAAGCTGTACTGTGCTACTTTTAGGTGAATCACTGGGGATAAATTGAGTCTGGAAGTGCAAGGGGAGGGACTTCCAACCCTGATGATCAGGCTCTTCCCCCACCCCTCTAACAAACACTCCTACTCTTTGTGCCTGGCCCAGTTAATGAAAACTATTCCTGGTAAGAAAATGGCTGTCAAAGATTTCTTTTACGCAGTCTTGTAACTATGAGACACCAGCTGTATACCTACTTCTTCCCCCACTACGAACTATCTTGAATGGACAGGTTCAGGGTCAGAAACACTGGGTTATGTTTTGTTTTTCTCAAGACTCATTCACAGGCCTCACCCTCCAAGCTTCAGTTCTCTCATCTGTAAAATGAAGAATGACGGCGCCTGTCAGCTTCATCCCAGGGCCACCGAGAGGATGAATGAGACAGTGCCTGGAAGGCGCCAGAAGTGATGTCTGACAAACACCAAGTCCATCAATGTTTATAAAGTGTTATGATGAGTCCCGTTCTGACCTCCCGCCTCAAAGAAATCGCCGGGTTGGAACTGACACCCGCAGTCACTGAAGAAAGAAAGCAACGCCAAAGCTGCCAGGCGTATCCTCACTGAATCTTTTTCGGGGCGAGAGGGAGGAAGCGACACGGGGCCCCGGGAGAGGGGGAGGGGAAAAAGGAGGATGGATGGAGGTCCATGATGAGCCTACCTGTTGTTCCGGATGCTGACCAGCACGCACAGCACCAGCTCTAAGTAGGTGCGAAGCACTTCCAGCCAACGGGTTGAGAGTTGCAGGGCCTCGACTTCTTCCCCGCCAGTCCCGGGATCCGCGCCGCCTCCGTCGCCTGGGCCGCCGCCACCGCTCAGGTAATTCTCGGCGGCGAACTCAACACGCAGCTCTCGCACGAACCAGCCGCACTTGCGCATGAGGAATTCGAGCCGAGGCTGCTCCGCGGGGGAGACGCGGAGGCAGATGCGGAGCTGGGGCCACAGAGCAGGGTAGAAGAGGCACTCGCGCCAGTGCGAGCAGGAAGCCGAGGCCCGCAGCCGGTCAGGCGCGGGCAGGAAGGAGAAGATGTGCACGATCAGCTCGCTGGGCAGCGACGCGGCGCCTGCCGCCTGCCCGCACAGAGCCATCCGGCCCCGCCGCCGGCTGCCAGCCCCCGGCCGTCCCCGCAGTCCCCGGAGCAGCCCCCGCAGCCGTCGCAGCTGCTGCAGCCGCAGCCGCTGCCGCCGCCACCGCGCCACCCGGGCGGCCCCGGCTCGGGTTCGAGCTCCCGGCGGTCGGGGCTGCGGCACTGACAAGAACAACAACATCAATGACAAGGAAGAAGGGGGCGGAACCGTCGTGGGTCTCGGCGGAACCAAATGCAACAGAAATTGCGGAGAGGGGGGAAGGCCTCTGCGGGTGTGGCTTCTAGATAGCCAGCTTCTGGCTCCTTAAACTCTACTCACGCGTGTCCAAAGTCTATATACTCAGTAACTTCAAAACGCTCGCCTGTAATGTTTAGCGCCTCGGAAGCGGCAGGACTTTTCCTAAGGAAACGGCAACCCTCCCCGCGCCTGAACGCGGAGGCAGAGCAGTGGTAGAAGCTGAGTTTGACGTCACCAGTGGTGGGAGGAGCCCGGAGAGGCTGAGAGCGACTTCCGGAAGAGGGGAGCGCCCAGTTGCCGGTAGGGAAGGGAGACGCGGCACGTGACTCTTGACGCACTAAGGCCGGCGGGGCGGGGCGGGAAGCGCGGTTGGTTCCTGCGCTAAGGCGGCTCGTCCCAGCTCCTGGCGGCGACTGAGCCCCGTCAAGAGTGTAAGTTAGTTAATTTGGGCGTTCAGGCTGTGGAAGTGGAGGAACTAGGGTCAGTACGAGGGGTCGTGATGCTTCTCATTCTAAGTTTCTTAGTTCTTGGGCTAAGGACTCAGCCAGAGTGCCAGCGTGCGAGGTGTTTCTCAGCCGATCCACCTGCCCAGAGTATTGTTAAAAGAGTTTCTGAGATTTCTGAGAGAGAGCCACTAAGCAGAGGGAGGCGGGTGGACTCTCGGGCTAACTTGGACGGGCTGTGTCGGGAGAGGAGTAACTCGGGGCGGGGCGGCGCGGCGCGGCCGAGAGCCCAGACCAAGGCCGAAGGTGGACCTTCCCTACTGGTCGGATCGTGCAGATGACCTCCGCGCACACCTGGTCTGTGGGGAAGGAGTGAGGACAGCGCCACCCTTTGGATTTTGAGGGAGAGGGGGAAGAAGAGGCAGTGAGGTCTGGTTAGATGATTTATTAGCCTCTTCAGGGTTTGAGGGAGTCTCTGAGTTCCCCGTTGTGAGATTTAAAGGCCCCACTTGAAAAGAAGCTTATGGTTATGATGAAGGTTTTCTTTAGTTTGGCGCCCCTAATTTGAGAGAAGAGTTTTTGAATAAGTGTCCCATTTTACTTGATCACAACTTGGGAAGTAGTTAACTGGTTGTAAGGGGCGGTGAAGTCAGAAAGGAATAAGTGATTTTATGTAATAATTGAGGATTGCTTTAGTGAGGCTGCCGCTTCAGAGCCTTAGCTACGATCTTGGAACAGCCGTGTTCTTCTGTGGTAAACACCAAGAAGCTGTTCTACTAGATTATTTTTAAGTTTTTGAGGGCACAGCTCTCCGTTCATGCAGCTTCGATGGTTTTTGGTGCCTTGCACGTACCATGTTGCTAACGATATTGTGTTGTGACCTCTGAGTTCTTTTCAGCTGAGAAAAAAAGCTATCATTCATCGTAGGTCACTTCTCAACCTCTGTATGGAAGTGATCTTTCTATGTAATTATTATACCTTATGAATACATTAATGAACACTTATGGAAACAGCAGTGAGTTAGGAAGTTGAGACTTGGATTTTAATTTTTTATTTCGTAAACATTGAAATATTTTGAAGTGAACATAGACCTCTAGATAGATATTCCACTTCTAAGTCCTTCAGTATGCATCTCCATAAAAACATATTAACTCTATAGCAGAAATACCCTTCAGTATGCATCTCCATAAAAACATATTAACTCTATAGCAGAAATATCAGTTTTAATTATAACATCTTAATGTTATGTAATATTCTAATATCTAATATTCTGAGTTTTCAGATTTATCCATTTATCTCCCAATTGACCTTTACAGCTGTTTTATCCAAACCATAATCCAGTTAAAGACCACACTTTTTTTTTTTTTATGTATTTCAAGTCTCTTCTAATCTAGAATAGTCATCCCCCCAACACATTTTTTTTCTTTCTGATTAGCTAAAGAGAGGAGACTTACTATCCTGTAAAATATCTCCCCTTCTATAATTGACTACTTTCTCTTGGTGTTAAGCTTACCTCTTTAGTGCTTGAATTTCTAATAAACCTAGACATTAATGCTAAAGGCTTGATTATGTTGGTGACATCATGATCTCCCTCCTAAATTTATGTATTTTGTTTTGTTTTTCTCCTTAAAACAAAGTAATCTATGAGGTGTTATTTTGCTTCCTAAAAATGTCTAACTCCCCTATCACTTAATGGACTTAACAATAATTGATAATTCTTGCCCAATAATTTTATTAGGGGTTGCAAAATGATAGTTTCTAATTCTTTCATTCCATCTGAATTTATTAATTTGCATTCTTCTGTAAAGTAGAAGCTTACTTTTATAAACTGGCAACATTTACTTACCCCGAAATACACCCTCTGTTGGAAAGATAAAAAAAATGTTTAGTTCTTTTATTACCAATTTTGAAAGTAAGTTTTAGGGCCTCAAAGAGTGACAAATGAGTTTTTGTAGCTTTAACTTTTCTGAATGTCATACACTTGTTGATTTTTGGTATATTTTAATCAATTTTTGATTCTCAAATTTTGATGCTTCTAGAACATGTCTCAAAGAATTCTGTGTAATTATTATTATAATTAAAAAAATTCCTTGACCATTTTTTAGTAGATGTAACACTGGACTGAGTTGGAGCATGAGGCTAGGTTTTGATCTTTTTTTGCTTTTGCCATGATCTAGCTAGGTGACCTTTAAACAGTTTGCTTAACCTCTTTGGGCCTCATTTTCTCCGTCTGTACAAATAGAGAGTTTTGGCAAGGTTCCCTGCAGCTCTGATATTTTCTGACTTAAATAAGAAGACAAAACTTATTTAGATGAGTTTTACGTTACAAAATTCACGCATTTAAAGTATACAAGTCAGTGATTTTTAGTAATTTTACCAAATGGTGCAGCCATCACTGTAAACTAGTTTTAGAACATTTTCATCTCTTTAATAAGATTCCTCATGCCCACTTACAGCTAATTTCCAGTCTTATCCTCAGATAGCTACTAATGTCCTTTTTGTGTCTATAAATTTGCCTTTTCTGACCATTTCATGTTAATAGAATTATATAATACCTGATCTCTTGTGTCTTGCTTCTTTCACTTAGTGTAATGTTTTTGAGGTTCATTCATGATGTAACGTGTCATTAATCTATTCCTTTGTATTGCTGAATAGTATTCCACTTTATGAAATTTTTTTTTTTAATCTACCCTTTCACCAATTGATGGACATTTCGTTTCCCAGATTTTGGTGATTATGAATGTTTCTGTGAATATTCATATGCAAGACTTTTGTGGATACATATTTTCATTTCTCTTGGGTAGATACCTATGAAAGTGATAGGTTGTATGGTATAGTTCTATGTCTGACTTTTTGAGAAACTGCCAAAGTGTTTTCCGAAGTGGCTGTTATCATTTTTCCATACTAGAAGCAATGTATGAGGGTTTCCAGGCTCTGATTTTTGATGATCTGGAGATATTCTCTGATTGATTTGAGATTATTTTTCCTTATTCTTAGCATTTTGCTAGCAACAAACTACATTTTCCTTAGATACCATTAATTCTTAGTTTTAATCAGTGGGAATAGTTCCTAAAGGAAATAAAAATAAATCAATCTGTTATAAAATAAAATTGAGTTTCTTAGTGTTTTTTAAAAAAATTTTTTTTACTTTCATATTAAATGAAGAATGGTAGTTATACTATTATTAATGAAAATAAGCTAAGACACAAATTAATAAGATATGGTCTTGCCTAGTTATAATAATAAAACTATATTCCAATGATGGCATATAATTTATTTTATTAATCTGACATCTTTAATATTATCAATTCAATCTTTATTGAGTATGTATATTCTTAGCATGTTAATAGATTCTCTTGACATTTATGTATACTATACTTGATAAAGTATAAACTATTTTTGATAGAATAACAAAACTGACTTTATATCGGCAGAATGAAATTGCATTGCATGAAGTTATCATGTCTGAGCTAGGATTCAAAGTGTGGAAAGAAGTAATGACGTTATAAAGCTCATAAGTACTCAGTAGTACTAAGCTTCTCATTCCAAAAGTGGCACATTGTCACTATAGCAACTACCCATACTTATTTGGATCTGAAACCCAGGCAACGGATAGTGGATAAGACTATAATATCAAAATAGATAATGTGCTCTGGTGGGTTGGTTGGTCTGGTCTGTTGATGGTCAAGTATTTGTACCATTTTTCTTATGTTTATTATGATTGATTCAAGTTTCATGAAGTTATCTTAATTTGTATTAATGTGTTTTTTTTGGAGAGAAATTAAACATTCAGTATTCTTATTGTATTCTTTTCTAACATGCCAAGCGTAGTGCTTTTTCCAATTAGGTTATTAGGATATTAAATATATTTGTACTGTAGCTCTTTCTCCATTATTATTTGGCAAGTTGTCAAACAGTAGTTATAAAAATATAACTTTTATTTTGAATCACTTGCAATATTATAACAGAAAAAAATACCATGACAGATTTTATTTTAGCTACATCATGAAAAGGTGACTAAGGGTACCAATAAACATGCAAATTGCCTAAAGACAAGCATCTTTTGAAAAAATGTTTTTTTTCTAAACAAGGTCTGGGTTTCAGACACTGTTGGCAAATGGAGATAACATAATTTCCTTCCAATTATCTCTTAACATGCATCCATAAATTTACTTAGAGGCACAGGAACCTCCTGGGAAAATAGAATTGGGAACCCGATTCCTTTCTCTCCACCCTGTCTGATGGATTGGAATAGTTCCTGGTGAGGTCATATTACAGGAAAAAGATGGATTGAAGAGAATTTGTCTTAGGGCAGGGAAGGTCTGCCCTGATGAACTGACTGTAAGACAAAGGATCACATTTTTTTTTCCCTAATTTTTTCCCAAATTTTCAGAAATTTGTTGTGCAAGTTTGTGAATTGGAAGATCTATATCAATAAAGCAGAAATTAATAGCACATATTCTAAAAGAGACAGCAGTGAGAGAAGAATTGGGTCATGAGCAATGTGGTAGTAAGTGGGGAGGACTGTAACTTACCAGAGGATGCTTCCCCCATTGGGAAGGTGGAAGGTTTTTAGATTTTCAGAAGACACTAACATACTATTTTTTTTTAAGGGTGAAATGTCCTGATTGCCAGCTCATTCAAATTACAAATATTTTGTGGGCTAAACAACCGGATTACCTGTAGGATACCAGGTTACCATTTCTTTGCCTAAGAGCTCTCATACATGTGGGCTGTGGCCACGTTGTGTTCTAATAGCAGGCATGCTAGCTAAAACCTGTGCTTTAAGTCCACTCCCAGAGCTATTTTTTTTTTCATTCATTCCTTTCAGAGTTTAAAGAAATAGGAAAGAAAAAAAGGTTTAAAGTGTTTATAGCATTATCGATTTCTTGCCTTTATTCCAGTGGATGGGTGTTTAATTAGAGTATCTTGTGTTGCTAAAAATATATTGAAAATCAAGTATTGCTGTTTTTGATGCAGTTTATTCAACCAATAGGGTTCCTGGACTTCTAGTTACAACCAGTAAGTGGCTGATTTTAATTACCTTAGTTGGAGTTTGACAGCTCACATTATAGCTAGTATCCCTCATAGGACTATTACTCAAGGGGCATTGTCTCTAAGTAATCATTTAAATTGGGTCCTTTGGTTGCTTAACTAGCTTAAGTAATGAGGGGACTTTTCTGTTTCCTCCCTCCCTCCCTAACTCTCTTCCTTCTTTCCTCCCTTCCTTCCTAATCCCTTCCTTCCTAATTCCTTCCTTCCTAATCCATCCCTCCCTCCCTTCCTTCCTTCCTTCCTTCCTTCCTTCCTTCCTTCCTTCCTGTAGACACTATAGGGAGTTTACAGGACATCCATAAACAGACATCAGAGCATACCTGAGCCTCCCAGAGATTAGAATGGGGAACTAAAAACAGGAACTGAGTTTACTCTCTTTATCTCTGAGTTCAGTAGTCTCTCTTTCATTTTTCTCGGTAGGCTTCCTTTGCCTTTTCATTTTGCTTAGGGCCCCAAACTGCTAGTCTTTACTAATCTACAAGGTATTCCAGCTCAATACCTTCATTTGCAAATTTGTTCTTTGTCTTCATTTGAAATTCTTGAGAGAATCTGACTGGGTTATCTTTGGGAGATAGGATACTGAACAGTTGGCGGCATTCCTATTGATTAAGGCAAAGTGTTCCTGCTGTTAACCTTAAAAATAAGACTGCCAGTTTATTCAGGAATAGCAAACAATGGGTTTATTCAGGAATAGCAGAGAATTGCAATCTAGGACATGCAAATTATGACAAAACTATAGGCAAGTCCACCTGAAAAAGGAGAGGAACACTCTTCTGTAGAAGAAAAGGGTGACATTGGGAAGGCTGTTATAAACAAAAAGTCCTTTGGAGTAAACTGGGAGTTCAAAGTATAGTGACTTTTCATTGGCTGAGCTGTGACTGGGTTACTGCCAACTGAGAAGCTGGGATGGATTAATCTTCCTACTGGAGCAGTGGAGTAGTATCCACCTGCAAGGTGCATCTCTTCCTGTTGGATTTGGAGTTGATGAGTGGTAGGACATGAGAGCTTCTCTGCTGAACCTTCTGACTCCATTTTAGTGAGGTTTCCACTGCCATAGTCCACATAGCTGAATTTAGGAGGATGGAGTAATGTGCTGGTGCTTTTACATATGGATGTGGGGATTAGGATGAAGAGAGGAAGCTTTCTTCAGAACAAGGTGTAGGCCAGCAACCACTCTGAATTCTCTCTAGTACATGGGTCCCATGGCTCAGTGACTTTATCCAGAGATTCCTTGAACTCTGTATTGAACAAAAATAGCCTATGCTGACAACTGATCTTTTAGATAGTTATTGACTAGTCTTCAAATAGTTTCTTTGGCTTTCTTTACTCCTGGCATACTCACTAGACTTTTTCAGGTTATACTAGTTGAATAGCTGTAAGACTGTCATGAAGACGTATATCCTTCATGGTCAATTACTGCAATATTCTCATTGTAGAATTTAATATTTAATCCTTTGGGAAAATCTCTTAAGCCTATTAGGTGCTGAAAAGGAGAAATGAAGCGAATATTTTCATACAACAACATTAATTGGAATGTTACTTTGCTCCAGGGCAAAGGGGTTTCACTTGATATGCGAAGTGTAATCAGTTTTAGAGGCGAAGGAGTACTATGTTGAGGATTTTGGATTTTGAGATTGTTCTCTTTTTCTGCTGGGAAGAATGCCATGTTTAATTGTGACGTCTGCCATGGTTTGGAATTCTTTTTTTTTTTTTTTTTTTAGTATTTATTTATTAGCATGAGCAGGGGAAGGGCAGAAAGAGAGAGAGAGAGAGGGAGAGAGAGAATCCCAAGCAGGCTTGGTGCTGTCAGTGTGGAGCCCCATGCAGGGCTCGATCCCATGAACCGTGACATTATGACCTGAGCCAAAATCAAGAGTCGGACTCTGAACCAACTGAGCCACCCAGGCACCCCTGCCATGGTTGGAATTCTTGACCTGAATGACCTATGTTTTCTGTTCCTAGTTTGAGTTAATTATTCCCTGAATGATACAATATATTAGTGTTTGTTTTCTACTTTCCTTTTGTTGTTATGTATACCTTCTTCAGTGGATTGTATTTGTGCCAATTCCTTATGTTATATCACATAAGTGTTAAATTTTATAAGTAACTTTTTTCAAATTAAGAATTTTTAAAAGCCACAATATTATCAAATGAATTTCTAAATATAAAAAATTGTCAGCTTTTAACTGGATTCGCTAGGAATGTGAACTACTTCTTCACTTACATTGGATATTAACAGGGGTGTAATGGGGTGGGGGGAACTCATACTTCTATGCCACAAACAAAATATAACAAATTTTTCATTCACATGAAGGATACACTTTCTTCCATAGTATTCACTTTGTATACAGGAAGATTTTAACATTTCTAAAATCTACCCTTTAAGCAGGAACTTTCTAGTAGAGGATTAACTACTTTTTTTTTTCTTAATTGGAGTAATACGTGAACATGGTAACAATAACAAAAAAGTACTTTTGATGAAAAGCAGCAATTCTCATTCTTTGCCTGCCATTGTTAGACCTATCCCCAGAGACAAACATTTTTAACTATTTGGGTGTTTGGTTCTTTAGGTAACTTTAAATTACATGCTTTGCCTACACTCCTTGATTGATTAAACATCATCTGTCTACTCCCTTTTATAAAAGATGAAGACTTTTACTCCCACATCTCTCTCAATCTTTCTACTAATATTTGATAGTTAATTATGAGTTTTAGGTGTTCTCTTCATTCTTACATTAATGTGCTTTTGCTACACAACAATCACAGTTTTTTTCCTGTACAGGAGGGTGTATTATGGTAGATTAGATAGCTGTTCAGCAGTTCCTCACTTCTCCTTCATCCACCACCATGGGAAGACTATAATTCCTCTTCCAATTAATGGGAGGCTTGGTCTTGCAACTTGTTTTGGCCAAGAGAATGCAGGAAGTGACAGTGCACCAGTTTTGAGTGTAGACCTTACAAGGCATTAAATGTTTCTGTTTGCCACTTAGGGAGTTTCTAACCTTTGTATAATAAAACATGTCCCAGTCATCTGTTGGGCACCATTGAACCCAGATGGAGAAACATGAAGATGTCAACTTCACCTGCAGCATGAAACCAGAGCTGCCTCAATTCACCTGAAGAACTTATTTCTAAGTGAGAAATCATGTTTATTTTATGTATGCTACTGAGATTTTGTGCTTGCTTATTTTGCGTACAAAATCTGATTAATATAAAAATGAGTACCTAGAAGTAGGGTGCTGCTGTAACAAAAATTTTAAATGTGTCATTGGCTTTGAGACTGGGTGGTGGTCACCAAGAAAACTATTATAGGAGGCCGGAAAAACTGGTAAACTATATAATGTAGTAGAAAAATATTTGATAAAACTGTTGTCTGTAGTAACACAGAAGACAGCAAATGTTACTAAAAAAAGTGAGTATTGGGCAAGGAAATTTCAAGGCAGAATGTTGAAAGCATGAGTTGGTTGCTAATAAGTGGACAGGATAGGGTACAACAAGAAAATTCAGTCTACCACATCTGGCCTCTTGGCTGTAATTATTCATGTTGCTCCCATTCCGCCTGCCTAGTTTGCCATATTAATATGTATGTATGATGGAACATGCCAGTTTGCAGGTTTCCCTTATAGCGAGTGGACAGAAAGCCATCAGGCTGCTGGTCTTCCCGATGCCACAAAGAGGAATGCTTGTCTCTGAGTCACTAAAACCGAATTGTAAAGTTAATTTTTATGGTGATGTTTTTTCCTTCCTCCCCTTCTTTTTTCTTTTTAGGAGAAGGGCTCTAGTTAATAAGGATATTCGTTGCTGAAGCAGATAAACATGAAAATTTCCATGTTTTAACAAAATAGCAATTTATTTTTTCACTTAATGGTTCAGTGCAGATCTTCCTCTCAGGAAGAAACAGCTTTCCTTCTGCCTGCTCAAAATTCCTCTGTCTTGTGGTTCTGCCATCCTTAAAATGCCTTGTGATTGACCTCTTCTAGTGGAGGGAAAGGAGAATGGAGAAGACACTTCGTAATTGCTTTGGCAAAGAAATGATGTTACTTCTACTTACTTCCCATTGGCTAAATTTAGTCACGGGGTACTGCTTAGATGTAAGAAGGTCTGAGAAATGCTGTTTTTGGCTAAACAGTTACTTCTTAGGGACAACCTTACACTATAGAAGAAGGTGTATACATTTTGGTCAACAGTTGGCCATGTTTGCTGCAAAGGACAGTTATATTCCTGCTGCTTTTTATTTTTATTTTTTTAATGTTTATTTATTATTGAGCGACAGAGACAGAGCATGAGCATGGGAGGGTCAGAGAGAGGAGGAGACAGAATCCGAAGCAGGCTCCATGCTCTGAGCTGTTAGCACAGAGCCCGTCGCGGGGCTCGAACTCACAAACCACGAGATCATGACGTGAGCTGAAGTCAGACACTTAACCAACTGAGCCACCCAGGTGCCCCAATATTCCTGCTGTTTTTAGCTGGGAGTAAATATTGCGCTCCTTGTATGCTTTGTGAATGGAAGTGGAAGAGGAAGGTGGAGGTGGAGTATTTGATTTGTACAGTTTTTCTTTATTCAGGTCTTCAATCAATCTCTGTTCTTCTTCATTTATTCTTCTTAAAGGATGAATAGGATTTGGGTTGTTGTGAAGCACTGCATCTTTTCCAGCAGGGATAACAAGGTTTTGGACTACAAATGTAGGAAATATGCTAATACGTTTTGTATGACAGAGGAGGTGTCAGAGAGAAGAGTCCTGGCAGAGGTGAAAATCAAGTGCACAGAAAGCTGACCAGATACCAGATAACATGAGCATTTTCTATGTATTTGGTTACTGCTTTAGCTGTTGTATGCTAAAGATTGTTGATTCCCATATATCTGTTGCTAATTTTCCATGAGACTAGTAGTGAGTACATTTAAAATTTTGCCTCTTTGAAACGTTTCTTTTTAATTCAGCCTTTAAAAAATTAGATGGTTGGGAGCACTGGGTGACCTAGTCGGTTGAGCATCTAACTTTTTTTTTTTTGAGCATCTGACTTTTGATTTCAGCTCAGGTCTTGATTCCAGGGTCATGGGATCGAACCCCACATCAGGCTCCACGCTGAATATGGAGCTTGCTTGGTATTCTCCCTCTGCTCCTCTCCCTTGCTCATGTGCTCTCTCTCTCAAAAAAAAAAAAAATCTTCAAGAAAAATTAGATGGTTGGCTTATTAATATGTTGTTGCTAGATTTATTCTAGGTTTAATATTAAGCTAAGTAAGTAAAATTAAGGAAGAATAATTAATAAAAATTATTTTAAATTATAAATACCTGTTTTGGGGGTGCCTGGCTGGCTCATCTGGTGGAGCATGTGACTCTTTATCTTGGGATTGTGAGTTCAAGCCCCACATTGGGCATAGGTGTTACTTAAAAATTAAAAAAAAAAAAAAAAAAAAAAAAGGTAAAATGTTAAAAAAAAAATCCCACCTGTTTTCATCTTGTTCTCTATTTTTCTTTGTCAGTTTCACCTTGGAACAAAGCTTTTTCTCCTCATTACTGAAGTATAGTCATATGAATTCAGAATTCAGAGACATGGGATTAAAAAATATTGGTGTAACAATTATACCTAGAGAATTAACATTTAGCTTATAGCACAGAATATGAGCTGAAGTAGTTACTTTTGTTAATTGTAGAAAAATATACATAACATAAAATTTACCATTTTAAGTGTACAGTTCAGTGGCATTAAGTATATTCACATTGTACAGCTGTCACCACCATTCATCTCCAGAACTTTTTCATTTTTCCAAACTGAAACTCTATACCCATTAAACAGTAACTTCCCATTTCCCTTCTCTACCCTGAACTAATTATTTTAAATTTACCTATTTCTATGTTTTCTTACTTGTCCTGTTTGCTATCATTATAAATGAATGTATATTGAATACTCCTTATATATATGGAACTGGGGCAGATGCTAGCAGGGTTGAATTACATTATAAAGAAGGCTGAGCAATTTGTCACCATGTTAAGTAGTTTCCTAGGTAGCAGTCTTGTATCATATCCTTTATCTTATGCATACCCCACTAAGTGTGCAAAAGTACACTACCTGTTTTTTTTTTTTTTTTTTTGTTTCAGAAGTTACCAGGAAAATGTCTCGTTAACACCAGTCTGACAATTCTAAGACAAGATTGAACTGAAATATTGCTTTGGTTTCATCTGAAATTTTGAGTACCTAAATGAACATGTTTGGAAAATTATTAAATATGAAAATGGATGGTAACTTATTTTTTTTTTAACCTGGATAAATTGCTATAGCTATGGTTCATACACACACACACACACACACACACACATATATATATAGGTGTCCTGGTTTTATTTCTTCCTCTCTAACTTTTTCTCTGTCATGTTCATTTGTACCTCTTTCCCCTCCTGTCTATAAGTTTGCCTATTTCCCATGGCTTTTGCCTTTAGTCTTTTGCTTAGAAATCTTACCTTTTTCAGTTCAGTCATCTCTCTGTCGGAAAATAACTTTTAAGTCTGTATTTCTTAACCCTGAGTCATAGTTCTGAATCTAGAGCTATGTCCTAAAATTTTCTCTTATGTGGTCTGCTGTTACCTCAAACAAAATGTGTCTAATGTTGGACTTATTTTACATCTGCTTAAAACCTCATCCTCTCCTCTCCTCTCCGTCTGTCTTTCTCTCTTTCTTTCTTTCTTTCTTTCTTTCTCTCTTTCTTTCTTTCTTTCTTTCGCTTAACTCTTAGTGGTCAAGTCTTTCCCTTTTCAGCTAGTCACCAAATCCTGTCAACTATTTCTGTCCGTTATAGTGATCTTTATCTTATCTGACCCTTTCCATTCTTAAGGCACTCTCTCCAATATAGCACCTGATCACCTGCTGCCTATTAGTACACTAGTCCCCTAGCAATAGAATTTTCTGTCCAGTTTTTATACCATTTTCTCTGTAACTTTTCACATGAAAGTTCTGAACAGCTATTTTGGATTATAGTTAATTGTGTCTCCTTCTCATCATTGTCTTTTTCATCTTTGTATGTGCCAGAAGCCTTGCATCATAGTTGGTAGTCAACAAATGTTTTTGAGAATATGGTATTCTAACTATAACTTCTTCTCCTTCTAATGTATTTTATACAGCATTGCCATGTTCTTTCATTTATTTAACAAATATGTATTTATTTTTTCAAGTTTATTTACTTTGAGAGAGACAGAGTCAGGGAGGGACAGAGAGAGAGGAAGAGAGAATCCCAAGCAGGCTCCACACTGTCAGCATGGAGCCTGATGCAGGGCTCAAACCCTGGTGGAGTGCTTAAACCCATGAACTGTGAGATCATGACTTGAGCCAAAGTCAGACACTTAACTGACTGAACCACCCAGGTGCCCCTTAACAAATATTTATTGAGTGCTTATTATGTGCCAAGGACTCTTTAAGAGCTTAAGGATGTAATAATCAACAAAACAAACAAATGTATGACTGCTGGTCTAGTAAGGATAGAAGAATGACAAATTAGCAAAATAAATAGTGTGTTAAATGATGACTGCAGATGAAAAAAAATGATGGCATATGAAGGGGGTGTCAACGTGAAAGTTGACATTTTGGATAAAGTGGGCAGGAAGACCCTTTTGTAAAGGTAGCATTTGAACAAATAATTGAGTGGGAAAGGAATATCTGTGGGAAAGAGTATTCCAGGCAAAGGGAACAGCAGGTGCAGAGGACCTCAGATGCATGTGTGCCTGGCATGTTTGAATATGAGGGGGTGGGGGCGGTGAGGATCATAGTGAGCTGGAAGATTAGTAGTAGTAATTAAGGGTGTATATTAGGGGAGAGGTATTGATTGGAAAGATACGATTTGTAGGTCACAATTAGTTTGATATTACTCTGAATGAATGGCTAGCCTTTGAACATACAAGTGAAATGATCTGACTTATGTGTTAGCAAAATCATTGTTACCCATATTAAGGAGAGAGGGGAAGTAGGGAAATCAAAGTTAGGAGCTTTACCACCATCCCAGTCAGAGATCATGGTGGTTCAGACCTCAGTGATAGCAGTGGGAGTAGTGAGAGGTATTCTGGTTTGAGAATATTTGAAGTAGAGCTAACAGAATTTTCTGATGGATTTGGATGTAAGGTATGAAAGGAAAAGAAGAGTCAAGGATTTTTTGAAGGTCTTTGGCCTGAGCAGCTAAAGGATGGAATTGCCATTAATTGAGATGTAGGTAGCTCTGAGAGGGGCAGGTTTGGCAGGGGATTTTAAAGAGTTAAGCTTCACATGTGCTAAGTTTGTGATGTCTGCTTGACATCCATGCTGAGCAAGACTGTCCAGGTTCATGTGGGTATACTAGACTGAAGTTCAGGAAGGAGGTCTGAGAGTCATCAGCATAGAGATGATATTTAAAATTATGAGACCAATTGAGTCATCTGGAGAGTAAGTGTAGAAAGAAAGAGATTAAGCTTTTTAAAATATCTTACTCCTTCATATCTCTGCTTGGTACATACCCCCAAAGGCTCTGCTTGGTACATACCCCCGAAGGCTGCAGCATCTCTGTGGCCTTCTACAGCATAGTTTCGTATAAATCTATTTTTTTCCAGTCAAACTGAAGTACTTACATTGCTTAAGCTTTCCTTTCGCGTTACTGCTTTACTGTTTTTGCTCTTTGTATTCCTTTTATTTGAAATGCTTTGACTTCTCTCTACTCAATTTCATTTTGCAAAGTTCTGATCTTTATTCCACTCACTTTATCTTGTCTGTATTGTAAAGTTCGTCATATTTTTATATGTGTCCTTTTTTCCTAGTGAGCTAATGAGATATATGGCAGGGACCATGATTTTTAACGTCTTCTACAGGAATCAGAACCCCAGTTCTACTCCTCAGAGGCAATCTATGGGGAAGCAGTCTTTCTAACCATTAGAAACATAGAGAAAGTAAGGCTGTTCGGGAACACCTGGATATTGATTCTGTTTTCACCTCTTAGGTGAAGTTGTAGCCTTCTTGGCACTAGGTTTGGCTCAAGAACCAGGATCCTGGAACCCAGATTGTTTATAATTTCTTCCCATTAAAGGGTATAGCTTGTTAAGGCTTGTTCTTCCCCAAATGGTGGTGTAAGCCCTCAACATAAAAGAGAAGTGGAACCATCACAGTTGAGCTTGTCAAATATTGCTAGACTCTACCTTGCCCTAGAATGCATGACTCTACAGGCCAGCAGAAGCAGTGCTGAGATAGTCTACATCTATTCCTTCTCGTAGTGGCAGTCTTATTGCTGATGAGATTTTTAATACTGGCTAAGTCAGGAACTGCATGTAAGTGTGTGTGTGTGTGTGTTCCTTCATGTGTTTATGTTCTTTCCTTTAATTCATAGTTGATACCTAACCTTTATTTCAGGCTGACTTACATGGGTTAGTCACAGTTCTAATGCTCTACATCTGTTAACTCTTTTAATCTTCATAATATCCAAATGAATTAGCCATTTTCAGATAATGAAATCTCGGAGAAGATTGAGTAACCTTCAGTAATGCTATTAACACTAAGTGGAGAGGTGGGGTTTTGATTCCAGGAAGTTTTGATCCAGAGCTTATACTTTACTTTTAACTGCTGTACTGTACTAGCCTATCTAAAATGCTGCAAAAAATTCTAATTATTTTTGTCCCCTAATGGTTGCCTCTATAACTTAAAATAATGTACTTATATCATTATTTCTTGATTCATCAACTAAGGCAATAGCTGTTGATGACTTGCCATAAAAGATGAGGATTTAGTTCATTTATGCTACTCTTGTGCTACTTCAGATTTTATACAGTTATATATTATTGATGTTATTTCCTCTATCTTTGCAATTCCAATATACCTAAACTCCATTTCCTGTTCCATTAACTTTTAGTGGTATCTCTTAGTTCTCATTCTATAAAGTGAGGATATTATCACTCATATCCTTTACTTTATCTCTTTTACCTCCTTTCTGCCTTTTAACTTCTGCCAAATATCTATTTTCTCTAAAGTTATCAGTTGATAATGTCTATACTCTATTAAAAGAAAGAAGTATGATGTTTTTAAGAATGTAGATTAGAATGTACATTAGAGCTAGGCTGCCTGGTTTTTATCCAAGCTCTGACATCCTAGCTGTATGAACTGGCAAGTTAATTAATCTTTCTGTGCCTCACTTTCCTCAACTGTAAAATGGGGATAATAATGGTACTTATTTCACAAGATTATTATGATGCTTAAGTGATTTAATATATGTGAAGCATTTAAAACAGGGCCTGGTACCAAATAAGTACTATGTGAATAATTGCTGTTAATGTTCTAATTTTTCTGTAATCATAGTTAACTTTTATGTTTTCAGTTTATTCTAAAAGTTAAAACCAATGAACAGCATTTAACTATTCAACTTATTATGATTATATAAAACAGAACCGAATAGTATGTTGTGGTTACATTTCTTTGTTTATGTCCAAAGTCGTCACCCTAAGGAGAATGCTTCTGGGATCACCGTCAAATGGATTATTTTTCTTCTGCATAAATTCCTCAAAATTATGTAATATTTTAATTTTCTTTATAATTGAACCTTGGCTTTCTTATGTATTGTTTTTTCCTCTAGAGTTAAGACTTACTGTTTTTTCTTCTGATTGACAAAAGAATAAGCTATCTTCATTCTGAAAATTATCTGGCTTCTCTGACATACTGGGTTATAAAATCCACTTTCTGGGGTACATGGTTGGCTCAGTCGGTTACGTGTCCAACTCTTGGTTCAGATCATGATCTCACGGTTCTTGAGATTGAGCCCTGCGTTCGGCCCTATGCTGATAGCGTGGAGCCTGCTTGGGATTCTTGTTCTCCCTCTCTGCTTCAACCCCCCCACCCCACCCTCCCCCCACCCCCGCTCATGCACACACGCTCTCTCTAAGTAAATAAACTTAAGAAGAATAAAAAAAATAAAATCCATTTTCTTCTTGGTGACAGTTCTTTTAGAGACTTTTGTCTTTCTGTTCCACTTGGGGTCTGTTACTCTCGGGATTGGCTACATAGTTGTCATTCTGGATCTTCCCTTCTCTGTGTTCCTGGGTTAGATCTTCTGTGTCTTAGATCCAATGTTTTCTTTGTTTCTCACTTTGTTTTACTGAATAACATTTTCAGTGTCTTCAGAACATTGCTTAGTAACAAATTTTAGGGTTCTTAAGTGCCTGAAAATGTTTTTGTTTGATTCTTATACTTGATGTACCTGTGGGTATAGAACTTTAAGTTCAAAACATTTTTCCTTCAGAATTTTGAAGACGTGGCACATTGCCTTCTAGAATTTTGTGCTGTTACTGAGAAGCCTGATGCCTGCTTATTTCTTGCCTTTCTGGAAGCTTTTAAGATATTTTCCTTATATAATTCATCTCAGAAATCTAAAGAATATGTTTAAATATTGATTTTATTTTTATTAATCTGATTGCTATTTCGTATAGCCTTTTCAATGTGAAGGCTTGTATTTTTCTTCAGTTTTCTGAGATTTTCTTTTATTATTTATTTGCTCTGTATTTTCTTGATTTTCTCTAGCTGGAAGTTACTCTCATGTTGAATCTCTTAGATTTGTTCTCTATTTCTTGTATCTTTTGTTTCCTTGTATTTTTCTATATGTTCAGGAAATGTCCTTTATTTTTCAGTTCTTCTGTTTAAAAATGTTTTCAGGAGTCATTTGTTTTCAAAGAACTCTGTTCCTTTAGTGCTGTTTGTTTCTATGGCATCCTGTTCATGTTTTATAGATACATTATCTTAAAATTCTGTAAAGGTACTGGTTAGAATTTATTTTTTTTTACATTGTTTCTCCCTGAATATTCTTTGGGACTAATAATCTTTGGGAATAATCTCTGAAAACAGTTTATTTTCTTTCCTGCTCTCAGTTTTCCTCATATGTTTGGCAATTCTTCAAGCTTATTTTTATTTAAGAATAAAGGCTACATTGATGTTTATTGGAAGCTGACATGAGTTTTCTTTACTATTGAATAAGTAGATATACTTCTGATAGATTTCTTTCCTGAGTGGGAGCCTGACTGAGAGTTCTATGTGGGTGGGTTAATCTACTGGAAATCTTTAGTTTAGGATGTATAGGCAGAGGCTTGGCTGCTAGTGATGTTCCTTCATTGCCATTTGGTTTCATTCTGGTTGTCATCACTCACTTAATCACTAAATCTAGCTATCTAGCTATTATAAATCTCTCAAAAGCTTAGGTAGATTTATTGGTTGTCCTTTGTTGCATAGGAAATTTCCTAAGGTTTAACAAAGCTTAGTGGCTTAAAACAGCAATCATTTATTTAGCTCACCATCTTGTGGGTCAGCAGGTTAGGCTGGGATCAGCTGGGTTGTTATGGTCTCAGCTTGGCTCCCTCACATTTGTGTTCAGCTGTAGTTTAACTCGATAGCTGTGTTTATGAGGGTGGTGAGCTCCTGGATGAGGCATTGGAGGCAATTGTGTCTCTCTCATCCTGCAGCAGGCTAACCTAGAATTATTTACATGAGAGTTTCGGGGATCTAAGCAAGTAGCAGAATTGCAAGGACTTCTGAAGTAGAGACTTGGAATTGGCTTAGAATTTATAATGTGATTCTGTTGGACTCTTGGCAAAACAAGTGAAGAAGCCAGCTCAGATTCAAGAAATAAAGGAATAGACTGTATCTTTTGTTGGGAAGAGCTATGAAGTCATATTGCAAAGGGTATTAATTCAAAGAGAGGTAGAGAATTATGTTCAGCCATCCACTGTAGGGAATTAATATATTACACTGTATATTTAAATATTTTTTACCTTTGAAAACAAAGTTTTATGGGTGTGTGTGTGTGTGTGTGTGGGTGTGTATGTATCTATATAAACTGTATACACTTGACCCTTGAAGAATGTGAGGGTTAGGGGTGCTGACTCCTGCATACTTGGAAATCTGCATATAACTTGACTCTCCCCAAACTTTACTAATAGCCTACTCTTCACTGAAAACCTTACCAGTAACATAAATGTTTGATTAACACGTATTTTGTATGTCATATGTAGTATATACTGTGTTATTATAATATAGTGAGGTAGAGAAAAGAGAATGTTATTAAGAAAATAATAAGGGAGAGTGGGGTGCCTGGGTGGCTCAATTGGTTAAGCATCTGACTCTTGATTTGGGTTCAGGTCATGATTTTATGGTTGTGAGATTGAGTGTCACATCGGCCCTCCCCACCCCCAGCATGGAGCCTGCTTGGGATTCTCTCCCTCCCTTTGTCCTTCTTCACCTGCTTGCGTGTACGAGCTCTCTTTCAAAAATAAAGAAACATTAAAAAAGAAACATACATTTACATTACTGTACAAAATCCATATGTAAGTGGACTTGTGCAGTTCACACCGTGTTAAGGGTCAGCCGTCTGTCTTTGAGAGCTCCCTCACCCTCTCATTTCCTGAATGCTATGCAAAGTCAAGTCTTGTCAGTTTTACATTCTAAATACTCTGCAATTCATTCTTTTAATTTTTTCTGCTACTACCACACTAGTCCATAATCTAGGCATAGATTATTATTCAAGATTCTACTCAATATGTACCATTGCAATATTATTTTATCCAATTTTTACAATAGGATCATTCATCTACCCTTTCTAGCCCCCCCCCCCCCCCATCCGAAATTCATTCTCCACACTGCAATTGAGGTCTTCCTTTTATAATGCACATCTGGTTGTATCCTCTTGTGCTTAAAAAATGGCTCAATTGGCTAAGTGTCCGACTTTGGCTCAGGGCATGATCTCGTGGTTTGTGAGTTCGAGCCCCGTGTCGGGCTCTGTGCTGACAGCCTGGAGCCTGCTTCAGATTCTGTGTCCCCCTGTCTCTCCGCCCCACTCCTACTTGTGCTCTGTCTCTATCTTTCAAAAATGAATAAACATTAAAAAAAATTAAGAAGTATCAATAACTTTCTGTGACCCTTAAGGTGAAGATCATAGTTCTTACTGTAGCCTACAAAGAAATGCTATTATTGAGACCTGAGAAATGTATGAATGTGAAGGATAGCCAGACACTTTGTAATATGGCATGGTTTTGAATTTATATATTTAAGTACCTATAGTCAAGATGATATTCCCCCAAATTAATGTTTAGTCAGTGAAGGCAAACATTAACATGGGTGGATAAATTTGTAAAATTAGTAGACATTTTTCATTGCTCTTTTAAAATCATTTTTTATTTTTTAAGTTTATTTATCTATTTTGAGAGAGAGAGAGAGAGAGAGAAGGAGAGAGGGGGGCAGAACACAAGGAGGGGAGGAGCAGAAAGAGAAGAAGAGAGAATATCAAACAGGCTCTACGCTGTCAGTGCAGAGCCCAGTGCAGGGCTTGAACTCATGAACGATGAGATCATGACTTGAGCTGAAATCAAGAGTCAGACACTTAACCAACTGAACCACCCAGGTGCCCCTAATTGCTCATTATTTGTGTGTTATATGTTAATCATTTTTTTCTATGTTAGTCATTTTTTTTACCCACTTTATTGAGATACAGGTAACATATAACATTGTGTAGGGTTAAGGTATACAATGTGATGATTTGTTACAGATACATTTTGTGAAATGACCACCACAATAGGGTTAGTTAACACCTTTATCACCTCACATAATTACTGTTTTTGTGTATGTGTAGTGAGAACATTTAAGATCTAGTGATTTTCAAATATATAAACAGTATTTTTAACTATAGTCACCTTACTATACATCAGATCCTTAGAACTTATTCATCTTATAACTGAGGTTTGTACTTTTGACCAACATCTTACCATCCCGCCCCCCCCCCCCCAACCCCTCGAACCACCATTCTATTCTGTTTCTATTAACTTGGCTTTTTTCTTTTTTTTTTTTTTTTAACTTGGCTTTTTTCATATTCCATATATAAGTGGGATTATATAGTATTTGTCTTTATCTGACTTACATCATTTCGCATAATGCCCTCAAGGTCCATCCATGTTGTTGCAAATGGCAGGATTTCCTTCTAATGGCTGATATTCTATTGTGCACGCGCGTGTGTGTATGTATGTGTATACACATATACATACCATATTTTCTTTATTCATTTGTCCATGGATACTTAGGTTGTTTCCATATCTTGGCTATTAGGAATAAGCTGCAGTGAACATGGGGATGCAGATATTTCTTCAAGTTCCTGATTTTATTTCCTTTGGGTGTATACCCAGAAGTGGGAATGCTAGATCATATGGTAGTTCTATTTTTAGTTTTTGAGAAACCTACACACTGTTTTCCATGGTGGGTATACCAGTTTACATTCCCACCAATAGTGCACAAAGATTTCCTTTGCTCTACATCCTTACCTTGTCTCTTGTTTTTTTTAAATTGTGATGCACTTTTATTTTCTTTAAAAAATTTTTATTGAGGTGTAGTTGACATACAATATTAGTTTCACATACACTGTGATTTGACATTTATATACATTACTCAATGCTCATGATAAGTGTAGTCCCCATATGTCACCATACATTATTTTAATATTATTGACTATATTCCCTATGCTGTACTTTTCATCTCTGTGACTTACTTATTTTATAACTGGAAGTTTGTACCTCTTAATGCCCTTCACCTATTTGCCCACCCCTCACACCCCTCCACTCTGGCAGCCACCAGTTCTCTGTATTTATGAATCTGTTTCTGTTTGTTCCTTTTTCCCCCTGTTTTTTAAGATTACACATATGAATGAAATTGTATGTTATTTGCCTTTCTGTGTCTGACTTAGTTCACTTAGTGTAGGACCCTCTAAGTCCATCCATGTTGTCACAAATGGCAAGATTTCATTCTTTCCCAGGGGTGCCTGGGTGGCTCCGTCGGTTATGTGTCCAACTTCGTCTCAGGTCATGATCTCACAGTTCGTGGGTTCGATCCCTGCGTCGGGCTCTGAGCTGACAACTCGGAGTCTGGAGCCTGCTTCAGATTCTGTGTCTCCCTCTCATTCTGCCCTTCCCCTGCTCACACTCTGTCTCTCTCTGTCTCTCTCTCTCAAAAATAAACATTAAAAAAAAGATTTCATTCTTTTCTTATGTTGAGTAATATTTGTATGTATGTGTGTGTGTGTATGTATGTGTGTATATACATTTTATCCATCTTTTTAAAAATTTGTTTCAATGTTTGTTATTTATTTTTAATTATTTTTTTAATTTACATCTAAGTTAGCATATAATGCAACAATGATCTCAGGAGTAGATTCCTTAATGCCCCTTACCCATTTAGCCCATTCCCCCTCCCACAACCCCTCCAGCAACTTTCTGTTTGTTCTCCATATTTAAAAGTGTCTTATGCTTTGTCCCCCTCCCAGTTTTTGTATTATTTTTGCTTCCCTTCCCTTATATTAATCTGTTTTGTATCTTAAAGTCCTCATATGAGTGAAGTCCTATGGTACTTGTCTTTCTCTAATTCGTTTAGCATAATACTCTCTAGTTCATCCATGTAGTTGCATATGGCAAGATTTCATTCTTTCTGATTGCCGAGTAATACACACACACACACACACACACACACACACACATACACACATACACACACACACACACACACACACACACCCCGCATCTTCTTTATCCATTCATCCACCAGTGGACGTTTGGGTTCTTTCCATACTTTGTTGTCATTTGTGCTGCTATCAACATTGGGGTGCATGTGCCCTTTTGAAACAGCACACCTGGATCCCTTGGATAAATACCTAGTAGTGCAATTGCTGGGTCGTAGGGTAGTTCTATTTTTAATTCTTTGAAGAACCTCCATACTGTTTTCCAGAGTGGCTGCACCAGTTTGCATTCCCACCAACAATGCAAAAGAAATCCTCTTTCTCTGCATTCTTGCCAACATCTGTTGTTGCCTGAGTTGTTGATGTTAGCCATTCTGACAGGTGTGAAGTGGTATCTCATTGTGGTTTTGATTTGTATTTCCTGATGATGAGTGATGTTGAGCATTTTTTCATGTGTCTGTTACCATATGGATGTCTTCTTTAGAGAAGTGCCTGTTCATGTCTTCTGCCCATGTCTTCACTGGATTACTTGGTTTTTTTTTGGGGGGGGGTGTTGAGTTTGATAAGTTCTTTATAGATTTTGTATACTAACCCTTTATTTGATATGTCGTTTGCAAATATCTTCTCCCATTCCATCGGTTGCCTTTTAGTTTTACTGATTGTTTCCTTCACTGTGCAGAAGTGTTTTATTTTGATGAGGCCCCAATAGTTCATTTTTGCCTTTGTTTCCTTTGCCTCTGGAGACGTGTTGAATAGAAGTTGCTGCGGCCAAGGTCAAAGAGAGTTTTTGCGTGCTTTCTCCTTAAGGATTTTGATGCTTCCTGTCTTACGTTTAGATCTTTCATCCATTTTGAGTTTATTTTTGTGTACGGTATAAGCAAGTGGTCCAGGTTCATTCTTCTGCATGTCGCTGTCCAGTTTTCCCAGCACCACTTGCTGAAGAGACTGTCTTTATTCCACTGGATATACTTTCCTGCTTTGTCAAAGATTAGTTGCCCATACATTTGTGGGTCCATTTCTGGGTTCTCTGTTCTGTTCCATTGATCTGAGTGCTTGGTTTTGTGCCAATACCATACTGTCTTGATGATTATAGCTTTGTAATACAGCTTGAAGTCTGGGATTGTAATGTCTCTAGCTTTGGTTTTCTTTTTCAGGATTGCTTTGGCTATTTGGGGTTTTTTCTGGTTCCATTCAAATTTTAGGATTGTTTGTTCTAGCTCTGTGAAGAATGCTGGTGTTATTTGATAGGGATTGCTCAATGCTTATTTATTTTTTATTAAAAAAAATTTTTTTAACGTTTATTTATTATTGAGAGACAGACACAGAATCTGAAGCAGGCTCCAGGCTCTGAGCTGTCAGCACAGAGCCCGATATGGGTCTCGAACTCACAAATTGAGAGATCGTGACCTGAGCCAAAGTCGGATGCTTAACCGACTGAGTCACCCAGGCACCCCGATGTTTATTTATTTTTGAGAGAGAGAGAGAGAAAGGAAGAAAGAGACAGAGCAGGGGAGGGGCAAAGAAAGAGGGAGACAGGATCCAAAGCAGGCTCTGCACTGATAGTGGAGAACCTGATGCAGGGCTCAAACTCAGGAATTGTGAGATTATGACTTGGACTGAAGTCAGATGTTTAACTGACTGAGCCACCCAGGCACCCCTATTGATTCATCTTTTGATGGACACTTAGGTTGCTTCCATTATCTTGACTGTTGTAAACAATACCACAGTAAACATAGGGGTGTATATATCTTTTCAAATTAGTGTTTTTGTTTTCTTCAGATAAATACCCAGAAGTGGAGTTGCTGGATTATATGATATTTCTATTTTTAATTTTTTGAGGAACCTCCATACAGTTTTCCAGGGTGGCCATACCAATTTACATTATCACGAACAGTGTGCACATCCTTGCCACAATGGTTGTCATTTGGTTACTAGCCATTCTAACAGGTGTGGTAATATCTTATTGTGGTTTTGATTTGCATTTCCCTGATGATTAGTGATATTGAGCATCTTTTCATATACTTCTTGGCCATTTGTTATGTCTTCCTTGGAAAAATTTCTGTTCAGGTCCTCTGCCCACTCTTTTAATTGGCTTTTTTTTTTTTCTCTATTGAGTTGTGTGAGTTCCTTATATATTTTGGATATTAACCCATTACCAAAATGTGGTTTGCAGACATTTTCTTGCATTCTTTAGGTTACCTTTTTATTTTGTTAATTTTTTTTTTTTTGCTCTGAAGTTTTTAGTTTGATATTGTCCAACTTATTTATTTTTACTTTTGTTGCTTGTGCTTTTGATGTCTATAAAGTCCTTTCCAAGACCAGCAATAGCAAGGAGCTTTTCCCCTATGTTTTGTTCTACTTGTGCAGTTTTCCCTTTTCTTGTTTCTGTATTGTTAGACCACTTGCCTCCAAAATGAATGTGCAGTTTTGTGAGGTGTCTTAGGGAGATTTTGCAGAAAATAGATTTGTTTTTGAGAATCTTTAAGCTGTATGATAGAGTGTACTTTGTAGTATGTGTCTCATGCTGTAGTTTGCAATGTTCTCCTTTTTTTTTCCAACCTCCTCCTATCCAGATCACTGTCCAAACACAATTACTTTTTAAAAAATTCTTTTATTGTTTATTTATTTTTGAGATAGAGCATGAGTGGGGGAGGGGCAGAGAGAGAGGGAGACACAGAATCCAAAGCAGGCTCCAGGCTCTGAGCTGTCAGCACAGAGCCCTACCCGGAGCTCAAACGCATTAACTGTGATATCATGACCCGAGTCGAAGTTGGACACTCAACTGACTGAGCCATCGAGACATCCCCAAACACAATTACTTTTATTTTCCTGCTTGTCTATCCTCCAAAATATATTTGTTCACTACTGAGAATAGATTACACAAGATTCTACTCAGCTAGTCCAAATGGTAATGTGGTAGCTAGAAGACCTTCAAAGGTTTTTAGTTAAACTGAGGAAAAACATCTTGTTTTATTTTCTTTAGGATAGAGTGGGGAACTTTATGTTTATTTATTTATTTATTTATTTTGGAGTGGAATGTGAGTCCTTTTAGGTTTATTAGGATTTCTCTAGGGATGATTTTGGGGTAAAGAAAGTGCTGCATACATGAAAGAATGTAAGGATTTTTTTCTGCCCTATAGTCAAGATTTTATCCAAAGATTTTCATTTTAAAAAGGCTTTTAAATATAACTACTAAATAAATAAACAATAATTTAAATAATTAACAATAATTATTAACAATAATTAAACAATAATGTAAATTTCAGAATAGACTAATGTAGCAAGTTGGCAAGTGGGACTTTTCCTGTTCCCTCTGATATGGGGCTGAGGTCTGAGAGCTGAGAACAGAATATATTAATGTCGAGATTCCAAAGTGGGATATAGCTCTGCCTGTGTAGAACTTGTTATGGTCACCGCCCCTGCCAACAAAGCAGTTCTAGACAGTTCCTTGGATATGGTGGTTCTGTGCAGTTCCATATAATTCTGCCAACTCATTTACAGCTAATTGGAGATTGTTGGATCCAGTGTTCTCTCACTCTAGCTGCAGCCAGGTCAGAAGCCTATAAGATGCTGCCACAAAGGCACTGCCCACATAGGGGCCATGGCCAGTCTCTGGTCAGTGAGCTTCTTTCTCTTTTTGATTTTTTTTTCTTTCTTAACAGAAGCTATAGCAATATATTGGCTGTTGGTTACAGGGGCAGAAATCAGAAAAACACAGATAACTAACAGAGTCATATCCAAGTTGAAATTGTAAAATAGCGATCTACCAATTTCTGGTAGAGCTCCCTGAATCCAAGTCTTAAACAAACAACCCCCCCCAAAACCCCTTTTTCATCTGATTAGTTTCTATTTAAGTTTTATATAAACATGTTTTTAAGTATAAGTGAAGTTTAAACTACTGGGAGTAGTGCACATGGTTTGTCAGTTTAACGGGAGACCATTTTTTCTGCTTCCATTCTTCATACATATCTATTTGAAATCCTTATCTGAATGGTTACAGTTGTTGCACCAGTGATTCTATTTGAAGTTTCTGCTATAATTCTTGTCCACTTGAGTTATTGGAACTGACAGCATCTTCTGTTGCTATCATGACTCCTTTAGGCACAAAGCACAGTTAGATTTTCTCTCAGGAAAGGAAGTTTCACTAAGATAGTGTTTATTTTATAGAGTAATAATCTTTTCTTAAATGTTGTTCATACTTCTAAAAAGTGCCACTGCCAAATAAAATCTTCACTTTTAAGGAGAAAACGTGTACTAGACAATCGGGATTTAGTATAGGGTTAATGCTATTGGCTTCTGGTGGCTTTGATGTAAGCTATTAATGTGTGGTTATATAGAAATCTAATAGGTTGAAGAGAGAAAGACATGTCCACGTGCACATATACACACATACACAGAGAAGGAGGGAGGGATGGAAGGAGAGAGAGAGAAATACCACCTTCTTTTCCAGGTTTATGCTTTCCATCATGAACCTGAGAGAATAATTCAGCCTGCATAAGTAACGGCAGGCCTCACTGAGTTTCTTTTGATTTTCCAGAGACAAATTGTATTGAAATTCTCATAGTCACTATTACCTCTGCCTAGTAAGTAGATAGTGGGAATGGCCTTCTCTCTCTCCAAGAAAAAGGTTGAGTGTTTGAGTTAGAGGTACAGAATGCTCAAGGAACCCCAGTCTGACATTCTGGCTGTTCTAGTTGAGGACATTTCTTGCTTTTCTTCCTGGTAGCTTTTCTGTCAGGTATCACTGAAGTACCTTTTGACAACCTCTCTCCATGACAGCACTTCTTAGCATTTTTTCTTATAACTGACTCTCATCTTAGAGGCCTTTCTTTAGTGGTTGCAGTTCTTCAGTCTGCAATAGTTCCCAGTAGCAGCTGCTCCCCTGTAGCAGCTGCTCCCCTGTAGCTTCTGGTAGTGTTAACAGCTGATTTGATCCCAGGCCTCTTATTAGTAACTCCTATAGAAACAGTGTCTGTTCTCAGCCTTCCTTTCTAGCCTCAATTCTTACTAGTTCTTACCTTTCTGTTCTCCTTCCTCAGTGAACATATTCATACCAATATGCTTGCAGTTTTTCAAATATGATTCCCTGTTTGATATTCCTGCTCCTCTTCATGTCAGCACCCACCTTGGGCTCAGGTGTTACTTTTTCTATGATTTTCCAGAGCTAATTAGCTGCTACCTCATTTGTGCCCCTCGTATATACTCTAAATCTGTTATAGTATGTATAATTCTTTGTTGTTGTTTATGTCTCCTTTGAGTGGGGCAGAAGAAAGCCCTGCCCAAATTGCAGATTCTTGAACAAAATAGTCTTTTAAGCCACTCAATTTTGGGATAATTTGTTATGCAGCCATGGAAACTGAAATAGATTTTGGTATTTGGAAATGGAGAGCCATATAACCGAAACCGAAAAATGTAGCAGTAGCTGAAGCTAAACTAGACAAGACTAGACAGTGGGCAGATGATGGGAGGACTTTGAAGAGACTGTTGGTGGAAGCCTGGGATAGCCCTTAAGGAGGAAGTCAGTGAAGGTTTATTTATTTATTTTTAAAAATATTTATTTGTTTATTTTGAGAGAGAGAGAGAGCAAGTAGGGGAGGGGCAGAGAGAGAGAGAGAGAGAGAGAGAGAGAGGCAGAGAATCCCAAGCAAGCTCCATACCATCAGCGCAGATTCCTGACATAGGGCTTGAACTCACAAACCATGAGATCATCACCTGAGCCGAAATCGAGTCGGATGCCCAACTGACTGAGCCACCCAGGTGCTCTGGAAGTCAGTGAAGATTTAAAGGAAAGTAAAAAAAAAAAAAAAAAAAAAAAAAATGTATATATATATATATATATATATATATATATATATATATATATCTCATTAGGTGATATATAATGAAAAGATTATTGATATGTGATAGCAGAAAGCTTAGCAATAATGTCACTTATAGTAATGTGGAAAATAGGAAATGTTTTGCATGATGATAATGAATTGCATGAAAAAGGTATTTCCAGGGATATTTTCCGGGCGTTTCTTGCTGCTAGTAGTCAAATATGATAGGAGAGAGTGCTATGGTATGAATATGGGTGTCCTCCAAAATTCTTAGATTAAATCCTGGTGCCCAGTGCGATGATATTAACAGTTGGGACCTTTGGGTGGTGCTTAGGTCATGAGTGTGGAACCCTCATAAATGGGATTTTATAATATGTTTTTATAAAAGAGACCCCACAGAGCTGACTGGCCTCTTCCACCATGAAAGAAAACAGTGACAAGTTGTCAGTTTGCAACGTAGAAGGGAGTCTTCAGCAGAACCCAACCATGCTGGCACCCTGATCTTAGGCTTCTAGCTTCTAGAACTATGAGAAATAAGTTTTTGTTGTCCATAAGGCACTCTGGCTTGTAAAGTAGTCTGATCGGGCTAAGAGAGATAAGCTAAGGAAAGAATTGTTAAATATAAAGGAACTAGAATTTACTGAGTTCAAAAATAAAACTCTCTTTTCTAGTTTCTCCAGATGGCAGATAATTCTTAAGAAAAGCCTAATGGAAAAAAAGCTTAAAAAAAAACTTGGAAAAAAAAGTCTAATGGAAAGAGATTCTAGGGTATTGTCAGAAAATTAAGTTTAACAGTGAAGCCAAGGGAATGATTATAAAACTCTTTGAGTCCTCTGGAGATTTTAATGTCATGCCTCACAAAGACAATAGTCTCTTTAAGGATCTGAGGACCTGCAATACCTCAGATCTTTATTAAACAAAAGGTTCTCTAAGAATTTTAAGAGCACTTTCCCTCAGGACCTTATAGGAAGCTCAAGGATTTATTTTGAAATTTATGGGTGTGGCTTTTGTGTAACAGAATGGATTATACAATGCTTCACAGGAAGCCCACACAGTTAAAAAAAAAAAAAAAAAAAAAAAAAAAAAGCTTTTAGAGAAGTTTTAGGTTCAGGACAAAATCGAGCAGAAAGCAGAGTTCCCAAATACTCTCTGCCCCTCTTGTGCACTGGCGTGGTACATTTGTTAAAAATCAGTGAGCCTGCATTGACACATCATTATTCCTCTTAGTCCATAGTTTACATTAGGATTCATTCTTGGTGTATTTTCTATGGGTTTGGACAAATGTATAATGACACATATCCATCATTAGAGTATCATACAGAATATTCTTCCTGCCCTAAAAATCCTCTATGCTCTGCCTGTTCATCCAGCCCTCCCCACCAACCCCTGACAAACTAATCTTTTTTTTTTTAATTTACATCCAAATTAGCATATAGTGAAGCAATGATTTCAGGAGTAGATTCCTTAGTGCCCCTTACCCATTTAGCCCGTCCCCCCTCCCACAACCCCTCCAGTAACCCTCTGTTCTCCATATTTATGAGCCTCTTATGTTTTGTCCCCCTCCCTGTTTTTATATGATTTTTATTTCCCTTCCTTTATGTTCATCTGTTTTGTCTCTTAAAGTCCTCATGTGAGTGAAGTCATATGATATTTGTCTTTCTCTGACTAATTTCACTTAGCATAATACCCTCCAGTTCCATCTACGTAGTTGCAAATGGCAAGATTTCATTCTTTTTGATTGCCGAGTAATACTCCATTTGTGTGTGTGTGTGTGTGTGTGTGTGTGTGTGTGTGTGTGTGTATGTGTGTGTATACACCACATCTTCTTTATCCATTCGTCCATCGATGGACATTTGGGCTGTTTCCATACTTTGGCTATTGTCGATAGTGCTGCTGTAAACATTGGGGTGCATACCTGTATCCCTTGGATAAATAAATACCTAGTAGTGCAATTGCTGGGTCATAGGGTAGTTCTATTTTTAGTTTTTGAGGAACCTCCATACTGTTTTCCAGACTGGCTGCACCAGCTTACTTTCCCAACTGACAAACTAATCTTAACTCTTTACATAGTTCTGCCTCTTCCAGAGTGTCACATAGTTGGAGTCATACAGTACGTAGCCTTGTTAGATTTGCTTCTTTCACTTATTAATATGCATTTAAATTTCTTCCCTGTCTTTACATGGTTTGGTAGCTCATTTCTTTTTAACATTGAATAATATTCTGTTGTCTGCTTGGTTTATCCATTCACCTACTGAAGGACATCTTAGTTGTTTCTAAGGTTTGGCAGTTACGAATAAAGCTGCTGTAAACCGTGTGCAGGTTTTGTGTGGACCTAAGTTTTTAACTCTTTTGGGTTAATACCAAGGAGTGTGATAGCTGTATTGTATTATAAAAGAATATGTTTAATTTTGTAAGAAACTGTCAAATTGTCTTTTAAAGGGTCTGTACCATTTTCCATTTTCACCCACAGTGAATCAGATTTCCTGTTATTCCATATCCTCACCAGCATTCAGTATTGTCAGTTTTCTGGATTTTAGCCATTCTAGTAGGTGTGTAGTAGTATTTTATTTTAATATGTACTTTCCTAATAACATGATGTTCAGTGTCTTTTTATATGGTTATTTGCCATCTGTATATCTTCTTTGTTAGATGTTTATTGATATCTCTTGCTCATTTTTTAATCTGGTCATTCATTTTCTGACTGTTGAGTTTTAAGAATTCTTCATATATTTTAGGTAACAGTCCTTTATTAGATATGTCTTTTGCAAATATCTTCTCTGAGTCTGTGGCTTGCTTTCTCATTCTCTTGATCCACAAGTCTTTAAAAGTCTTATATTAATTTATACTGGAAGGCACAGAGATAGTACAAAATGAAAAGAGGCCTTTGGATCTCAAACTTCTACAGACAAGAAGCATGCCAAGAACATGGCTATTTACCATGAAACCTACAGCCCAGAGTGGGGAGAGATGAGCCACAGTAAACCATTCCCATCAGTACAACTGACCCCTAGTTGAGGAACTAGCAGCATATGCCCAACTGAGTTTCAAACTTTTAATGGACTTAGGCCTGCTCCACCATTGTGTATTCATGTTTGTGGAGACAGATAACTTCTCTTTTTTTGTGTATAGCTCTTCACATCAAGAGGAACTGTACTCAGGGGCTATTAAGGAACTGTTCAGGCTGGACTTCCAGCCTGAGCCTGATAATGTGGATATTGGGGAAAGGAATGAGTATATTTTTTGCATGTTGGAAGGATGTGAACTGCTGTGGCCAGAAGGTGGACTGTGGCATACGGTATTTTTGAAGATTGGTTTCGACAATATTTGTGGTCCCACATGCTTTTCTAGAACCACGCCACTGAGTTTATTTCCCTTGCTTTTGAACCTGGGCTGGACTTTGAACTGATTAATAGAATGTGGAAGAGGTAATACCTTATGACTTTCAAGGAAGCCTAGGTCATAAAAGGTGATACTGTTTCTGTCTGGCTGTCAGGATCTTACCTTTGGAACCTAGCCACCATAGAGTAAGGAAGCCTAGGCCACATAGAGAGGCTATGTGGAGATACTCTGGCATCAGCCAAGGTTTCATCTGACAACATCAGCCACCAAACGTGTTAGTAAATGAGGCTTTATTTAAATTCAGTCCCTAGCCTTTGAGCCACCCCAGTTGATGCTGAGTGGTGTAGAGACAAGCTATATCCTTTGTGTCCTGTTAAATTGCAGATTCATGAGCAAAGTAAGTAGTTTCTTGGTCAGTAAGTATTAGGGTTATTATTTTTTATATAGTCATAGAAACTTAAATAATTAGAAAGGTAATAGTTTTGGGTTTTTTTTTTTTTAATTAAGTTTTGGTAATAAAGTTTTACTGGCTTTATGAAATGAATTGGGAAACATTTCATCTTTTATTTGGTATGGAATAATTTATTTTTTTTCAAAAAATGTTTTAATTTTAGTTAATAGATTTCAGTGGTAGAATTCAGTGATTCATCATTTACATACAACACCCCGTGTTCATCACAATAAATGGCCTCCTTAATACCCATCACCCATCTAGCCCATCTCCCACCCACCTCCCTCCATCGACCTTCAGTTTGTTCTCTGTCGTTAAGAGTCTCTTGTGTTTCATTTCTTTCTTCTCTCCCCCCCTTCCTGTATGTACATCTGTTTTGTTTCTTAACTTCCAAATATAAGTGATATTATATGATATTTGTCTTTTTCTGATTGACTTATTTCGCTTAGCATGATACATTCTAGCTCTATCCACGTTGTTGCAAATGGCAAGGTTTCATTCTTTTTGACGACTAATATTCCATTGTATGTGTATGTGTGTATATACATATACCACGTCTTCTTTATCCACTCATCAGTCGATGGGCATTTGGACTCTTTCCATAGTTTGGCTATTTGGCTATTGTTGATAATGTTGCTATAAACATTGGGGTCCATGTTCCCCTTTGCATCTGTATTTTTATATCCTTTGGGTAAATACCTAATAGTGCAATTGCTGGATTATAAGGTAGTTATATTTTTAGCTTTTTGAGGAATCTCCGTAGTGTTCTCCATGCACCTGTTTGCATTCCCACCAGCATTACATGAGGGTTTCCTTTTCAATATGGAAAAATTTAAATAACATTGTAATTATTCCTTAACTGTTAGAATTCACATTTAAAGTTAATTTGGGTGTGTTATTTAAAATAATAGTCACCTTTCCAGTCTCTTTTTTGGTAATTAGTTTGGGGTTTCTATTTGGTTTAATTTGGTTTGTGTTTTCTTGGAAATCATACATTTCTTCTAATCTTGCTAACATTTGTTTTGCTTTATATTCTTAAGCAGTTAAAAAAACATATTTTGAAATTATCAATTTTCCTTTTTTTCTGTATCACCAGGTATACCTGTTACTTTTATTCATTCTTTATATTTTCTTTCAGCTAATTTTGTGCTTTTTTAAAAAAAATTTTTAATGTTTATTTATTTTGGAGACAGAGCACAAGAGGGGGAGGGGCAGAGAGAGCCGGAGAGAGAATCTGAGGCAGGCTGCAGGCTCTGAGCTGTCAGCACAGAGCCCGATGCGGGGCTTGAACCCACGAATTATGAAATCATGACCTGAGCCAAAGTTGGACACCCAACCGACTGAGCCACCCAGGTGCCCCTGTGCCTTTTTTTTTTAATCCTTAAGATAAATATAGCATTCCTGCTATTATAGTCATTTGTCTTCATAATGAAAGGGTTTAGGGACATAACTTTTTATGCTTTTGCATAAAATATGCATAAAATATGGCTTTTGCTGTGTTCCATAAATTTTTATGTATTTACCTTTTCATTAATTTCTAGGGAGTTTTGTGATTTTTCTCTTTGTTCAAGAATTTTTAAGTCATTAAGATGTTTCAAATCATTTAACAATTATTTTTAGTATTATTGAATTATCAATGACTGGACTGTAACATATTTACTTTTAAATGTTTGTTATAGTTTGCTCTGTGGAAATTTCTATAAAACTGTGAACACATTAAAATGTAAATTCTCTCACTGAGAGAAGTAAGACTCCATATTGTCTTAGTTTAGACTCTTCTAAGAAAGACGCAGCCTCACCTTTTGAAACCATTCTGTCCCCTGGGCTCTTTCACTCTGTGCTTGTGATGCAAGTGACAGCTCTGATGATATTTGATTTACCTTGGCAGTGGGTGGTGGTGGTGTTATTCTTTCCTTATCTGGAAGAACAGCACCTGGCTTCTTTTGAGATGGATGTTTTAGGTCTGTGGTTCCTACTTGTATGAATCTCCTTATCAAATGGTCACTTTGCTATACCTTTAGTGTCCTCTTCCAAAAACAGTTTCTCATTTTCCAAACCTTTAAGTTCTACTTCCTTTTTTTTTTTTTTTTTTTTTTTTTGCTTGACAATTCTGTCTTATTATTATTTCTCTCTCCTCGCATTTAACCATAAGTGGTGAGGAGGAACCAGGCCACTCCATCAACACTTTGCTTAAGATATCCTCAGGGAAATACCCAGTTTCATTGCTTTCAAGTTCTGCCTTCCACAAAACACTAAAACATTAACACAATTCAGCCAAGTTCTTTGCTACTTTATAGTAAGGATCATCTTTTCTTTAGTTTCCAATAACATGTTCCTCATTTCTGTCTGAAACCTAATCATAGTGGGCTTTATGGTTCATATTTCTACTAGCATTCTGCTCAGAATTATTTAAATGTATATTTTAAAATCTTTATTAATTTTTGAGAGAGACAGTGTGAGTGGGGGAAGGGACAGAGAGAGAGGGAGAGAATCCTAAGCAAGCTCCGTGCTGTCAGCACAGAGCCTGATGCGGGGCTTGAACTTGTGAACCATGACATCATGAACTGAGCTGAAATCAGACCCTCAACCACTGAGCCACCCAGGTGCCTCAGAATTATTTATTTTCTAAGAAGACTGAGGTTTTCTCTTCAGCTCTTCTCTTTTCTTTCTGCGCCCTCACCAGAATTACCCTTTAATGCTCCTATTTCGAGTATGCATCTCTAAACTTTTTCAGCCTCTATCCATTATCCAGTACCAAAGCCACTTGCACATTATTAGGCATTTTTTGTAGTAGCACCCCACTCTCAGTTCCAAAATCTGTAGCAGTCCAGGTTCTCCAGAGAAACAGAACCTGTGGAGGTTGAGAATTCCCACAATCTGCTGCCTGAAGCTGGAGACTCAAGAAAGCCAGTGGAGTAATCCATTCTAAATTTGAAAGCCTGAGAACCAGAGGAGATAGTGGTGTAAATCCCAATCTAAGGTGAGGAGAAGGCAAGATGAGATGTCTCAGCTCAAATGATGAAGCAGGAAAAAAGGGGGAAATTCCTCCTTCCTCCACCTTTTATTCTATGTAGACTCTCCATAGATTAGATAATACCCACCCACATTGAGAAAGACAGTCCACTGAGTCTGCCAGTTCAAATGCTAATCTCTGGAAACGGCTGCACTCAGAAATAATGTTTCCTGTGGGTACCCTATAGCCAGTCAAGTTTACACATAAAATTAACCAATACACACACACACATACACACACACACACACACACACACACACACACACGAAAATCTTTGAAATAAAACTTCAGTAGATGAATTTAAGGAGACTTACCCTGGGGATCTCCCTGAATTACTGGGTTGGAAAAATCAAGAGGAAGAAATACCTAAAAACTAAAAACAAATACATGCAAAAAGATACATTGGGACAGAGGCATTCACTTAAAGACTCATTTTTCACATAGTATTTCTATGGAAATTACTGGAACTTGTGCATTATCAAAATAATGACGTAAACCAAGGGAGAAGAAAACAAAATTGAGCAAATAGAATCTTAACACAAAAGAGAGGCATAAAAATTTACCTAATATTGGTGGAGAGAGATTCTAAATGACAGCTGTGCATCAGGCCTGGAAATAAATCAGTTTAGGTTGAAATAGGTCAGAAGGCTCAAAAAGACTTCTTCAAGAAGATGAAATTAATGAAATACCTAATAGGTTTGAGTGTATTGAGAAAATATTTACACAAGTTCTGGAGAATGTGGGATGGATATATATATATATATATATATACACACACACACACACACACACACACACACACACACACACACATATATATATGTATAAAATATACAGGAAAGCAAAAAACGAAAAAATAATTTTTAACTAGGGAAAATAATTGTAATAAATTTTATGTAGTAAACTATTGATAAATACTATATCAGTAGTATTTACATAGTCAATATAAACAATGGATATTTATCTAAACAATGAATATGTGTCCTATTGCATCCATCCTGTGGTATTGATATTACAGCCCTTGAGAAGATCTGGTTAGTGGGTGGGGGCAGCATGGAGGAGAAAGATTGGGTAGGGAAAAATAATGGATTTTGATCTATCATTATGATAAGATTTCAGAAAACCAAGGAGCCTGTGTGTGTGTGTGTGTGTGTGTGTGTGTGTGTGAGTGTGAGATAAAAATATATTTCTCACTGTATACATTGGGGGAGAGTGCCCTGGTCCTTATGAAAATCCAGGACAGTGCATGCTGATAATTTCTACTATCATCTTTGCATGTGCGTACATGTGGTTGTATGTGAAAGAGAACTACATTCTCATCTTTTGTAATAAATGTTATTAGTAGGTATTAGCTTATAATTAAAAGTCACTAAGAATGTAAGATTATAAGAATTTATTTAGAGACTGGGGATAAAGACTAAAGAGCAGAAAGAGTTGAAAGCAATTGCTTCGGGAGTGAGCAATTTGAAATGTGTGGGCCCTAATGTTTTTCATAAAAAGTCTTAAAAAGTTTTAAAATTTATTTATTTACTTATTTGGAGAGAGAAAGTGCAAGTGGGGAAAGGGAGAAAGAGAAAATAGTAAGACCTCATGTCAGAAGAAAGATCTAAGTTTGCATCTTGAAGGATACCCTAATCCCTCACACCAACCCAAATTTTAATTAAGGTTGATAAGAAAAACTGGTATTATGTTTATCCCTATAAAATTTTCAAACTCTAAGGATAATGATAAAATCTTACTGGATTCTATGCAGAAAAAAGAAGTTACTTGCAAAGGAAAAAAAAAATCAGACTGAGATTGAGTTTCCTGTGTGCAACTTTGGAGACTAGATGCTGGTAGGATAATGTGAATGGACTAGTGAGGGAATTATATCCCATGAATCCTATAGTAGGCTAAACTGTCAGTTACTTCTCAGGGAGAAAGATAGTTGCAGATGTGTGAGGATTCAGAGAGTAGAGAAGTCTTAAGGAAATATACTAGCAAAAGTGAATAGGAACTGTAGGATATGAGAAGATAAAAAAGAGAGCAAATAGTGGTAAACGGTAAAGTTGACAGTATACACACATGGTTCAATCTCATTGGGTAATGACAGACTTGGAAAATGCTTACTGTAAGTTCTAAAGAAGTATTCTGATTTCTCCAGCTGTCAACTTGAAGATTTTCAAAATAAAAATTTGAAAGGCTTTTACCTAGGTTCAACAATTTCTTTTATAGTATTTCTCTTCTAATTCAGGAATACTACTTTAGAAATGGCTAATTCCAGGGCAGGGAACATGTAATGTGAACCTGCTTTGTTTTAACATGCCAGAAAGCAAGGAATTGCTCAAAGATGAACGGGAACATGTCAAAAGGGCAGAGAGTGCATGCAGAAGATCTATTTGGGGGTACTTTTGAGAAAAACACCCATAAGGGAGTAAATAAAGCAGGATTGCAAGAGAGAGTTGTTGAACTGTGATGCAGTTCATCTTCTAAATGGGGAGCTCTGGACCTGAGATGGCTCTTTAGAGTTGTCCTGAATTGAGGCAACGGGGTTGGCCCTTATACCTCTCATGGTCCATTTATTTGATGTGAGCTTCTATTTGACGTGAGAAAGCTCCCTTCAATTGAGGACAGTTTCTGGGGAGATGCCATTTGTGAGCTGCTGCATACAGTATTCTCACTGTATACATTGGGGGAGAGTGCCCTGCTCCTTATGAAAATCCAGGACAGTGCATGCTGATAATTTCTACTATCATCTGTTTGCTTCATATGATAAGTTTGCCTCATCTGGGAATAGCTTCTCTAGGATTATGGTTGGTCTCTTTCTGGAAATAGTAGTGGTAGGTAAGTAGGACTTAACTCTTTAACTCCAGGCTTTCTTGGTACAGCTGGTCTTGGGGCCACAACTAATAATTCATTATATCCTTCTGCTACCAATTCTAAATCTCCCCTTACTTTTGGCCAATACCTCTGCTGGTCTAGGCAGATAACCTGAGGTCATTGAGTCCCTTATACCTGAGAGGTTCTGAGGCCTAGTCATCATGCTCACTATAGTCTCCAGACTGTGGCTGTTGTATCTGTCCATTTGTTGTGAAAACTGGGCAAAAGAGTGTGAAGAGATACCTTTCATATATACTTTTCATATGACAAACATGTTTGTCATCTTGGTGATAAAAATATATTTCCTTGCACTTTTGTAATAGAAGTCCTACCTCTTCCTGATGACCAAAATCTATCACTCCTGCCAGATTGGTGACTCCTTTCCTTGCCCTATGGTCTCTTGGCCCAAGGTGTTTGAAGTGACCAGGTGGAGGTTGTAACTTAAAGTTTAATGGACTGTGTCCCTTGATAAGAACAGGACCTCTAGGTTCTTAGAACCTAGCATTGCTGGGAAGGGAAATCTAAATTGCTAAATGGGTCACTGGGAATGATAGGAAGTGAGGCCATTTCTGCCTCCCCCACTTTGTTTCCTGGCTGCATGTATTTTATAACAGGTGTGGCCCCACATAATGGTTATTGATTTAGAGTGTAACTGCATCTTGGAGGAGGGTGGATACTATCCTCATGATATCACCTCCAAAGGGGTGCTTCAGCCATGCCTTTAGAATGGCTTTGCTCTTAGCCTGGCAGCTTCTGAATGTTGCAGTATGTGATAGGACCAGTAGATCCCATGATCTTTGCTTATATCCTTTACTATAAAGAGGATCCCTTGGTCTGAAGTAATATTATATTGGATGTAGTTAGAATGGACCTGAAATGTTGTTAGCTCTCAGGAAGTGGTGCTAAGGCCTTATGGTCAGGAAGGGCAAATCCTACTGGTCAGGAAAGGCACATACTACCAATATGTGTTGATTCTTATCAGGGTGAATCACTGTGCCTTCCAGAGTGCAAAGGGTCCAATGTAATCAATTGACACTAAGTGCCTGGTTGATCTCTTTGAGGGAATGTGCCATACTGGGGGGGCACAGCTTTGGTCTCTGTTATTGGCAGGTTAGATAATCTGCAGTAGTAATTGGATCTGCCTGGGTGAGAAGGAGCCCATATTGTTGGGTCCTTGTGTAATGTTCATCCCTGCCACCATGGCTACTTTGTCCATTACGCCAGCACTAAGGGGACAGTGGCAGAAGCTACAAGATATCAGTTGGTTAGTATTCTGTATACTTGGTTGTTTCGTGCCTCTTTTGTGGTAGGTGTTCTCTGTGGGTATTAATATGTGATACAAACATCTGTACCCTTTGTGTCTACTCCCACAAGCCCATCCTCATGCCCTGTCCCCAGGAAAACCAGTTAAGAGACTTTGTAATATTTTATTTAAAAAACTTTTAAAATGTTTATTATATTTTTGAGACAGACACGCACACACACACACACACACACACACACACACACACACACACACTCACACACACAGAATCTGAAGCAGGCTCCAGGCTCTGAGCTGTCAGCACAGAGCCTGTTGCGGGCTTGAACTCAAGAACCGTGAGATCATGATCTTAGCCCAAGTCAGCATTTACCCGACTGAGCCACCCAAGTGCCCCGAGACTTTATAATGTTTTAGATGGGAGTTAAAGAGGTCCTGAGTTAGTAGAATGGCAGTGAGAATATAAATAAACATATCTGAGCAGTGTTTCAGGTTAGGTTTCTGACAGTTTGGAGACTCCAAAGTTTTCAATGTGATTGATTAGGAGGATCAGAAATTCATTTTAATGATTCAAAGGATTCAGGAAAAAGTTGGTCTGTAGGTGGGAGAGATACATTTTGTTTCTGGCCACCAGACTTAGAAATCCTGGTCTGGGGGTGCCTGGGTGACTCAGTTGTTTGAGTGTACAACTCTTAATTTTGGCTCAGGTCATGATCTCACCATTCATGAGTTCAGGCTCTGTGGTGACAGCACAGGCCTGTTTGGGATTCTCTGTCTCCCTGTCTCTGCCCTTCCCTCTCTCTCTCTCAAAAATAAATAAACAAACAAACAAATATTTTTTAAAAAGTCCTAAAAAACAAAAAGAAAAAAAAGCAATCCTGATCTGGAACTCAAGCAAGAAGTCAGAATTAGAGACATAAATGTAGCCATGTCATAAGTCTACCCATTTCATAACTCATAACTACAGTGAAGAGTTTATTTGCTATCAACAGCTCTGATATACCATTTGTGGTCCTCAACCTGTTCCCTGGGGGAATGAGTGTATGAGGGAGCAAACAAATAACAGCAGCAAAAATTACAAGGAAATTGTTTTAATCAGGTTTAAAACTTAGGCTCATGTAAGAATTAAAAAAATTCCTTTCAACAGTGCTTAATGTTTTAATATAACTGCTCAGGGTCTCTGTTAGCTTTTCACTTTAAGATAGCATCTGGGTTTGTGATGGAGAGGTGGCTTCTATGATCTCATTGCTTGAAGAAGTCAGAATTTTTAGATTCATGTACTGTCTCAAGGCTCCTCTGGTTGCCGTGGTGATGTCCTTTGTTGTTCCTGCTGCTCTCCCTGTCAGCATTTGGACTCTTCTCCTGCAGTTTGGTCAGAGCCTAATGATGTTTCTTGGCTGACATGGCTGTTGGTGTTAGAGAGCTGGCCAGAAGTTAGAGACAACTCAGCTTAGGTAGCTTACTCTGAGACATGATCGTCACCCAGACTCAGAAACCTCAACTGGCAAGTTCCGTAGCTAGATGCTTTGGGGCTGACCTATGCCAACCTTGGGAAAGCTGAACTCAGAGGCTTTTTCTGACAAAGCTCAGAAATTTATTTTGATACTTTCTTGTCCATTTGCCCTTTTAATTTATTTAGTATCTGTCACTATCCACCCTTCCCTTCCAACACACATGCACACTAGAATATCAATAAATGATAATGGGGATCTTGTCAGTTCTTGTTCATTGCTAAATCACAAGCTCCAAGGAACGAAGTACTGGTCACATGGTTGACCATTAATAGGTCTTTGCCAAGTCAATGAGGACATAAATAATGGATGAAATCCCTAAGGAAGTGTATGTCACATGAGACCGAGATGAGGACTAATCTGTTTAGTACATCTTCTACCTTCTATTTTAGAGGTAGATGGCAGACGAGGTTCCAGGGAAGGAAACTGATAACTGATCAGGAGAAGTATGAAGAGGATGGAGTGCAGAAGAGTGGGAGAACCGTGTGTTGGTAAAGAGCAATAATCACTTTTGTCAAAGGCTTCAGAAATAGAGTAGGAGTAACTGAGTTTGACAACTGGGGAGTTATTGGTCATTTTGGGGAAACTGCAAACACATGAATCTGGGAGAACTCAGATTTCAAGGAATTGTGCCATAAAAGGGAGAAGAGAATTGTAGCAGTAAGTAAAATCTTTTGTGAAGGTTAACAGTGAAAGTAAGAAGAGATGAAGATACGTCACTGGGATCTTCAGAAACAGGACTCATGAAGAGTTTTTTAATATATAGGGAGGAACTGGTGCAGGAAAAGGAGAAAGACTAAAGAAAGGTGGTTTATGAATTAAGGTCTCAGAACTTAACTGGGAAAGGATGAGATCAACCTTAGAAAGGAAGACAAGAAAGAAAGAAGAATGAATGGTAAATGGAACATCTGATGCAAATGGGAAGAACATAAAGTAATTTACATCAGATTTTGCTTAGGTAAGGTGTCCAGGTTATCTGCTAACAGTGCATGTGCGCAGAGCCCTGTGAAACATTGTGAAACAGGGCCAGGTCATAAGGCTGACCCTTCTTTTGCACATTCTTCGACCCTATCTTGACTGAAGGTGAGTGGCCATATTCCCTGGAAATGCCTTCCCGGAGAATTTTGAAGGCGGGAGTTCTTTAGTTTTTGTTCATACTCAGATAGACTTAGTTGAGAGCCAATTGTCTTTCCCCATAGGGAAATTAATTTCCAAGGAGATATCTGGGTGCTCTCGGGTTCCCTAGAATTTATACGAGGATCTCAATAGATCCCAAACTCAACTCTCTGATCCTGGGTTATGTAACTAATATGGATAATTCAAGTAATACAAGCTTCAGATTCCTTTGTACCCTAGCAATGCTGACTCATTATCAAATAAAATGTATTTACTCTGAGTGTTTCTTTTTACTTGATTTTCTTAAGAGCTGATGACAGAGTCCACTAATATCCTATTTTAGATTATCCTATGATAATCAAGAGTTAATGCATTTATATGCTGATGGGAAAATTATGTGGTAACATAACTTCCTATTTGTTCTTTACTGATTTCATATATATGGATTTTGTAAAAATGTGTTTTTTTGGACAAGGTAAAAGTTACACAAAGAAGTACATAATGTGCACTTTTAGAGTTAAAATGTGTATTTAAAATTGTTTTGAATTAATAAAAATTTTATAGAGTGGTGCTTGCCTTTCTTGTGCTTTTTAATTGTCACTAATTTTTTCATTTATCATAAATTAGCTGTAATGTGCAGATTCTGTTCCAGATACTGGGGATATAAATGTGGAAGAGATACAGTGTTTAAATTTTAAGGAGTTTATGGTCTGGTTATGGGAGACAGACAATTGTAATAAAGTAAGTACAGTAGTATGTGCTAAGAAAGAAATGTGTACAGGGTGGAGTAGAGCCCAAGGGAGGGAGTAGTCAATTTCTGTCTCAGAAGGATGGGAATCTACCGTCAAGAAAGATTATACTGATGAAATGATGGCCGAATCCTGAAAGGTAAGAAGGCGCTTTTGTTAAGTTTGCCATTAGATAATATAAAGTCTTTGAGGACTAGGAATCTCCTACAAGTTTGTGTTTGAGCACAAAGGAAGAATTTGCCAGTAAATGAAAGACTCTAAAGTTACCCAATTCTCTAAGGTTTGCAAGTTTAAAACTATTGTAAAAGGTATTTTTTACAATTACCAGTAGGTGGCAGTGTTACCCCATGAAAAGAGACTGCTCACCAAAAGTTGAAGATGACTCTTCAGTTTCCAAACCTGACAATGAGGGTTTTCTGGGTTAAAAATGGATGAGAAAAAAAGTGAGTTTGAAATTTTTTTTCCTCTGCAGGCAAGTTTTAACTTGAATAAGCCAATGTCTGCCCTCTCCACTTCCCATTCATCCTGAGCCCTAGAGATTTCCATAAAATTGACTTGGACACCTCTCATTCCAAGGCCTGTGGGAGTCTAAAGCCCTCCTCAGGATTTCTGCACTCCATTGACCCAGAAACAAAACTGAGCTCTCTGCCTAAAAGCCCGTTCACATTAAACATTCATGACTTTAAGAGCCTTTAGTGAAGATTTGGAGAAAGGATAGCAAGCTGAGTTTCTATAACAGCAATGCAAACCTCAAATGAATCAGGCAGCCTCTCAGGTCTCAAAATGTCCTTTGACCACCCACCACCATGGGGTTTTATTGAATTCTTTTGTTTCAGCTTTTATCTAGTTGGTTCCTCTTTCTCCCTTCTTGGCCCTGGACTTCAGATTCTTTTCCCTCTTTCTGTTAAGCTTTCCTTCATATTTCCCTGCCCTCTTTCCCTTCCCTCTCCCTCTGCCTCCTTCTCTCTTCCTGTCTTACCCCTACCTCCAAACCTATCAAGGTGCTCTACAGTAGAGGGCTCTTCACTCAGTGTGATCCCCTTCCTTTGAAGGCAGTAGTGGCAGTTTATTACCCTGAAACAGAAACCAAACCCTCCGTTTTCAAGTGTAATAAAAATACTTAAAAAAAAAAACACACACCTTGCAGATATTTTTTAAAAAACTTCCCTCATGGTTTTCAGCTAGTGGTTGCAGGTTTTTCTGTAGCAGGGTGATATTAAATGAGCTTTTTGGGGCGCCTGGGTGGCTCGGTTAAGTAACCGACTTCGGCTCAGGTCATGATCTTACAGTTTGTGAGTTCAAGCCCTGCGTTGGGCTCTGTGCTGGCAGCTCAGAGCCTGGAGCCTACTTCAGATTCTATGTCTCCCCCTCTCTCTACCCCTCCCCTCCTCACGCTCTGTGTCTCTCTGTCTCTCAATAATAAATAAACGTTAAAAAAAATAAAAAAAGCTTTTTAATGTTCTTTCCTCCCTGTCCTCCATATGCATAGAAAATAAATCTCACTCCTTCATCATCTATCATATTTGTATTATTTGCTGCTGATGTTTTATTTTTTCCATAGAGTTATCTGTGTAACTCATTGTGATCCCAGAATTGGTACCACTGTGCAAATTGATTGGTCTGTAGGGGACCATTCCCTCCCCACCAACCAAACTTTCATGAAAATTTTGAATATAAAGAAAATTTGAAAGAATTGTTGAAAGAACCTATTACCTAGAGTCTGATTCTTAACATAGTATTATATTTGCCTTCTATCCATCCATCTTATTTTTGATGTATTGCAAAGTAAGTTGCAGACATAAGTATACTTTACTCCTAGATATTTCAGCATGCATATAATTAACTGGAGTTTAATATTTATTTTCAGTTTATGTATGTTGGGTAAAATTTATGTCACAGCGATATCCAAATCTCAAGTGTACAATTAGATCAGTTTTGACTGATACAAAAGCCAGGGTTACCCAAAGCCCTATCAAGATACAGAAAATTTCCATAGAGGAATTATTTGGTTGTTTTTCCACACAGAGGGAGTATAAAATGGTTAAATTCTAGACTTTTTTTAGGTCTGCATAAACTGTTGGGAGGGAATTACTTATTGTAGTCAAAGGGATTTTCACTGAGTTTTATTTTGTAGGTGTAGAAACACATCTCAGATTAAGGTCTGCATCTGTGCCTTTTTTTGTTTCAGTGTGATCTCTGTGATAGAAGTAAGCAGGAACAGTCAGAAGTGAAATGGTCAGTGCCTGTGAATTAAGAGCAAGAACTTGGTTTATTTATTTTTTAATGTATCTCAACTACTTGGAATGCTTTATACCTTTGGCATTCAATAAATATCTGTTGTCTGTAGACTATCTGCTACAAAAACTTACTGGATCTATTTTATAGCTATTGTTTGTTCACCTAGAAAATAATCATGGGATCATAGAAGTCAAAGCCACAGAAAGTGTCACACATCTTCCTCAGCTGTTCATCAGTCACTACTTGAAATAGGGTTAAAGGTAGAGGATGTGATACTAAGAGCCTTTCAAGGACACAGAGGTGAGGAAAGAAGGGCAGCTAAATTCAGCAGAACAGTGTTGACGGCCCAGCCATAAAGAGACCTGGATTCTGAGTACTCTTCTGCTTCCTATTAGAGTTCAGACCTAGTGCTTGACCTTTCCAGGGCCTGCAGTACATGTAGATGAGTGGTTACTGCTCCTTGAATGTGTTTATATGGAAAATGCCTGATGCATTCCTTAGAGGAAGGAATATATAGCAGAAAACAGTAGCATGTTATTTTATTAAACTAAGTTATAGTCAAGGAATTCAGATATACTTTTAAATGCTACACCAAATTTCAATACCCCAAATGCCCACTGAAGCCCATTACAAACCATTGCTTGCCATTCTTTGTTTATGAGTGTGTTTCCCACTTTACTGACTTAAAGTCAAATATGTGGAGTGAAATCTGTCTCTGAATTGCCATCTTGGTTACAAATTATCTTCTTCCAAGATGGAAATTTTCTCCAGAAGAAATAGTAGTATTTTGGTCATTGTTTAGTTGAGGGGAATAAAAATTCACTCTAACTAGTTTAAGCAGAAAGAGGTTCATAACAGAGTATTAAACAGCTTACAGATTGTAGGTTGAGTTTCCAGGAATGGTTCCCAGACTGATACTGGCTGTCAAGGGATTGTTTCTTTGCCACAGTTAGGATGCTGTAATATCAGAAAGACGCCATCACCACAACTATCAGTTCCAGAGCTTCTGCTATGAACAAAACATAGCCTGCCAATTTAGGAAGTTGCTCTTCCAGCTGCTATCCCAGACTATGCCACTGCTGTTCCAAGTCACCAACACAAATGGATGCCAGAGTCCAATAAAATCTGGAAACCTGGGTGAAAGAGATTGGGAAATCATTTTTAAGCTTTTTAGCCCTGGCATTGTAGAAGAGGTTAGGGCATGTACCGAGTGAGCCATTTTCTCAACGTCTAGTAGAAATATCTAGCATTTGGAGATCTGACCACGATGGCAATATAGGAGGCTCCTGAACATCCCTTCTTCTGTGGATGCACCAGATGTACAGCTATACTGAGAGAAGTACCCTCTGAAAGAAATCCAAAAACTAGCTGAGCAACTCCACACATTGGGCAGAAGAGATAATACCAAATGGGTAGGAAACGCCGAGACATGCTATAAACCCTTTCCTTGTACAGTGTCATAAAATTAAAAGGAAACTCCTAACTCAGCTTCTCTCTGGGGAACAAAGAATTTGGACTGCACATCTAGCACACCAGCTTATGACTTCCAACTGAGGTACTGCAATCCTTCTTTCTGTGACACAGATGGATCTCGCACACCCTTGCCTACTGGGGGCCATTAAGAACAAAGGCGGTGGCCTGAACGATCATAAAAGTTTTGAGTGATGACCAGGAGCTTGGGTGGAACTGATTGATGAAATTCATCTACATGAGACTACTCTGCCAAACTGGGAGAGGTGGCTTTTATATCTAACGTGCAGAAATCAGCAGAATAAAGACATCTAGATTGGAAAACCAACAGGGCTTCCATCTACAAGACCCACCAGACTGTTGCATACAAAGAAGCAGTTTGCAACAGGTGTGTAAGCACTTGACACAACTGTCTCCCCAGGATCGGAGTAGAGGGAGGAGGCAAAAAAGCGACCATCTTCCAGTCTTTCACTGAAAGGGATCCAACTGCATACTTTACAAGTTGCTGTCTGAGGCTCCAGCTTTTAATTTTAACATGCATTAGGGGCTCTCTGCAATCCTTCCCTGAGTCCAAAAGAGACAATGGGCTCTTCCCCTGCCTTATCTCTCTGGCTTGCTTCAACAATAAAACCAAATCACCAGTATTTCCCTGAAAGCAGCTTCTACACACAGCTGACACCTCCTTTTGCAGCTTTTGCCTGAGGGAGAGGCCCCCAGGTCATCTAGGTCTGATAGCCAATGCAGAGTCTCACAGGATTGTAGCAAAGAAAGAAGTTCGTAATAGGTGGGAGCAAGTAAACACTTGCCACAGCTATACCCCCAAGGCTCAGCACTGAGGGATCAGACAAAAATGCCCATGTTGTAGTCTTTCCCTAAAAGGGGTCTGACTGCATACTTTACATGCTATTGTCTGAGGGTCTGACTTTTAATTTAGCATGTATCTAGTGGTTGGCTGTGATATCCTCTAAAGACGGGGGAAGCTTGGAAATTTTCATGGCCTTTTCCATTCAGCTAAATACAACAGTAAAACTTAATTGCCAAGATTTCCCTGGAAAGAGCTTGTACACATGTATGGGCCCCCAGCTTTTGTGGCTATAGTTTGAAGGATGGGCCCCCAAACCACCTAGCTCTAATAGCCAACAGGGCTTGCATGCATGAGTCCCATAGGGCTATAGCAAACAGGAAATTATTTATTTATTGTTTGTTTTTTTAATTTTTTAAATGTTTATTTACTTTTGAGAGAGAGAGGTGTGAGCAGGGGAGGGGCAGAGAGAGGGAGGCATAGAATCTGAAGCAGGCTCTGGGCTCTGAGCTGTCAGCACAGAGTCTGACGACGGGGCTCGAACTCACAGACCATGAGATCATCACCTGAGCCGAAGTTGGATGCCCAACTGACTAAGCCACCCAGGTGCCCCTATTTATTTATCTAAAATATATTTTATTGTCAAATTAGCTACCATACAGAATATACAGTATGCTCTTGGCTTCAGGAGTAGATTCCCATGATTCATCACTTACATAGAACAACACCCAGTGCTCATCCCAGCAAGTATCCTCCTCAATGCCTGTCACCCATCTCCCCACCCCCAACTTTCCTATTCAACCCTCAGTTTTTTCTCTGTATTTAAGAGTCTTTTATGGTTTGACTTTTGTAACTATTTTTTTTCTTCCCTTAAGTAATTTTTAAATGGGTGCAGAAATACCCCTCTCTGACTATATACCTAGGCTTGACACAAAGGGAGTAGGCAAAAATACCCATTACCCAGGTTCTCCCTGAAAGGGACTGAACTACATACTTTTATAGTTGCTGCATGAGGGTACAGGTTGTAATTAGCCTGTATCCAAGTGATGAGGGAGCAAGAGGAAAGCTGATGGCAGAGTACAAGCTAACACCGCCAAGCCCCCTACCCCCTTCAAGGTGGGATATGTGTGACATTCCTTAGACACTCCTGGCTGCCCAAGAACAAATGAAAGGGAAAAACAAATTGTTATAGAGATCACAGTCATGCAGGACCCGAGTCTCCATCAGTTTGCAATTGTCTTAATGATTTACAAGAAAAAAAAAAACAATCTCAATAATTAGACCTCCCGAAACTTACAGACTCAATTTTCTGGAGCCCTAATATCACCCCCTCCATAGGATACGAAATCTTACATATTCAGTCACTCCTCACACTTATAATGCAGTTCTTTCTACCAATGGGTCCTGTTTCCATGCTAAAATAAAAACACCTTTTTTGCACCGAAAATGTTTCAAGAATTGTTTTTTGGCCATTGACTCCAGAACTCCACTCTAAACCGCATCACAAGTGCTGACTGTAATCCTCCCCTTTGTGATAAGAGTTGGGGGTCTTGCATACCCTTACCTACTGGGAGTCACAAGAACAAAGATGGTGACTTGGACAGTCATAAAGGTTTGAGAGCCGATTAGGAGCTGATTGACAAGCTTCATCTCCTACATGAGACCATGCTGTCAAACTGGCAGAGAAAAGTTGATTATAATAATAAAGGAGTCAGTTCATTAAGAGGATATAACATCTGTAAATACTATGCACTGAGTACCTAAATATGTAAAGCAAACACTAACAGTTCTGAAGGGAGAAATAGCAATAAAATAGAGGGGAACTTCAGTATCCCAGTTTCAACAATAGATAGATTGTCCAGACAGAGAATCAATAATGAAACTTGGATTTAAATGACATATACAGAACATTTTATCCAAAGCAACAGAATACACATTCTTCTCAAGTACACGTGGGACATTCTCTGTGATAGGTCATGTTAGGCTACAAAACAAGTCTTGGTAAATTCAAGAAGATTGAAATCATATCAAGCATCTTTTTTGGCCACACTATTATGAAAGTAAAAATCAATTACAATGAGATTGGAAAATTCACAAATATTTGGATATTACAGCATGATTCTGAAGAAAAGATGGGTAAAAGAAATCAAAGGAAATATCTTGAGACAAATATGAGCACTGGGTGTTGTATGGAAGCTGATTTGGCAATAAATTATATTAAAAAAATTAATGCAAGGGATAAAAAAGGAAACACAACATACCAGAACTTATGGGATGCCACAAAAGTAGTTCTAAGAGAGAAACTTACAGTGATAAATGCCTACATTAAGGAAGAAGAAAGATTTCAAATAAACAACTTACTTTACACGAAGGAACTAGAAAAAGAACAAACTAAGTCCAAAGATAGTAGAAGGATGGAAATAGCAAATATTAGAGTGGAAATATATGAAATAGAGACTGAAAACACAATAAAAAAGATCAGTGTAACTAAGAGCCGGCTTTTGAAAAGATAAAATAGACAAACCTTTAGCTAGACTCATCAGGAAAAAAACCCTCAAAATCAGAAATAAAAGAGACATTACAACTGATATTACAGAAATACAAAGGATCATAAGAGAACACTACAAGTAGTTACACCCCAACAAATTGAAAGAAACAGATAAAAGAAATAGACAAATTTCTAGAAACATATAGCCTACCAATACTGAATCATGATAAAACAAAATCTGAATAGACCAACTACTAGAAAGGAAATTGAGGCAGTAATCAAAACCTCTCAACAAACAAAAGTTCAGGACTGGATGGTTTCATTGGTGAATTCTACCAAACATTTAAAGAACTAATACCCATCCTTCTCAAGCTCTTCCAAAAATAGAAGAGGAAGGAACAGTTCCAAACTCATTTTAATAGGTCAGCATTATCCTTATATCAAAGCCAGATGAGGACACTACAATAAAAGAATATTACAGTCTATTATCTCTGATAAATGTAGATGAAAAAAATCCTCAAAAGTTAGCAAACCAAATTCAACAATGCATTCAAAGGATTATATACTGTGATCAATGGGACTTATTCTATGGAAGCAATGATGGTTCCACATCCACAAATTAATTGATATACAACACTTTAAAAATAAAGGATAAAAAATTTTTTTTTAATTTTTAAAAAATATTTATTTTTGAGAGCGTGAATGCGAGCTGTGGAGGAGCAGAGAGAGAGGGAGACACAGAATCCAAAGCAGGCTCCAGACTCCAAGCTGTCAGTACAGAGCCTGATGAGAGCACAGACTCATGAACCGTGAGACCATGGCCTGAGATGAAGTCAGACACTTAAGTGACTGAGCCCCCAGGTGCCCCTATTCTGATCATTTCAATAGAGGCAGAAATATTGTTTGATAAAATTCAATATCCTTTCATTATAAAAACTCGACAAACTGGGTATGGGGAGGTACCTCAATGTAACAAAGGTCTTATATGGCAAGCTTACAGTTAACCTTATACTTAATAGTAAAAAACTGAACCTTTCCTCTAAGATTGGGGGCAAGACAAGGGTAACCACTCTTGCTGCTTTTATTCAAAATAGTACTGGAATTTGTAGCCCGAACAATTAGACAAGAAAAAGAAATAAAATAATCCAAATTGAAAAGGAACAAATGAAATAATCTTTTTTTTTTTTTTTTTTTTTTTTTTGCAGATGACATATAAAGACCTCACACTGAAACTGTTAGAAGTAATAAATGAATTCGGTAAAGTTGCATGATACAAAATCAAAATACAAAAATTAGTTGCTTTTCTGTACCCTAACAACAAACTATCAGAGATAGCTCCACTTTCTCATGAGGCTTATGACTACTCTCTCCCTTCCAGGATAGTTATTTTTATCTTCCTGACCATTTTATTACTGTATATATTTTTCTCTTTTTTGCTTGTGCTGAGCAATTTGTTTTTGTTTTGATTACTAGATTGATTTTTTTTTCAGTTCAGTCTTATACATATCTCTGTCCTCAACACATAGTATTGCCTGATACACAGTGAGCACTTAGTAAATGAAGTACTTGTGTCAAAAGGGTGATTGACTAAAAGAATATTAAGGGATAGAAGGGCATGGTTATAATTAGAGTATAGAATAAGAACAATTAAGAGTGAAGAGTATAACAGGTGAAAGGGGGGAACTTGTATTCAGCAAGGCAAAATAAAGAAATGGTAAGGTCAAAGATACAGTGGTGCAGGCAGGTGATTCAAGAGATGGAGAAGGATATCAGAATTGCATTGGCTGAGGAACCATGTTGGGAGTGCTTACCATGGAAGGTGTAGTACATGAAGATGGAGTAGAAGATTGAATAACCATGGTAAGATAGTAGAAAAAAAAAACACTATCTTGCCAGATAGTACATAATAGTGGACATAGGATGATCTGAAGTGATTGGTATAGAATTTAAATGAAATTCAGTTGCCAAGAATTGGTATTAGATCAATACCTGCTTCTAGGCAGGGGGGAATAAGGGGAATGCAAACATGTCCTCTTTGCCCCATGAGCTCCATAAGAAAATGGGAGAAGGAAGGATCTTCACTGGGAATGTTTTTTTTTTTTTTTTTTTTTGAATGGTAAAATAGAGTAAATATCAGTACAGGTGAAAAACTAAAAAATACAGAGAAGCCAAAAGAAAAATCTAAAAATTGCCTAAAACCTGCTCTACCATCAGAGACCCCAAATATTAATTTTTTTTCTGGATTTTTTCTAGTATAAATACATACCTTAAAAAGACTTTTGTTTAATATTGAGCAAAAGTGATATTGTACTGCACATCCTATTTTTAATTTTTTTTACTCATGGTTTGCACAGAATTTGAGTGCAGATACAGGTATATATATATATATATATATATATATATATATATATATATATCTACCTAGATCTGATGGAGAGACTATGGAAATACTTAATATCACCTGTGTTTCTGATAGCTCCCCAATTCCTTGTTCTAACCTCTTGTGATTCCTGGATCCATTGCAGCCATTTATCTTTATATGACACCCCCATTTTAATAAATGCCACAATTTTTGCTTAAGCTAGCCCAAGTTATTTTTTATTCTTTCTTTTAATATATAATGCCTGTCAACCAATGGTGTATAGTGTAATATTTTACCTCTATTCTTTCCATCACAAGATCATTACTCTTTTTAATCTTTACTAAAATGACAGGTGGGAAAATCCTTATTTAAAATTGTGTTGGGGCACCTGGGTGGCTCAGTTAGTTGAGTGTCTAACTCTTGATTTTGGTTCAGGTCCTGATCCCAGGATCGTGGATTGAGCCCTGCATTGGGCTCTGTGCTGAATGTGGAGCTTGGTTAAGATTCTCTTTCTCCCTTTGCCCCTCTTCTCTGTGTGTGCTCACACGCGTGCACACACACACACACACACACACACACACACACACACATACACTCTGTCTCTCTCTGTCTCTCTCTGTGTCTATATATGTATATATATATGCATATGTGTGTCTCTATGTGTGTGTATATGTTTATGTGTGTGTCTATATACATATATACATATATAGACACACATAGAGACACATATACATATATACACACATAGAGACACACATACATATGTACACACACATAGAGACACACTTATACATATATACACATTGAAGGCATGGCTATAAAATGGTAGAAATAACTGGCTATGAGATTGTAGCAGTATCTCTTTTGTGATGGTGTTGTGAGAATTACATGAGGTAATACTCATACAGCATTTAGAATAGTGCCTGGTAGAGTAAGCACTCAATCAACATTAAGGATAACTCCTGGTTAAGTTGGAAAGACATAATTAAAGGAAAGAGGCCAATAGTTTGGGAAAGTGATTAGAGAGGTAGGCTCACTGAGAGGTAAGCCTCGAGATGATTAGAGAAATTAGGTGTTGTTTAGTTTCACAGTTCAGAATTCCAGAAATGCAGTGATTCTGAATGATGGCAATGTTTTGAGTATTTCCTGAGAGATTTCAAGTAGAGGCTGAGTTTGTTGTAGCGGTCCAGGTCAGACAACTGTGCAGTTACTATTTAGTGGATCCTCCATGTGAGTGACTAAATCAGGTGGAATGTGACAGGACTTCGGATGTGAAGGAGCATCCTGAGCCAGATGCTAGAGATCTTCATGAACATTGGGGAGTGCTTTGAATGGAATGAGAACAGTAGCTATATATAATGGTGGGGGCTTCAAATGAGAGGGTGTTGTTGAAGGATGTTAAAAGAAAAAGAAAAAGGAGTTATGAAGTGCTTGCATGGAGCTTGGAGAGTAAGTAACCTGACTCTTAAGAGTGCCCAAGCAGTCTTGTCTCTGACCACATGGATAAAAAGGTGAGAGATTGCATATTTGCTTTCTCCCAGGGTCTCGGTCACTTCACTTCTCTAGTCAGTCTCTTTTTTGTTAAATGAGGTTCAGAAAAGCAGTTTCTTTATTGGTTACTCTGTTTTTTGAGAAGCAGAATTATTGACATAACAGAAATCTTGGAATATTTTAGGTTATCTGCTTTGTGAGAATCAAATGAGACTGCAGATGTGCCTGGGTGGCTCAGTCGGTTAAGTGACTCTTGATTTCAGCTCAGGTCATGATCTCAGGGTCATGGGATTGAGCCCCACATCAGGCTCTGTGCTGACAGTGTGGAGCCTGCTTGGGATTCTCTCTCTCTCTCTCTCTCTCTCTCTCTCTCTCTCTGCCCCTTGCCTGTTCATGTGTGTGCTCTCTCTCAAAAATAAATAAACTTAAAAAAAAAAGGCTAAAAAATGAAACAAAACCAAACAAATGAGACCATGTATTTAGGAATGTTTTGAAGAGGATAAAGGGTTCCAAATGTCTTTATCCTTAAAAATCACATTAAAAGTAGGATGAGAACTGACATTCTCATAGTTTCTGCAAATGAAGTCACTAAATTGTGTTTTATAGATAAGTAAAATTTTAATAAACAAAGATCAACGTTGCTGTGCTAGTTATTAAGTCCCTAAATTCTTAAGCCCTTCTGTATTCTGCTTTGTGATGCTGGGGCTTGGACTCTGTAAACTCCATTTCTGCTGTCACCTGGCTCCCTGTTAGGCTCTGCCAGTAGGTGGCATTAGAGGGAGAATGGGAGATGGAAGGAGAGAGAAGGGACTTGCGCCATCCTGTTGGCTTCTAGTTTTCTTCTTTTCTTTCTAATCCTGTGAGCATTGGTCCAGTGACCCTTTCACCACGCAGCTGCATTTCCCTTCTACAGCGTTAACTGAGATGGTTTGCAGGCTTTCCAACACTAGCCACCTCTCCAGCCCCCAATGTAAGCACCAGGCAAGCAACTCCCCTCCCCAGAGGTTGGGAGTCTCCGCAACGGCCCTCTTCTACTAGATTTCTAAATTTTAACAACCACTTTCCTTGTTCACCTAACCCTATAAAGGTGGTGCTAGCTGCTTCCTGCAGTTGCTATTTCTGTGATATCTGTGTCCTTTTTTTACTCTTCCAGTTGCCAGTTCTTTATTTTAAAATCACTCTGTTTAAATAGCTGGTGTGGTTTCTACCTCTTGACTGTACTCAGACTGATAAAACTGTCTTAATGATTTTTTAAGTTGTGGATAATTTAGGGTTATGTCTTCTGTTTGTTTGTTTTTATTTTTTGTTTTCTTTAAACAGTCTTCATGCCCAGTGCAGAGAACAGCATGGGGCTTGAACTCATGACTCTACGATCAAGACCTGAGCTGAGATCATGAGTCAGATGTTTAACCAACTGAGCCACCCAGGTATAACCCCAGATAAGGTTATATCTTAGTTGTATGTAACCTGCATTTATTATATAATGTTATTTAGTGTACGATAACATTTTTCCAAAAAATTAATTGTAACAAATATTATAGACAGAAATAAAAATTAAGTAAGTTTAATTTTATGAAAAACTTGCTGCATTGCTCTTATTTTTTTCCATTTTACTGCAGACTAATGAATATTTCATCAGAGCCTCACTGTGGACAGCCATGTGGGAACTACCTACTTAGTGTAAAAGATTAGGTTTGAAATTAAAATGTTTCACTCTGGCCCAGACTCACAAATTTAGGTGATATAATTGACATTTCTGAGCTCCAAATAAAACAGATTAAGTTCTAAATTTACTTTTGAAAGATAGGATATAAATGCCCATCATAAAAATTCGATTTGAGGTGGTTAATTGGAAAATCTCTAAGATCAGCATTGCTCCTTTGGTATCTTTCATCCGTATGGAACTCTTAAGATAAAAATCTTCAGTTTGGTCTCATTAATGTACTTTCTCCCTTTATTATTTACAAACCCATAAAGTTAAAGATAAATAAGTTATTACAGGGGCGCCTGGGTGGCGCAGTCGGTTAAGCGTCCGACTTCAGCCAGGTCACGATCTCGCGGTCCGTGAGTTCGAGCCCCGTGTCAGGCTCTGGGCTGACGGCTAGGAACCTGGAGCCTGTTTCCGATTCTGTATCTCCCTCTCTCTCTGCCCCTCCCCCGTTCATGCTCTGTCTCTCTCTGTCCCAAAAATAAATAAAAAACGTTGAAAAAAAAATTAAAAAAAAAATAAGTTATTACATGTAAAATACTTGTGGGGAGGAGGTTTTGAATTGTTACTCCTTCTTGGGATTGAACCTGTGTTGGGGGTTCTGGTTTTAGCTATGAAATCAAAATAGATCAGTTCTTGGTAGCCAAGGACGTCACTCATTAGTCCACCTCTATCTATCAATTGATTGAAAGAATGTAGGAACGAGTAAAATAATGAATTAAAAAATCTATCCCAGTCTTTCCATTCTACTTGCTTAACTCCTTTCAGAGCACAACCCAGTTTATTTCCATTATTCATGCTCACACGTTCTTTTCCTGTTTTCTCTCACCACACATCTTTGTGATCTAGAGCACCTTATCTTCTGTATTCTATATCCATAAAAATTTTTCTTTGGTCCCTAAGCTTCCAAAATAACAATCTTTAACTCAGAAAAGCTAAATTATATGGTTTCAAGGATTGATCTAGTCTGGGTGTGTCCTGCAATAACCTAATTTATTGGACAGGGAGTATTGTTCTGATTAATACCAATATTTAAATTTATATGAATGTGGTAATGGTGAGAGAGCCAGTGATGATTTTATTTTTTCTTTCTAAATTTTATTATTATTATTATTATTATTATTATTATTATTATTATTATTTTAATTTTCTTTATTTGTTTTTTGAGAGAGAAAGAGAGAGAAAATGGTCAGGGGTGGGGCAGAGAGAAAGGGAGAGAGAGGGAATCCCAAGCAGGCTATATGGTGCCAGCACAGAGTCCAGTGTGGGGCTCAAACTCATGAACTGTGAGATCATGACCTGAGCTGAGATCTAGAGTCAGATGCTTAACCAACTGAGCCACCCAGGTGCCCTTATTATTATTATTTTTTGTTCTATAGAGTACCTCTTTTCTGGGTAGGTAGGAATACTTCATTGATCATAAAATTGTTTTGATGAATGTAGATTTAAGTATGGGGAATGAAAATGGTCCTAAAACATATTTAAGCCAAACTATTTCAAATTGTCAAATTCATCCTTCTGATTTCTGGGAAGTGTTTTTATTTAAGTTTATTTATTTATTTTGAGAGAAAGAGAGAGAGAGAGAGAGAGAGAGAGAGAGAATGAATGAATCCAAAGCAGGCTCTATACTCTCTGTGCAGAGCCTGATGTGGGGTTCAAACCCATGAGCCATGATTTCATGACCTGAGTCGAAGTCTGATGGTTAACTGAGCCACCCAGGCACCCCTCTGGGATGTGTTATTTTATTAAACCATAATTATATTGGCTCTCCTTTATTTGGAAATGACAAATAGTATTTAAAAATTTTTATTACCATTTTCTTTGTTGGAACATGTCACTTTAAATCACATTTATTTCAACAAAGATAATTAATTTTCTTTGAACTTTGTTCAATCTCACTTTTAGTTTAATTCTAAAACATGACATATATTGGTTGTCTCAGATGGATATGATCTTTTAAGCTATTTTCTTTTACTCATTTATAAAATTTTTTGAATGCCAGAAAAAAATCATGAATGATCCTTAATGATGAAAAAAGTCAACAAAAATTAGAAAGTTCCATCAATTTACAACAAATAAATGAGCAAAGGTAGGTAGGTCTATGATGATACTTGTAGTAGACACCTCATGTGATTACTGTTTAATGGCCAACTCAGAAGAGGTGAAATGATCTTCAACACATGCAATGGGTACCCAGTAACTACATTTATATACTGACTTTCTGTCTGTAACTGAATTATCCAGGATGGTTAACCTGATTTAACCTTGCTCAATCAGATTCTTTCTCTCAAGAATTTAAAACTTAGAATTGAGACATAAAGAGTAGAGGTTTTAGGAACTGGATCAGATCAATAGCAACATTCTTTTTTTTTTTTTTTTTTTTTTTTTTTTTTTTTTTTAGTGTGAGTGAGACACAGAGTATGAGGTGGGCAAGGGGCAGAGAAAGGAGACACAGAATCCTAAGCAGCCTCCAGGCTCTGAGCTGTCAGCACAGAGCTAGACGCGGGGCTGGAACTCAGGAACTGTGAGATCATGACCTGAGCCAAAGTCCAATGCCCAACAGACTGAACCACTCAGGCACCCCAATGGCAACATTCTTAAACGCAGTCTGTGAACTTCCGTGTTTGGTATCTTCGGTTGCCCTTGCTCTTGCCCTTTCTGGGTGTATGTTTTCAAGTTATTCTGGAATTCTGTGAGCTATCCTAGTATCCAATTATTAAGGTTATCTTTTGGTTTGGACTAATCAGGATTGACTCTAGTTTCTTACAACAAAAATACTCCAGTGGAAGAAAAAGAAGAAGAACATTGAATGAAAAGGATGTTTTAAAATTACTGGAAATAAGAAAGTCAAAATATACTGATTAAAGCTAGGTTGAGAATAAAATCTTAGGTTGTTAAGGCTTGAGGGAATTTATTCTTTAAATATTGCCTTTAACAAACTCTTTTGTAAATAGTAAATGCTATTTTGCTTTGATTTAAGGCAGCTCATTCCTATAATGACAGCATATCATTAACCTAAAAAATATCTTTTAGGCCAACTCATGATTATTAGAGCTGTTGAAAAATAGGAGAAACCTACTTTATTTGGCAGCTGTATTATAAACAATCTATAGTCTCCCAGAGGAGAGATGAATAACTTTAGTAACTTTCTGTATTTCAGACTAATATCAGTCTACATTTAGGGAGATGGTTCTTACTTAAAGGAAATCGTTTTCTATATTTGACCCATATGACACCTAACTTTCCAAACAGTTAAACCTGAACACTGTTGTATTGTCTCAATCAGAAAATGTGGAAAAATGACTCACATTGGTAAATTTTGGTTGTATATGTTGCTAAGATAATTAGTTACCTTTATTCATTCATTCATTTATTCTACAACCATTTATTGCATGCCTATTATGTGTTAGGCTCCGTACTAGTGTCTGAGATTCATCAGTTAAAAAATAGACAAAGATCTCTGCTCTTGAGATGCTTACATTCTAGTTTTAGAATGGATTTACTTTTTGGTGTTACTAATTCCACTTTTTTTCTCTTGGCTTTCAACCAGTTTGAAGCCTATTCAGATTGCATCAATCAGGATTATTTAGGGTACTGTTAATCAGGCAACAGACTGATGGTGGACAAATGTCCACTATATAGACATCAAAAATTATTTAAAAAGTCTATTAGTTTGTGTTAGAATTCATTGAGTAATAGAACAATGTTCATATTTTGATTTGGGTTAAAAGGAGGAAATTAATATGGCAAATTAAGGAGACTAGGAAGTTTGTGAATATATATACATATTTATGTATGCCAAATAAATATGCATTTGCCATATGTGTGTGTGTGTGTGTGTGTGTGTGTGTGTGTGTGTAGCTATTTTACCAAATCTAGTTCAAGAGCTTATTTAACTATCCTTAGGAATTTTAGCACATAGAGATTTTAAACAACACAAGATGAACAGAAGCATAGTTTATCACTATTATAAGTTAATTACAGTACTGATGTGTAATTAACTATTGAATTCGACAGTCATAAAGAAATCGCTAAATATAACTAAGAGCATTGTCACAGTTAACTAATTGCTGATGGCCATTTTCATTTCACAAACATTACATCTGTTTGTGAGCGTATTAATTCTATGTTGTTGCTGGTTCAGTCTGTGGACTTGAACCATGTGTCAAGATGGAAGCTGCAGCCCTTGCTTTAGTCATTGAACCTGGGGTCTTTGTGAAAACTCTTAAGAACTGGCTTGGTTACTGTTCATTCTTCTGAAAACTGCATTTTCTTGTTGATCTAATAGACAAATTCAACTTTTCCTGCCAATAAGCAAAAGATTCAGAGCAGCAGTTTCAAAGTAGTTCTTTTCTTCAGGGAGTCTGCAAGGTCAAAACTGTTTCCATAATACTTAGACTATTCTTTCCCCCTTTCCAGAGGCTACATGATGTGATGGCATAGCTGCTCTGATGTTAACATATGATGAGTTTATTATGGTTTTTCAATAAGTAAATTGATACATATTCCAATATTTTCTCAGTTTTAATTTCTAACATGGTAATAATTGATTGACATAAACAAAAGCTCTTTGGTGGGCTTTCATAGTCTTTAAGAGGGCACATGGATTCTTGGACCAAAAAATTCAAATATTGCTGATTTAGAGTAATATAAAACAATTACTTGAAGAAATTAGTGTTCATAGAATTATATTCTATATAAACTTGTGGATATTTAGACATTATTTACTGGGTCCTATTATATAGTTGCCACAAACTTGTGCTGCCTTAGCATGTTAATACCTACTGTTCAAGAGTTTTATTTTTCAAGTATCTCTATTAAAATAGTAGACTTAAAATAGTAGATACTAAAATTGGTATCCCTTGCTATCATTATGAGATAATTGATTTGCTAACTTGAGGTTTTAAATAATTGTGGCTTCTTCATTGCAGATTGAATTTTACCTTATGATAAATAGCTGTGAATCATTCCTAAACAATTAATAATAAATAAGCTTTCAAGTCTTAAACTTATCACAAATCTTTTCTGAAGTTTAGACATTTATCTTGGTTTATTTGGATTGTAATAATTTGTAGATTGCTTATCTTTCTTTTTTTTTTTTTTTAACTTTTTTTATTTTTGAGACAGAGAGAGACAGAGCATGAACGGGGGAGGGTCACAGAGAGAGGGAGACACAGAATCTGAAACAGGCTCCAGGCTCTGAGCTGTCAGCACAGAGCCCGATGCGGGGCTCGAACCCACGGACCGTGAGATCATGACCTGAGCCGAAGTCGGACGCTTAACCGACCGAGCCACCCAGGTGCCCCGATTGCTTATCTTTCCAAATTAATAGTTATATTTACCTCACTTAGGGAATCTTTGCAAAATGAGTAAGATTCTTCAAACATGCTGGTAAAAGTCACTTAAGTTTAAGGTAATGAAGATAGCAACATGTAAAATCTCTTTTATGAATATAATCTCAAGGTTTAAAAGTTCTTCACATTTTCAGTATTTCCAATATTTACATCAAGACTTAGGATTTGAATAATAATGGTGCTGTTTATCTCAAGTGACAATTTGAAATAATTGTATATAATGATGGAAATTCATATATATTTTGATTATAGAATATAAATATATAGAATATAAATAGCATAGTAAGAATATATATATATTTTAATTTACTTATTGTTTTTTACTTTACATCCAAGTTGGTTAGCAGATAGTGCAACAATGATTCAGGAGCAGATTCCTTAATGCCCCTTACCCATTTAGCCCATCCCCTCTCTCACAACCCTTCCAGTAACCCTCTGTTCTCCGTATTTAAGAGTCTTTTATGTTTTGTCCCCTTCCCTGTTTTTATATTATTTTTGCTTCCCTTCCCTTATGTTCATCTGTTTTGTATCTTAAATTCCACATATGAGTGAAGTCATATGATATTTGTCTTTCTCTGACTGACTAATTTCGCTTAGCATAATGTCCTCTAGTTCCATCTATATGGTTGCAAATGGCAAGATTTCATTTTTTTTTTTTTTTTGATTACTGAGTAATGTTCCATTGTATGTATATACCATGTGTTCTTTATCCACTCATCTGTTGATGGGCATTTAGGCTCTTTCCATAATTTGGCTATTGTTGATAGTGTTGCTATAAACATTGGGGTGTGTGTGCCCCTTCGAAACAGCACACCTGTATCCCTTGGATAGATACCTAGTAGTGCAATTGCTGGGTCGTAGGGTAGTTCTATTTTTAATTTTTTGAGGAACCTCCATACTGTTTTCCAGAGTGGCTGCACCAGCTTGCATTCCCGCCAAATGCAAAAGAGATCCTCTTTCTCCACATCCTCGCCAACATCTATTGTTGCCTGAGTTGTTAATGTTAACCATTCTGACAGGTGTGAAGTGGTATCTCATTGTGGTTTTGATTTGTATTTCCCTGATGATGAGTGATGTGCAGTTTTTCATGTGTCTGCCATCTGGATGTCTTCTTTGGAGAAGTGTCTATTCATATCTTTTGTCATTTCTTCACTGGATTATTTGTTTTTTGGGTGTTGAGTTTGATAAGTTCTTTATAGATTTTGGATACTAACCCTTTATCTGGTATGTCATTTGCAAATATATTCTTCCATTCTGTCAGTTGCCTTTTAGTTTTGCTGATTGTTTCCTTCCTGGTGCGGAAGCTTTTTATTTGATGAGGTCCCAATAGTTCATTTTGCTTTTGTTTTCCTTGCCTCTGGAGACGTGTTGAGTAAGAAGTTGCTGTGGCAGAGATCACAGAGGTTTTTGCCTGCTTTCTTCTTTAGGGTTTTGGTGGCTTCCTATCTTACGTTTAGGTCTTTCATCCATTTTGAGTTTATTTTTGTGTATGGTATAAGAAAATGGTCCAGGTTCATTTTTCTGCATGTTGCTGTCCAGTTTTCCCATCACCACTTGTTGAAGAGACTGTCTTTATTCCATTGGATATTCTTTCCTGCTTTGTCAAAGATTAGTTGGCCATACTTTTGTGGGTCCATTTCTGGGTTCTCTATTCTGTTCCACTGATGTGAGTGTCTCGATGAGTACAACTTTGTAATACAGCTTGAAGTATGGGATTGTGATGCCTCCAGCTTTGGTTTTCTTTTTCAGGATTGCTTTGGCCATTCAGGGTCTTTTCTGGTTCCATACAAATTTTAGAATTGTTTGCTCTAGCTCTGTAAAGAATGCTGATGTTATTTTAATAGGTATTGCATTGAATATGTAGATTGCTTTGGGTAGTATTGACATTTTAACAATATTTTTTCTTCCAATCCATGAGCATGGAACATTTTCCCATTTTTTTGTGTCTTCTTCAATTTCTTTCATAAGCTTTCTATAGTTTTCAGTGTATAGATTTTTCACCTCTTTGGTTAGGTTTTTTCTTAGGTATTTTATGGTTTTTGGTGCAGTTGTAAATGGGATTGATTCCTTGACTTCTCTTTCTGTTGCTTCATTATTGGTGTATAGAAATGCAACTGATTTCTGTGCATTGATTTTATATCCTGTGACTTTGCTGAATTCATGGATCAGTTATAAAAGTTTTTTGGTCTAAGAATATTGAACTAGATTATATGCTTGAAAAATTTGAAATAATGAATTATATGAATCCTCTTTTTAGGTAGGCAGTATAGATAAGGGAAAAGAGTACTTTGGGGGAAGAAGATTATTGTAAATTTAAAGTATTCAATTATATAAATTTTCAAATTATTATTAAAAGACTATAGTGAAACTATGTCACAGAAATATTTCCAAGTATAAAACCATTTTTGTATGTTGGAGGTCATAAGAAAAGCCAGTTAGTACTCTAAAGATTAATCTGACTATATTAAATAAAACCTCAGTTAACTGCCATGATAGGGTATTCTTTTCACTTGTCGATGAAAGCTTATGCCTTAATATATGGGAATCTAAGGACCATCTGCATATCTCAGCCTGCCAAAATCAAACTATCCAATCCTAAACTTGCTCAGCTGCTTGCTCTGTCTTTCCCATTCCTCCCCACAAAAACCACAATAATGGCTCTGGCCTATGCTTCCTCCTCACTCCTTCTGCACCCTGACAGCAGCCCCCTACTGCCATCCCTCCTTATATGGCCCTGCATAGCACTGAATGCCTCTTCTCCTTGCAAGCTGTAACAAACTATTTTTTCAGTAGCAATCTTCTCATCTGTTGGCCTTACCACATTTGAATAAAAAAGCCTGGGTATATTTGTAAACAGTCATGGAAGTTGAATGGAGAAAAATAATCAGGGAACGGGGTTAGGGAATGTTGGGTGGTCAAGATGATCAAGAAAGGCCTTTCTGATAAGGAGCTATCTGCTCAGAAGCCTGAGCAGGCCTAAGGATATGGTGGTAAGCACTTTTCAGGTAGAAGAAACAAGTGCTAAGGAACAGGGGAAAACAGGGAAGTCAGAATGTTGGAATGCTAGGAGGAAGGAGGAAACAGTATCAAACAGGTAATGGGGGAGGGAGCAAATCCTGTAGGGCTCTATCAACATTAGCAAAGATTTTGTCTTTTACTCTGAATAAGAGAGGAAATTACTAAGGTATTTCAGAGAAAAGTGGCATGATGTGATCATGCTTAAAAGCACCACTCTGGGGGCACCCAGTGGCTCAGGTGGTTAAGCAACCAACTTCCACACAGGTCATGATCTCATGGCTCGTGAGTTCAAGCCTTGTGTCGGGCTCTCTGCTGTCAGTACAGAGACTGCCTCAGATTCTGTCTCCCATTCTCTCTGCCCCTCCCCTGCTTGCACTTTCTCTCAAAAATAAATAAACATTTAAAAAAATAAATATTTAAAAGCACCACTCTGGCTGCTGTGTGGAGATTATATGGGCAAAGGAGGAAGCAGGGTATCCATTAGGATGCTTTTGCAGTAATCCAGACAAAAGGTACTGGTGACTCATACCAGAGACTCCAAGTTGATTCCAGGTAGGGGAACTGGTGGTTGAAGCGAAGGACAAAAGGAAGGATTTTTCACTCTGGATTTTTTTAAATGTGAACCATTAAAGAAACGTTTGTATTGTGCCTATACAAAAAAAGTTGATTGAAGTTTGTACAAATTCCACATGTACCCCATTATACTGGTTTTCCATTTCTTCAGCTTCAGATCTTCAAAGCAAAAAAGTTGTGAATCAGTTGTGAATTCCCAACTGATACTTCAGGCCCATTAACTCCTGCGTGGATTATCAGTGCAAGCACAAACTTTGTGTTTTATTTTATTTTATTTATTTTTATTTTTTAATAACTATTTTATTTACTTTTTTTAAAATTTTTTTAAAAATTTATTTATTTTTGAGACAGAGAGAAACACAGCATGAACGGGGGAGGGGCAGAGAGAGAGGGAGACACAGAATCAGAAGCAGGCTCCAGGCTCTGAGCCATCAGCCCAGAGCCCGATGCAGGGCTCGAACTCGCGAACTGCGAGATTGTGACCTTAGCTGAAGTCGGACGCCCAACCGACTGAGCCACCCAGGCGCCCCTATTTTATTTACTTTTAAAGTTTGTTTGTTTGTTTATTTATTTATTTATTTATTTATTTATTTATTTATTTTTGAGAGAGAGAGCGAGCATGGGAAGGGCAGTGAGAGAGAGAGAGAGAGAGAGACAGAGAGACAGAGACAGAGAGACAGAGACAGAGAGAGAGAATCCCAAGCGACAGTGGAGTGCCTGATGTAGGGCTTGAACTCAAGAACTGTGAGATCATCACCTGAGCCAAAACCTAGAGTCGGACACTTAACCAACTGAGCCACCCAGCTGTCCCTCAAACTTTGTATCTTATGCCTTTTACCCTGTTTTAAAGTTTATACAGTATTGTTACATTCCTTATTTATTTCTGACCTTCGCATCCATCCTACGAGGTCATTATTTAAGTTATCTTCATTTATAGAAAAAAACAGCTCCAGGAAGACAAGTAACTTTGCCTCAGATTAGTCTAAGTGGCAGAGCTAGAACCTGAATCGCTTTCCCCATCTTTTCTTCTTGATCTTATCACTCCTTTGCTTTAGAACTTCTTGTGGGTTTTCATGGCTAGTAGACAAAGTCCAGCAACCTTAGCCTGGCATTTAATGATTTTACTATTTGTTTCCAATTTATCTTTTTTTTCCTGCAAAATTATGTCCTAACCAAAGTGATCTCTGTACAGTAACTTGGGACACATGGCACTTTGTCACATCTGTACTTGTGTATGCTGTTCTCACCACTGGGACTGTTCATCTTGGCATGATAGATTATTCAAGGGCTACCTTTTCTGTGAACGATTTTCATTCCTTCTCCCTCTTCCACCCTAGCTGTATAGAAATTTATTTTTTTTCTGGACTCTAACCTTTTAACCTAAAACTCTCTTATAGCACTTAGAAAAACAATCTTGTAGTAAATGTAGTTATCCATATTTATCTTCCTGTAGGTCTGTCTTATTGCTTATACTTTTTATACAGCAGAAATCAACACAGAAAAGTTTTTGTTAGCTATGGCCCACTCCTCTATCTCCCAACATCAGCAACTGGCACATTGCTTTGTATATATTAGTATCTCATAAGTATGCATTGAATAAAACATTAATATTTTGAGGGAATTGAGGTATACATTGAAATATTCATCAAGAATACAATATGCTATAATTAGCTGAAGCATTCATATGAAGATAAGTGGATTAATGAATTACTGTGAGGCACTTAAGTTTTGTTTGAGAACCTTCTGAAATCTCAGTATGTCCTGATGTACTTGCATTTTAAATAATCCTTAATGAATTAATAAGTGCCCTTTATACTCTGAGTTTTTTAGCTAGAAGACTTACATTCTGTATTTAACATCATTTGAAGTTTTAAGTAGTAATAAGGCCTAGCCCTTAGCAGACAAAAGATAATTTGAGAGTAGACACATTGCAACATTCATATTTTTTAAGATTCCCATGATGTACCACAAAACATTATATTCTAGTATTTTTCATATCTTGACACTTGCTGTGAATATTTCTGTGTTATATAGGATGCCACCATCTATAATAATCAACTGGGAAATTGTGAAAATGCCCTTACTAGACAAGTTTGAAAAAAGGTATTATTTCTAGAGCTATTACACAATTTTCATGTTTATCAGTGTTGCTAAGTAGAGATGGGGTTGATGTTTAATACCTGTATTATTTTCTTGGGGCTGCTATAACAAATTACCATTAGCTTTGTGGCTTGAAACATCAGAAATTTATTCTCTTAACAATTCTAGAGGCATGAAGTCCAAAATCTTTATCACTGGGCTGAAATTAAGATGTTGGCAGGGTGACCCTCCCTCTGGAAGTGTCCTCTAGGAGAGAATACATCCTTAACCTCTTCCATCTCCTGGTGGCTGTCAGGATTCTTTGGCTTGCAGCCACATCACTTCAGTCTTCAAGGCCAGCATCTTCAAATCTCTCTCTGCTCTGTCTTTATATTACCTTCTCTTCTGTGTATAGTCAAATCTCCCTCTTCTAAGGAAATGTGTAATGGCATTTAGGGGCCACCTGAATAATCCAGGATGATCTCTCCATCTCAAGCTCCTTCATCACATCTGCAATGACCTTTTTTTGCTTATAAGGTAACATTCACAGGTTGCAGGGATTAGGATCTGATATCTTTGGGGGCCATTTTTAGCCTACCACAGTAACCTAACATGGCTTTCTAAAGGAAGATAAAGAATAACTTGATTTTTGACAATAACAGTCAAAATTTTCACTTGAAATCATCCTGGTGAAACCTCTCAGTAATGGACAGAATGCCTTATTAACCCTTTGAAGCTGTTTTTGAATTTTATTAGAAAATTAGCTGTAAACACATTGAAATCACCTGTTCACACTTTTGTCCTTTGAAAAATTAACAGGTTAAAGGGACATTCAAGTATAATAGCCTCTTATAATGTTTTCAAATGATTGGACATGCTGGGGTAATGATCTCAGCTCAGAAGTTGAGTCCAGGAAATAGAAACATGGTCACTTGCTATTTAGCTTTTTATTGGTTGTAGAAATCACAATCCAAACAGCAAATGACTAATACTGCAGAATGTAAGACCAGTGCTAGTTAAAGTTTGTGTGTTTTGTTTTTGTTTTTGTTTTTCTTTGAGAGCAAGTAGGGGAGAGGGGCAGGGAGAAAGGGAGAATCTCAAGCAGGCTCCACATTCAGTGCAGAGCTCAAATGTGGGGCTTGATCCCACAAACTTGGGATCATGACCTGACCTGAATCAAAATCAAGAGTTGGACACTCAACCGACTGAGCCTCCCAGGTGCCCCTTAAGTAAACTTTTTATTGAAGTATAACATATATACTGAAAACTTCAGAAGTCATAAATGTACAGCTTGATGAGTTTTCACAAAATGAACCAACCCATGTAAACAGCATCCAGGTAGGAATATATTACTAGCATCCCCAGAAGTCTGCCTTTTGTCCCTGCCCAACCATTATACCCATCTCTGATTTCTGTTGCCACAGATGCGTTTTGCCTCTTTCTTGAAATTTATGTAAATAGAATCATGTAGTATGTACTCTTTTGTGTCTGACTTCTTTTGTTCAACATTTTTTTCTGAATTTATCAGTGTCTTAGCATGAGCATTCCTGTTGTTTCACAATCTCACCAACATTAAATATTGGCAGTCTTTAAATTTAGCCAATCTGTGAGTAGATGTTGATATCTCATTTGTGAATTTGATTTGTATTTCTCTGATGACTAATGAAATTGAAAACTTTTCATATTTATATAGGTTATTATATTCTTCTATGAGTCATTTGCTCATATTTATTCCTATTTGTGTCTGTTTTTCCTTCTTTTTATAAGAAATTGGTTTATAGTTCGTGCAAGTTCTCTGTTAGATGGATATTTTGCCAATATCTTTTCTACTCTGTGATGTGCTTTTTCATTTTCTTAGCCGTGTTTTCTGATGACCAGAAGGTCCTAATTTTTATGTAGTTCAATTTAGCAATCTTTTCTTGTATGATTAACACATACTGTATCCTGTTTAATAAATCTCTGCTTGCTCCAGAGTCATAGAGATATATTCTAAATTTATCTTCCAGAAGCTATATATATATATATATATATGTATGTGTATATATATATATATATATATATATATATATATATTTATTTATTTAAATGTTTATTTATTTATTTTAAGAGAGAGAGAGCATGAGCAAGAGAGGGGCAGGGTGAGAAAGGGAGAGAGAGAATCCTGAGCAGGTTCTGCACTGTTGGCACAAAGCCCAGCGTTGGGCTCAATCTCACAAAGTGTGAGATTATTACCTGAGCTGAAATCAGGAATCTAATGCTTAAGTGACTGAGCCATTCAGGCACCCCTGGAAGCTTTATGTTTAAGTCACATTTAGCTTTATATTTCATCTGGAATCAGTTTTTGTATATGGTGTGTGGTAAGGAAAAGATTCACTTTTCCAGATGGATCTGCACCATAGTGTCTCCTTTTTCATAAATTAACTGACCATATATGTGCAAATTAATTTTGTTATATAAAATTATGTATGTGCCAGGAATTGTATATGGTACTAATGATATAGATAATGATATAGATACAAGTAATAGAGTTTACCTGTCCTGAAGATGATCTTGGTTGCATGAGGAAGATAATAAGTGAAATAATAATGAGAAATACAGTAATCATATTACAAATTGTACGTTGTGAATTAAGGGAATGAGTTTTTTTGTGAGGAGGAGAGGAAATCTCTGGTAGAGGAGGAAGAATTCAAGTTCAGTCTTGAAAAATGAGGAGTTGGATAAATGCATCCCATGTAAAGAGAAAAGCATGTGAAGAGACACAAGATTATTAAAGGGCAGGTGTGTTCATAAAATGGTGACAAGTTTGCTATAGGAAGCAGTGTGCAAGAAGGTGAGAGGGAGAAGGACAGGGGAGGAACAAGAGTGGATGGATAGGAGGCTGGAACATTTTAGGCAGAGGGGATTACATGTGTAGAATTGAGTAATTATAAAGGAACATGATATATTTATAAAATGGTGAGAAATTCAATATGGCTAGAAGATAGATTGTGTTTGCATGGGAGCAAGGTGAGAAGGAGCATCAGGGGAGGGATGAGGAGCTAATAATAGAGATAAGGATGAGAATTGGATTGGGCTTTATTTTTATTTTTTTAATGTTTATTTATTTATTTTGAGAAAGAAAGAGCAGGGAAGGGGCAGAGAGAGAATCCCAAGCAGGCTCTGTGCTGTCAGTGTGGAGTCCAATGTGGGGCTTGATCTCATGAACCATGAGATTATAACCTGAGCCAAAATCAAGAGTTGGATGCTTAACTGACTGAGCCACCCAGGTGCCTTGGGGTTGGGCTTTAATTTGGAGGAAATTAGGGAGAAAGAAAGTTTCCAACCAGTGAGTGGTATGATAAACTTTAGTTTTAGGAAGATGTCCTCTGGGGGCATGGAAGATAGATTGCAAGGTAGGAGATTGGTAGATGGAAATAAGAGAAATGAGTATTGACCAAGTGGTGGTGTCAGTGATAGTAAGATAGTGTCAGATGTGGAACTAGTCTGATGTATAGTCAAGAGGACTTGGTGACCATGAATGGTGAGGAATAGGGAGTTGTGACAGATGACTTCAAAATTTATAGTTTGAAAGAATGAGTGAATGGTTATACTATCAACTGGTAGAGAAACTATGAGAAAGAGAAGGCTTGGCAGTAGCAAATAATAAATTAAATTTTGGACTTAACTGGATTTGAGATGTTTGTGCATTATGTAGTTAGAGACATTTAGGAAAATTAAAAATATGTGTGTGGAACTCAAGAGGGAAGTCAAGGCTTTAAGTATATATTTGAGAATCACCAGCACAGAGAAGATAGTTGAAGCCACAGAAATGGATGAAGTCATCCAGGGAGAGTAAATGGAGGATTAAGACAATAAGTCAATGCAGACTAACTTGAACATCTAAGAGGAGTATAGGAAAATGAGCCTGTGATGTGAGATTTTTCCACTGCTCCTATCTGTGGTTTCTAATTTTCAACAATAGCATTATTTTTTGTGTAATGCAAAATAAATAAAATGAAAAGAAACAACTAGTATGAAAGATAGGAGGAAAAACAGGAGAGAGTTATATCAAGAAGTTAGGGATGTTCACAGCTTTAGATGACACACAAAGTAAAAATAAACCATATAATTTGTTAATGAACTTGCTTTTCCTTTTCCTTTGCTTTAATTGGGATAATGTATGTACAGGATTTAAAAAATCAAATAGCACATAAAAGCATTTGATAAAAAGCAACAATTTTCCTTCCTGCCCAGATCCATTTCTCAAAAGCAACCTATCTTTAACTCTGTTTTTTTTTTTAGCTGTAAAACGTCTAAATATAAGTTTGATTAGTATGCTTGTTCCTCTGTATTTTGATTTACCCACTTTAGATCGTGACTGTTGTGGTAGGCAGAATTCTAAATTGGCTCCAAAGATTCTTTCTCCATGGCAGGCATGCCCTGGATAGTCCCTTTTTCTTGAGAGTTTGTGAGTCCTGTGAATATTATGGGCTGTCACTCTAATGATTAGATTATTAATCTGTTGACTTTTAGTTAATGCAAAGATTATCCTGGGTGGACCTGACCTATTCAGACGAACCCTTAAAAAAGGGACCAGGCCTTTCCAAAAAAATAAAAAAATTCCCCTACCAGACTTGAAGAAGAAAGCTGTCATATTTTGAGAGAAGAGAGAGCCATCTGGCTAGGACCTAGGAGTGGAGAACAGTCCCTGGCTGACAGCAGCAAGAAATCAAAAACTTCAGTCACACTGCAAGATTATGAATTCTGCCAACAATTAGTGAGTTTGGAAAAGGGCTCTATGCCTCAGATGTGATTGTAGCCCTGGCTGACACCTTGAGTTCAGCTTAGTGAGATCCAGGGCAGAGGAGCCAGCTGACCTGTGCCCAGACTCCTGATCCACAGAAAACAGTGAGATAATAATTTTGTGTGGTTTTAAACTGATAAATTTGTAAGGCGTTGTCATGCAGAAATAGAAAACTAATATAGCTTTAACTCCAAATGAAAAGACATAATTTATTTACTTTATCTCTTCTTCATTTCCCTTCTCATTCTTTAAGTGTTATAATAACTTTAGTTCTTCAAATGGTTTATTTTGTTTAATTTTTTCACTGCTATTTCTTATTCTTTTAAATTTTAGTTAGACATTTGATTCCTTTTAATGTGAAAGAAGGATATTAACATTTGTACTTAAAAAATTTTTTTTTAATGTTTATTTATTTTTGAGAGAGAGACAGAGAGATAGAGTGAGAACAGGGGAGGAGAAGAGAGAGGGAGACAGAATTCAAAGAGACTCCAGGCTCTGAGCTGTCAGCACAGAGCCCAACGTGGGGCTCAAATTCACAAACTGCGAGATCATGACCTGGGCTGAAGTCGGATGCTTAACTGTTTGAGCCACCCAGGCATCCCATTTGTACTCTTTTTTTACTCTTGATTTCTACCTTTCACCTAGAGTGAGACATGGTGAAGCCTGCTGGTAGGAGAAAGCTGATTTCAGTCTGGCACATCTAAGGACATGCAGCTGCACAGTGATGGAAATACTGTGTAATAAAAACACAGTGCACCTGCTCAGAGTGAATTATTGCTAATATATAAGGAGTGTGAGTTAATTGAAACAGGGTATATGCTGTTGCCAATTGATAAAACTCTTCTGGTTTTCTCAGGGATGCTCTGCCCTGCCTATTGAAACCATCCCTTGACATGCCCAGGGAAGACAAGTAAAAGCTGCTAGGGAAAGGCTAAGGGAAATTAAGTTTAGTGTAGGAACTCTGCCTAGGAGGCTAAAGGATAATTTAAGTTTATCTGATATCGAGAGATTTAGTGAGATATAATTTAATGCTGGGAAGGTAAACAACAGTTTCATCTAATGGGGAACCCCCAGCATCATTGGGTTTCCTAATACTCTTCAATCTGCTTGAATCCTTTGCTGTTGAGGAAGATGTATTTTATGGAGATCTTTGGAAGTGTGGTAATAATGTCTTGCAACACTACCTTCTATGTGTTTCAGGTTATTACCATTAAGAGTCTCTTCTATAACCAAAATTGTGTTCTGGGTTTAGTTTAGATTGATTAGAAAAGTTTAAAAATGATAAACAGTATTTTCAGTGTTATGAACCTGTCACTGTATTTGAGTTGCAAGTAGAAGAAACCATTTATAGTCACCTTAAGCAAAAGAGATTTTTTGGTTGGGAAGGATCTCAGAGAGTCCCTGGGACTGCTGGAAAGTGTGGAGAACCAGGCTCAGAAATGTGGTGCTATAACTAACATAAATGTGTGGGAAATTGAAGAACTAGGATAGGGAATCTGGAAGACCCCACTCTGAGGCCATTGGAGGGTCGGTAGAGGAAGTATCTCATCTCTCCGAGAGACTCTTTACGGACTTTGAATTTCACCAATGGTTGAGGGCAGGGCTCCTTGATTACAGTTCCACCAAGACTGCACCCTGTGAAAAAGTATTTTCCAAAGGAAGTGGAGGAATTGTTGGCAAGGATACCTATGGATGCTGGGCAGTGGAAAAAAAAATTCTGAGGATCACATGGTGTCTAGAAATTGCAAGCCTGTAGGGAATCTAGGCCCTTTTCAGGGCTGCAAAAGGCTAAACTGAAAAGATGTGGGGGAGAGCATAGATATCATCAAACATTAAGCTAGACTAAGAAAAGCAATGTCCTCATTCACTAAGCTAGCAGTGTTTCTGCTTGCCTGCAAAGTTTCTCCACCTTGTCCAATCAACTTTTAATATTTTAATTAATATTAAAATATTATTTCTCTTTACTTGTGCCTACATAATAAGTCTTGTCTATGTTCTTTTCTATACCCAATTAAATGAAGTATTGCACATATTCCATTTATTCCCGATTGCTCTCTGACAAGAAACCATGCCTCTATTGTTTTCGTTGTATTGTTCCTCCTACCGTTCTTCCACAGCTGTTTTAGGGGTTGCAGAAACTGATACTTGGATTGCAAAGTCCCCCTCTTGAAGTTACAAAATGTACATGAAATCACTTTCTGAATTTTTAAGAGCTTGTTTTTTTCAGACCAGTTCTTCACTGGGACAATTAAAGCTGAGATTTGGTAATTATCTTGATACTTCAATAGGAAAATCCTCTTGCCTCAATTACATAAAAGTGGCATAAGTTTCTTTGGAAGGAAGGTAGATGCTGAAGAGGGCAGCATCCTTTCAGAGACTGTGAACATCCAGTTGGGATGTGGTTGTGTCGTAAGCCTGAGAAATGGTTACCATGAAGATAATGTGATTGACTTTTCTATCATCAGTTAAAAAAACAATTATGTACTTGACTGCAACTTGAGGAAAGAAAATATTCTCAAATTAGATTTTTATTCCCATTTAAAAATGGAAAACTTTCCTAATTGCTCAAGAAAAATGAAACCTGTATGCTTCTTCTGGGCACATATAAGCCTAGATGTGGAAGACTTAGTTTTATCTAACTGTGCGTATTTAAAAATCAGTAAAAACAGTAAAGCTATATCTGATTAGATTTTAATGTTCTAGGTTTTTCATCTTTATAATTAAGTGTCTTTATATAAAGTGTAGAAATTTGTTTCAATGATTTTAGGGAAAAGAAAAAGTTCTTTTGGGGATGGGACAAGAGAATCTATTCCTTCTTTAGCAGGTTTCTTTCACATTTGTGCCTTTTTCCCTTTTGAGCCATTTTCTTCTTTTTTTTAGAGAAAATTGAAGTTCATCTTTTTAAAAAATGTTTATTTATTTTGAGAGGGAGAGAGTGAGCAGGGTTGGGGCAGAGAGAGAGAGAGAGAGAGAGAGAGAGAGAGAGAGAAAATCTCAATGAGGCTCACGCTCAGTGCTGAGCCTGAGGCTGGGTTCAAACTCACGAACTGAGATATCACAACCTGAACTGTTGTCAAGAGTTGGATGCTCAACCAACTGAACCACCTAGGCACCCTGATCCTTAATTTTCCTTTCTGTCTCTTTTTCCACAGCCATCAACTCTTGCCTCATAAATATCTCTGTAAACCATCCCATTCTTTCCTTTCCCACGGCCCAATTTCACACTTGCATCATCTATTTTGGAGACAACCACAACCGTTTTCACTCTCAACTTCTTCCATCTCAATTCACCTTTCCTATTGCCACCAGAGTTATTGTCCTAAAATGCAAAACTCTCTTGCTTAAAACCCTTTTGCAATTCTGTTTCAACTGTGGATTAAAACCCGAATTTAGGGTAATAAGGTCCTCTGTGATATATCTCCTGCACAGTGTTCTTTCTTACCAACCACTCCTATCCACACGTGTCCCAGGAACACTGAATTGTAGTTTCCTGAATGTTTCCTACTCTTCAAAATCTCTGGGTGTTTTTCCTGTTCCTTCTGCTGTAATGTTCCCCATTGTTCCCCTGGCATACTCTTATTGAGGCAAAACTCTGTGATGCCTTCTCTGACACTCTCAGCAGAATGAGTCATCTTTTATTGTATTGCCTTCACAAATACTATACTACTCCCTCTATTGTGTTACTTTTCCATATGTTTTTTTTTAATTTAGAACTGACTCTACCATTTTATAATTACTTGTTTACCCCTCTCTTTTCTTATTTGCCTTTAAGTTTCTTAATGTAGAGGCTTCATCCCAGAAGCTAGCTCAGGACTCTCATGAATTAGGTAAGAATAACTATAGAATTTTCTGTAATTGAGCTATAATTGCCAGATGTAATTCTATTAGTTTCAGGCATATCACATAATGATTCAATGTATATATATATTGCAAAATGATCACCACAATCATTCTAATTAACATCCTCACAACACAGTTACAAAGATTTTTATTGTGATGAAAACCTTTAAGATTTAGCTTCTTAGCAACTCTCAAATACACAATAAAGTATTTTTAACTATTGTCACCATGCTGTACATTTGCGGTATTTATTTATTTTATAACTGGAAGTTTGTACCATTTGACTTCCTTCACACATTCCTTTCCCTCCCTCTACCTCTAGCAACCACCAGTCTGTTCTCTGTATCTGTGAGCTCACTTTTTTGGTTTTAGATTCTGAATATAAGTGACATCATATGGTATTTGTCTTTCTCTCTGACTTATTTCAGTTAACATAATGCCTCAACTTCTAATTCATGTTGTTACAAATGGCAAGTTTTCCTTCTTTTTTATGACTTAATAATATTCCACTCTGTGTATATAGATCATGTTTTCTTTTTTTCTTTTTTTTTTTTTTTGGCATTTTTAAAAAACATTTTTTGGTATATTTTAGTTATGTGAATGTTGTTAACTTTGTTGGAAGGGTAATTGTCTCTCTCTTTTTTTTTTTTCAATATATGAAATTTATTCTCAAATTGGTTTCCATACAACACCCAGTGCTCATCCCAAAAGGTGCCCTCCCCAATACCCATCAAAAATTTTATTTTTGAGAGAGAAAGAGAGCGAGAGCGAGACAGAGAGAGCGAGCAGGGAAGGGGAATAGAGAGAGGGAGATGCAGAATCCAAAGCAGGCTCCAGCCCAGTAGGCTCTGAGCTGTCAGGAGAGAGCCCCACATGGGGCTTGAACCCCTGAACCGCAAGATCATGACCTTAGCTGAAGTCAGATGCTTAACCAACTGAGCCACCTGGGTACCCCTAGATCATGTTTTCTTTATTCATTCAACCCTCTGTGGATACTTAGGCTGCTTCCATGTTTTGGCTATTGTAAATAATGCTACAGTGAACAATGAGGGTGCAGACAACCTTTGAATTAATGTTTTCATTCTCTTCAGACAAATACCCATAAGTGGAATTGCAGGATCATATGATACTTCTGTTTTAAATTTTTGAAGAAACTTCATACTGTTTTCCATAGTGACTGTACCACTTTCCCAACAAATTCCCACCAGCAGTGCACAAGGATTCCCTTTTTTTCTACATCTTCACCAATACTTGTTATCTCTTGTCTTTTGGATACTAGCCATTCTAATAGGTGTGAGGTGATATTCATTTTAGTTTTGATTTGCATTTCCTTGATGATTAGTGATGTTAAGCATCTTTTCATGTACCTGTTGGCCATCTGTATATCTATAATGGAAAAATGTCTATTCAGATCCTCTGCCCAATTTTCAGTTGGGTTTGTTTGTTTTTTTGCTATTGAGTTGTATGAGTTTTTGATATATTCTGGATAGTAACTCCCTTAAAATTTTTTTAAATGTTTATTTATTTTTGAGGGAGAGAGAGAGAGACAGAGCGAGTGAGCGAGAGAGCACACAGGGGAGGGGTATAGAGAGATGGAGACACAGACTCTGAAGCAGGATCCAGGCTCCAAGCTGTCAGCACAGAGCCCGATGCAGGGCTCTAATTCTTGAACCTTGAGATCATGACCTGAGCCAAAGTCAGATGGTTAACCAACTGAGCCACCCAGGTGACCCTCTGGATATTAACTCCTTATCAAATATGTGACTTGCAAATATTTCCTCCCACTTGGTATCTTGACTTTTGATTTAATTGATGGGTTCCTTTGCTGTGCAGAAGCTTTTTAGTTTGATGTAGTCTCACTTGCTTATTTTTGCTTTTGCTTTGGGTGTCAAATAAAAAAAATCATTGCCAAGACCAGTGTCAAGGAGCTTACCAACTGCATATATTTTCTTCTATGACTTTTATGATTTCAGGTTTTACATTGAAGTCTTTAATACATTTTGAGTTACTTTTTGTGTATGGTTTGAGAAAGTGGTCCAGTTTCGTTCTTTTGCATTTGGCTGTCCAATTTTCCCAATACCATTTATTAAAGAGACTTCTTTTTCCATTGTGTATTCTTGGCTTTTATCATAAATTAATTGACCATATATACATGGGTTTATTTCTGGACTCTCTGTTCTGTTCTGTTGATCTATGTGTCTATTTTTGTGCCAATACCATAATATTTTGATTACTATGGCTTTGAAATGTGATTTGAAATCAGTGACTATAATGCCTTCAGCATTGTTCTTTCTCAATGTTGCTTTGGCTGTTTGGGATCTTTTATGGTTTTTTACAGATTTTAAGATTGTTCTAGATCTGTGAAAAATGCCATTGGAATTTTGATAAGGATTGCATTTAATCTGTAGATTGCTTTGGGTAGTATGGACATTTTAATAATATCAATTTTCCAATTCATGAGCACAGAATACCTTTTCATTTGTTTGTGTCTTCGATTTTTTTCCTTAATGTTATATAGTTTTCAGTGTAGAAGTCTTTTATCTCCTTGGTTAAATTTATTTCTAGATATTTTATTCTTCTTGATACAATCATAAATGGGATTTTTTCCCTCATTTTTTCCTTCTGATAATTTGTTACTAGTGTATAGAAATGCAACAGATTTTTTGTATATTAATGTAGTATTCAAAACTACCAAATTGGGGCACCTGGGTGGCGCAGTCGGTTAAGAGTCCGACTCTTAGTTTTGGTTCAGATCATGATCTCATGGTGTGTGAGTTCGAGCCCCACATCAGGCTCCATGCTGACAGCACAGAGCCTGCTTTGGATTCTCTTTTTCTCCCTCTCTGCCCCTCCCCCACTCACTCTCTCTGTCTCTCTCTAAAAAATAAATAAAACTTAAAAAAACTTTACCGAATTCATTTATTAGTTTGAACAGTTTTTTGGTGTAATCTTTAGGGTTTTCTATATATAATATCGTGTCCTCTGCAAATGCAAGTGACAGTTTTACTTCTTCCTTTCTGATTTGGATGCCTTTTATTTCTTTTTCTTGCCTAATTGCTCTGGTTAGGACTTTCAGTACTGTGTTGAATAAAAGTGGTGTTAATTCTTAAATGTTAGGTAGAATCTTCCAGTAAACTCATCTGGTCTTTGACTTTTCTTTGTTGGGAGTTTTTAATTACCAATTCAGTCTTCTTACTCATTATTTGTCTGTTCACATTTTCTGTTTCTTCATGATTCAGTTTTGTGGATTGTGTTTCTAGGGATTTATTAATTTGTTCTAGGTTTGTTAAATTTCTTAGAGTACAATTGTTCATAGTATTCTCTTACAATCCTTTTTAGTTCTGTGGCATCTGTGGTAATGTTCCTCTTTCCTTTATGATTTTAATCATTTGAGTCTTCTCTCTTTTTCTTAGTTAATCTACCTAATGGTCTGTCAATTTTGTTGATTATTTTTAAAAACCATCTCTTTTGTTGATTTTTTTCTTTGTTTTTCTATTATTTTTTTATCTATGCTCTAAACTTTATTTTATTCTTCCTTCTGCTAATTTTGTGTTTAGTATGTTCTTCTTTTTCTAGTTTCTTTTTTAAAGATTATTTATTTGTTTATTTATTTTGTTATTTATTTGTTCTATTAGTGCAGAGCCTGAAGTGGGGCTTGAACTCACAAACTTCATAAACCGTGAGATTATGACCTGAGCTGAAATCAAGAGTTGGATGCTCAGCTGACTAAGCCATCTAGTGCCCCTTCTTTTTCTAGTTTCTTGAGGTGTTAAACTAGGTTGTTGATTTGAGCTATTTTTCAATGCATGCATTTACATTTATAAACTTTACTCTTAACACTGCTTTCACTGCATCTCATGTTTTGCTTTTTCATTTGTGTAAAGGAATTTTTAATTTTCTTGTAATTTCTTATTTGACCCTTTGTTGTTTAAGAATGTTTAAGAATTTCCATATTTGTGGATTCTCCAGTTTTTCTTGAGATACTGGTTTCTAGTTTAATTATGATTAGAAGGATACTTGTATGATTTCAGTATTCTTGAATTTGTTAAGACTTGTTCTGTGGCCTACTGTGGTCTGTCCTGGGGAAGGATTTGTGTTCACTTGAGAAGAATGTGTATTCTGCTGCTGTTGGATGGAATGTCCTGTATGTGTCCTAGATCCATCTCGTCCAACATGTAGTTTAAGTCCAATGTTTCCTTATTGATTTTCTGTCTGATTGTTCTATACATTATTGAAAGTGGGGTAATTAAGTCTCCCGTTATCATATTGCTATGTATTCTTCTTTCAATCTAGCTTTACTTTACACATTTAGGAGCTCTGAAGTTTGGTGCATAAATATTTAGAATGTTCTATCTTCTTGGTCAACTTTAGTGTAGTGTCGTTCTTGATCTTTTGTAATAGCTTTTGATTTAATGTCTATTTTGGCTGATGTTAGTATAGCCACTCCTGCTTTCTTTTGATTGCCATTTGCATGGGATATTTTTTTAATCCTTTCACTTTCAGCTTATGTTGTCCTTATATCTAAAATGAGTCTCCTGTAATCAGTATCTAATTGGATCCTTTAAAAAAAATCCATTCAGGGGCGCCTGGGTGGCTCAGTCGGTTGAGCGCTGACTTCAGCTCAGGTCACGATCTCGCGGTCTGTGAGTTCGAGCCCCGCATCGGGCCCCTGTGCTGACAGCTCAGAGCCCGGAGCCTGTTTCAGATTCTGTGTCTCCCTCTCTCTGACCCTCCCCCATTCATGCTCTGTCTCTCTCTGTCTCAAAAAATAAATAAACGTTAAAAAAAAATTTTTTTTTTAAAATCGATTCAGCCAATTTATGTCATTTGATGGGAATTTAATCCACTTACAGGATAAGGAAAATTTTACTGATAAGGAAAAATTTACCATTGCTAATTTTGTTAATTGTTTTCTGTATATCTTGTACCTATTTTTTCTCTTCCTTCCTGTCTTCCTGTGTCTTATTGACTTTGGTAGTGGTGTGATTTGATTCCTTTCTCATTTCCTTTTGTGTATATTTTATAGATTTTTTTTTGTGGTCACTATTCCAATGATATAAAACATCTTAAAGTTATGACTTCTATTTTAAACTGCTAACTTCAGTTGCTTACCAACAACCTTTAATGGTCCACCCCCCCTTTTATGTTATTGTCACAAATTACATCTTTATATATTATATACTCATTGACATAGTTTATGGTTTAAAAAAATGTTTTCATCCGGGGCGCCTGGGTGGCTCAGTCAGTTGAGCGTCCAACTTCACCTCAGGTCATGATCTCACAGCTCGTGGGTTCAAGCCCCATGTTGGGCTTTGTGCTGACAGCTTGGAGCCTGGAGCCTACTTTGGATTCTGTGCCTCTCTTTCTCTGCCCCTAACCCACTTGCATTCTGTCTCTGTCTCTCTCAAAAATAAATAAACATTAAAAAAATTAAAAAAAATTTTCTCATCCTTTAAATTCTATGCTTAAAAATGACAATATGTCAGGCTTCTGTATTAGTACACATATTTACCTTTACTGGAAAATCTTGTATTTTCATATGGCTGTGTGTTGCTGTCTACTGTCCTTATGTTTCAACTTGAATAGCTCCCTTTAGCATTTCTTCATCAAGCAGGTTTGTTTGTAATGAATTCCCTAAGCTTTTGTTTATCTAGGAATATCTTAATATCTTCTTTCTTTAAAACTGACATGTGTTTGACATATAATATTATATTAGTTTCAGGTGTACAGCATCATGATCCAATATTTGTATATATTGGGAAATGATTACCACAATAAATTTAGTTAATCCACCTTCCTTTTTAAAGGACAGTTTTGCAGGATATAATATTTTGATTGACAGCTTTTTTTCTTCCAGCACTTTGAATATCATTCTCCTGCCTTCTATCCTGCTTATATTCTACTGAGGAATCTGATGGTAATCTTATGGAAACTCTCCTGCATATGATGAATTGATTTTTTCTTGCATCTTACAAGATTCTTTCTTTGTCTTTTATTTTAGACAATTTGATTATAATATGTCTTTGTGTGCTTTTTGTATTTATTCTAGTTACAGTTTTTTGGGATTTAAAAATTTGTATGTCCACTTCTTTCCTCAGAATTGGGAAAATTTGGGTCATTATTTTTTCACATACACTATTTCTCTTTCTTTCTTTTTTCTCTTTCAGAGATTTCCATAATATATATATTTATCTGCCTGTTAGTGTTCTATAAGTTTGTAAGGCTCTCTTCCCCCACCTCCTCCTTTTTTTAAGGCTCTCTTCACTTTTGTTTTCATTCTTTATTCTTTTTGTTTCTTGGAATTGATTTGAAATGGTTTCTTTGTTGTCTCTGATTCTTTCACCTGATCAAGTATGCTGTTGAAGTCCTCTAATGAAATTTTCAGTTCACTTATTGTATTTTTCAGCTCTAGAATTTGTGTTTGGTTCTTTTTTTAATAGTTTGTTTCTTTGTTTATATTCTTATTTTGTTCATGCATTATTTTCTTGATTTTTTTTTAGTTGTATGTGTTCTTTTTTAGTTGATTGAACATCTTTTTTGATATTTAAAATTCTGTCAGGCAACTCTTGATCTGCATTTCTTTAGGATTGGTTTCTGGCATATTATTTTGTACCTTTGATTGGGCTATGATTTTCTGTTTCTTTGTAGGCCTTGTAATTTCTTACTAGATTTGGGCATTTGAAAAAACAGCCACCTCTCTCAGTCTTTATACGCTGGCTTTGTGCAGGGGAAGGCCTTTGCCAATCATCCTGGTTAGATGTTTTAGGATGTTTGAAACTTTTTCTGATCTCTTCCTCTCCCTGGCATATTCCCGTGGAACTGTAGCTTGAATATTTTCAGCAGCTTCTGAACTCTGGCCTTCTCCTTTCAGCACTCATAGTTAGCTAAGACAGACACCAAAACAGAAGCCTTTATACAAGACAGAATTTTGGATGTATAGTCTACTTCTTATTTCTATGCTGAGGAAGGAGCTCTGGTATGGAGTTTCCTCCTAAATGCTCTATGCTACATAGGGTGAGGGAATGGTGTGCCAGATGGTACAGGTTTTCCTGCTCCTTTCACTGGAATCTCTTCTTGGTTTTACAATGGCCTGGGTGTTTTATCTTTTCTCCTGGTCTCTAGAGTTCTTTGGTACATGTATTGTTAACTCAGTGTCTCTGTGAAAGAAGAAGAGCCAGTAGCTTTACAGTTCACCATATTTTTAGAAGTAACATTATAAAGCAAAATAATTGCTTAGGATATAGGATTTATTATCTATAAATAATGATCTCTTATTCTATTGTACTATGAAATGACATGTTTTGAAATTTATTTATTTTCATGTTTAGTTTATCCTGACCTGCACTTTTGCTGTATCAGTTTATTTTAGGGGAAGACCAGTCAACTATTTCCCTACGCAGCACAAACATCATATTTTTTGTATACTTAAAATTTTTTTCTTAAAAAGAGATTATTTGTGTTCAGACAATAGGCTACCAAGTATTCTTGTGCATGTGTGTGTATGTATGCATGCATGTGTATATGTAAATAGAAGGCCAAGGAAGAGTAGGATCTTTCTTCCAGACTTATTAGAAGCAGGATACCTGTATTTGAGGCTAGGGAGAAATAGATTGTTTATGGTAGTGCCTCATTTATGGATACACTGAAAGCAGGGAAAAGTTCAGATTATAGAAAATGGTCTTTTGGAATTAGTAAACTAATGAGTAGTTATTGATTGCTACTGTTTCTCACTGTCAGAGTCATTGTATGATTATGCTAATAAAGGTGTATTTATTACTTGCCTTAAGGTACTTTTATGGGTTGAATTGTGTCATTCCCAAAAAAGCTACATTGGAGTCCTAGCCCCAAGTACCTCTGACTGTGACCTTATGTGGAGATAGTGTATTTACAGAGGTAATTAAGTTAGAACAATGTTGTTATGGTAGGTTTTAATCCAATATGACTGGTATCCTTATGAAAAGGGAAAATTTAGACATACAGATAGACATGCACACAGTGACATCATGTGAACATTAAGGCAGACATTGGAGTGATGTGGTACAAGCCAACGGACACCAAAGATTGCCAGGAAATCACCAGAAGCTATGAGACAGGCATGAAACACATTCTTCCTTACAGGCTTCAGGTGGCAACAACCCTATTGATATCTTGAACTGAACTTCCAGCCACCAGACTTTGAGACCACAAATTTCTGTTGTTTAAGCCACTCAATTTGTGGTATTTCATTATAGGAGTCTCAGGAAACTAATACAGTAACCTCTTATGTTGCATAATTTAAAAACAAATCTTTATAAATGATTATCAAAGATGTGCTATATCCATCAGCATAAACGCATCCTGGGGTAATGTAGGTGTATGTTCTCACTTGTCAATGCTTGAGAGTCTTCCTTTCAATCCAAAAATTTTCTACTCTTATCTCACTCAAATGTTTTCATAGTCATACTGTTGGCATGCAGATACACAAGTTTCTTTTATGATCTTGGGGACAATATTTGGTAGAATAAATTGATCGTTTTGTGTGAAATCTTTTAGAGTCACCATCATCTCTGCCTTTCTCTCTCCTTTCTTTAAGGGATTAACACACCCTTGTAATATGTTTTTAAATATTTTTAAGGTTTAAAAAGTGTTTAAAGTTTATAATTTCTAATAGGAAAACATCATCTGAATGAAAACCCTAAGAGCAAACCACTGTAAAATGTCTCAGTTGCATGTGGGGCAGAGGGGTAGGGATTATCTTCACAGCACCCCAGCTTTCTCCATGAGGTCAGAGGTACAATGGTTTGTATTATTGTGACTTCCAATAGGTGATCGAAGTTGCTTTTCCTTCAGCAAGGGCTTTATTTGTCAGAAGGGCATTATGCCTGACCTCCAAATTTGGCTGACAATTTACTGATGAGATTCATAACCTTTGGGTTACTCTGATATTTTGACATATTTGCTGGGTTCTGGGCCACATCCTGGAAGGCCACCATAACTTCTGGATCCTGCATGGCTGTGAGAACCTCTGGGTCACTAAGAATTTCATTGAACCCAGGCATTCCTGCCATTCCAGGCATTCCCCCCGCCATTCCAGGCATGCCTCCGGGAAAATTACCAGGCATTCCCCCAGGAAAGCCACCTGGAAAAGAGCCATACTGAGCTCCTGATTGTCTCTGGCTCCTTCCTCCCTCTGGGCTCTCTCATGTTCTTCCCGAGCCTTCTCAACCCTTTCTATTCTTTCTTGATCTCTCGCTCTTCATGTTTTCGCTTATACTTTCTCCGATGTTCAGCAATTTTCTGGGCCCTCGGTTGAACTTCTTTCAACATTGCACTAGCATCTTCATCATAATCCAGTTTACAAGCAAAGTCAAGATCATGTGCTGCTTCTTCCCTATGGCCCAGAAGTCAGTGTGCTTTCCCTCGCCACTTGTAAGGCTGAACTGATTCAGGATTTATTTCAATAGCTCTGTCACAGCCTCGGATGGCAGCATTTAGCTTCTGTAATTTGATGAAGACACTGGCTCTCTTGGCATACAGAATGGCCAAGCGAGGATTCAGCTTGATGGCATCCATGAACAAGTCAATGGCTTTTTGTAGTTCACCATCATTTAGGGCATCAATGGCAGCCACTTTTTTTTTTTTTATCTCTACATTTCCATCTCCCATTTCTTGAGGGGCATCAGTATCTGGTTCAATCACACCTTCATTGTCAATTTCTAGATCACTTCCCTCACTTGATTGTTCGTCTATCTTTATGTTTTCCTCCCTCTTCTTACTATCTGTTTTTTCTTCCTTGATATCGTCTTCTGATTTAGTTTTATGAGTAGCAGGTGGTATTTTACCGCCCCCCCCCCCCCCCCATGCTCTCCACCCACTCCCGTAGGAAGCGCATTTCCTCGGTGTGCAGAACGCTCGGATCCCGCTTACACATTTTCACGAAGGCCCGAAGCTGGCTCGCTTTGTGGGGGTCCATGGTCCAGAGGCGGCGATTGGCGGCGGAGGCACCTAACGTTGTGGCCCGGTTCCAGGCGCAGGTACTAGCTCAGTGTGACCGGGTGGAAGAGGCTCTGCTTTTTTCTTAAGAGATGTTTGGGTAGGACTCAGACGCTCTCATAATTTTGTAGAGGACAATTGTGGAAGGCCAAGGAAGAAAGACTAGCAATTTTGACGTGTCTAGTTCTATTTTTAGTTTTTTTCTTTCTTACAAGGATTTCACTGGTCAAATCAGATTTTTTCCTTTAGAAATTATTTTGCAGAATGGATTGCTATCACTTTAACTCACTCTCCTTTGGGCCAAATCAGATTTGCTGAGCAAGATAATACAGTTATTTGTGCTGCAGTAGTAAGGAAAAGAAGAATGAATGGCTTGTAACAGATGCTGTGTTACAAATGTCAGAGCTTTCAATGAGCCCACGACTCTAAAAGGTCATACCATTTTATAGTTATACATTTTAAGCTCAGTAATAAATACAGGGTATGTGCTATACTTCCTACTTTAAATGGATTGGTTTCCCAATTTTCTGTGTCAAACGATGGCTTTACCATCTGCTGCTGTTTTACTGCATTCCTTCAAACCCAAGCCTTTCCTCTTTCCTAATGTGCTTGTTAACTTGAAGGAGGTGCCATCATCAAGACCTCACACTGTGGAGCTTTATAATATTTGTCCAACAGTGATATGACTGATTGATTTGGAACAGCCCTCAATGCCAGAAATACACTGGGAGAAGAATTATATGAATTCTAAGATCATTGTTAAGATTCTGGTCAGCATGACTTGGTAAGCAGATCATGCTGTAGTCCTTTTCTGCATATCAATTTGTTCAAAACAAAGTTCTTTTATTCAAAATTTCTATATCCTTACTTATTTTTGTGTACTTTATTTGTCATGAATTGAGAGAGGAATGTTATAATTTCCTACTGTGATTATAGATTTATTTTTGCATTTCTATCAGATTTTATATATTTTAAGACTCTACCTAATTTCATGATGTATCTTGACTATGTGCTACATCATATGAAGCATCCTAAATACACTGCTCACTTGATATTTTGACCTTTAATTATAATATGTCTGATTACTATTACTTTTTACTTTTGTTTTTAAATGTTTTAATTAATTTTTTAATTGAGGTATAATTGATATATTAGTTTTTGGGTACACTTTTTTTTTTTTTGCCTTTGGAATCTTTTATTCAGATCTATTTTCACAATTACACAGCTGCAAGATTGCACTTGTTTTTCTTTTTTTTTTTTTTTAATAAAATCCATTCTTATCCATAAAAATTTCCTGGCTTCCCCTTGCCAATGGTGGAGCCAGCTTAAGCTGGGAGGGAGGTGACGTTTGTGTTCAGAGCATCTGGCCGCCTTTCTTTTCCCTTTGGGTAGTTATCCTTTCTGGTTCTAGGATATTTATGAATCCATAATCTCTTTTTAGAATTACACTTTAATTTTTAAAAGCATTTAACATCTATGTATTTTTATTCGAAGTCATTTGGTTTGGCATGTGTCTGGGACAGACAGCTTATAGCTGGATTTAATAATGCAATATGACTTTCTACTTTTGATGTTTATTTATTTTTGAGAGAGAGACAGAGTGTGAGCAGGGGAGGGGCAGAGAGAGAGAGGGAGACAATGAATCCAAAGCAAGCTCCAGACTCTGAGCTATCAGCACAGAGCCCTGTACAGGACTTGAAACCACAAACCACAAGATCATGACCTGAGCCAGAGGTGGACAGTTAACCAACTGAGCCACCCAGGCGCCCTGACTTTCCACTTTTAATAGAGTAATTTACCTAGTTTGCCATGTATTGTCATTGTTGATATGTTTGGGATCATTCTTGCCATGTTACCTTGTAATGTATGTTTTATATAGTCCAAATTATTTATTTTTTTTAATCTTCCCAATTTTCAGCTCTTGTTTTGATCAAGATATTTGTGTTCTGTTTTTCTCCTCTTATGGTTAGGAAATTCTATTCTATTCCTCTGGACTCTAGAGGTTAATTTTTACTTTTTTTTTTTTTTTACTTTTTTTTTTTTTTAACGTTTATTTATTTTTGAGACAGAGAGAGACAGAGCATGAACAGGGGAGGAGCAGAGAGAGAGGGAGACACAGAATCTGAAACAGGCTCCAGGCTCTGAGCTGTCAGCACAGAGCCCAACGCGGGGCTCGAACTCACGGACCGTGAGATCATGACCTGAGCCGAAGTCAGATGCTTAACCGACCAAGCCACCCAGGCGCCCTTAATTTTTACTTTTTAAAGCATACACTTAAACATACATTTTTTTTATCAGCATATAAAATAAACCAGCAAATATATCCTTTCTGAAGAAAGCAGGGAATACTCTTTGTTTTATCTACCTCCTTCTCCTGGTATCTCCCTCCCATGCTGAGATCATCTGAGATAATAGTTTCAGGCCATTTATTATTTAACATTAAAATTTATTTAGTTAATATTTTATTGATTTCATTGCTGATCTATTTTTTTTTTGCCATTTCTTAGATTCTTTTTGTTTTTCTGACATTCACATATTGTCCCCCAACCCCAGCTTTACTGAGGTATAATTGATAAATAAAAGTTATGTATATTTATTTATTTAATAGTTTAAACTTTTTATTTCAAATAGTTTTAAGTTTACAGAAGATTTCCAAAGAAAACACAAAGATGTCTTGTATTCCCATCACACTGGTTCCTCTAATGTTCCCTTCATACATAACCCTGGTCCATTTATCAACAATCCACTTATAACATTGTTACAGTAAAATATATATATTTAAAGTGTACAATGTGTTGTTTTGCTATACCACATATGTTTATGGAGGGCTTGTAGGAGATAACATTTCTTTATCCTTGATAATCTGAAAATAAATTTAACTTTGCCTTCATATTTGAATAATATTTTGCCTGAAGAAAATTTCAGTTTCAAAATAATTTTCACTTAGAACTTTGAAGATATTTATCTAGTATCCTGTTGAATCTAGAGTTGATATGACATGTGATACCAGCCCGATTCTTTTTTTCAGTGAATAATCCCCCTGCCCCATCTTTCCTTTTACCTTTTTGACTTTATCCTTAAATTATACATAAATGTGGTTTAAACTTATATAAAAATGTATCCAGGTGTGAGACCTTTTTCATTCATCCTCTTTGGTCCTTCAGTTTTAAGGTCAGGATTTTTTTTTCAGCTATAAGAGTGTGTCTTCCATTATTTTCTTGATTTTTTTTTTCTTGGTTCCTTTCTTTCTGGTCATTTCTTTTTTTTTTTTTTTTTTTTTTTAATTTTTTTTTTATTTTTGGGACAGAGAGAGACAGAGCATGAATGGGGGAGGGGCAGAGAGAGAGGGAGACACAGAATCGGAAACAGGCTCCAGGCTCCAAGCCATCAGCCCAGAGCCCGACGCGGGGCTCGAACTCACGGACCGCGAGATCGTGACCTGGCTGAAGTCGGACGCTTAACCGACTGCGCCACCCAGGCGCCCCTCTTTCTGGTCATTTCTTATGGAACTTTGGTACATGAAGGCTGGATCTTCTGGAGTTTTCCTCCATGTAGTTTACAATTTTTATATCATTTATTTGTAAATAATTTCAAACTTATAGGAACATTGTAAGAACAGTACAAGGAACTGCTGCATATCCTCCAACCAGATTTAGAAACTGTTAACCTCTCACCACATTTACTTTACCATTCTCTCTCTCTTTATATGTGTATGATTTTTGGTGGGGAACATTTGAGACTAAGTTAGAGTTGGTTCTGTATTACCCCTAAACACTTTAGAGTGAGTTTCCTAAGAGCAAGGATATTCTCTTTTATAATCATATTACAATGAATTAAAATAAGGGTTTTAACATTGATATACTAGTATTATCTAATTAAAAATTTTTATACATTTCATCTTTTTGTTCCTTTTGTGATATTTTGGAATCATTAATTTTTAGTTGTGTTGATTCATTTTTTCCCAGCCCGTCTATTTTTTGTTTGTTTGTTTCTTTTGTTTTTGTTGAAGTATAGTTGACACACAGTGTAACATTCGTTTCAGGTATACAACACAGTGATTTAACAACTCTATACATTATGCTATGCTCACCACAAGTATAGCTACTGTCTTCAGCTCATCTATTGAGTTTTTATTTTGACAATCATTATTTTTCATTTGCAAGATCTGTAATTGGTTCTGTTTCATAGCCTGATCTCGTTTCATGGATAGTGTGTCTTTTCTTATTTCATTAAAATTATTAATTAAATTTCTTTTAAATTTACTTTATGTTCCCTCTAATATTTATTCTTACTGAGTTCACGTGCTCATATTTCTTCTGTTCTTCAGTGCTTCTCTTTTATTGTGTTGTTAATATTTTGAGGATTCTTGGTTGTGTGCTCATCTTTTTGTATTTAAGAGTCCTTGTGGACACCCAGTAAATGCTGCTTCTGTTTATCACAGCTTGCTTCATTTATTGTGGGGAAGGGTGAGCCAGTGGCCATTATTCTGACTGTAATATTCTGTTTCTCATTGATGTTACCAGCCACCAGTTACCTTGACTTTGCTTGGCAAGATTTGCATTCATATTAACTATTCTTGCCAGAGACAGATGATTTTGCTGTGTGTTGCATGGTGAAATAGTGGAAGGGGAGTTTGTGTCAGTTATCTATGGTTGTAGCAACACCAGAAACCTTTCTAAAATGTAGCAACTTGATATAATTGCACAGTTACTTAGTTGACAATTTTGTGGGTGGGCTAGGTAGCTCAACTGGGCTGGCTCTGTTTTTTTCTCTGCTGTTCTCGTTTGTGCATCTGTGGCCAGCAGATAGTTCTGTGATTCTGGTGTTCTGCTGTCAGTTGGTGGGTTGGTCGGAGGCTGGCTGGTCTCAGATGGTCTCACTTACATGTCTGGCAGTTGGTTGAACTCCTTGGTTCTCCTCCATGAAGCCAGTTTTTATTTCTTTAGCAAGCCATGCTGAAGAAATATGGTTTTCTCAGTTCTAAGTACAATAAGAGAAAAAGACTTTCAAGCCTGGTCTCCATCATATTTGCTAATGTTCCATTGGCCAAAGCAAGTCAGATGGCCAGCCCAGATTCAAGGAGTGAAATAGAGTTCACTTCTTTATGGAAGGAATTTGAATATCACATTGCAGGGGTGTGAATGCAGAGAAAGGAAAGATTTGTGACTGTGATAGAGCAACCTGCCCCAGAGTTGCTGACCTATGCGGCTACACTAAATGTGGTTCTTCTAACAGTAACTCGAGTAGTTTCCCAGGCTGTCATCTGCCATCAGTGCTTGCCATTACAGAGTTTGGAGTACACTTGGCATCTTTTCATCTTGTTTCAGCTTCTGGTTGTGTGTGTGTGCGTGTGCGTGTGCGTGTGTGTGTGTGTGTGTGTGTGTGTGTGTGTGTGTTGGGACCATGCTTTTCTTCATACTTCCAACTCCACCTGCTTTCTGTCTTTTAGGGCTTCACTGTTATTTCTAATATACTGAGGGTACTTGTTCTTATTCTCTAGACCTCATATGGACTTTTAAAGTTTTTATATTTAATTTATTTTTTAAATTTACATCCAAGTTAATATATAGTGCAACAATGATTTCAGGAGTAGATTCCTTAATGCCCCTTACTCATTTAGCCCATTCCTCCTCCCATAACCCCCAGTGGGCCTTTTAATTTTTTAAAATAAAATATTTAAAAGACCTAGGTGTATTTTAGGCAGGAATAGCACTTGGTCATATTCTTGGTTTGATTTCTTATTTGTATTACTTTTATTAACAGATTAATAAATTCAAAGTATGGAACTGAGTGCTTTTACTGATATATCACCTATTTCTACTGTCTTCTCTGAGATGACCACTTAAAGGGGTTGCCTAAGATGACTGTATTGCACCATGAAAATTTTGTCTTAATTAAAAAATTTTATCTGAATCAGTAGAGTTTTCTTTGGAAGAATAAAAGAGCAAAAATTGGCCACTTTGAAAATTACCATATTGGGGCACCTGGGTGGCTCAGTTGGTTAAGCGTCCGACTTCAGCTTAGGTCATGATCTCATGGTTTGTGAGTTTGAGCCCTGTGTTGGGCTTTATGCTGACAGCTCAGAGCCTGAAGCCTGCTTTGGATTCTGTCTCTCTCTCTCTCTCTCTCTCTCTCTCTCTCTGTCCCTCCCCCACTCATGTTCACTTGCTCTCTCTCTCTCTCAAAAATAAACATTAAAAAAAATTTAAAAATGTCATATTGTGTGGAGTTGAAGAATAATTTGAAAATAATCAGCATTGAAAACCTTTTACATGTAACTGCTTTTACCCTCGCTACCTAAAGTAAGTATTTTATAGAGGAAACATTTATTATTTTTATTTTTTATTCGTCATGTTAGCTATTGTAGTCTCCTCAGTTCTTAGGCTTAATATTAAAAGTCTCTCTCTTGAACATAGAGCCCTTTCAACATAAAATTGCTCTTTGAGAGTCAGCAAGGATTGAATTTGCCTGGAAAACTGCTATCCTATTGAAGGCTAATGACAAAAAGTTCAGCTTGTTTATTCACTTCACTGCATTCAAAAAATGGTGCTGTCACATAAATATGTTGGTTATTGAAACTATTTCCCACAGCGTGCACTTTTCCTGAAGAGTGCATGCTGGTCATTTTATTAGTTTCACTTGGTTTCTTAAACCCAGGAGAATGAGTGAATGAATGGATAAGAACAACAGTAGAGAAGTGTCTGAATCTTGAATTCTTCCCCTTTCATCGATACTTAAATATCCTCATCTGCTCATCTCTAAAGAACCTCTCTATATCCACCTCACCCTTCCAGCAGTTCTCTGTCCACAATTATGCTTCTGAACACAACTACACTCTGTCCATTTTCTCACCTCCCATCCTCTGCAATTAGACTTCTTCATCAGAATTCTGTTAAGATCTTGCTGAGGTCACTCATCACCTCTTTGTGACTAAACTCAGTGGGAAAATTTCCATCTTCATTTATTCACCAAACATTTGTAGAGCTCCTATTGTGTTGTGAGCACTGTTCTAGGTGCTGGGATACAGTGTTGAGCAAGACAGATAAAATTCCTGGTGTCATGGAGCTCATGCATAAGAATATCAAGTACTGGTATGTGTTACAGTGAAAATAAAATGAAAGGAGGTGGGGAGAGACATAGGAGAGAGAGAATGCTTGGATACTTGAATGATGAAAAGAGCCAGCTTAGCTTCATCTAAACCTAGAAGCAGTGAAAGGAGCCATTGTAGCTACTGCTGTGGTATCTCGTATGAAGGCCATATGGAAGCTTGCCTGGAGACAGACTGTAGTGTTAGGAGATGAGGAGACAGGGCTGGTGATGTGGCTAGATTCTCCTTGAACGACATATCCAAGGCCTAGGAGATGGTGAGGCAGAATAAATTTGGAAAGGTACATAAACAGCCCAATTGGGTAGCCATCATAATAGTAACTTATTATGGGTCTAATGCAGCAAAACAACTTGTCTTTTTATTCAATTATACACATTCAATTTTTATTCAATTATAGATATATCATTATAGTGTATTTAATATGTATATATTAGCCTTATCAATAGTGTATGAGCTATATTTGATCTGTGGTTTTCACCATCACACCAATAATGCCCTTTACTGGGGGGTTTGAAAGTCTTTGCCATAAAATTTCTAAGGGATTGTGACTGTTTATCAGACATTTAGTTTGTCATGGTGTTAGATTGACCAGGCAATTGCTCATGTTGGAATTTGTAGGTTATGATTTGATAAATTAGTTGACTGCTGCTACAGAGGGAGCCATTTGTGTTTGCCTTTTCTTTGATAATTCACTGGAAAACTGTGAATAATAATATTGCATATAAAAGAGACAAGGATGGATAAAGGTGTAAGAGAATAAATTTTCTCTGTAAGTAGCAAACAGCCATGAATCTCTTATTAAATTTTCCAGGCAGGGAGCCTGTCACTCTAAGCATGAGTTCTTATTGTAAGGAAAATTTAGACCAGTTATGGACTTATTGTTCTAAAGCACTCAAACAGAGTTGAAATGTTTTATAGCCTAGTCATATTTTTGGGGGGAGGGGATCAAGGGTAAAATAAAAAGCCATTAGTGAAATTTCTAAGCATAATAGTTCTTAGCTATAAGCAAGAAACCGAATTTGGTTGATTTGTGAAGAAAATTATTTATTCAACGGACACTGAGCTAGAGAACCAGCCTTGGGACTATTCAGATAGGAACAACATTCCAAATCATGCCGTGGAACCAGCTCAGTGGAGACATTGCTGTCATTGCTGCTAAGAACTACAGCCTGCACTGTTGACATCCCTAGCAATGGAGTCTGGAAGCTGCCATCAGCTCTGCTATCCCTGCTACCTAAAGAACTTGATTTTTGTGACAGCCACCTCTATTACCATAGATAATTTATTCCTTCTGTGTCTCACCTGACAAAGAGAACGATGCTGCTTTGGTCAGCAAGGGCCTGTTATGGGATTTGGTGGGTTTGGGGTACTTATGACATCCAAATTCATCCATTTTCCTCCATTCCAAATCTCAGTTTTGTTCTATCCTGATCAATGCTTTTACTTACACATAAGTGATCTCAGTGGGCTGACATTATAATTTTAGAAAGCTACAGGATCAAAGTTCGAGTTTGATTTTCAGTTTTCTCAGCCCTGTGGCTGAAAGCGATAAGACATTCTTTTAGCCGTCAGAGAAACTTGGGATTTCACTTCATGCCTCTAGCCATGAATTTGCGATTTCAGCTTGTCATTCTTCCCCTTTAAGCACTGTAGCACTGTTAGAAACAATGTCCACGCCCCACAGTTCTTGAATGCCTCATGCCTGTCATATACTCCTGTGGCTGGGCTATATGGTCCTCATTAACCCTGTCTTCAATGAAGACTTCTTTGAGGTGATGATTTGATAATTTGTGCCATGGGCTTCCATTCACATCTCTTCATACTGACTGGATTTTCATTGTTATTATTTCCTTTTTAAAAATGCTTATTTATTTTGAAGGAGCAAGAGAGAACATATGTGTGACTGGAGGAGGGACAGAGAGGGAGACAGAGAATTCCCAAGCAGTCTCCATGCTGTCAGTGCAGAGCCCAACATGGGGCGTGATCTAAGGAACCGTGAGATCATGACCTGAGCCAATATAAAAAGTTGGATGCTTAAGTGACTGAGCCATCCAGGCACCCCCATTTTTTACTAACTAGGCCAGATATTCCATTCCCATTTTTTTCTGAGGGACCATTGCCTACAACTGCAACTGGAAGCAATTTATGTCACTTAGTGTTCCCTTAAATCAACTCTATACATTGTAAGCATAAAACAAATTAATTATTAGGACATTCAGCTGTACAGAATCTTCAGGGCTGTGGAGCTAGGAACAATACTCCAGATCATGCCCCATAAGGACACCATTATTACTGCTGCTGAGACTGGGTACTGTAGTGTGCAAAGCTGATAGCAATAATAATGGACCTAGAATTAGGGTCACTAGAACTGCTGCCATTGCTACCCTAGGGATATTATCATGCTCCATCTCTTGTCATTGCCAGACTGAATTGCTCACATTCTCCTCGTCTTTGCATTGCTGGTTCACAATTCAGAATTTACAGTGGATGCATCTGACTGGTAGAACTTAGGTCATGGGCTCATGTTTCAATTGTGAAGGCCACTAAGAAGGTGACTATCTGGCATTTTTTCCCCCCTATAGTTTGTGGCAGGCTCTACCACCTACCAGTACTCATAAGTTGCAAGACCTCTAAAATATAGGGAGTAATTTTGCTAAATACTATAATAAATTGGCTCTTTCAACACCCATCTAATCCTCTTCTAGATAGTCTTTCTAGAAAGTGATGGGTTCCTAGTCTCTGTTGCCATTGTAGAGTACATATACAAGACTTGGATATAAATCCAACTCATATGGCTGTGTGAGTGGAAATTGGACCTTCTGCAAGCATGGTTGTGAAGGTGTTTTGTTTTAGAATGGCTCTGGGGGACTTCTGGCATTCAGAACCAAGGGTGCTAACTTGTGATTGGGGTTGTTAATGAAATTTCTTAGAACAGACCCACAGTGGAGCTATGCCTTTTCTCTCACTGTGTTGTCCTTGGCTCACTAACTCTGCCTGTGAGCCCCCAGGTCTTATTCTTTGTCTGTCTCAGGGATTCTATGAGCTGGCTAATAATTCTTCTTACATCCTTTTCTGCTAAAACTAGCTTGATTCAGTGCTATGATTTGCAAGTTAAAACCCTGAGTAGTAGAAAGTTTAAGGTGACAGGTGGCCCTAAAGAATGATAAATAACCCCTATGTTAAAATATACATGTAGAGATTGGAGGTGTTGATCTTCACTCACTTTTTTTAAGTTATTATTATAATTTTTTTTTTTTTTTTTTTGTAAAATATTTTTCTTTTTTTTTTTAAATTTTTTTTTTTTCAACGTTTTTTTTTTTTTTTTTTTATTTTTATTTTTGGGACAGAGAGAGACAGAGCATGAACGGGGGAGGGGCAGAGAGAGAGGGAGACACAGAATCGGAAACAGGCTCCAGGCTCCGAGCCATCAGCCCAGAGCCCGACGCGGGGCTCGAACTCACAGACCGCGAGATCGTGACCTGGCTGAAGTCGGACGCTTAACCGACTGCGCCACCCAGGCGCCCCTATTATTATAATTTTTAAAAAATGTTTATTCACTATTTATAGGAAAACTGACTAGGGTACCTGGATGGCTCAGTCAGTTGAGCATCTGACTTTCGCTTAGTCATGGTCTCACAGTTCATGGGTTCAAGCCCCATGTTAAGTTCTGTACCAACAGCTTGGAGTCTGGAGCTTACTTCGGACTCTGTGTCTCCCTCTCTTTCTGCCCCTCCCTACTCATGTTCTGTCTCTCAAAAATAAATAATCATTAAAATTTTTTTAAAAAGTTATTAGTATACTTGGATGTGTATGGTTGGTGATTTTGAAAGCAATGTGTTCTATTAGATTAAATCCATTTGTGAATTTCATGTCTCAATCCATAGAGATTGGAGTATATATCAGAAGCACTGTAGATGCTGTGTCATTGTGATAATACTAATACATAACATTTGTTGAGTGCTCACCAGGTAATGCTACATGGATTATTTTTGTAGTCTATAGAATAAACTTTTGAAATATTTGCTCTTGCCATCCATATTCTACAGATGAGGAAATTGAAGTTAGAATAGTTAAAATACTTTCCTAAGGTCACTCAGCTAGGTAGGCAGGAGTGGGATTTGGACCTATAGCTGTCTGATGTGGATTCCTCATTTATTCCATTAAGTAAACACTGCCTCTTATTATGAATTTAGATTTACCTGCTCTGCTCAGAATTGCATAGAATTTGATGAGGAAGTTAAGATGGAAGATGCATATTTAACAAAGAATGCCAGAGAAACAACATGAGTGCTCCATAGGGGAGTTATGGGCTCGAAGCTAATGAGTCTCCTGGATGGATCTCTTCTGTATAGGAATTAGGAAAATTTTCCTTAGGCAGGTGAATTATGCTCATTATGCTTGAAAGCCTTGATACCCCAAGTATGGTCCATGGACCAGCCGCATTGGCATCACTTGGGAGCTTGTTAGAAATGACTTTGTTTATGGAAGAATGAAATAGGAATAGCAAATGAAGGAAGTTGAGAGGCTTCCTGGATGAAGTCTTGTGTGTTATTGTATAGGAGAAGTTTTTATGTCCTAATGGAGATATTTGTATGTCTAGGAAAGAGTGCAATATAGACTTGATGTACAGTTAAGGTTTTTTGTTTTTTTGTTTTTTTGTGTTTTTTTTAGTTTATTTACTTATTTTGAGAGAGACAGACACAGTGTGAGCAGGGGAGAGGCAGAGAGAGAGGGGGAGAGAGAATCCCAGGCAGGCTCCATGCTGCCAGCGCAGAGCCTGATGCGGTGCTCAAACTCATGAACCATGAGATCATGTCCTGAGCTGAAATCAAGAGTCAGACACTTAACTGACTGAGCCATCCAGGCACCCCAAGTTTTTTCCTAATATATTTTCCTTTTGTTCTCTCTTTTTAATTATTTTATGTATAATATATGTATACCTATTTACTTAAGTGAAAAGTGGAAGATACTAACAGTTACCAAAAGACCTACTAGGTATGGGCCCAGGTTTCCTCACTGCTATCTTTTTAGCATTTACCATGCTCTTCCTTTATTCTTCCAAGCTTTGATAGTCCACATGGTATTATACAGCTTGCAAGGCACATGGTGCCTAAGAGATCGTTCAATCATAGGCATCACTGACTTGGAACAATATCTTACCTTCTTTGTTCCTCTTTGTCAAGACTCCAGGCATGGACTTTCCTCTCAAAGATCCCCCAGATCCCTTAAATTTAGGAGGCACTTGCCTGTCACAGATGCGGTTGTGAGAAAAAACCCAGTAAGATTTCCTCCTGGAACCAGGGTTTTTATAGCCCTAACCAGATGTTTGTCCAGACCCATCAAGTCTTGGCACCCCTGTTCTTGGGAAAGGACTAAGGCTCTTTCACCAATGAATAAGTTCTGAATGAGGGAAGTTTCCAGCTGTATTTCCAGAAAGAATGTTTAATGAAGACAACTGCTGTTTCTGAATGGCCTATTCTACTAATTGTTCTTAAGGCTATAGCTTCCTGATGTACACTTCTGAGGCACTAAGTATGCAAATAAAGCATTTAAAATGGTAAAACCCTTATCATTTATGAGGATATATCCTGATTTTCATGTTTTAATTTATTAAATTTTTTTGGAATGATTCATCAAGATTCATTATTTTAATTACTTTTATTTTCCTCTTTTTCCCAAATCCGTGGGGAAATCTACAGCCCTTTACTTGAGTAGACATGGTTGAGAAGGTTTCTCCAGTCTCATATCTGAAAAGCAAAACAAAATAAAATAAGTATAAAGTTTGATGTTGAGCTTAATTGAACCATGTCGTATTGACCATTCCAGGATCTTGCTCCTGCCTCTCCCTCAGCCCCACCTCTCGTCCCTTTCTTCCTCATGTCCCATTCTCAGCCCTACTGAAATAGATACCCCTAACATGCCAAATTGTTGTATAGCTCTTCCTCTCACCTCTTTTTCTTCATAAAATGCCAGTCTTCCTATTGTCCCCATTTTGAATGCCTTCTCATTTTCAAAGATGCATCCCATTTTATTACTGAATATAGCCTTCCTAATTTCCCTATAGAAAACTGACTTTGGTGCCTACCCTGTACCCAAATGGCCCAGAAAACAATTTTTATGTGGATAATGAGTAAATAGTGTCAAAAAATGAAACAATGAAAAGCAAAGAACCAAGAAGATTTCTTAACTCTTAAACCAGTGAGTCAGGACTAGAAAATCTGAGGCAAGGATTTTTTTTTCTCGCACATATTTATGTCCTATTTGTGTATTGAAGACTCTTTGGTATGGAATCCATGACTTACTCATGTTTGTATATCCGTTGTACTCTCCAGTGACAATTTTGATCATCTGTTTGATGATGCTATTTTTAGATCAAATAATGATTTCATTGAAAAAAATTTACTTCATTGGCTTAGGACATTCATCATGACCTTAGATTCCTGAACTGTACTGCTTTTATTGAGTGTCTGAGAAGATTTATTTTATATAAACTTTCTTTATAAATTTTCTTCAAATGTCAGATTAAAAGTGCACATTTGCTCCTGAATGTTTATCTTGTTCTTCACTGATGATCAATTTAGAATGTGTCTGTTCAGGCAAGAATAAACAGAGCAAACGATCTCTTTTTCCCATATGAGCTCTTGAATTTCACTTTTCCCTAGAATGAAAATTGCTTCTTGCCATTAGAGAATTTTTTATACTGTCATCTTAAAAATGGATTTTCTTTTATCAAACCAATAACCTTTGTTTTCACTTATGCGAAACTTTGAGATCAGCTTCCACAGATTCTGTTTTGTGGTGAGTGCTATCAGTGGAAGGATGTAATTTGTCATGTCTTAGACTGAGGAGTACCTTTTCCTTCTTATAGCAAGTAAGAAAAATAAGCTCTTCTCTATCCAAATAAGACAGATATACTTGGGACACTTATTTTTGCCTGTGATTTTCTGATCTTGAATCACTGGTTTAAGAATTTAAGAATCTTCTTGGTTCTTTCCTTCTTATTATTTTACAGCTCTGTCACTGCTTACTCAATACCCATGTAAAGATTGTTTTATGGGCACTGTGAGAACTGAGTAAAATTGGAAAAGTCTGTCTGTAATGTTATCTTTTGTGTTTTCCTTCCTTCTGAGCTTGACCAAATATTTAAACTCCTTATACCCTGATAACTCAGTTTTCTCCACATCCTGCCTGCCTTCTTGGGCCAGCATCCCAAAGACAAAACCATTCTTCTTTCTTCTGCAACTAAAATGCTCACAAGTTGGCTGTCAAACAAAATCTCTCTGATTAACTCCCTCTCTCCAGGGAGCTACTGGTCATTAATGGCCCAATGTCTTAATCTTCTAGAGTGAAAATGAATATGGTAGAACAGGTAAGAACTTCATGACAAATTCATTAATCAAGCAAGTGGCTCTGTAATTGTGGTATTTCAGCAGTCATGAGGTGGGACCCTGGGAAGTTGCATATCCAGGAGGGAAGTTGCATATCCCGGAAGGGTGTGTGCACTGCTACCTACCCATCCTGTCCGTAAGACTGCCACTGGTAGTGGTGGAAGCAACCTAAGGATTTCCAGGTCTAAATTGTGCATTTCTGTTCTTCTCCCATGAAGGAATCTAAATGCCATTATGTCATGGTAACTGCATTGTGCTTCATATAATATCATAGAAATTAAAGGTAAAACCGTTTTATTTTTCTTTTTTTTACAATATTACTGGTGGAACATAAGAGACAGCAGCAATATGACTATTAACCTGTCAATAGTTAGTGGATACCATTATTATACATTCTAAATTTGGGTGAAATCTCTGATCAGATTATTTAAACGTATGTGTATTAAAAGGTCTGTGACACAGATCATGTATTCAAAATAGTTTGCTTCAGATTCCCTGGAAACAAATCACTGGAGTAGACAGAATGTGCTTAGTCATCAAAGCATTTCTTATGTTGTAGATATGACTGGTAAATATAGAAGAAAATTGAAGATTTGAAGTGTAAAGGAAACTATAAAAACAGACAGCAGATGTCACTGTTGTTTTTCCATTACTTTACCTTAGCCTCATTTTTTTTTTTTTTGGTTTTGTTCCTAGTTAATGACATTTTTCATTTTATTCGAGAGCTCTAATAGGTAAAACAAGTTCACATATGCTAAACTTCTGTTTTGAATTTTATATTTGTTAAGGTTATGACTGTAAATCTTGCATGTATAGCTTATAAAGAAAATACTTACATTTTATATGCCTAGATTCATTAATTCAATATTATAAGTTGATAGAATAATAACTTCTATAATTATCTCTGGTTAAAAATGAGGTATTATCCATCTTGAATATAAACCTGTCCTGGTTTTATTTCAAATGACCATTCATATCATTTGTTGTCTTCATGTACACAAGCAGAAATGCAGCAAGAAGTAGTGACAGTACAATTAAAATCTCTGAAAGTGTTTTTTTTTCTCGCAAAATCTAATCTTATTGTCATCTGTTATTCAGAAAGCTGAAGCTTTACCATCATATTCTTAGGCATGTTGTGCATTATTTTAAATTTATAAAATAAGGAACTTGGATAAACTATTCCTAATATGCTTTCCGTTGATAAAATTTCATGATTCAATAGGAAGCACTGAAGAAAAATACTTAGAGAATAGTGCTTTTTATTTCAAAAATCTTATTAGGAGGTAATTTTGGTAGCATTTATAGTTTGTATATATGTTCCATGTTTTCATTAAAATGCATCACATTACTATTTTCTGGAACTAAAATGAAAGTATATATTGAGCATGTATTGGGAAATTAAGACTTATAATCCTAGAACAGTAATGAAACTGCGATTCACATATAGAATCTGCTATAACTGATCAACAATTCAGGAATTTAATGACAATCTAAAAATTTCAGAAGCCTGTGAATGTGTATATGATTAGATAAGGACTGTTAGAATAAATGATAAAGAACAGTTTATATTTTGGAATTTATCTTGATTATTTATTGAAGATATGATTAAAGATAGTGTTAACACAAAAGCCTGGAAGAGTAGGAACACTGTTCTTAGTCATAATGTGTCAGCACTTCATACTGGTGCCGTGGTCAGGTTAATTATAAGGCCTATATTCAGAACTTCTGAAATAAATAATTTTCATCACGGATAAAGTAGAATATGGTTTTTGGTGCCTGGTTCATGTATTATTTAGCTCAGAAAGCATTCTGAAGAAGAATTTAGAAATAGGGCACTTTATTCACTGGTAGGAACTTAGGTGATTAGAGATACATTATTTCTGTGGCCTGTTCCAGGATAGTATGTTTTGAACACATTGCATTTTCAGATTGGTTTGAAACTTGGCCTTGCTATTTTTAATCTGTGTCACTTTGGTCAAGAAATTTAGCGTGTCATAAATATAGTTTCCTTATAAAGAGAGAATAATGGGGCTTACATTTCTCAAGGTTGTTGTGAAGATTAGAGTGGATGCATTTTAAATACTCAGCACCAATATACGTGTAAGGTGTACATATATTATTCATACATATATATCATCAGAATCACTAATAGCAAATATTTCTCAATGGCCTGTTGAGTACAGGCTTTATATTGGTTCTCTAAATATAAAAGGGTAGGATTTGTGGTCTCCACACTCAGAAGCAATGCTGAAATAATGTATTTACTAATTGGCACAGTAATTCTTTACCCGACATCTTTAACAGTTGTTTTAAAAAATTGTATTAGACAACGTGGATGGAACTGGAGGGTATTATGCTACATGAAATAAGTCAGGCAGAGAAAGACGGATACCATATGTTTTCACTCATGTGGATCCTGAGAAACTTAACAGAAGACCATGGGGGAGGGGAAGGGGAAAAAAAAGTCACAGAGAGGGAGGGAGGCAAACCATAAGAGACTCTTAAATACTGAGAACAAACTGAGAGTTGATGGGGGGTGGGGGAGAGGGGAAAGTGGGTGATGGGCATTGAGGAGCGCACCTGTTGGGATGAGCACTGGGTGTTGTATGGAAACCAATTTGACAATAAATTATATTTAACATAAAAAGTAAAAAATAAAAAAATAAAAAATTTTATTAGATTTGAATTTCAAAGCCTTATTAGCTCTCCCTTAGTGGTAACTCCCTGGCTGTCCCTCCTCTTTTGCCAACAGGCTAGTGGAGTTGAACTACCAGTTTTACTGTTATATTCACTTTTCATCTTTAGACCTAGATATTCAAATAATGGAAGATATGATGGGATTTTAGAGTCAACCTGATTGGGGCATGACGTGAGTGGATTATGGGGGTTCCCCTCATGAAAACCAAGGTCGAAGGAGGACTGTATACTTGGTACCTCTTGGTGTGACTTGCTTACAGTTTTTATTTGTTTAAAAAGGTGGATTGATGGCGTGGAAATCAGTAATCATAAGTTGGGAATATGGATCTTGGCTGTCAGACCTTACAATGAGAGTGGGTAGGTTCCTCATAAGTCCTGTGGCATCCCACCTTCTCTGTTCTCAGGCCCCAGTACTTCATAGAATTATAGATGATTTGTTTTTGGTTGCTTTCTCTGCCTCCCAACTGCTTCATAGTTTTAACTAATATTCTCTGTTATCCTCATAGATAGAATTCAGAAATGGAGTTATCATGTATCCATATATGTGTACTTTGTTGTCTATAATACATTTTTACAAGTATGAATAACTTCTTGAACGAGAATCCATACTCAATATTTTTGTAGCAGTCTTGAACTGGAGTAATTATCAAGTAATATGTGTCTGTGAGACAGGGGACCACTGATGTATGTTAATATTCCCCCAAATCGCTCTCTACTCCCACAATATTCATATCTCCAGCACATTTATTGAGCAGTTACAATGTCCTAAACACTGACGTAAGTGATTTACATATAACAATGTATATGTGTATGACAATCTAGGTGTGTTCTATCATTATTCCTAATATTGAGGATAACACTAAAGTACAGAGAGTCCCTTAGCTAGTCCCACTTGTCCCAGGCCTCACAGCTAGGAAGTGGCAGAGTTGGGGCCACCCCCCAAGTCTTCTGAGTGCAGAGTCTATACTCTTAGCACTTACACTGCCAATCTTCTAGGTTTGACTTTGTTATTTAAAATTGCTGGAAGAGGGGCACCTGGGTGGCTCATTCAATTGACTGACCGACTTGGGCTCAGGTCATGACCTCACGGTTCATGAGTTTAAGCCTGCATTGGGCTCTGTGCTGACAGCTCAGAGCCTGGAGCTTTCTTCAGCTTCTGTATCTCCCTCTCTCTCTCTGCCCCTCCCCTGCTTGCATTTTTTTTTCCTCTCTCTCTCCCCAAAATAAATGAAAACATTAAAAATAATTTAAAACTGCTGGAAGAGAGTGGGATGGTAAAGATGATGTCTATGGGAGGCTTTCAGAGCCAGTGGATTCCGTCCCCCACCCCGTGCATAATTGTGAATGGGGCTTGTGGACCAGGAAGCACCTTTGGGCAACTTGTAGTGATACAGTAATCCCAGTATGATTCCATATTTTGGATTCATGCTTTTCTTACAATCTAGCTTCAGGTTGGAAAATGAATTGACACTGTCAAACAGTATAAAGTTCTACACTGAAGACAAGGAAACTAGAAGTCAGACCTAGAATTCTCTCTCTGGTTCAAATTTCTTACGTAATTCAATTTACATACGTGGTAAGTCCTGAGTGTAATCTCTACTATTATCTGCCTTTAAGTAAAGTCCTTAAGATATGGCCGTCTCCTGTCTTTCTGCAACACTTTGGGGTAATTCCGATCACCTCATTGAGTATTGTGAAATTATAAAATTAAAAAGTTCCCACTATAGTATGAAAGCATTTTTAAGATGATGTTGCAGGTCTCATATAAAAATATGTAAATTCTCTAAGGACTAGAAATGTTTTTCATTAATTTAAAATAATATTTGGATCATATGTCAGTTTGGAATAAATTGATTTATCAAGCATCTTGTTTTGGCACAGTGGTGGCTACAATTACATCAGTTATCTTTGGAAGAAAAATGGTTTCTATAGGTCATAAGTTAGGTCAGTTAGTCATCCTGGATATATTGTGTCTCTGACACTGTTTCCTTAGATTTGATCTTGCTTCTCTCTTATACATTTGAAGCTTATTTAGGAATGTGTCAGAACAAGCTGTCTCTCAAGACTAAATTGTTAGCCTTGAGGGCAGGGACCACGTTGTTATATTATGTTCGGAGCAGGGCACAAGAGAGCACTGCCCAGATAATAAAGGATGGTGATGAGCTCAAGTGGGTGACCTAGCTCATCAGTCTGGACACCATGGGCAGAGAGCACATGCCATTGTTCTCAGAGTTTTTTCCTTGATGACCTCTCAAGCTACTCTTCACCTTGCTATGAATTCTTATTTAATTTCTTTTTACTTTAAAAAGAAAGGTCTGTAACATAACTTGTCTACTTTTGTTTTGCAAGCATTCAGTTTTAAAACAATTGAAAGTCATACCTGATCTTGTTTTTTTTATACTTAATATTTAACAGTCTTGGCATATACAAGAGTTTGATAAATGAATGTTAAATCAAATTGAATTGGTACCTTTGACAGTGGGTTATCAGGCAGTTGAGAGCAAATTAAGATCTAGAATCCAGGTTTCCTGTCTACTCCCTCCCCGCCAAGAGGAACAGTGGATTCCCAATGGCTCTCTGACCCTCACTCAGAATCCAGCCTGGTTTAGGGCTGCTGTAGATCTTAAGGCCAGGGGATTGATAAAAAAAAAAAAAAAACAGACTTGAAAATGTAGTTAAGTTTGTAATTGAGTTTGATTTCAACTTGGGTTTGTAATATTAACACTCTGGGGAATTCTTGGTTTTCCTCCACTTGGAGAACTTTGTATCACTTCCCAGAGGAGCTGGGAACTGGAAACAGGATGACTTAAACTTCTTATTAAAAATGGACTTTCCTCTTGATGGTATGCTTAAGCCTTATAAAACGCTATTTTGGTGCTTTTACTGGACGTGTTTAAGCCTGTATTGCTCAATGCCAATATTACAGGAATAAGAAACTATGTTCTGACAGTAAAACATCCATTTGAGAAAGATGGTAAATTTATTGGGAACATTTCAGGGTTGAAGCATATTTGTAACTGTGAGATATGGCCTCAATTATTAATCATCATGAGAAACTGAATAGAACTCACTCTGATATGCTAGATTAATGGCATTTGATTTTAGTACCCCAAACTGAAATCATCATCTGTGAAAAGAGATTTGCAATCTTTTCAGTAATTCAGCCCTGGCTATGTTATAGCCCCAGAACTCTGGCTTTAATTACTACTGATTTCATTTTACCTTCTCCTAGAGATGCCACTTTGAAATGTGGTGAGAGGATTCATATCATTTCAAATTTGATACTTTGAACTAAAGTAAATCCAGAACTGTGGGGTTAAGAAGATTGTGAGCTTTTTAGTCCAGTAAGTAGGAAATGGAGGAGGGAAGATGTCATTTTTGAGCACTTACTCTGTTTTAGGAATGTTAGCCAAATGTAGGTATTATTCCCATTTTACAGATGAGAAATCTGAGACTTAGAGCAGTTTGATGTTTTGCCCACAGCTGCCCCACTTACAAGAAATCAGCCAGGATCCAAACCAGCCTGAATGACTTCCAAGTCTGTATGCTTCTGACTCTGCTGTAGAGATTCCCTCCTGAGTTTTGTACATATTTAAGTCTCCATAGCAGTGCTTTCCTCATATTGCACTTACACTGGTATTATAGTTATGTCAAGTTTTGTTTTATCTCATTAGTCTATATTCTTATTAATGAATAAGGCTGTGTTTTCTATGCAACTGACATAATGCCTCTTCCACATAGTAGATGTTTTAAAAAACTTACTGAATAAAATTGTTTAACAATCTGACATTGTTTCCTACTTGATGTAGATCTAGGGTTCAAAACTATTCTTTCCCAAAATAATGCTAGTGGTTGGTAGTTAAAATGTTAAATCTCATATACAATATTATAATTTTCTCTTCAATCAACACTTTCTTCTTTTCAAACAGGGAAAACAACAGTATATAAATAGTGATTTCTTCTTATTAAAGAGTAGGAAAAAATATTCAGAGGGGATACAAATAAATAAACCAAAGTCCCACCCTTTGGGAGTTCATAGCCAAGTGACAGTGATGAGAGATGGTCATGATATTTATAATATAGGGTAGAATGTTCTAATGCCTGAAGAAAATATTCAAGTAGAGTTGTAAAAGTTTAGAAGAGAGGTGATTTTTTAAAATCCCAGTTTAGTTAACATACAGTGTTATATTAATTTCAGGTATACAATATAGTGATTTAGCAATTCTATACATTATTCAGTGCTCATTATGATGAGTATACTCCTAATCCCCTTCACCTATTTGACCCATTCCCCCCAACCTCCCCACTGATAACCCATCTGTTTGTTCTCTATAGTTAAGAGTCTGTTTTTTGTTTTTTTCTCTTTGTTCATTTATTTTGTTTCTTAAATTCCACATATGAGTGAAATCATACGGTATTTGTCTTTCTCTGACTGACTTATTTCACTTAGCATTATACCCTCTAGATCCATCATGGTGTTGCAAATGACAAGATTTCATTCTTTTTTATGGTTGGGTAATATTCCATTGTGTATGTGTTTTTGTGTGTGTATTTTGCTATTTATGTGCCACATCTTTTTAAAAAAATTTATTTTTTGAGAGAGAGAATGCAAGTGGGAGAGGGGCAGAGAAAGAGGGTGACAGAGGATCCAAAGAGGGCTCTGCACTGAAAGTAGAGAGCCCAGTGAGGGGCTCAAACTCGTGAACTCGAGCCAAAATCAAGAGTCAAAAGCCTAACTGACTGAGCCACCCAGGTGCCCCAACCACCAGTTTATCCAGTCATATATCAATGGACACTGGGGCTGATTCCATAATTTGTAAATAATGCTGCAGTAAACATAGGGGTGCATATATCTTTTTGAATTAGTGTTTTGTTTTCTTTGGGAAAATACCCAGTGGTGAAATTACTGGATCATAAGGTAATTCTGTGTTAATCACAGTTTTCCTCAGTGGCTGCACAGTTTGCATTGTAGCCAGTGGTGTATGAGGGTTCCTTTTTCTCCACATTCTTGGGAACATTTATTGCTTCTTGTGGTTTTGATATCAATCATTCTGACAGGTGTGAGGTGATACGTCATTGTATTTTTTAAAAAAAATTTTAACGTTTATTTTTCAGAGAGAGAGACAGAGTGTGAGTGAGGGAGGGGCAGAGAGAGAGGGAGACACAGAATCCAGGGGGGAGAGAGAGAGGAAGACTCAGGTTCCATTCAGCCTCTGAGCTGTCAACACAGAGAACTGTCAGAGCGAGAGCAGAGGGAAGGCAGAGAGAGAGGGAGGGAGAGAGAATCCCAAGTAGGTTCTGCATTGTCAATGCAGAGCCCTGTGCAGGGCTCGAACTGACCAACTGTGAGATCATGACCTGAGCCAAAATCAAGAGTCAGATGCTTAAATGACTGAGTCGCCCAGTCACCCCCTCACTGTAGTTTTGATTTGCATTTTCCTGATGATGAGTGATGTTGAGCATCTTTTCATGTGTCTGTTGGCCATATGTAAAGGAGAGATGATTTTTAATTTGCAAGGATCAGGGAAATGTTCATGAAAGAGGGGAAATTTGACCTGGAACTTAGAAAGATGAGAATATCTTGACACGTTTCAAGGGAAGGGACTCCAGGCAGAGGAAATAATTTGAGAATAGTTATGGAGACATAAATGTCAAATGAACAATACTCAGTTTAATCTGACTGGAGTATAAGTCATGTTAAACATATTGAAAAAGTGAGATAGGAGAGGGTACTGGGGAGAGGGCTTGGGGAGCTTTCTGTTATATGTTATTTAAATTCCTTTTTAATAGTTTTATGAGATCATGACCTGAGCCGAAATCGGATGCTTAACCAACTGAGCCACCTGCGTGCCCTAGAACTGCACTTTGTAAGCACAAATTTGAGAAGATTATTTTAACAGTAATATGTAGCTTTGAAGGAAAGTGGAAAAGTTAGTATACTACCACTGCAGTAGTATAGATTAGAAACTGGCATAGAATATACTATTAGTGAATAGTACAGATAAGAATAGTATGGATGAGAAAAAATTGCATATATTAGAAAAAAAGATTTGAATGATGATGACATCAATGGAAATAAGAATGAGACAAATTTAAGATGAATTTTAGAATTACATATGATAGAACTGGGCAATTGGTTGAATGTACGTGCTGCAAAGGGAGACTTTAAAGATAATTTTAGAATTAGGAGGCTGGGGGAATTATAAGAAGGTTAAGAACATAATAGAACCAGAGGAATCAGTTGGCGAAGTCTACAAGAGGAGAAAGACAAGTGCTTTTTTTGTTGTGTTGAGTTACTGGCAAAGAATTCAGGGCAATTGAAAAGTCTGGTATTATTTCTATATGTGCAAAGCCTTGGTGAGGAAGGCATAGGACAAACTACAAAAGGGAACGTTATTTAATTTTCAATATCTATGAATCATAGATCCTCAGTGACTCTATAATTAATAGACATTCTATAGTAATAAACAGACATGCAGAAACAGAAACATATATATTCATACAAATATTCCTGCAAAGATACCTGATAATAGTTACCCCGATAAATTTAGAGTGTCCATCTGTGGTATTAGTACAGAATGAGAAAGGTTAAACTTTAGAATTAATTTGGATAAAATACCCCTGGAAGTTCCAATATAGTGCTTCTATGAAGTCCAAGACTCCTCCTTAGACCCCTTTGGTTGCTTATTTTCTTATCATTAACAAATCTTTTATAAGGTGATGTGACTAGAACAGGATTTGTGCTATCCTGAGGCCATTTTTATCAAATAGTGCTTGAAGGGAGCAGATTGGTCTTATAGAGGTTAGATTTCATTTTATGAATTGATGTCTAGCAGCTCCAGAATTTTCTTAAGTCAGATGGGGCACAGTTGTTTGGCCATTAACTCTCTAGCTATATTAGTCTTCCATTAATCAAACTGAAATTCAGTTTCTAAGATAGGTTTTCAAACTTACTTATCCCCTCCATCAACCCTTTCTCCCCTTTTATCCCCCTTTCTTTTTGAAAATATATTTATTAAATGCCTGTTCCATTCCAGACGTTATGTTGAATGCTAGGAGTGGATTGATGAATACGTTCCTGTTTTTAGGGACCTCATAGTCTAGTAGGGTAGAATCTTAAGTGCTCTGATACAGGAGCACAGAAAAGGGAACTAAATCAGATCTGGAAGTGGAAGGGTAAATTAGAAATGATTTTCCAGAAATGGTGACATTCGAGCAGTGTTTTGAAGATAAGTAGGAAATAGCTGGAAAAAAAGTGCTGTGGGATGGGAGAGCCCATTCTTGGTAGAGGCTTAAAGACACATTCAAAGATTTACAAATAGTCTGTACAGCTTGAAAGAGGAGGGTGTTTGGGGAATTATAGGAGATGGAGTGAGAAAAATAGGCAGAAGTAAATAGTTATGAGTCTTGGGTTCAAAGGAATTTCAACCACCTCCTGAAAGCTTGGATTTCATTCAAGGGATTAACTTGTTAAAATTTGTACTTTAGGAAGATTATTTTGGTACAGGAATGGAAAATGGATTTGAAGAAGGTAAGATTGGAGGCAAGGATGTCTACGAGAGGCCACTGCTAAAATCTGGGGAAGAAGATGAAAGCTTAAATTAAGGTAGCTGAGAAATTAAGGGAAAGGATAGATTTAGGAATAATTAAGAAGATAGACCACTTGGGTCTTAGAGCCTGATTGATGAAGTAAGTGAAAGAAAGGGATAAACTCTCAAGTATTTGGTTTGGATATTTGAGTCCTTCATGGGATCATTCAGTGAAGATATAGAAGTGAGATCTGATTTTTGGAAAGAGTTAGATATTTCAGACTTTGGCATATGGAAGTTGAGATTCTCTTTGGTTATCCAGGAAGAAATGTCTATTAGGCAACTCAGCTGAATGTTTTGAAGTAAGAGATATGGACTAGAGTTATCCTGTAAGCCGATGTCATAGATATGGGTGCCAAACCCCAAGGGTCATGGGGTGAGAACTGAGGTTGGAGCTCTTGGGAAGACATTTAATTGATAATCAGAGGAATACATAGACGAGAAAGATAAGCAGAAGAAGTAAAAGGGGAAAAAAGAGAGGAACAATGTAATGGAAATAGAGTTTAAAGAAGGAGGAAGTGTCATTAGTGTCAGTCTGCAAACAAGTAAACTAAGAACTACAGAAAAATTTTTATTATATTTGGCATAAAGGTGTAATCAGTGACCTTTGACCTGAGCAGTTTTAGTAAAGCAGTATGGGCAGGGCAGGAATTGAATCATGCACAATTATAAGGGGAACAGCTGAGTTAGGAATGAAAAATGAAATAGTAGGATGAGAACAGATCAAGTCCTGGGAGCAAAACCAAATTGGGGGCCAAAATGAGCAGGAATTGATGCTGGACAGTAGTAGGGAGAGGACAAACATGAGGCTCATATAGATTCTGTTGGAATATGATATAGTTTAGCTGGCATGATTGTAGTTAGGATACCCTAGAGGCATTATACAACTTATGAACCACATTTCTGAGATGTATTTTCTCCTGACCAAACATTTCACATCCAGAGGGCAAATCAGAAATCCTGACCAGTTACATGCAACTACTCATCTAGCATTAAACAGCTGAGAACTGTTCCAACACAATGAGGCAAACTGTCTGTGGAAAGAGGAGTCTTTTATCATATACTGCATAGGCCCTGAAATCAATAAGTGCTTGACAGTCTGGAAAGCATCCTTTTGATGATGGATCCAATGTCATTGAAAGTACTTAAATGCCTCAGCAATGTTTGTCTTTTGTCAAAGAAAAATGTGGTTGTAAACTGGATGCACTGAGAAGGCTTGAAGCTCTTACTTTGTTTTCGGGGTAGGCATGCCAAGGATATCATGTACTACATTTTTAGGGACAAATATGCAGCAGCATTGGTGAGGTAGCTAAGGAAGGTATCCCTGGAAATTCTGATTTGTTGAGGGAAGGACAGGAGACAAGGGTGCTGTGTGTGGATGTCTAACTTGGCTGGATGTTCTCTGATCAGGTAGCTCTGGGGCAAAGGCAAGCAGGTTGACTCCATTCCTAGTTCATAGTTGAGTCTGCTTCTCACCTACTTACTCCCCATAGTCACCCATTTTCTCTGGTTATTGATCTTCAGTTTTGCTCTAGGCTAGAACCTTGGATCCTCTGATACCAGACTTACTATGTTTACCAGTGAATTACTAATAGCTGACTCTGGCTCACCTTCTTGGATCATATAATGTCTTATAAAGTGTACCCACTTGAGCAGAAATACACCTTGTTAAAATAGACTTGAGTAAAAGGTTTCACCCACTCTCATCACCAGAATGTTGACTGAAAAGATCTTGAAGCTTTTATCAATCCAATTGCCTATCTATAACAATATGATGAGATCTCTAATTCAGAACTTTCATAAGCAACAAAAGAATTTGTGGACAATGCCTGATTCCCCAGTCTGTAAGGATAACAGTTCATGTAGTTCAATGCCACAAAGTACAAAGTGGGACAATGGCTTTTGATAGAAATTTCCAGTTTTTCGGTGAAAACTCTTTGTAAAAGAAACAGTTTTTATTCTGGTCTGGTTTGAATTTTCTTCTGTTGGCCAAGTTTAGCTGACCCTACTCTGATCCTCTTCTGTGTGTTACATGGTATTTTTGCCTACTCTCTTCTGCCTGATGATATAACTTTTTTGCTTAGAGATATTTTTTAGAATGAATTTTTTCCCATTGAAACTGTGCAAAATGTTTAATTCATTTTGTTCTGCAAAATGTTGGTACCTGCTTTCTTCTTGCCTCTGAAAGGGCTGGTTGATGTTGCCCTGTGTCTGTCTCTGCATTATCCCATCCATCTCTGTCCTTGTGGCCCTTGCTCACTTTTGCCATGCAGCACTCTCTGTCCTGATCTGTATTCTCTTCATTGTGGTGATGGTTAATAGCTCAGACTTCAGAATGAGACTGCATTCTTACATGGAGATTCAAATGGGAAAGAATTTGCTTCCATACTCATTCAAGTTGGTGGTATTCATTTCCTTAAGGATGTATTACTGAGGGCCCAGGCTTCTTACTGGCTGTTGTCTGGAGGCCTTCCATAGTTCCTTGACACATGGCTTCCTTGGTATGCCTGCTTGCTTTATCAAGACAGCAAGGAGAATCTCTCACTTCAGTCTGCTAAGAGGCAATATTATATGATGTAATATAAAATGGGAGTGACACACTTATATTATATGATGTAATATAAAATGGGGAAGAACACACTTTCGCTGTGTTCTATTTGTTAAAGCAAGTCGTAGGTCTCTTCTACACTGAAGAGGAGGGGATTACACAAAGGTGTAAACACTAGGCAGTGGACCGTGTTTGGAGGGTGCAGTCACCATAGGGTCTGTGTGCCATGCCCAGATGCTTGACAAATTGTAAGGTCATAGGAGGTACTGAACTATTCCATAGCCTTAATCTTATTAATTCTATGAACAAGATATCAAAATATCATACTATAATAGAGCTTGGGAAGATAATGGATTAGGAGGACCCTGAACTTGGCCCTCCCATGTTTACAACTAGATATCATCCACATCCAAGTCAATAAGCCAGAGAATGATTGGAAGGCTGACAGAACAAACTCCACAACTAAATATAGAGAAGAAGCTGCATGTGAAAGTTTAGGAAAGTCAGAAAGGCAGAGGGAGGATGCCTGTAGGAGGAGGGGAAACTGCACATGGAGAGGGCAGAGAATTGGGCCCTTGCACCATGGAGTTCACATGAGAAAAACTATTTCTTATAATATTTGGCTTTAAAACCTCTGGGTGGCAGGGTGGCACAGATACTTTTAGCTCAGGTACAGGGCTGGGGCAAATTTTGCCCAAATTTTGCTTGTGGCCCACCCAGCTGCTGGGTGCATAGCTGTTGCCATCATGCACGCTGTGCCACACCTAACCACCACACAGCACCCAGCCAGGTTGCCCCCTGCCACTGTTATGCCCTGGGCCCAGCTATGCTCAGCTACCAACAAGCACCACGCCTAGCCTCATGCCCCTGGCCACCTGACATGTAGGCCCCAGCTGCCCTAGCACTTCAGGGAATCCAGAATAGGAACTAGTGGCTCAATGAAAAATTTTCTAACACCACCACCCTGTTCTTAAATTCTCTGGCAGGCATGCCTGCTCAGAGCTGGCCTGCTGGGTCCCACTAACACCACAAAGAGCAGGGAGAACTCACAAAAGGCAGGGAGTCAGTGCAGACAATTGCGCTGAAAGGAAAAGTGACTCAGAAACAGTATCAGGGCATAAGCAACACACATAGGATACTCTCCTGAAGTGCCAGGTTCTGGTGAACAGGGAACATCGCCCTGCAAGGCACTTCAGGACCTCTTCTTCATAAAGTCACTGCTTTCAAGAGCAGAAGACATAGTTGCCTTTTTCTTTCTCTCTCTCTACCTACCTTTCTTTCTTTCTTTCTTTCTTTCTTAGAAAAGGGTGGAATTTAATCTTTAGTTACAGGACACTGCAAGATATGGATTCCACAAAGAAGTAAGAAATCCATTTAGAGGAGAAGCTTCATAGAGTATGTACAATTTGGAACTGTTCAAGTACAGTTTCATTGTAAAAAGTGCTACAATAATAAAACACATTTAAAAGAGTTCTTAGTAGAAAAACAGTAAGATATACCAAACATAGTACACAACAAACAACTTAAAATTTTTTAAAAAAACTTTATTTTGAGAAAGAGAGAGTGTGAGTGGGGGAGGGGCAGCGAGAAAGTGGGAAAGAATCCCAAGCAGACTCGGTGCCCTCTTCTCAGAGCCCAACTTGGGGCTTGATCACACGAACCATGAGTGTCATCCTGAACTTGGATTGTAGAGCCTTCAGAGTTAGTTTCTGGAACAGCGTTTTGATCTTCCTCTTCCTCTACAAAGAAATACCTCTCAATCAAGTTTAATGAAGCTTTGTATACAGACTCATTTTAATGGTTTTGTAGAGTTTCAATTTTGTCCAAATCTCCACATTCTTTAATCATTATACTCAGTTTCTCAGTTTTACTTAGCTTCTCAGCAGGCCAAAAGATGTTTGAAATGCATCCATAATAACCAGAGTAATTTTTGTATCTTTTGCAGTTAAGAGATTCATCAATTGTTCTATTATGCCACCATGAATGATGTATACAGTCTGTTCAACTGTTCTTCCACTTGTATAGTTGGTCACAACCCATACAGCATCCTTTTGTGTCTTAAAGTCTGTCTCAGAGAGAAAATCAGTGAGGGATGGTACTAATCCATGATTCACAACTTGCTGTATCTGGTCTTGGTGACCAGCTATGATGTTTGACAGTGTCCACATAGCTTACTTCTGAATATTAGTTTTGAGGTTCATTAGCAGGCTTGGAAGGACAACATGTACTCCTACATCTATTACAACCTGAGTCTGTTCATCTGCCCCAATGACAATATTTACTGTGGCTTTTAGCACGGGAGTCACAATGAGCAATTCACTAGCTCCTAGAAGCTTTACAAGTTGGAGCACAACTCCTATTTTCATGACCATTTTAGTCCATTAATTTGGACCATCAGTAAGATAGGAGATGGCCCAGAAAGTATGTAATAATACTTCTGGATCATCATGATTCAGGAGATGAACTAAGGTAGGAAGAATCTGCTCAGTAGCATCTAACAGACATTCAGGATTCTTGTGACAGAGGTTTGAAAGTGTCCAAGGAAGGTTATGTAAATAACCACATTCTAAAGATTACATATCAGAAACTGTGAGGAGAGCCAACAGCAGGTCAACTGTACCATATTTGATAAACAAGTCTTGAGGAATTGAACCATCATCTGCATTGCTTCCTAGCACCCCTACAGCTTGTTCACTGATGTGGGCATGGGAAGATGCCAACAGAGAAATGAATGCTGGGGTATCACCTCCATCTACCACAATTTTGGTCTGTTCTGATGTTCTGGAAACAATGTTAGTGAGGGCCCAAGCAAATTAAAACTGAATAGGACTACAATCAGTTCCACCCAAGAAGTATACACATTTTGGAATCAAAACCAGCCCAGATTATGTTGTCTATGGGAGGCTGTGTTTCCCTGGAAAGCAGTTTCCTACCAGCTTTAGTAGCCTGGAGCTAGCTTTCCAAATGAATTGCTATTTATGCCTTGGACAATGTCATCAACAGACCAACTTACAGTGCCTTGGTTGTTGTAGTTCTCTTGCAGTAGAGAAGTAGCACCATCAGGAAATGAGCTTACATTTTTCCTTTTCAGCATCTGGTCATCCTTAGCTTTCCTCAGCTCCTCATTAACTTCTATTCAGTGCCACCTCATTTCTGTACTGTCTTTCCCCTTGTTCTTGAACCTGTTAAGGCAGGCAGCTGGTGAATTAGCATTTATATTGGTGGACATGGTTATGAGACAAAGGGAGAAAGCTATACAGCTGGCTCAGGCTTCCAGGAGATGGTGTGGGGGCATGTAGGTCAGCTTCCCTCAAAATGTCCACAATGGCTCAGCCCAAAGACAGTGTTATAGCTAACTTTCTTAACACAGAGAAACAGACAAAGAGGCAGACAAAATGAGGAGACAGAGAAATTTATCACAAATGAAAGGACAGGATAACACCACAGCCAGAGATCTAAGAGAAACAGATATAAGTAACATGCCTGAGAGAGAACTTAAAGCAATTATCATAAGGATACTCACTTGACTTGAGAAAAGAGTAGAAGACATAAGTGAGACTTACACAGAGATAAGGAGTAACATAGCAGAGATAAAGGACTCAATGAATGAAATGAGAAACACACTTGACAGAACGAATAGCAGGATGCAAGAAGCATAGGAATGAATTAGTAACCTAGAAGAAAGAATAATGTTTACTAATCAAGCTGGCCAAAAGAGAGAAAAAAGAATTACACAAAACGAGAATAGACTTAGGGAACTCAATGACTCCATCAAACATAGTAACATTTGTATTATAAGAATCCCAGAAGAAGAGAGAGAAAGGGGGGCAGAAAATTTATTTGAAGAAATAATAGCTGAAAACTTCCCTAATCTGAGGAAGGACACAGATATCCAGATCCAGGAGGCACAGAGAACTCCCATCAAAATCAACAAAAGCAGACCTACACCAAGACATATTGTAATTAATAGAAAGATAAAGAAAAAATATTAAAGCTGTAAGATGAAAGAAGTCAGTAACTTACAAGGGAAAATCCATAAAGGTGGCAGGAAATTTTCAACAGAAACTTTGCAAGTGAGAATGGAATGACATGATATATTCAAAGTGCTGAATGGGAAAAATCTGCAGCCAAGAATACTTTATCCAGCAAGGCTATCATTCAGAATAGAAGGAGAGATAAAGCATTTACCAGACAAAAACTAAAGAACTTCGTGACTAGTAAACCAGCCCTGCCAGAAATATTAAAGGGGACTCTTTGAGTGGAAAGGAGAGATCAAAAGTGACAATATAAAGGTAGGAAACGCAAAAGCAGTGAAGATGAATATTTTTGTAAAAAAACAGTTAAGGAAATCACAAAAAAGAATATAAAATATAATAACATATACCTAAAATGTGGGGAGTAGAGAGTTCAAACTTAAATGACTATTAACTTAATATATACTACTGTATGCAGAAGAGGTTATGTACAAACCTAATGGTAACCATATATCAAAGACCACTAATAAACATGCAAGGAATAAAAAGAAATACAATATATCAGTAAATAAAATCAGCAAAACATGAGAGAAAGACAAAGGCTCAGAGAAAATCTTCAGAAAGATTACTTAGCCACAAACTAAGTAATAATTTGGTAATAAATACATATCTGTCACTAATTACTTTGAATGTAAATGGATTAATGTTCCAATCAAAAGACATAGAGTGACAGAATGGATAAAAAAGCAAGACCCATTCATATGTTGCTATAAGACCCTCATTTTAGACCAAAAGACACCTACATATTGTTACTAACAAACATAAAGAAACTCATTGATAACAGAATACTAATAGTAGGGGACATTAATATTCCACTTACAACAATGGACAGGTCATCTAAGCCAAAAATCAACAAGGAAACAATGGCTTTGAATGACACACTGGACCAGATGGACTTAATAGATATATTCAGAACATCTCATCCTAAAGCAGCAGAATACACATTCTTTTCGAGTGCACATAGGACTTTTTCCAGAATAGATCACATACTGGTTCACAAATCAGGCCTCAAGTGTGAAAAGATTGAGGTCATACCATGCTTATTTTCAGACCACAGCACTGTGAAATTTGAAGTCACCCACAAGAAAAAAATTGAAAGACCCTAAATACATGGAGGTTAAAGAACATCCTACTAAAGAATGAATGGGTTAAGCAGGAAGTTAAAGAAGAAATAAAAAAAATATATGGAAGCAAATGAAAATGAAAACATGACAGTCTAAAACCTCTTGGGTGCAGCAAAGGTGGTCCTAAGAGGGAAGTGTATTGCAACACAGGCCTACCTCAAGAAGCAAGAAAATTCTCAAAAACACAACCTAACCTTACACCTAAATGAGCTAGAAAAAGAAGAGCAAATAAAACCTAAAGCCAGCAGAAGAGGGGAAATAATAAGAGTAGAGCAGAAATAAATGATATGGAAACAAACAAGAAAAGGGACACCTGGGTGGCTCAGTTAGTTAAGTGCCTAACTCTGGGTTTCAGCTCAGGTCATCATCTCATGGCTTTGTGGGTTCAAGCCTGCATTGGGCTCTGTGCTGGCAGGGCAGAGACTGCTTGGGATTTTCTCTCTACCCTTCCCTCACTTGTGCTGTCTCTGCCTCTCTCTAAGTAAATAAATAAACTTAAAAAAAGTATGAATTAAAAAAAAACAGTAGAGACTAAGAGCTGGTTCTTTGAGAGAATTAATAAAATTGATTAGCTAGGCTTTTCAAAAAGAAACAAGGACCCCAATAAATAAAATCATGAATAAAAGAGGAGAGATCACAACCAATACCACAAAAATATAAATAATTATATGAGAATATTTTGAAAAACCATATACCAACAAATGAGGCAATCTGGAAGAAATGTATAAATGCTTAGAAGCATACAAACTACCAAAACTGAAACAGGAAGAAATAGAAAATTTGAACAGACCCATAATCAGCAAAGAAATGGAATCAGTAATCAAAAATCTTTCAACAAACGAAAGTTCAGGGCCAGATGGCTTCACAGGGGAATTCTATTATACATTTAAAGAAGAGTTAATACCTATTTTTCTCAAATTGTTGCAAAAAAATAGAAATGGAAGGAAAGTAAACTTCCAGACTCATTCATTCCATGAGGCCAGCATTACCTTGATTCTAACACTAATGACTGCACTAAAAAGAATTACAGGCCAATATCCCTGATTAACATGGATGTAAAAATTCTCAACAAGATACTAGCAAATTGAATTAAATAGTACATTGAAAGAATTATTCACCACTGTCAAGTGGGGTTTGAATCATCACTGCAGGAGGGTTCAATATTGAAATATTTGCAATATTGATTTGCAAATCAATCAATGTGACATACCACATTAATAAAAGAAAGGATAAGAACCATATGATCTTCTCAATAGGTGCAGAAAAAGCATTTCAGAAAATACAAGACATATTCTTTTTTTTTTAAATATGATTTATTGTCAAGTGAGCTAACATACAGTGTATTACAGTGTGCTCTTGGCTTCGGGGGTAGATTCCTGTGATTTATTGCTTACATACAATACCCAGTGCTCATCCCAACAAGTGCCCTCCTCAATGCCCATCACCCATTTCCTCCTCTCCCCCACTCTACCCACCCCATCAACCCTCAGTTTGTTCTCTGTATTTAAGAGTCTCTTATGGTTTGCCTCCCTCTCTGTTTGAAACTATTTTTTCCCCTTCCCTTCCCTCATGGTCTTCTATTAAATTTCTCAAGTTCCACATATGAGTGAAAACATATGATATCTGTCTTTCTCTGTCTGACTTATTTCACTTACCATAATACCTTCCAGTTCTATCCACGTTGTTGCAAATGGTAGGATTTCATTCTTTCTCATTGCCAAGTAGTATTCCATTGTATATATAAACCACATCTTCTGTATCCATTCATCAGTTGGTGGACATTTGGTCTCTTTCCATAATTTGGCTATTTTTGAAAGCACTGCTGTAAACATTGGGGTACATGTGCCCCTGTGAATCAGCACTCCTGTATCCTTTGGATAAAATCCTAGTAGTGCTATTGCTGGGTCATAGGGTAATTCTATTTTTAATTTTTTGAGGAACCTCCACACTATTTTCCAGAGTGGCTGCACCAGTTTGCATTCCCACCAACGGTGGAAGAGTGTTCCCATTTTTCCACATCCTTGCCAACATCTGTTGTTTCCTGAGTTGTTCATTTTAGACACTCTGACCTGTGTGAGGTGGTACCTCAGTGTGGTTTTGATTTGTATTTTCCTGATGATGAGTGATGTTGAGCATATTATCATGTGTCTGGCCATCTGGATGTCTTCTTTGGAAAAGTGTTTATTTATGGCTTCTGCCCATTTCTTCACTGGATTATTTGTTTTTCAGAAGTGGAGTTTGGTAAATTCTTTATAGATTTTGGATACTAACCCTTTATCTGATATGTCATTTGCAAATATCTTCTCCCATTCTGTCGGTTGCCTTTTGGTTTTGTTGATTATTTCCTTTGCTTTTTATTTTGATGAGGTCCCAATGGTTCATTTTTGCTTTTATTTCTCTTGCCTTTGGAGACGTGTCAAGTAAGAAGTTGCTGTGGCTGAAGTCAAAGAGGTTGTTGCCTGTTTTCTCCTCTAGGGTTTTGGTGGTTTCAATACAGGAAGTATTCGTGATAAAAACTCTGAAGAAAGTAGGGATAGAGGGAATATACCTCAACATTATAAAGGCTGTATATGAAAGACCCACAGCTAGTATCATCCTCAGTGGAGAAAGACAGAGCTTTTCCTCTATGGTAAGGAACAAGATAGGGATGTCCACTCTCAAAATTGTTATTTAACATAGTACTGGAAGTCATAGCTTCAGCAATCAGACAACAGAAATAAATAAAAGGCAAATAAGTCTGTAAGGAAAAAGTCAAACTTTCACTATTTTCAGAGGACATGATATTCTATGTAGAAAACCTGAAAGACTAAACCAAAATATTGCTAGTTCTTATCCTTTAATTTAGAAAAATTGCAGGATATAAAATCAATGTACAGAAATCTGTTGCATTTATATACACCAATAATGAAGCAACAGACAGCGAAATCAAGGAATCAATCCCATTTACAATTGCACCAGAAGCCATAAGATACCTAGGGATAAACCTAACCAAAGAGGTAAAAGATCTGTACTCTGAAAACTATAGAACACTTATGAAAGAAATTGAAGATGATGCAAAGAAATGGAAAAACATTCCAGGCTCATGTACTGGAAGAACAAATATTGTTAAAATGTCTATACTACCCAAAGCAATCTAGACATTTGATGCAAACTCTATCAAAATTCCACCAGCATTTTTCACAGAGCTAGAACAAACTATCCTAAACTTTATATGGAACCACAAAAGACCCTGATAGCCAAAGCAATCTTGAGAAAGCAAAGCAAAGCTGGAGGCATCACAATTCCAGATTTTAAGTTATATTACAAAGGTGTAGTCATCAAGACAGTATGGTACTGGAACAAAAACAGACACATAGATAAATGGAGCATAATAGAAAACCCAGTAATGGACCTGCAAATATATGGTCAACTAATCTTTGACAAAGTAGGAAAGAATATCTAGTGGGAAAAGAACAGTATCTTCAAAAATGGTGTTGGAAAAAATGGACATCAACATAGGAAAGAGTGAAACTGGACCACTTTCTTATATCATACACAAAAATAAATTCAAAATGGATTGAAGACCTACATGTGAGACCTGAAACCATAAAAATTCTAGAAGAGAACAGAGTCAGTAACCTCTCTGACATCAGCCATAGCAACTTTTTTCTAGCTATGTCTCTTGAGGCAAGGGAAATAAAAGCAAACAAAACAAAACAAAACAAAAACCCTTTTGGAGCTTTTGGGACTACATCAAAATAAAGAGCTTCTGCACAGGGAAAGAAACAATCAACAAAACTAAAAGACATTGTATGGAATGGGTGAAGATATTTTCAAATGCCATATCTGATAAAGGATTAGTATCCAAATTATATAAAGAATGTGAAATACTCAATACACCCCAAAACAAATAATCCAATTTAAAAAATGATCAGAAGACATGAACAGACATTTCTCCAAAGCAGATATCCAGATGGCCAATAGACACATGAAAAAATGCTCATCGTCATTTACCATCAGGAAATGCAAATCAAAACTCCAACGAGATATAGCCTCTCACCTGTCAGAATAGCTTAAATCAACAACATAAGAAACAATAGGTGTTGGTGAAGATGTGGAGAAAAAGGAACACTTGTGCACTGTTGGTGGGAATGGAAACTGATGCAACCACTGTGAAAAACACCGTGGAGATTCTGTTCAATTAGAATAAGTGTGTGTTGAGGTCTGAGCAAAATAGAAAGGTCTTGTGATAGTCCAAGTGGGTAATACGGTAATAGTAGATTAAAGTAGAGGGATAAACAAATTGTTAAGTAACAGTATCTTAGATTGGTTGGAGTGAATTTGTAAGGCAACCACTAGTTGCATGGCATTGTGCAGTAATACTGGGTAGTCTGGGAGCAGGACTAGGAAATAAAAAGTTTAATTAGGGAGAGAGATTGGCAAAGCAAGAACAGTGGCTATTTAGAGAGTGAGGAATTCTAAATCTTATTACTATTGCTATTTGTCTTGTCTAGCTGAAGGTAGATAATTTTTTGGTCAATCTCATCATGGGTTATTTCAAATATACAGAAAAAAACATGCAAAATATTTAATTTCTCTTCATATTTAATAACTTTAAATTTCACATATTTCCTTTAAATATTATTTTCTCATTTTTAAAATAGCTAAAACCATACTTCCTATACCATCTCTCCCCTTTTTTCTCAATAAAGTTTTGACGTTTGTAGTTGTTATCATACCTGTTCAACTGGGTCACTATGTATAATCTCAGAATGCCATTTTAAAGAAGGAAATTCATTCACTCATTCATTAGCAAGTAATAGACATAAAGAAATGAGAAAAGAATTGGAACAGTCTTTGAGGACAGCAACTAAGGCCCAGATGTTTTGTTGCAACATAACATACTTGATTTTAGAGCGAGCATTAAAATACTTTAATATCCATTTGGCTTAAAAGGTTAAGGGCAGAAAAACAAATGTACTCTTCTGTGGAGGAGTTACACTGGAAGGCAAAGGGAGTTCTTGTCTAGCATGAACTATAAGAGATAATTGTTCATTAGAGAGTGTGAAGTCTGTTGTAAGCACAACCACATTCATTAGCCAGCTCCCTGCTTCCTGTCTGTAATGGGCATTAAGTTTCTCTCTGTTCAATTAGAATGAATTCTGGTTTTGGCACTACAGATCCTTTTCTGGGTTTTTAATATTCTGGCTTTTGGTCTTTTTTTCTTTTTGCATTTTCACTGAATAGGTGCAACCTCATGGTCAAATATAAATTATTTCTTAAGTACTATGCTCCAAATGTATGACAAGTTCTCATAGAATATAGAGTGTATATAGAAACCAAGCAAAAACACATTAAATATGAAACATTTATATAAAACCATACCTAAAGTATATTTATGCTAACAAATATCACATTTTGTTAATAATCATAAATAAAAGCTAAACATTTGGGTCATCAATAAAATTCTAAGTTTATGACGTTTTGGAGACATGTCTATCAACTTAACTCATGTAAATGTTACAATATTTAGGGTGCCTGGGTAGTTCAGTCAGTTAAGCATCTGGCTCTTGATTTTGGCGCAGGTCATGATCTCACATTTCACTAGTTTGAGCTCCAAGTCAGGCTATGTGCTGGATGATAGACTAGATATTTTAGGGTATTATGTCTTTGGGAGACCCAAAGAGCTTGTTGATTGATTATATAGAGAGGGTATAAGAAACTTACTTGAAATATTTGAGGAGTCAGTGATTTTTCTGGAGGTCAACCCTGTGTAGGCTACATAGCATTGAAGAGCAAATGCCACAGTCAGGGAAATTTCCATGAGGTTGGCCTTCTGTCAGGGAAATTCTGACAGAAGCAGATATCTCCAGCAACAGCAGAATCTAATATACTAACATTGTGATATTATCTGTTCAACAAGCAGGGAAGGAAAATGCTCTCAACTTTGGTTTTTCCCTGGTATCTATAAGATTCAACTTCGATAGTGTCCTTGAGCATATGATATGTGATTAGCTGAATGAAGAGGACACTGGACTTTCTAGAATTTCTCATTCCTCCAAAATATGCCTGAAACAACCATAAGTGAGGGGGAGGAAAATCAGTAAAGTCAGGAGCACTAGGTTTTATTTCCATTTAGGATTAAAATGGGGATTTCTGATCTAAAACCATGCATAAATACATAGGCATATTTTTTGAAAGGTAGAGAATTATATGACCCTTGCATCATTCTATTCTCAAAGTATTTATTAAACTCTTACTATGTGAGAGGCATAGTTCTGAGCATTGGGAATATAGAGATGAACAGAAGAAGCCATTATTCCTGCCCTCCACTATAAGAACAGTTACAACAAAGTGATTAATGCTACAGTAGAGGAATAAACAAGATGCTGAGAAGGCACAAGAGAGGAGGCACTTAACTTTTCCTGGAGAGACTAGAAAAGGCTTCTCAAAGAGGGTGGATTCTTGAGTGGATTCTTGAAGAATGAATTAGTGTTCCAGTCTTCTCTTACAGGCTAGAGAGGTAGCATATAAGAAAATGCATAAAGTTCTGAAGCAACCAGGAGACCCAGATGTGTTGCAGATATAACTTTTAATTTAATTTAATTTAATTTAATTTAATTTAATTTAATTTAATAACTTAATTTATTCTAATTTTAACTTTGAGTATAATTGACACATAATGTTACATTAGTATACAACATAGTGTTTCAACAACTCTATACATCATGTTATGCTCACCACAAGTGTGGGCTACCATCTGATGCCATACAACATGATTAAAATACCACTGACTATATTTTCTATACTGTGCTTTTTATTCTTGTGACTTATTCATTCTATAACTGGAGTATATATCACTCTCTTTTACCCATTTTTCCTATTCCCTGACCCTGTTCCCTTTGGCAACCATCACTATATTCTCTATACTTATAGGTCTCATTCTGCTTTTTGTTTGTTTATTCATTTGTTTTGCTTTTTAGATACCACACACAAGTGAAATCATATGTTATTTGTCTTTCTCTGTTTGACTTATTTGAAAAAAGAATGAAAAAACCCTCATGCACTGTTGGTATGAATGTAAATTGATACAGCCACTGTGGAAAACAGTATGCGGGTTCCTCAAAAAATTAAAAACAGAAGTACCATATGATCCAATAATTCCACTACTGGATATTTACCCAAAGAATACAAAAACACTAATTTGAAAATATGTATGTACTCCCGTGTTTATTGCAGAATTATTTACAATAGTGAAATTATGGAAATAACCCGTGTCAATCTATAGATGAATGGATAAAGAAGATAAAGAAGATGTGGTGTACACACACACACACACACACTACACTGAGGAATATTATGTAGCCATAAAAAGGATGAAATCTTGCCATTTGTGACAACATGAATGGACCTAAAGGGTATTATGCTTATGCAGGTATAACTTTTAAAGGTAGACAAGAACACAAATGCCAAAAAGACTTGTATGCTCTATTCTGGAGTTTGGACTTCAACCTGCAGACAATGGAGGCCTTTGAAGGGTTTGACTTCAAAAATATGGAGAGTGGAGGGTGGAGGCAGTGGGTGATGCCAGATTCTGGATGACCAGTTAGAAAGTTAACATCTTTTGATGAGAAATTATGGAGAGTTTGGACTAAGGTAAAGGAACAACATGGGGTTCATCTCAACTTTCTGACTTTGTGGATCATTATTTTATTAATCAAAAGAGAAGAGCCACTTTTGGGAAGGGGAAGGGTGGATTAAGTTTTGGACATTTAGAATTTGAGACTCTTTGGAACATCTGGGTGGAGATGATCATGAAGCAGTTGGTAAAGTAAGCATGAGGTTCAAGAGAGAGATCTAGTTTGGATATAATAGAGTTCTCAATGTATAGAAGTTTTCGGAGACTTGAATGTGAATAAGATTTCTCAGGACAAGTGTGTCAAATCAGAGGAGAGGAACAAATGTCCACCTAGGACTACTACCAATTAAGGAGAGGAGTTAGTGGACAGAGCTGAGAAGGAATTATGGGAGAAATAAAAGAAAATTTAGGAGAAAGTGGCACCAGGAAAAAAGGAGTGGATAATTCAAAGAAGGAGGTATTGGCTAACAGTATCCAATGCTGTTGAGTGACAAAACCTGAAAATGACACTAGGTTAGGCCATCAGAGACCAAGAGAAGAACAAGAATAGCTTTATTGAAATGGTAAAAGAATAAGGTAATAGTGGGTCGAGGATTGAATAGGAGGGGAGGAAGTAATACCTTCAAAAGCTTATGATTTTAACCTCCTGAAGGCAAGAAAAAAGATATATTTATATAGCTTGACGGTATTGAAGGTCTTGGGATTATACTTCTAAAAATAATAGAAGAAAATTGATATTTAGGAGAGTTCAAGAACCTAGTGTGGTGGCTGATGGACTAGGTTAAAAAAACAGCTTTTTTGCTTTTATTTGGGTGTTGATGTAAGGGTGTTTTAAAACTAGCTGTGACTTTGATAGAGTGCCTGGGTGGCTCAGTCAGTTAAGTGTCCAACTTCAGCTCAGGTCATGATCTCAGTTTGTGTGTTCGAGCCCTGCATCAGGCTGTTTGCTGACAGCTCAGGGCCTGTAGCCTGCTTCGGATTCTGTGTCTCCCTCTGTCTCGGCCCCTTCCCCGCTCATGCTTTGTCTTTTTATCTTGCTCTCTCAAAAATAAATAAACATTAAAAAAACCAAAAAATAAAAAACAAAAAACTAGCTGTGACTTTGAAATGTCTATACCTGCCTAGAAGTGCCCTGAGAAACACTTGAGACAAAGGACAATTTAGGAAAGAATCCCTACTGCTGTGGCATGCAGAGTATGACTAGATGTCTAAGATGATGAAGTTTAAATAATGGCAAAGAAAGTTGAAAATCTTTTAGCATCTTTGGTGACTCCAAGAAGCAAAAATAACCTGCCCTCTGGCAAACACGTTTTCCCTTCTGAAATTCTGTCAAATAAGTTCAGAGGGACATGAAAAAAAAAGGAATATATCTTATAACATATGCTGATATGGTTGCATAGCCCTTATTTCATAGATTTTACTGATCAATTTCAACATTATATCTGATTTCTCTGGCATGTACATTGTGTAAAAGAGCTTGTAGAGGTACAACTTTATATTCATTCTAGAGAACTTGAGAAGGCATTGCACCAAAATGAGACTATAGATACTGTATAAGCAAGAGGAGATCTTTCCTTCAAAAATGAAGGCAGTTCGTAATAACATTCAAGGAAAATTGCATCCTCTGAGGCACTTTATACATTCTTGCTGACAACAAGAAATGCAGCCTAGATTTAGCATTTCATTTGGGATATCACAGCCTTAGCTAGCTTTGAATGGGCTTATTTTTCAGGAACTGAAGTAGTAGCTCATCAGATATTTCTCAGCTTCTGAAATGATTGGTATTCCTCTCCTATCTAGCAGCTATTGGAGGTTTTTTTATTTAACCAGTGAAGAGTTCCAAAATAGAAGTGTTGTCCTGGATGTATTTTAAAAACACACATTTGAGGCCTTTCCTTCTTAACCTGAAGTAGTAGATAAAAATCCCAAAGTGAAAATGACAAGATAACATTGTGGCATTGACTCACAAAGGCATATGGAATCTATAGATGCCCCTATCTGTCAGCTCTCAAGGCAAACACTGCAACTGTCATACCTAACATCCAAGAGCTAAGTAAATTTGGTTAAAACCTTGATTCACTCTAGTGCTTATGGAATCAAGTGTTCTGGGTTTATTTATGAGAGAGAGGGACAGAGCATGAGCAGGAAGGGGCAGGGAGAGAGGGAGACACAGATTGGAAGCAGACTCCAGGCTCGGAGCTGCCAGCACAGAGCCCAATGATGGGCTCGAAATCATGAACCACAAAATAATGACCTGAGCCAGAGTCGGACACTTAACTGACTGAGCTATCCAGGTGCCCTCGGTAACTAAATTCTTTAGCTATTAGATGGCTAAATAGCATACCTCCTTTATTTGAATTTTTGCTGCCACAGAGTTTTAGAAATGTGTTGCCATATTATATTAATTAAGTGGTTTTCCTATTGTTATAAAAGTTGAGTTTAGTTGTGTATTCTACTCCTATTGAAGGTGGGGAGGTGGTTGTTTTCTTGATATTTTTCTTGAGGTCTGTGCATAGGAGAGTGACTGTAGTTGGTGGTTGCAGTCTATTTCCTATTATAGATCTTGTGTTTAGTCTGTTTCATATGTTCTCAGACATCTTTCCTTCAGCATCCTGTCAAGTTTATATGTTTTTTTATTCTCAATCTTTTTTTAAAGATAATTTACTATTGATATAATTTCTTCCTTCAGTAGACATTTTTAAAAAGTTTTATTTATTTTGAGAGAGAGAGAGAGAGAGAAAGAGAAAGAGAAAGAGAAAGAGAGATAGAGCCTGAGCAAGAGAGGGGCAGAGAGAGGGAGAGAGAAAGAATCCCAGGCAGGCTCTGTACTGTCAGTGCAAAGCCTGATTAAGGGCTTGAACTCACAAACCATGAAATCATGACCTGAGCCAAAATCAGGAGTCAGACACTTTACTGACTGAACCACCCAGGTGCCCCTCTCAATCTATTTTTAATCCTCAGGTATTTGATATGGGTTGAATACTGAAGTTGCCAAAATGATATCAAATTTGTAGGTAATTTATAATTTAATGAGAAAAAATAAATTTGCACTGCTGAAAAGCTAACTGCCTGGGTGAATCTGGGCTCTGCTACTTGCTAGCTGTATGACCTAAATGTATTTTATCTTAATTTCATCCCCTGTAAAATGAAGATAGCATTAATACCTGCCTCATAGGGTTGCTCTTCGTATCCCTTTAGTTCTTAGATCAAGGCCATGCATGTGTTAGTTGTGATTGTTGCTACCCTTGACTGTTCTTATTCATGGGTAGGCTCCAGAGTGCACCTGTAACCCCTGTGCATTTGAGATGTCTTAGTCAATTTGGTCTGCTGTAAAAGAATACCACAGACTGGTTGGCTTTTTTTTTTTTAAATGCAATTTATTGTCAGGATAGCTAACATATAGTGTATACAGTGTGCTCTTGGCTTCAGGAGTAGAGTCCTGTGATTCATTGTTTACATACAACACCCAGTGCTCATCCCAACAAGTGCCCTCCCCAATGCCCATCACCCATTTTACCCTCTCCCCATGCCTTCCCCACCATCAACCCTCAGTTTGTTCTCTGTTTAAGAGTCTCTTATGGTTTGCCTCCCTCTCTGTTTGAAACTATTTTTTTCCCCTTCCTTTCCCCCATGGTCTTCTGTTAAGTTTCTCAAATTCCGCATAAGATCCCAAATGTCCATCAACAGATGAATGGATACAGAAGATGTATTTTATATATATAATGGGTTACTACTTGACGATGAGAAAGAATGAAATCTTACCAGGTTCAACAACATGGATGGAACTGGAGGGTATTATGCTAAGAGAAATAAGTCAGTCAGAGAAAGACACATATCATATGCTTTCCATTCATATGTGGAATTTGAGAAACTTAACAGACTGGTTGGCTTTAAAAACAGAAATTTTGAGGTGCCTAGGTGGCTCAGTTGGTTGAGCATCTGACTCTCGATTTTGGCTCAGGTCATGATCCCAGGATCATGAGATTGAGCCCTGTGTTGGGCTCCGTGCTGAGTGTGGAACCTGCTTAAGATTCTACCTCTCTCTTCCTTTGCCCTACTCCCCTACTTGTGTGCTCTCTCTCTCTCAATTTAAAAACAAAACAAAACCAAAAATATAAATTTATTTCTCAACATGGAGGCTGGAAGTCAAGATCAGGGTGTTAGCATGGTCTGGTAAGATTCTCTTCTTGGTTTCCATCTTTCTTTTTTTTTTTTCCTTAAAAATTTTTCTATTTTTAATTTAATTTTTTATTTTTTAAAATTTACATCCAAATTAGCATATAGTGAAACAATGATTTCAGGAGTAGATTCCTTAATGCCCCCTTATCCATTTAGCCCATCCCCCCTCCCACAACCCCTCTAGCAACCCTCAGTTTGTTCTCCATATTTATGAGTCTCTTCTGTTTTGTCCCCCTCCCTGTTTTTGTATTATTTTTTGTTTCCCTTCCCTTATGTTCATCTGTTTTGTCTCTTAAAGTCCTCATATGAGTGAAGTCATATGATATTTGTCTTTCACTGACTAATTTCACTTAGCATAAAACCCTCCAGTTCCATCCACGTAGTTGCAAATGGCAAGATTTCATTCTTTTTGATTGCCGAGTAATACTCCATTGTATGTATGTGTGTGTGTGTGTGTTTGTGTGTGTGTGTGTGTGTGTGTGTGTGTGTGTGTGTATACACATACATACATACCACATTTTCTTTATCCATTCATCCATTGATGGACATTTGGGCTCTTTCCATACTTTGGCTATTGTTGACAGTGCTGCTATAAACATGGGGGTGCGTGTGTCCCTTCGAAACAGCACACCTGTATCCCGTGGATAAATGCCTAGTAGTGCAGTTCTTGGGTCATAGAGTAGTTCTATTTTTAATTTTTTGAGGAACCTCCATACTGTTTTCCAGAGGGGCTGCACCAGCTTGTATTCCCACCAACAATGCAAAAGAGATCCTCTTTCTCTGCATCCTCGCCAACATCTGTTGTTGCCTGAGTTGTTAATGTTAGCCATCCTGACAGGTGTGAGGTGGTATCTCAGTGTGGTTTTGATTTGTATTTCCCTGATGATGAGTGATGTTGAGCATTTTTTCATGTGTCGGTTAGCCATCTGGATGTCTCCCTTGGCGAAGTGTCTATTCATGTCTTTTGCCCATGTCTTCACTGGATTATTTGTTTTTTGGGTGTTGAGTTTGGTAAATTCTTTACAGATTTTGGATAATAACCCTTTATCTGATACGTCGTTTGCAAATATCTTCTCTAATTCCATTGGTTGCCTTTTAGTTTTGTTGATTGTTTCCTTCACTGTGCAGAAGCTTTTTATTTTGATGAAGTCCCAGTAGTTCATTTCTGATTTTGTTTCCCTTGCCTCCGGAGATGTGTTGAGTAAGAAGTTGCTACGGGCAAGATCAAAGAAGTTTTTGCCTACTTTCTCCTGGAGGATTTTGATAGCTTCCTGTCTTACATTGAGGTCTTTCATCCATTTTGAGTTTATTTTTGTGTATGGTGCAAGAAAGTGGTCCAGGTTCATTCTTGTGCATGTCGCTGTCCAGTTTTCCCAGCACCACTTGCTGAAGAGACTGTCTTTATTCCATTGAATATTCTTTACTGCTTTGTCAAAGATTAGTTGGCCATACGTTTGTGGGTCCATTTCTGGGTTCTCTATTCTGTTCCATTGATCTGAGTGTCTGTTCTTGTGCCAGTACCACACTGTCTTGATGATTACAACTTTGTAGTATAGCTTGAAGTCTGGGATTGTGATGCCTCCTGCTTTGGTTTTCTTTTTCAAGATCGCTTTTGGCTATTTGTTCCATACAAATTTTAGGATTATTTTTCTAGCTCTGTGAATAATACTTTGATAGGGATTACATTGAATACATAGATTGCTTTGGGTATTTTAACAATATTTGTTCTTCCTATCCATGAGCATGGAATCTTTTTTGCATTTTTTTTGTGTTTTCTTCAATTTCTTTCATAAGCTTTCTATAGTTTTCAGTGTATAGATTTTTCACCTCTGGTTAGATTTATTCCTAGGTATTTTATGGTCTTTTATGAAACTGTAGATGGGATCGATTCCTTGATTTCTCTTTCTGTTGTTTTATTGTTGGTGTATAGGAATGTGACTGATTTCTGTGCATTGATTTTATATCCTGCCACTTTGCTGAATTCATGAATCAATTCTAGCACTTTTTTGGTGGAATCTTTTGGGTTTTCCATATAGAGTATCATGTCATCTGCGAAGAGTGAAAGTTTGACCTCTTCTGAGCCGATTTGGATGCCTTTTATTTCTTTGTGTTGTGTGATTGCAGAGCCTAAGACTTCCAATACCATGTTGAATAACAGTGGTGAGAGTGGACATCCCTGTCTTGTTCTTGACCTTAGGGGGAAAGCTCTCAGTTTTTCCCCAATGAGGATAATATTAGTGTTGGGTCGTTCATATAAGGCTTTTATGATCTTGAGGTATGCTCCTTCTATTCCTACTTTCTTGAAGGTTTTTATTAAGAAAGGATGCTGTATTTTGTCAAATGCTTTCTCTGCATCTATTGAGAGGATCATATGGTTCTTGTCCTTTCTTTTATTGATGTGATGAATCATGTTAATTGTTTTGCGGATATTGAACCAGCCCTGCATCCCAGGTATAAATCCTGCTTAGTCGTGGTGAATAATTTTTTTAATGTATTGTTGGATCTGGTTGGCTAATATCTTGTTGAGGATTTTTGCATCCATGTTCATCAGGGAAATTGGCCTACAGTTCTCCTTTTTAGTGGGGTCTCTGTCTGGTTTTGGAATCAAGTTAATGCTGGCTTCATAGAAAGAGTTTGGAAGTTTTCTTTCCATTTCTATTTTTTGGAATGGATTCAAGTGAATAGGTGTTAACTCTTCTTTAAATGTTTTGTAGGATTTCCCTGGAATGCCATCTGGCCCTGGACTTTCGTTTGTTGGCAGATTTTTGATTACTAATTCGATTTCCTTACTGCTTATGGGTCTCTTCAAATTTTATATTTCTTCCTGTTTCAGTTTTGGTAGTGTATATGTTTCTAGGAACTTGTCCATTTCTTCCAGATTACCCATTTCATTGGCATATAATTGATCATAATATTCTCTTATTATTGTTTTTATTTCTGTTGTGTTGGTTGTGATCTCTCCTGTTTCATTCTGGATTTTATGTAGGTCCTTTCCTTTTTCTTCTTGATCAAACTGGCTAGTGGTTTATCAATTTTGTTAATTCTTTCAGAGAACCAGCTTCTGGTTTCATTGATGTGTTCTACTGGTTTTTTTGGTTTCAATAGCATTAATTTCTGCTCTAATCTTTATTATTTCCTGTCTTCTGCTGGTTTTGGGTTTTATTTGCTGTTCTTTTTCCAGTTCCTTGAGGCGTAAGGTTAGGTTGTGTATCTGAGATCTTTCTTCCTTTTTAGGAAGGCCTGGATTGCTATATACTTTACTCTTATGACTGCCTTTGCTGTGTCCCAGAGGTTTTGGGTTGTGGTGTTATCATTTTCATTGACTTCCGTATACTTTTTAATTTCCTCTTTAACTGCTTGGTTAGCCCATTCATTCTTTAGTAGGATGTTCTTCAGTCTCCAAGTATTTGTTACCTTTCCAAAGTTTTTCTTGTGGTTGATTTTGAGTTTCATAGTGTTGTGGTCTGAAAATATGCATGATATGATCTTGACCTTTTTGTACTTACTTAGGGCTGATTTGTGTCCCAGTACATGGTCTATTCTTGAGAACGTTCCATGTGCACTCAAGAAGAATGTATATTCTGCTGCTTTAGGATGAAATCTTCTGAATATATCTGTTAAGTCCATCTGGTCCAGTGTGTCATTCAAAGCCATTGTTTCCTTGTTGATTTTTTGATTAGATGATCTGTCCATTGCTGTGAGTGGGGTGTTGAAGTCTCCTACTATTAAGGTATTACTGTCGATGAGTTTCTTTATGTTTGTGATTAATTGATGTATACATTTTGGTGATCTCACATTTGGCACATAAATGTTTACAATTGTTAGGTCTTCTTGGTCTATAGACCCTTTGATTATGATATAACGCCCTTCTGCATCTCTTGATACAGTCTTTATTTTAAAGTCTAGATTGTCTGATATAAGTATGGCTACTCTGGCTTTCTTTTGTTCACCATTAGCATGATAGATGGTATTGCATCCCCTTATTTTCAATCAGAAGGTGTCTTTAGGTCTACAGTGGGTCTCTTGTAAACATCATATAAATGGATCTTGTTTTCTTATCCATTCTGTTACTCTATGTCTTTTGATTGGAGCATTGAGTCCATTGATGTATAGAGTAAGTACTGAAAGATATAAATTTCTTGCCATTATGATGCTTGTAGAGTTGGAGTTTCTGGTCGTGTTCTCTGGTCCTTTCTAGTCTTTGTTGCTTTTGGTCTTTTTTTCCCCCTTTTTTTCTCCCCTCAGAGAGTCCGCCATAAATTTCTTGGAGGGCTGGTATGGTGGTCACAAACTCCTTTAATTTTTGTTTGTCTGGGAAACTTTTTATCTTTCCTTCTATTTTTTTTTAAATATGAAATTTATTGTCAAATTGGTTTGCATACAACACCCAGTGCTCATGCCAACAGGTTCCCTCCTCAATACCCATCACCCCCCCCTCGCCTCCTCCCACCCCCCAGCAACCCTCAGTTTGTTCTCAGTTTTTAAGAGTCTCTTATGGTTTGGCTCCCTCCCTCTCTAACCTTTTTTTCCCTCCCCCATGGGTTTCTGTTAAGTTTCTCAGGATCCACATAAGAGTGAAAACATACGGTATCTGTCTTTCTCTGTATGACTTATTTCATTTAGCATAACACTCTCCAATTCCATCCACGTTGCTACAAAAGGCCATATTTCATTCTTTCTCATTGCCATGTAGTATTCCATTGTGTATACAAACCACGATTTCTTTATCCATTCATCAGTTGATGGACATTTAGGCTCTTTCCATAATTTGGCTATTGTGGAAAGTGCTGCTCTAAACATTGGGGTACAAGTGCCCCTATGTATCAGCACTCCTGTATCCCTTGGGTAAATTCCTAGCAGTGCTATTGCTGGGTCATAGGGTAGATCTATTTTTAATTTTTTGAGGAACCTCCATACAGTTTTCCAGAGCGGCTGCACCAGTTTGCATTCCCACCAACAGTGCAAGAGGGTGCCCGTTTCTCCACATCCTCGCCAGCATCTATAGTCTCCTGATTTGTTAGTTTTAGCCACTCTGACCGGTGTGAGGTCATATCTGAGTGTGGTTGTGATATGTATTTCCCTGATGAGGAGCGACGTTGAGCATCTTTTCATGTGCCTGTTGGCCATCTGGATGTCTTCTTTAGAGAAGTGTCTGTTCATGTCTTCTGCCCATTTCTTCACTATTCATCCTTATTTGTTTTTCAGGTGTGGAGTTTGGTGAGCTCTTTACAGATTTTGGATACTAGTCCTTTGTCTGATATATCATTTGCAAATACCTTTTCCCATTCCGTTGGTTGCCTTTTAGTTTTGTTGATTGTTTCCTTTGCAGTGCAGAAGCTTTTTATCTTCATGAGATCCCAATAGTTCATTTTTGCTTCTAATTCCCTTGCCTTTGGGGATGTGTCAAGTAAGAAATTGCTGCGGCTGAGGTCAGAGAGGTTTTTCCCTGCTTTCTTCTCTAGGGTTTTGATGGTTTCCTGTCTCACATTCAGGTCCTTTATCCATTTTGAATTTATTTTTGTGAATGGTGTAAGAAAGTGGTCTAGTTTCAACCTTCTGCATGTTGCTGTCCAGTTCTCCCAGCACCATTTGTTAAAGAGACTGTCTTTTTTCCATTGGATATTCTTTCCTGCTTTGTCAAAGATTAGTTGACCATACTTTTGTGGGTCTAATTCTGGGGTTTCTATTCTATTCCATTGGTCTATGTGTCTGTTTTTGTGCCAATACCATGCTGTCTTGATGATGACAGCTTTGTAGTAGAGGCTAAAGTCTGGGATTGTGATGCCTCCTGCTTTGGTCTTCTTTTTCAAAATTACTTTGGCTATTCAGGGTCTTTTGTGGTTCCATACAAATTGTAGGATTGCTTGTTTTAGTTTCGAGAAGAATGCTGGTGCAACTTTGATTGGGATTGCATTGAATGTGTAGATTGCTTTGGGTAGTATTGACATTTTAACAATACTTATTCTTCCAATCCATGAACACAAAATGTTTTTCCATTTCTTTATATCTTCTTCAATTCCCTTCATAAGCTTTTTATAGTTTTCAGCTTACAGATCTTTTATATCTTTGGTTAGGTTTATTCCTAGGTATTTTATGGTTCTTGATAAATTGTGAATGGGATCAGTTTCTTTATTTGTCTTTCTGTTGCTTCATTATTAGTGTATAAGAATGCAGCTGATTTCTGTACATTGATTTTGTATCCTGTGACTTTGCTGAATACATGTATCAGTTCTATGAGACTTTTGGTGGAGTTTATCAGGTTTCCATGTATAATACCATGTCATCTGCAAAAAGTGAAAATTGACTTCATCTTTGCCAATTTTGATGCCTTTGATTTCCTTTTGTTGTCTGATTGCTGATGCTAACACTTCCAACACTATGTTAAACAACAGCGGTGATAGTGGACATCCCTGTCGTGTTCCTGATCTCAGGGGGAAAGCTCTCAGTTTTTCCCCATTGAGGATGATATTAGCTGTGGGCTTTTCATAAATGGCGTTTATGATGTTTAAGTATGTTCCTTCTATCCCGACTTTCTCGAGGGTTTTTATTAAGAAAGGATGCTGAATTTTGTCAAATGCTTTTTCTGCATCGATTGACAGGATCATATGGTTCTTATCTTCTCTTTTATTAATGTGATATATCACATTGATTGATTTGTGAATGTTGAACCAGCCCTGCATCCCAGGAATGAATCCCACTTGATCATGGTGAATAATTCTTTTTATATGCTGTTGAATTCAATTTGCTGTATCTTGTTGAGAATTTTTGCATCTATGTTCATCAGGAATATTGGCCTATAGTTCTCTTTTTTTCCTGGGTCTCTGTTTGGTTTGGGAATCAAAGTAATGCTGGCCTCATAGAATGAGTCTGGAAGTTTCCTTCCATTTCTATTTTTTGGAACAGCTTGAGAAGGATAGGTATTATCTCTGCTTTAATTGTTTGGTCGAATTTCCCAGGGAAGCCATCTGGTCCTGGACTCTTATTTGTTGGGAGATTTTTGATAACTGATTCAAAGTTTTTGCTGGTTATGGGTTTGTTCAAGTTTTCTATTTCTTCCTGTTTGAGTTTTGGAAGTGTGTGGGTGCTTAGGAATTTGTCCATTTCTTCCAGGTTGGCCAGTATGTTGGTATATAATTTTTCATAGTATTCCCTGATAATTGCTTGTATTTCTGAGGGATTGGTTGTAATAATTCCATTTTCATTCATGATTTTATCTATTTAGGTCATCTCCCTTTTCTTTTTGAGAAGCCTGGCTAGAGGTTTATCAACTTTGTTTATTTTTTCAAGAAACCAACTCTTGGTTTCATTGATCTGCTCTACATTTTTTTTAGATTCTATATTGTTTATTTCTGCTCTGATCTTTAGTATTTCTCTTCTTCTGCTGGGTTTGGGGTGTCTTTGCTGTTCTGCTTCTATTTCCTTTAGGTGTGCTGTTAGATTTTGTATTTGGGATTTTTCTTGTTTCTTGAGATAGGCCTGGATTGCAATGTATTTTCCTCTCAGGACTGCCTTCGCTGCATCCAAAGCATTTGGATTGTTATATTTTCATTTTCATTTGTTTCCATATATTTTTAAATTTCTTCTCTAATTGCCTGGTTGACCCATTCATTCTTTAGTAGGGTGTTCTTTAAGCTCCATGCTTTTGGAGGTTTTCCAGACTTTTTCCTGTGGTTGATTTCAAGCTTCATAGCATTGTGGTCTGAAAGTATGCATGGTATGATTTCAATTCTTGTATACTTATGAAGGGCTGTTTTGTGACCCAGTATGTGATCTATCTTGGAGACTGTTCCATGTGCACTGGAGAAAAAAGTATATTCTGTTGCTTTGGGATGCAGAGTTCTAAATATATCTGTCAAGTCCATCTGTTCTAATGTATCTTTCAGGGCCCTTGTATCTTTATTGATCCTGTGTCTGATGATCTATCCATTACTGTAAGTAGAGTATTGAAGTCCCCTGCAATTGCCACATTCTTATGAATAAGGTTGCTTATGTTTGTGAGTAATTGTTGTATATATTTGGGGGCTCCCCTATTCAGCACATAGACATCTATAATTTTTAGCTCTTCCTGATGGACAGACACTGTAATTATTATATAATACCCTTCTTCGTCTCTTATTACAGCCTTTAATTTAAAGTCTAGTTTGTCTGATGTAAGTATGGCTACTCCAGCTTTCTTTTGACTTCCAGTAGCATGATAAATAGTTCTCCATCCCCTCACTGTCAGTCTGAAGGTGTCCTCAGGTCTAAAATGAGTCTCTTGTAGACAGCAAATAGATGGGTCTTGCTTTTTATCCATTCTGATACCCTATGTCTTTTGGTTGGAGCATTTAGTCCATTTGCATTCAGTGTTACTATTGAAAAATATGGGTTTAGAGTCATTGTGATGTCTGTATGTTCCATGCTTGTAGTGACATCTCTGGTACTTTGTGGTCCTTGCAACATTTCACTCACAGAATCCCCCTTAGGATCTCTTGTAGGGCTGGTTTAATGGTGATGAATTCCTTCAGTTTTTGTTTGTTTGGGAAGACCTTTATCTGTACTTCTATTCTGAATGACAGACTTGCTGGATAAAGGATTCTCGGCTCTATATTTTTTTCTGTTCATCACATTGAAGATTTCCTGCCATTCCTTTCTGGCCTGCCAAGTTTCAGTAGATAGATCTGTCACTAGTCTTATCGGTCAACTTTTATATGTTAGAGCCTGTTTATCCCTAGGGGCTTTCAGAATTCTCTCTTTATCCTTGTATTTTTCCAGTTTCACTATGACATGTTGTGCAGAAGATCGATTCAAGTTACATCTGAAGGGAGTTCTCTGTGCCTCTTGGATTTCAATGCCTTTTTCCTTCCCCAGGTCAGGGAAATTCTCAGCTATGATTTGTTCAAGTACACCCTCAGCCTCTCTCTCTCTTCCCCTTCTGGACTTCCTATTATACAGATATTGTTGCATTTGATTGCATCACTTAGTTCTCTAATTCTCCTCTCATACTCCTGGATTTTTTTTATCTCTTTCTCAGCTTGCTCTTTTCCCATAATTTTATCTTCTAATTCATCTATTCTGTCCTCTGCCTCTTCAATCCAAGCTGTGGTCACCACCATTTTAGTTTGCATCTTATTTATAGCATGTTTTAGCTCCTCATGACTATTTCTTAGTCCCTTGATCTCTGTAGCAATAGATTTTCTGCTGTCCTCTATACTTTTTCAAGCCCAGTGATTAATTTTATGGCTATTATTCTAAATTTATGTTCAGTTTTATTGCTTAAGTCGCTTTTGATTAATTCGTTAGCTGCCTCTACTTCCTGGAGTTTCTTTTGAGGAGAATTCTTCTGTTTCGTCATTTTGCATAGTCCCTGGTGTGGTGTGGAACTGCAGGGCACTTCCCCTGTGCTGTTTGGAGTAACTTGTGTTGGTGGGTGGGCCGCAGTCAGACCTGATGTCTGTCCTCAGCCCACCACTGGGGCAACAGTCAGACTGGTGTGTACCTTATCTTCCCCTCTCCCAGGGGCAGGACTCACTGTGGAGTGGTGTGGTCCCTGTCTGGGCTACTTGCACACTGCCAGAGTTGTGGTTCTGCTTTGATGGGATCTGGTGTATTAGCTGGGGTGGATCTGCAATGTGCACAGGGATAGGAGGGGCTGGCTCAGCTCACTTTGCTATTGGTGGTCCCCTGTGGGAGCGGCCCTGAAGCACCAGGAATGAGGCAGGCCTGTCGGAGGGATGGATCCACAGAAGCACAGTGTTGGGTGTTTGCGCGGTGCAAGCAAGTTTGGTGAACTGGTTCCCTTTGGGATTATGTCTGGGGGATGGGAGAGGGAAATGGCACTGGCCAGTGCCTTTGTTCCCAGCTGAGCTCTGTCTTCCAGGGCTCAACACCTCTCCCTCCTGCTGTCCTCTCACCCTCCTGCTCTCCGAGCAGAGCTGTTGACTTATAACATTCCAGATGTTAAGTCCTGCTGGGTGTCAGAACTCACACAGTGTGGCCCCTCTGCCTTTGCAAGCCAGACTCAGGGATTTCGCCTTGTGGGCGGGCTGCTCCTCCACCACCCTGGCTCCCCCCCGCCAGTCCGTGTAGCATGCACCACCTGTCTGTCCTTCCTACCCTCTTCTGTGGGCCTCTTGCCTACACTTTGTTCCAGAGAATCCATTCTGCTAGTCTTCTGGCAGTTTTCTGGGTTATTTAGGCAGATTCGGTGGAATCTAAGTGATCAGCAGGACAAGGTGAGCCCAGCGTCCTCCTACGCTGCCATCTTCTCCAGTAATCTCTCTCCTTCTATTTTGAATGACAGCCTTGCTGGATAAAGAATTCTTGGCTGCATATTTTTTGATTCAGCGCACTGAATATATCCTGCCACTCCTTTCTGGCCTGCCAAGTTACTGTGGATAGGTCTGCTGCAAACCTGATCTGTCTTCCCTTGTAGGTTAGGGACTTTTTTTTCCCTTGCTGCTTTCATGATTGTCTCCTTGCCTGAGTGTTTTGTGAATTTGACTATGATATGTCTTGTTGATGGTTGTTTTTTGTTGAATCTAATGGGGGTCCTCTGTGCTTCCTGGATTTTGATTGTGTCTTTCCCCATGTTAGGAAAGTTTTCTGCTATGATTTGCTCACATAACCCTTCTACCCCTATTTCTCTCTCTTCCTCTTCTGGGAACCCTATGATTCTGATGTTGTTCCTTTTTCATGAGTCACTGATTTCTCTAATTCTTAAATCAGGATCTTTTGCCTTAATCTCCCTCTTTTTTTTCTGGTGTGTTATTCTTTATAAGTTTGTCCTCAACATCACTGATTCTCTGTTCTGCCTCATCCATCCTTGCCGCCGCTGCATCCATTCATGATTGCGGCTCAGTTATAGTATTTTTAATTTCATTCTGGCTATTTTTTACTTCTTTTATCTCTGCAGAAAGGGATTCTAATCTATTTTCGACTCCAGCTGGTATTCTATTATTGTAATTCTAAATTCTGGTTCAGACATCTTGCTTGTGTCTGTGTTGGTTAAGTCCCTGGCTGTTGTTTCTTCCTGCTCTTTCTTTTGGGGTGAATTCCTTCATTTTGTCATTTTCAAGGGAGAAAAGGAATTAATGAGGTAGAAAAATTGAAATTAAAAAAAATTAAAATAAAAAAATATTAAAATTAAAAATTAAAAACACACACACACAAACCGAATAGACGATGCTAGATGCTAGGTGTGTTTTGGTCTGGGTGTTGAAAGTGGTTTGACAGATTAGAGGAAAAAAAAAGGGGGGGGATGAAAAAAAGGAAATCGTTTGAGAATTTGAAAAAATGAATTCACTGAAGTAGACTAAAATGAGATGATAGGGGCAAAATAGAATTTGAAAAAATATGCACAAAAGTAAAGAATATAGTGGAAAAAAATTAAAGAAAAAAAATTAATAAAAATTAAAAATAAATATGAATTTTTTCATTTTCTGTATTTATGAAAAAAGAAAAGAAACAAAAAAGAGAAAAAAGATAAAGAAGAAAAAAAGAAAAGAAAAAAGAAATCATTTGAAAATTTGAAAAATGGAATACACTGTAGTAGACTAAAATGAAATTACGGAAGTAAAATAGAATTTGAAAAATTTACATAAAACCAAAAAATATAGTAATGAAAATTAAATAAGAATATTTTTAATAGAAATTGGAAGGAAAATGAAGTTTTTCTCTTTCTGCATTGAAGAAAATAAATAAATGAAAAAGAAAAAGAAAGAAAAAGAAAGAAAAATAAAAAGAAAAAAAGAAAAAAGGAAATTGTTTGAAAATTTGAAAAGGTGAATACACTGAAGTAGACTAAAATAAAATGATGGAAGTAAAGTAGCATTTGAAGAAATTTACACAAAAGTAAAAAATATAGTAATAAAAATTAAAGATTTTTAATGAAAATAAAAATGATTTTTTTCTCTTTTTGTATTCAAGAAAAAGAAAAGATTTGTAAAAGAGAAAATGAAAAAAGAAAAAAAAAAGAAAATTGAATAGATGAACCTACTAACAGATTGAAGTAGGACTAAAATTTCTTCATTTTCTGGTAGAAGTCAGTCTGTGTAGTTCTTTATAGTCCATAAATTAAGCTGGCAGTGAGACTTGTGTTCTTGAAGAGTGAAGTTGGCCCAGTTGGGCAGGGCTCAGTGTATCAGCTCTGCTCTCCACTAGATGGTGCTGCTAGCCTACTGGGGTTGATTGTTGCAGAGCTTGTAGGTGCATATGCGCATGCGCAGGAGCGGTGAAAATGTCAGCAGCCAGCTACCCATTCTGCTCTCCTGGATCAGCAATTGTGCACCCATCCTCTGTCTTCAACTCTCATCCACTCCCTTCTTTTTCACTCTCTGTGACCAGGCCCCAGGCAGTAACTCTCTCCCAAGTTTTGTCTCAGATGTGGCTGTTTTCCCTGGCCCCTTATTTCCAAAGGACTGCGGCTTTGACCTGTTCCGCCCCTCTGCAGGAGGGTCTCACTGAGCAATGGCTGAATGAGCAATTGCCGAATATTGGCTGCACCCAGGTACGCCTGCTGGACCCTGTTGTTGCCGGTGCACCAAGACTGCGACCAGGTGCCAGCCTGTCCCAGAAAAAGTTTGTGAGACAGTGTAGCAGCAGCATTTAAGGGATTATGGAAAATCACAACACATATCTGGCACCAGGCTTCACCCTTAATGACTTTGTTCCAGCACCAGCTAATGTATCCACCTTCCGGGGTCTGCTGGGACAGGTGGCTTCAACAGTCTCTACCAAATGTCCTTCCAGCAGTGGAACTGCTTTTCCCTGTGTGGCCTGAGAACCTCATGGACCCCACTTTGTTCCTGGGGATTCACCCTTCCCACCAGAGCACCACAAGTTATGGAGCTGCGGAGTTGCAGCCTTTGCGCTCCCCTTGTTTACAGTCTTAATGGAATTTAAACCCTCTCCTTTTTCCTTTCTCCCTTTTTAGTTTAGTCCCTGTGGCTGTTTCCAATTTTCCACTTTCTCTCTGGCTGCTTTTGGGGGAGAGTGTGCTTTTCCCGTATTGTCCTGTGCTCCCCAGTCTCCGTCCTCTCTCCGCCCGCAAAAGCGGTTCCCTACCTTTTGTGCCTTCTTGCTTCCCAAGTTCAGCACTCCGCGCTGCATACCTGCTGAATTCTGTGGTTCAGGTTGTGCAGATTATTGTGTTAATCCTTCAATCAGTTTTCTAGGTGTGTAGGATGGTTTAGTGTTGGTCTGGCTGTATTTCATGAATGCGAGACACACAAAAAGCTTCCATGCTGTTCCGCCATCTTGGCTCCTCTCCTCCCTGTTTCTTTCTGTGCCCTCACATGGTGGAGACCATTAGAGGGCTCTAGCTTCTTCTTTTTATTAGGACACTAATCCCTTCTTGGCGCTCTACCCTTATGACCTCTTCTAAACCTTATTAACTCCCAAAGACCAAATCTCCTAACACTATCACATGAGGGTTGGGGTTTTCACATATAGTATTTGGGTTCATAGCAAGAGAGGATGGAGACTTCCTTTGGAGAGCATAATCCTCAGTCCCCAGAATTTAGAAAGAGCTATCTTGTAAACATTTGGTGAGGCCTGACCTTTTATGTATGAATGTTCTTAGATTTGGTTTGTATGTTCTATTGTAAGAGATCGTGTGCTTCAAATAAATAAATAAAAGAAGAAAAAGAAAAAAATCCACAAAAACGTCCTGATATAGGTTGTTATGTTGTCATTTGCTTCTCTATAGCCTCAACATTTAGAAAACAATTTCTGGTTACTAAATTATGGTAAATTGAGGGTTTCAATGGATTAATCAAGGTTTTCTATTATATACTTCAATAGAAGACAATGAGTAATTACATGAATTACAAAACATAAAAGTAAAGCAAAATATAATGAGAAAAGGCAATTTATTAGTGTTTTCACCATGTTTCTGTGTATAGCTTGATGTATGCAGAGAATAGCAATCCGATTAGCTTCCCCCTCCTCCAGGGGTAGGCAGTAACTGGAGGATTTTTTTGATCATCTTATTCATTTCGTGTTAAAACTATAGCACTTCTAATTTACAGACATATTGTGAATGTCAAGGAAATATCACCCAAATCATTGAAATACAGTGAAATTCATACGTTATATTTAAGTAACAGCTTGCCCTGGGCTCCAAGGGATGCACTCTTAAAGAGAACTGGGATTTTGACTGTTCAATTTCAGCACTTTAAAGGCACAGAGTAATCAAGGTGAATTTCTTAAAGGAAGAGACTCTGAGGATAGAAAGGTAACTGTGAAGTATTTCTGGAGAAGCCATTAAGTGGCAGATTGGCATACGGCTACATTTCAGATCCTGATTTGTTTGGTTTAATGTGAATCACTTTTTTTCCCTTTAAATTGAAGCCCAAATCCTATAATGGAGATACTTAAATGAACCCTCTGGGTCACTTAGGCATCTTTTTCAACATCCCTCTGAGAAATTCAATAGTCTGTTATAAAAATTGAGTTTTATATGTTTCTGTCGATGCCTGAGGAAAAATTTGATTATCCTCCAGATTTTTCCCAATCCTTTAACTAAATTGGATTATTTGCTGATTTACCCTTTACTTCCCAGTGCCATAATAGTGTTTCAGTTTGAAACTTTATGGTATAAGCTGACAAGATTATAAGATGTTTATCTTCCTAGGGAAAGCAACATGGGAAGTTTTGCCTCTGGCTTTATATGGATCCAGTTTGGAATCCTGCTTTGATTGCCTGTGAATTGGGTGACCTCATGCAAATGACATGATTTCTGTTGGTTTCAGTCCCTTTATAAGTACAGCAGGGATACTAATAATAACCTTGCATGGGATTTGGTCAAAATGAGTAGAGACATTGAATGTGGAAATACTGGGTTCTGAGTAGGCTCTGAATAAATGTAAATCACCTTCCATCTCCCCACCTCCCAAACCATGTTTTATTTATTGAGGGAACATATAACCAAGGATGTGTTTAGATCCAGGATCTTTTATGATGGGAGTCCAAAATAATGCATCATAAATCAATCTGTATCGAGAAGTAGAATAGTAGGAGTTATACATCACAGACATTTATCACAAGGAATTGGCTTGTGCAGTGTGTGAGCGGGCATAGCCAAGCCTGCAATTAATAGGGCAGGCTGTCAGGAAGGGCAGAGGCTGAAGCTGCTGTCCGTAAGGAAAATTTATTCTTCTTAAGAGAAGCCTCAGCTCAACTTTGAAGGCCTTTAAACTGATTCAGTCAGGCCCACTCAGAATATCTACAATAATCTCCCTTAGTTAAAGCCAACTGCTCATGGACTTTAATCACATCTATAAAATACTTTTACAGAAACACCTAGGTTAATGTTTGGTTGAATAACTGGAGACCATAGCTTAGTCAGACTGACAAACCAGGAAGACCGTCACACCATCCATCTGGCCTCTTTGGATTCTTTTGTTCATAGAAACTAGGCTACTTTCATTATAGTAAAATATGAGACTCAGTGTTTTTTAAACCAAATGGCAGAAGAAACATAAGGAAAAATTTGTGGTTTCATTTGAAGTCAAATGTGAAGGTTGAGCATAAAATAAGTATTTTCTACATACTAACAGAAATTATCTAATTTAGGGGCACCTGGGTGGCTCAGTCAGTTGAGCTTCTGACTTTGGCTGAGGTCATGATCCTGTGGTCTGTGAGTTTGAGCCCTGAGTCAGGCTCTGTGCTGATCACTCAGAGCCTGGAGCCTGCTTCAGATTCGGTGTCTGCCTCTCTCTCTGTCCATCCCCTGCTCATGATCTTTCAAAAATAAATAAACAGTATAAAAAAATAAAAAGAAATTATCCAATTTTTTCTTGTTTATAGATTTATAGTTGGTCTCTTTTGCTGGGATGTAAGCTCCCTGAGAATAGGAGTTTGTTGTGTTAACTTCTAAATGTCCAACATCTTAAATAGCACTTGGTGTAAGACAGATACTCAATAAATATTAATGGCATAAGTCAATAAATGATTTCTTCCAGAGAAGAGTTGTTTCATTTCTTTGTCTGAATAAAGAGTTTTCTGTTATGTTTACATGATTCACTTTTGGCTTCAGCTGTGTATCGCACCAAGGTTTGTGGCTAAGTGTAGACTGAGGAATGAATTCTGACCTGCCCTTTGCTCACCAAGCCAGGTGCCTCAGTTTGGGCTGTGTCAGGAGGAAGATGTGCTTTTTCTTCCATGAAAGGGGCCCAAATGCACACACCCAGCTCTGTTCTTGGGGTGGAGGATGGAGAGTGTGCCATCCTGCAGTTATCACACAGGTTAGTGGTAACCCTGGCATTCTTCCATTATAACTTCCTATTACATGGTAGAGATCTGTGAGGATAACAAGCAAAAGGACTAAAATACCCCACCTGCTCTTCTTGGGGGCAACTTCCTCTACAAAATCATGATCCTGCTTCCTCTCCATAGGGAACAAGCCCTAGTATTAGGGTAGTTAAAGATCAGAATAATAATTTTTTGGTGACTTTAAGATTTAGTACTTAGACTTTATTTCCAACATTTTCTGAAAACAATATGCATTCTCTATAAATGCATGAATTATTTGATACATAAAAGATTATGTCTGAGGGTGCCTATGTGGCTCAGTTGGTTGATCATGACTTTTGATTTTGGCTCAGGTCATGATCCCAGGGTCATGGGATTGAGCCCTGCATTCAAGCTCCAAGCTCAGCCCTCCAGCTGAGTGTGGAGCCTGCTTAAGATTCTCTCTCTCTCTCTCTCTCTCTCTCTCTCTTTCTGCCCCTCTCCCTGCTCATGTTATTTCTCTCTCTTAAATAAAAAAAAGAAAAAAAAGATTATGTATGGCATGTGAGTTATAAAGTATAACAACCATGCAAACACTCATGAATTCACAAACTTAGGAAGTAAAAATCAGTAATACTATTGAAAATTCTGTTCTATTCCATATCCTCCCTTATCACCCTGCCTCCTCCAGAAATCACCAGTGTCCTAAATTTTGTATTTATCATTCAGTTGGTATTCTTTACAGTTCTACCAGATATGTATGAATCCCTAAACAATATATTTTTTCATTTGCTTCTTTTTAACTTTATATCAATGGTGTTACAGTATATATAATTTTTCACTAATCTGCTGTCCTTATTTAATATGCTTTTAAGAGTCATCCAGTGTGTATGTATTACCATAATTCATATACTTTATTCCCATGGAATATTGCATTGTATGAATTATACCATAGTTTATTTGTCCATTCTCCTGTCAGCAGACTTTTCTACCCTTCTTTTTTTCTTGTATGAGCAGTGTTACTATGAATATTCTTGTAAACATATCCTGAAGCAGATATATGGGAAAATGGACTCTAGCAGTTTTCTAGTTGAAACCCTTCTTTTATGGACAAATAAACTGAGGCCCAGAGGCTCCAGTCAGTTGGTAGTAAGACTACAGATAAGATCCCCTGACTTTCATGTTTTATTCATTCTGTGCCACCTCCATATGAATATGCTGAAACTTACTTTCAAGAAAAAAGTTTACTCTTATAATGGTTTGTATTTGGCTAATGTAGTCGCTAAAGGTTTTTTTGTTTTTGTTTTGTTTTTTATAACTTTAGGAGGAAAGGAAGCCAACTTATCTCCTGTACCTGTGAGAAAGAAGAAAGGCATAATCAGGGAGTTGACCTGGGCTAAGGAGCAACTCTGGGACTCTTGGTAAGGTCAATCATCCTCCTTCCCCATTTACCAACTTTTTCTTTAAGTATAACGTGCATACAGAAAAGTGTATGCACAACGCGTATATAGCTTGATGAACTTGTACAAAGCAAACACACTCATGTAACCAGCACACAGGTCTAGGCAGAGAATATAATCAATATCCCAGGTGACACCTCTGCCCCTGTTTCCCTCCCAGTCACTATACAGGCACCACTCTTCTCCCTCCACCCCCCCTCCTCTCTTCCATCCCCTGGGGAAGGCTCTTTGAATTTTCTGACATTTTGAAATGATGGCACTTGTCGTACCGTGGGTATAATATAGCTCATGGAGGTATAAAAGCAGAGTTAAATTTTAGCTATAATATTTCCTCACCATGTGACTTTGGGTCCCTGTAATTCTCTGGTTCTCAATTGCCGTCTCTGTAACATAGAGATAATAAAGAATTTTTGGTTTGACAAGCAATTTAAATGAGCTAAGAGAAGCAGACTTTTCTAATAAAGATCCTGGAACAGAGTAGGTACTCAGTAAATGTTGGACCCTGAATGCTGAGTGTCTCTTTATGAGTTGGAGGTTATGAACTCAATAAGACATAATTTCTAGATTGTACAATCTTTTGACATTAACCCATGTACATGTTCTCCTGTCTCTAGTGCCACAGTCTGTTTTCTTAGGCATTTTTCTATTCTAGGGACAAGCTTTCCTGAAACATCCTTCATCCTGAATGACGTGAAACTAGAGTTCCAATATGTAGTCTAGTCTCACCTTACAAGTCCTGGTTTGCTGGCCTCATTATTTGTTGGATATGAGCTTTGATAAAATTCTTATTATGGAGTTGAAGAAAGCAGCAGTGTAGATCAATGGCTTCTCTCATATTTATGGTCTAGACTTGAAACTTGTTTTAATTTATACTTGACAACTTTGGAATGCAATGCCACTCTCTGAATAACTCCAATTTTAGGCTCTGCTTTCAGTACTGAATGAAGGGCAATATTTCTATCTTTATTAAGTGCTAATGGTAAATGTCACTGGGGAATAAACATAATATCCTTAACTTTTGGAATTGGATATAAGTGGTAAAGTCTGCCTATTTTCTATTTCATTCTCTTATTTAGAATAATGAACCATTCATTCATTTTGTATATGCTTGTCATACAGTTTTTATCTTTTCCTTTGTTTACTGAAATCATTAGAGTGGCTAGATGTGCACTAAATGTATATTTTATATATTTCTGTTTTCCGGAGAAGAGGAGGAAACATTTTTTCTTCCTACTGCCATGGTTTTATTTTCTATGCAGTATAAGCACATTTTAATTGTATCATGAATTTCAGTGCCCATTAATTTGAGGCAATAGACCATATTTGTGGTTTTAAATGAGGCTGTGAAAATTTCATCAGTTTTCAGAGTTTCACCTGTAAATAAAAATGAGGGCAGAGTATTAAAGTATAAGAAATGTAGATGGAGAGCAAAAGGTGAAATTTGTACTTACTGTTTGTATACTGTGTATGTAGGTATCACTGTACTTTCACCTATGCTATCTCATTTAATGTCACCATGCCAAAGTAAAGGCACTATAAAAATCAAACGTGTTTTGTGGCACCAAGGTGACTGTACATTTCTATTAGGAATCTTTTTTTTCAACTTAAAAACAAAAATTTATTATGTAGACCACAAGTTTGCTGTTATAATTTGAGTCAACATATTGAGTGCAAGTTCACAAAATGGGTCCCCAGAGGAAGAATTATCTGATAAAGAAGATGCATTCTTCTTCCATGTCCTAACCACCTTGGCTCCTATGGAGATGCCCTCCCTCCACAAAGAATACCAAATCAGTTCAAGAGAAAAAGTCCTTCTTATCTAATATGGAATTAGAAGACCCTTGTAACTACTGTTACAAGCTATTCCTTTGTTTCCTGGGAACTAAGTCCACCTGATGTAGATATTACTCTTCTTAACATCCAATGGGTTCTGTGAGAGGTTAAAACTAAGAAGTCTAATGCTTTTCCCTAAAGGTGTTCCAGGGAGGAATCCAGACTACTGGGTCACTACCACTTATGCTTCTTCTATCTCAGTAGCTGTCATCAATGGTTGCAGAGGAAGAGGCCTGCTTGACAATCAATCTTACAGTCTGGGGTTTTCCCACAGCTACATTATTGATAACTCTTCTCTCCCTCTTTTTAATTTTTAATTTAAAACAAATTCCAGTATAGTTAACATACAGTGTTATGTTAGTTTCAGGTGTATAATATAGTGATTCAACAATTCTATACATCACTCGGTGCTCATCATGATAAGTGTACTTTTTAATCTCTATCACCTATTTCACCCATCCCCTGACCCCCCTCCCCCCACCTTATCTCTGGTAGCCATCAGTTTGTTGTCTATAGTTAAGAGTCTGTTTCTCAATTTGTCTCTCTCAGTCTCTCTCTTTTTTCCTTTGCTCATTTGTTTGGTTAAGGTCCACATATGAGTGAAATCATATGATATTTGTCTTTCTCTGACTTATTTTGTTTAGCATTATACCCTCTAGATCCATCCATTGTGTTACAAATGGCAGGATTTAATTCTTTTTTATGGCTGAATAGTATTCTGTTGTATATACATATATATCTTCTTTATTCATTCATCAACTGATGGACATTTGGGTTCTTTCATAATTTGGCTATTGTAAATAATGTTCCAAGAAACATAGGGGTGCATATATTCCTAGTGTTTTTGTGTTCTTTGAGTAAATATCCAACTGTATGATTACTGAATTATAGGGTAGTTCCGTTTTTAACTTTCTGAGGAACCTTGTGACTTGTGACTATTGAACTTTCTGAGGAATCTTGTGACTTGTGACTATTGAACCATCCTTGCATCCCATGGATAAATACATTTGACCATGGTGTATGATTTTTTTAAATGTGTTGTTTCCATTTGCTAATATTTTGTTGAAGATTTTTGTATCTATGTTGACCACAGACATCGGCCTATAGTTCTCTTTTTTAGTGGAGTCTATCTGGTTTTGCTATCAGGGTAATTCTGGTTTCAGAGAATGTTTTAGGAAATTTTTCTTGTTTTTCTATTTTTTGGAATAGTTTGAGGAAAATAAGTAACTCTTATTAACTCTTCTTTAAATTTTTGGTGGAATTCACCTGTGAAGCTGTCTGGCCCTGGATTTTTGTTTGTTGGGAGTTTTTTGATTACTGATTCAATTTCATTGCTGGTATTGGTCTATTTGCATTTTCTGTTTTTTTCCTGATTCAGGTTTGGGAGGTTATACATTTCTAGAAATTTATTCATTTCTTCAAGGTTGTCCAGTTTGTTTGCATATAATTTTTCATAATATTCCCTTACAGTCTTTTATATCTCTGTGGTGTTGATGGTTATTTCTCCCCCTTCATTTCAGATTTTATTTATTTGAGTCTTTTTTTTTAATGAATTTGGCTGCAGTTGATCTTTTCAAAGAATCAGCTCTTGGTTTTCACTGATTTGTTCTATTGTTTTTTAGTTTCCATTTCATTTATTTTTGTTCTAATCTTTATTATTTCTTTCCTTCTATAGGTTTTGGGTTTTGTTTGTTGTTCTCTTTCTAGTTTCTTTAGATGTGGTTAGGTTGTTTCTTTGGGATGTTTCTCGGTTCTTCAAGTAGGTCTGCTTTGCGTAAACTTCTCTCTTAGAACAGCTTTTCCTGTGTCCCAAAGATTTTGGACTGCTGTGTTTTCATTTTCATTTGTCTCCATGTATTTTTTGATTTCCTCTTTGATTTCATGCTTGATCCACTAATTTTTTTAGTAGTATGATATTTAATCTCCATGTATTTATGTTTTCTCAAGTCCAGTGAGCATCTTTATGATCATTATTATAATTCTCTATCAAGCATAATACTTATTTATGTTTTGTTTAGATCTCCTGCTCTGATTTTTGTCCTTTCTTTCATCTGGGACATATTCTGCCTCCTCATTTTGTCTGCCTCTCTGTGTCTGCCTCTCTGTGTCTGTTGTTAGGAAAGTCAGCTACATCTTCTTTTAAAAGTAGTGGCTTCATGAAGAAGAGATACTATAGTGCCCTGCAGTGCAGTGTCCCCTGTTCACCAGAAACTGGCACTTCAGGGGGGTCTCCTATGAGTGTTCCTGGCACCCTGATATTGTGTCTGAGTCACTTTTCCTTCTAGTCCAGTTATCTGCACTGACTCTCTGCCTGTTGTGGGTTGTGCTTTCTCACTGTGGTGTTAGTGGGACTTAGGCAGGCCAGCTATGAGGAGGCATGCCCTCAGAGGAACTCAGGAGTGGGGCAGTGGTATTAACAAAATTTGCACTGAGCCCAGTGTTATGGGCAGCAGGCTTGGAGTGAGCGAGTCCTTAGGAGAACTGGTGGGCTGGGTGCAATGTCAGGAGGTTAGGTAGCAAGTGTCTGTGCAGTGCTGGCTCCTGCAAGTGGCACTGTGTTTATGCTGGAGGGCAGGGGAAGAAAATGACACCTGCCAGCTCCTTTGTTCTCAGAGAAGTCCTCCAACATGCTCACTTAAAATCAGTATAAATAGATCTCCCTACTGTTTGCCCCAGGAATTGTGCAAACTTCCGTTTCTATGTTGTCTTTCTGTGGGTTGCTGTTTTGTTAAGGGTGGTGACCCAGCTATCACTTACCCTCCCAGCCAGCCCAGTGCTGAGTCAGTTGACTTTTAAATCTCCATGTTCCAAATCCCACTGGTTATACAAACAGATCTACTAGGCACTGTGTGGGAATCATCCTATAGGAGTCTTAAACTTTCATTCCAACCTTCCCAACATTGCTTACATCTGTTCCCTTTGCTAATTCCCCATTATTGATGTTTATCCCATTAGTTCCAACCAGGGCCATTGGCAGCTTCCTCTAAATCATCTTGCTGCCTTCAGTCTTGATCATGTTGGATTTATTGTCCATACTGCACCCTGGCATAGTGCTAAATGATCTTCCTGTACTCAAATATGATCTTTTCCCTGTGTTTAAAACCCTTCTAAATCTGTCTTCCCAGTGGCAACAAGATAAATCTAGACACTTCTTGCATGTTATAGGAAGCTCTTATGATCTAATTCCTCTTTGATAAATTTTAAAAATTTATATGTATATTCATCTCGAATGCAAACATGAGGTTTTGGAGGCAGAGATAGAGTTATCATTACAGCAATGACTGCACTCATTCCTTACACCTAGTAATTCACATGTGATACAATGAGAGCCAGATGTTATCCTGTATGTTGGGGAAAGGGAGATACTACACTATGGGAGAAGAATATTGAAATTATGAATCTGGGAGTTTATATAGGCTACATGCTGCCCCATCATCTCTTGAGGGAAGAAGAGAAACCTTTACTCCTTAGTTTTTTTTCTTTTTTTTTTTTTACTCTTTAGTTAAAATTTTTTTTAATGTTTATTTACATTCGAAAGAGAGAGAACATGTGAGTAGGGGAGGGGCAGAGAGAGAGGAAGATGCAGAATCTGAAGCAGGCTCTAGGCTCTAAGCTGTCAGCACAGAGCCTGATGTAGGGCTCTGAACTCACGAACCGTGAGATCATGACCTGAGCTGAAGTCAGATGCTTAACCAACTGAGCCATGCAGGTGTTCCTACTCTCTAGTTTTTATAGTTCTTTGGAATGTAAAGGACTGGCTCAGGATTTCATTCTCCTTAGATAAGGAAAGAGAGAGAGAACTCTAAAATTTCTGGAGGTCTCTGGGTAGTCAATCACTCTTTAACTTCCAAGATTTATCCTTTAACCCAGGTTCCAGTTTTCTTTGGTCTGAAACATGGAAACATTGGCATTCCAGTTTCACAGTTCTCACCTTTCCAGGCTCATTCCCTGTTCCTTCTCTGCTCAAACACTGTGCTCCATCACTGCTAAACTACTTGCAGTTTTCTATACTATGTGGTTTCAGCCCTTATGTCTTTGTTTATTTGTTCTAATACTGTCTCATTAATTCTTTTTTGCTCATTATTTCTATCAAGGAGAAATTTCCATACAGTGAAATGTACTGATCTTAAGTCTGTAATTTGGTAAGTTTTGATAAATATAAGTAGCTGTGTAACACCACCCCAATCAAAATTTAACACATTGCTAACATAGCAGAAAGTTCTCTTTGTGTCTCTGTCAATTTCCCTCTCCTCTCATAGCCAACTACTATTCTGATTTCTATCACTATTGAATAGTTTTGCCTGTACTTGAACTTCATGTAAGTGGAATCATATAGTATGTACTCTTCCTTTTCTGGCTTCTTTAGCTCAACATAGTATTTTTGAAATCAGCAGCTTATTCTTTATGTGGAGTAGTTTCCATTGTATGAATATTGCTTATTAAGTTTGTCTTATTCTTCTCTGATGACATTGGGTTGTTTCCAGTTTTTGTCTATTCTGAATAAGTAGAGCTGCCATAAATCCTCTTATTTAAGACTTTTTTCTTTTCTTTTTTTTTTTTATTTGTGGGCCTATCTTTTGTTTCTCTTGGGTAAATACCTAAGGGGGGCAATTGCTGGATTGTAAACAGAGTATATGCTTAACTATACAAGAAACTGCCAAATATTATTCCAAAATGGCTGTGTCTTCATGCTCCATGCTTTCTGAACATACAGTTTTCTCTAATTGGGAGATTCTTCTGACCCCTTCAGCTTAGTGAACTCTTATCTTTTAATTCGTAGCCCAAAGCATCACCTCCTCTGTGAAAGCTTTGAGAGAGTTGATTATACTCATTTCGGCTGCCATTTTGTCTCATTCATCCTTCTTCATTTCAGCTGCCTCTTTCCCCCTCCCTCCAAGCCATGGAAAGCAGGAATAAGGTTATATATATATTTTACACACTCAAGATGTATTAGGGGAAGCTACCAATATTGTATAGTATATGTCATTCCATAAACTTCTACTAAGCAATTACCATGCCAGGCAGAACAGATGATAAGTTTATAAATAAAGAAAACTTATTACATGTAGATGTCAGTTAGTTTTGTTCACTGATTGATGGAGGAATCTGATTGATGAAAGATGTTATGTTGGGGACAAAGAAGTTTGGCTGCCAAACCTCTTTTTTTTTATATAGTGAAAATCCGAGTAAAGCTAGCATGAAGTCACATAGGGTTGAAATATTTACTGTTGCCTCAACAAGGCAAGAAGAAATAAAAAGAATATATATGGATTATTTAATATTCAAGGTCACAAACATCATTATCCTTTAATTCAAATGGAGGAAGGTGGTACAACAAACTATCTTATTACTACCATCTTCCCTTTTTTTATGCTATTTTTTTTTGAATTTTAAATATTTTATCTTTAATCCATCAAAGGATCATGACTTTTTCTGTCTCCTGTGAAGATGATCTATCCACAGAGCTTTCACTGACTAGACAGTGGATGTTGTGTGGGTTGTGGAGCAAGATGAGAAACAACATCCAGATAACGTGTACCAAGCAGTAGTAACAGAAAATGCATTTATTCTTTTTCGTGTGCTTTCTAAAAAAAGGGGGGGGGAGGGGCTTGTCCTTTACAACAAGAAGCTGTTTCAATAGTTTGTTGTTTGAAATCTGTTGAGGATTCTTCTCCACAATTCCCAGTTAAGGAAGAAGAGTTATCATTACTTAATAGTCAGTAAGGTTGACATTTAATGAGAAAGCAGTTCTCAAAAGTGGATGAGTTTTAAAGATCTCAGCATGAATAAGTTGAAATATTAAAGGCAACAGCTGCCTATAAACGATTGTTGCTAGCTTCAATTTACATAGTAAAGAGCACAGAAAACTTCTGTGATTTCTTCATTCTTAACAATTTAATGATCAAACTATAAGACAATGCACACTTTAAGTTGGTGACTTTTAAGTTTTATTTTTCAGAAAGGCACTAAAGGCAGATGAATAAGCTCATGTGCTACCAAAAACACCATAGGAAAATATTTATGCAGCACCATTCTTAGCTAATGTGCCAGTTTTTCTCAGAACACACAATCAGATGCTATTTCTATGAATTTCACTAACAGAGGTTGGGCTCATGGAACACTGTATGCTCATTCTTTTTTTTTATTTTTTAAGTTCATTTATTTAGAGAGAGAGAGCAAGCATGTGTGTGAGAAAGCACACATGAGAGAGTACATGCACAAGTTAGGGAGGGGTAGAGAAAGGGGGAGAGAGAGAATCTTAAGTAGGCTCTGCACTGTCAGTGTGGACCTCAGTATGGGGTTTGAACTCACAAACTACAGGATCATGACCTGAGCTAAAGTTGGATGCTTAACCAACTGAGCCACCCAGGTGCCCATATGTTCATTCTTTAAATGAACTGGAGGAAAGTCGATGGCTTGGGACTGAATTTACCAATATAATATATGTGGTGTTTATTCATTGAGTGCTTTCTATGTTCAAAATGCTGAGGAGGAAAACATTGGAGATACTCTTTGGTTTTGGAGAAATTTTAGATTTTGATTATGCTTTGGAATAATTGGCACATGTACATATCAACATAAATATTGTAAATGCGTATTTCAACAAAGCATGCTTATGTGAGTCCTGAAATATCTTGAAAGGAAGTCTTTAAGTATGATTATATTCTGAGCATAACTTACTTTAAAAATGAAACTTGGTTAAAAACTGAAAACTGTTTTTAGCTCTTAGATTTTATTTTGGGTCAGTATTAAAGTGTAAATATATATTTATTAAATTAAAAAGTAGAAGACTTTTGGGAAAGATGGCAGAGTAGGAGTATCCTAAGCTCACCTCATCCCACAACTAGAAGGAAGTTATGTTTATGGGAAGATGAATCCCCATAAAATTTGGCTTTGAAACCTAGAAGGGCCTAACAATCAGTGGGGCTTAACACCTGCAACTTTTAAAAATTAGTGGGCTGGGCTCAGGGAGAGCCAGGAGGGCAGAGGCCCCACCCTTAAAGAAACAGCATAACAGCCCCACAAAGATACAGCATAGAAGCAAGAGTTTGAAAAAAACATCTGGGGTATGCTGGAAGATTTATTTACTAATCTCAGAGCATGTGCTGGGGGTTCAGAGATCTTTGGGGGATTTCTCTAAGAACAAAAGAACTGGCGAGCACCATTTTCCTTCCTGCCTCCCACCCCTCCCCCCCACCCAGCCTAGATACTGGAGATACTTGAGATACTTGAGATACTCGAGTGCCTACTAGAATCAGCAGAGCATGCACACCCTCTACCTAGCTTATTAAAGTGCATCCCTGCCTCCCCCTCCCCACCACCATGTTCTCCTCTGGACACACCCCCTCCAGTACACTCTTGACCATAGTGGTGCCATAAGCCTGGCAGTGTGCAGGCATCCCTGATGGGCCAGTGTAAATTCACAGTGACTCCTGACATGGGGAGAGCAGAAGATAACCACACACACCAGTCAACTGTGGCCCCAACAGTTGGCTGGGGTCAGGTGTCTGCAGGCCCTGCCCACCAATGGAAGCTTTTCAAGGGACAACAGGGAATGTGCCCTGCAGGTCAGTGCAACTGTATCTCTGCCTGGTCTGACTCAACTCAAGCCCAAGGAGGTCACAGAAGTAATGATTATAAAAATATTTACTGGACTTAAGTAAAGAGTGGAGGACTTCAGTAGAACTCTTAACAAAGAATTGGAAAACAAACACACAAAAAGAACTGATCAGAGATGAAGAACTCAGTAACTGAAATTATGAATACACTAGAGGGAATAAATAGTGTACTAGAGGAAGCAGACGATGCATCAGCAACCTGGAGGACAGACTAATGGAATAAGAAATATTCAATCAAACTGATTGAAGCAATCAAACTGAACAGGAAGCAGAAAATCTGAAAGCAATCAAACTGAACAGGAAGGAGAAAAAAATAATACAAAATGAAAATACTCTAGGGAATTTAGTGACACCATCAAGTGTAATAACATTTTCATTATAGGGATCCTGGAAGAAGAGAGAAAACTTCCCAAATCTGGGGACGGAAATGGAAATCCAGATCCAGGAAGCACAGAAATCCCCGATAAAATCAACCCAAGGAGGTCTACACTGAGACACATATTAATTAAAATGGCAAAAAGTAGGGCTAAAGAGATAATTTTAAAATCAGCAAGAGAAAAGAAAGCAGTTACATCTTAGAGAAACCCAATAAGGCTATCAGCTGATTTTTCAGTAGAATCTTTGCAGGCCAGAAGGGAGTGACATGATATATTCAAAATACTGAAATAAAAAAAAAATAACCCTGCAGGCAAGAATACTCTACTCAGTAAGGTCATCATTCAGAACAGAAGGAGAGATGAAGAATTTCCCAGACAAACAAAAGTTAAAGGAATTCATGACCACTAAACCAGCCCTACAAGAAATGTTAAAGGGGACTATTTGAGTGGAAAAGAAAGACAATAAGTAGGAATAAGAAAAGCTTCTGCACAACAAAGGAAACAATCAACAAAATTAAAAGACAGCCTACTGACTGGAAGAAGATATTTGCAAATGAAGTATCTGATAAAGGGTTTGTATCCAAAATATATAAGGTACTTATAAAACTGAACACTGAAAAAGCAAATAATCCAGTTTAAAAATGGGCAGAAGACATGAACAGACATTTCTCTAAAGAGTACATACAGATGGCCAGCAGACACATGAAAAGATGCTTAATGTCAGGGAAATGCAAATCAAAACCACAATGAGATATTACCTCAAACCTGTCAGAATGCCTAAATAAAAAACACAACAACAGGTGCTGGCGAGGGTGTACAGAAAAAGGAAACTTTGTGCACTGTTGGTAGGAATGCAAATTGGTGCAGTCACTGTGGAAAACAGTATGGAGGTTCCTCAAAAAATTAAAAATTGAATTAGCATATGATTCAGTAATTCTACTGAGTATCTACCCATAGTATATGAAAATGTTAATTTGAAAAGATGTAATGTATATACTCCTATGTTTATTGCAGCATTATTTACAATAGCCAAATTATGGAAGCAACTTAAGTGTCCATCAATAGATGAATGGATAAAGAAAATGTGAGGTCTGTCTATCTATCTATCTATCTATCTATCTATCTATCTATCTATCCATCTATCCATCCATCCATCCACATGGAATATTAGCCATAAAAGAGAATGAAATCTTGCCATTTGCAACAACATGAATTGATCTAGAAGAGTATAATGTTAAGTGAAAGAAGTCAGTCCGAGAAAGACAAATGCCATATGATCTCACTCATATGTGGAATTTAAGAAACACAAATAACAAAGAAAAAAAAAAGAGACAACCCCTAAAGAGATTCTTAACTATAGAGAATAAACTGATGGTTTCCAGAGGGGAAGTGGGTGGGAGATGGTTGAAATAATTGAAGGAGATTAAGAACACACACACACACACACACACACACACACACACACGTAGAAAACAAACCCCAATAAAACTATATGACAGTAATTTTTAGTAGACAATTTAAAGCAATATGTGTTAAAATGGAAAAATGCTGTTAAATAATTTTTTATTTAAAAAATAAAAAATAGCTTTGGGCTCCTGGGTGGCTCAGTTTGTTAAGCATCTGACTCTTGATTTCTGCTCAGGTCACTATCTCACAGTTTGAGTCCTGCAGCAGGCTCCACACTGACAGCATGGAGCCTGCTTGAGATTCTCTCTCTCTGCTCTTCCCCTACTCATGCTCTCTTTCTCTCAAAATGAAAAAAGAAAACTTAAAAAAAATGTTTTAAATAAAAAAATAAGAAGTAAAAATAGCCTTATTTTTAATTACATATACTTTAGAAATTACATAGAAAAAGAGAATAAAAATCACTTACAGTTTCAATAATCAGAGAGAATTGTTATTCATTCTGTCCTTTGTTTGTATATATATGTGTTCCTGTATATATGTGTGCAGTCACACACATACAGAATTTATTAATCATAAAATGAGATTATAGATTTCTGTAAACTGCTTTTTTAAATTTAGCAATATAACACAAATATATTTCTATTTCACTAAATAAAAACTTACACATAACTTCAATTGGTGAAATGAAAACACACACCTATTGTGTAGTTGTTTGTAATATATATGATTAATTACTTATTGTCAGACATTAGATTGTTTCAAGTGCTATGATGAGCATTCCATGTATTTGTGCTACATCCTTAGGTCAGACTCCAGAAATAGTCATTTTGGGTCAAATGATAAGCCCTTCATGGTTTTTCATGTGTTGACACACTATCCTTCATAAAGCTTGTGCAGTTTATATCTCACCATTTCTTTCCCCCTAAAGTAAAGGAATGTACATTTCCATGAACCCTTGACAATACAGGAAGTTGCTATTAAAAAGTACTCATAATAACTTATAGAATATTTGGTGAGAAAATAATTTTCTTATTGTTGTTTGAATTTTTATTTCTTTGATTAGTAAGGAGGTTGAGATTTATGGTACGTTTTTGATCATCTATATTTCTTCTTTTGTATATTGTCTGTTCATGCCATTTGCCCATTTTTTTTCTCTTTAATATTCATTTTTCTTTATTAGTTTATAAGAACTCTTACTATGTTGATGATAACTCTTTGTCACTCATGCCCTATTAAAGAAGTGATGAGGTCTCTATCATATTTTGCATTCTATTATTTTCACATAACATTTTTCACATATGCATTAGTGAACTGATAACAAATCAAAAACTTGTTCTTTAGAAAGCAGTGCAATATTATGTCTCACACATATATTTCTTATTTTCAAATTTAAGCCATGTATGGACAACTTACCACTATTTCCACAGACATTCTCAGTGTTGAAATATTATTTTTATTCACATGTAACTAAAATGTATGCTAACATCAAACTTGTTTTGCACTCCTTTGTTTATAGGGTCTAGGCAGCAATAAAAGTGAAATAAATTAACAAGTAAAATACAGAAGAACTATAAAACTAATGCCATTCATGTTAACAGGCACTAATGTTGCTTTGCTTAAACTAAATCATTCCTTAAAACATTAACATAAATCTGACTGTTAGTGTGTATTTTCAAGTTCTGCATTATTACTACATTGTAGGTGTGTGAGAATTCAGTTATTCTACAGCTCTTTATTTGAACTGTTGTGAATATTTTATTAACACAGCAAATGTATTTGGCTCTCACTTGGAGTAAATAATTTACCCAGTGGTCCTAAATTAAAAAAATGGTCATAGATGATTGAAAAACATGCTTGTATTAATTTTTTGAAATTTGTATCCAAATATAAACAAAATATTTAAAAATTATTGTAGAAAACACTTAGATGGTGGTTTGAAAACTTCTGATCTAAGATCAAAGTTCCCTTTGCTCTTTTTCTATGCTTGGACATTTAAGTTGAGGAAAAAAATTACATGAAATATTATAGAAATGTATGAAGGAGAAGTCAATCATGAAAGGTTTTTTATAAAATTATCATTGGAAATCTGGGATTTAAAAATATCCAATTCATTTCTTAATCCTTCTTAATAATTTGAGCATATTTTTATTACTATACTTTTCATAATGCATTATAATGTTACATGTATGTTTCTTGGTAGACCATTACCTCCTATAGCAACTGTTTTTTATCAATGTATCTCCAGCACCTAACAAGTGTCTAACTAGCTCATTTGAAGTGTCCAATAAACATATATTTTGTTGAGCTTTCATATACTTACTGTATTTAAAATAAATGATTTATGGGGCACCTGGGTGGCTCAGTCAGTTGAACGTCCGTCTGACTTCGTCTCAGGTCATGATCTCATGGTCTGTGAGTTTGAGCCCCGCGTCGGGCTCTGTGCTGACAGTTCAGAGCCTGGAGCCTGCTTCAGATTCTGTGTCTCTCTTTCTCTCTGCCCCTCCCCTGCTCATGCTCTGTCTCTCTCTCTCTCTCTCTCTTAAAAATAAATAAACATTAAAACAATTTTAAAGTAAATGAGTTAAAAATGAAATTGATAAAATATTTTAAAATAGTGAAATGCATTATTAATTTCAGCTATTATTGTCAAATAAACAAAAGAGCTCTTACATTTTTTCTGTAAAATGAGGTTCGAAATTTTATAATTTTTTGGATGTGTCATAAGGGTACCACAGTCGACTTTTCCTGAATTCATGGGGAAATAAGAGCATTTTATTGATAAAGTCAGTATTTTTTATTAAGTTATTTGTATTTTGTCTGCTTGACTTATCAATAACTGTGAGAAGTATTTTTAAGTCTTCCACCCTGATGAGAGATTTGCCAATTTATTTTTGTATTCTATTAATTTTTGCTTTGTATTTTTTGAGGTAATTAGGTGCACACATGGCTGAAATTCTTGTCTTATAAGTTATTCAAAACTTTATCATTATATAATGATACACAATACTTTTTGTCTTAAAGTCTATAGCCATCCTGGCTTTTCTTTGGGTTAATATATACTTAAGGCATATAGCGAAATTATTTTTTAAAAGTCAATCCATCACTTTTTGTTTTTTAATTGGGAAGTATAAACTACGTAAATATTTGTGACTTGTGACTTATATCTTACTTTTCCTCTTTGTTTCAGTTATCTTTTCTCCTCTTCCTCCTTCTCCTTCTTCTTCTTTGGATTTGTATTTAAATGTATGTATTCATGTAAATAATGAATGTATTTAAAAATTTATTTTCTTTTTTAAAATTTTCTTCCTCAATTAGTATATATGTTATATATTCTTTTTCTGTTGTTTTAAGGTTACCCTTGAAATTTTGTCATACACACTTAACAAATTCTAAAGTTAATGTCTAAACCTTCCTTCCAAATGATACAAAGCCTTTAGAACACTTTAATTCTGAACACTTGCCTTCCAAATAATATGTCATTGTTATCCTGCATTTTAGTTTGATCCTTTTAATGTAAAAATTATTACCATAAATGTTGCCGAAGGCAAGGGAAACAAAAGCAAACATGAACTTTTGGGATGTCATCAAGATAAAAATCTCCACCGTGAAGGAAACAATCAACAAAACTAAAATACAACCAGTGGGATGGGAGAAGGTATTTGTAAATGACATATCTAATAAAGGGTTAGTATCCAAAATCTATAAAGAACTTATCAAACTCAACACCCAAAAAACAAACAACCCAGTTAAGAAATGGGCAGAAGGCACAAATAGACATTTTTCCAAAGAAGACATTCATATGATTAACAGACATGAAAAGATGCTCAACATTACTATCATCAGAGAAATACAAATAACAACTACAATGAGGTATTACCTCACACCTGTCGGTATGGCTAAAATTAACAACACAAGAAATAACAGGTGTTGGCAAGGATGCAGAGAAAGGGGAACCTTCTTGCATGGTTGGTGGTAATGCAAACTGGTGCAGCCACTCTGGAAAACAGTATGGAGGTTCCTTGGGAAATTAAAAATAGAACTACCCAATGACCCAGCAATTCTATTAGGTGTTTACCCAAAGGTTACAAAAATACAGGTTCGAAGTGGGTACATGCATGCCAGTGTTTATAGCAGCATTATTGACAATAGCCCAACTATGGAGATAGCCCAAATGTCCATTGACTGGTGAATGGATAAGGAAGGTGTGGCGTGCACACACATACACACATATATACACACACTGAAATATTATTCAGCCATAAAAAAGAATGAAATCTTGCCATTTGCAATGACATGGATAGAACTAAAGTGTATTATGCTAAGCGAAATAGTCAATCAGAGAAAGGCAAATACCATATGATTTCACTCATGTGAAATTTAAGAAACAAATTAGATGAACATAAGGGAAAAAAAAGAGAGGCAAACTATAAAACAGACTCTTAACAATAGATAACAAACTGAAGGTTGATGGAGGAGGTGGGTGGGGGATGGACTAAATGGGTGATGCGTATTACACCGAGCACTTGTGATGAGCACTGGGTGTTGTATGTAAGTGATGAATAACTGAATGCTACTCCTGAAACCAATATTGCATTGTATATTAACTATAATTTAAATAAAAAAATATTACTGTAATTGTATAGAGAATTCTCATCATCCCTCCAGAATTATACGCTGTTTTGTAGAGTATCTAAATTTGTGCCTTTGAAAAGTTATTTTACACAGTCAGCGTGCATTTAAAATTATCCAATATTTCCCAATTTGTTTTTCCTCCCTTCTTATGTCTCAGACCCTTATTCAGGAATTGTTATTCTTCTTGACATTCATCCCTTTAAGAAGTTTCTTTAGTTAAGATCTATTTGAGGTTAACTCTCTTGGTTTTAGTTTATCTGAAACTGTATATTTTTGATTTCTCATTCTTATAATGAGAAACATTATAAGACATTCCTTTGTAGTTGGCCTATATCAGGTGGCTTTTTATGATCTCTTCATGATTCTGGTTTTCTATCCATTTATGTATTTTAGTCAGTTTTTGAAAATTCATGACTATTGTGTCTTGAAATATTTCCTCTCCACTTCCTTCTTTAGTATTCTCATAAGGTATGTATGTAGACTGATCATAGTTCTGATTTGCACTGAATAGTGTTGGTATAAATCTTTTGTTCTAGCCAATTACTAACAGAGTCCCCTTTTCATTCTCAAAATTATGTGGCTTGGATGATAAGTTAACTCTATGTATTCAAGACCTTCTGAGCGTCTCCCCTCTATATCTCTTTTCTTTATATTCTCTATTTCCTTATCTTTCTAAGCCATTGTCAACAACTGTTGTGTTCTCAACCCCACAAACTCCCATTTTGGGTTAATTTCTTCAGCTCCATATTCCAATTAACTAATTATTATTTCAGTTGTGTCTAATCTACTATTTAATTTGCTAATTCAGTTTTTGATTTTAATAATTATGCTTTTCATTTACTTATTTATTTAGAAAGAGAGAGGGGGCACAAGTGAGTGAATGGCAGAGAGAGGGAAGGAGAGAGAGAGAGAGAGGGAGAGAGAGAATCCCACTAGGGGCAGAGGGGAGAAGGAGAGAGAGAGAGAGAGAGGGAGAAAGTGGGGCTTACCCAAAGCAGGGCTCATGGTCACCCAAACCTGGGCATGAATTCACCCAAAGTGGGGCACGAGCTGACCCGATGGGGCACTGGAACTCACAAACCATGAGATCATGACCTGAGCTGAAGTCGGATGCTTAACTGACTGAGCCACCCAGGTGCTCCATGCTTTTCATTTTTAGATGTTCTTTTGGCTCTTTTCTAAATCTATCTGCTAATTTGTAATGGTCTTTGTTATTTTGTAGCTCATTCATTGAGGTTTCTTCTGGCTTTCAATTGTGGTAGTTTATTTCCCTCTGTATTTCCTAATCATATTGATTGGGAGACTATCAATATCAAATATTAGAAACCTGGGAGGCTTAGGGGATCCTGCATCTAAAGATAATTTGTATATTCTTTTGGGAGCCGGGGTTACTACTGGCCTGGGGCCATGATAACCACCTTCTAAGATATTTCTTTTTTTTAATGATTAGTTTTATTTATTTAAAAAATGTTTATTTATTTTGAAAGAGAGAGAGAGAGGGAGAGCATGTGCAAGCGAGTGGGGGAGGGGCAAAGAAAGAGAGGGAGGGAGGGAGAAAGAGAGAGAGAGAGAGAGAGAGAGAGAGAGGGAGAGAGAGAGAATGCCACGCAGGCTCCACACAGTCAGTGCAGTGCCCAATGCAGGGCTGGAACTCACAAACTGTGAGATCATGACCTGAGCCAAAACCAAGAGTTATACACTTAACCAACTGAGCCACCCAGTCGCCCCAGTATTTTTTTTTTTTTTTTGAGAGAGAGACAGGGAGGGAGAGAGAGAGAGAGAGAGAGAGAGAGAGAGAGAGAGAGAGAAGAGAGAAAGAGAAAGAGGATGAGCAGGGGAGGGGCAGAGAGAGCCAGAGACACAGAATCAGAAGCAGCCTCCAGGTTTTGAGCTGTCAGCACAGAGCGTGACTTGGGGCTCGAACTCATGAAATGAGATCATGACCTGAGCCGAAGTCAGACACTTAACCAACTGAGCCACCCAGCCTCCCCTAAGATATTTCTTAATGCAGAAGCTGCAGGTGTAGTACTCCAATGTTGCCACTATTCCAAAGTATATTACTGTTCTATAATGCTTTCTTATATTGGCATTTGTCCTTAATTGTTTGCTTGCTGCTCTTAGCTCATTGCTTTATCTTTTTTTTTTTTCTTAAATAAGAGGAGTGTTTCTCATAGAGTTCCTTTGCTTATTTGGAGCCCCTAAAAAATTTAGTCTTTTTTTTTTTCTTTTGAGATCTATCTGGTTTTTGGTGGGAAGGTCTTTCAAAGTATCTTATTTACCCTATTGCTGGAAGCTGAAGCCTTAGGTTATTTGTTGTTGTAGTTATTGTGTTTTAAATGGAGGTTAATGAAAATTTCATAATTCTTTTAAGCCTTAATTTTTTATTCATATGTAAGACAGCTCACTTATGGATGTTTTGGCAAGTATTAAAGTTTGTATATGAACTGATATACTTCACATTTAGATCTAGATATTAAGAAATATTATATTGTATATTTGGTGTTGTCATTTGATTATTTTGAAAACCACTGCATATTTTAGACGTGGCAGTTGGTCGTAGAGAGTCGTTCCCCTAATTTCCAAACTCTTATCTTCCAAACTTCGTGTGTGTGTGTGTGTGTGTGTGTGTGTGTGCGCGTGTGTATATGTTTGCTCGACTACTTGGTTTGGTAGAGTGTAGGGTGAAAGGTGAATGTATGCTTACATTTGGGTGTATATGGACTTGAGATTTAGGCAAAGGTGGGGTTTGGTAGAGATGAGGTTGAGAACACAGCTATTGTTGATACACCTAAGGAGGAAGGGAACATTACTCCTGAGTTGAAAAGAAATTGTGCAATAAATAACTAGTGTTTATCAGGCTTATGTAAGGTCTTGCTATTAGGCTTTGTGCTAAGGGAATTACTTTCATGGTTTTAATTAATACGAACCCCAATAAACCTATGGTTGTATTACTTCATTTTAAAGGTGAGGAAATGAGCACAGAGAAGCTAACTATCTTTGTGCCAGGTCATGTGGTCGTAAGTAGCAGAACCAATATTTGGACTCAGATTTAGTGACTCCAAAAGTTGTGCTTCCTTTATTATTCCAAATTGCCCAAGGAATGAATATTAGCCTGAATATTATCTTTGGCACACATCTATGGCTTTCACATTCGTTTTTAGATTACTAATATAGAAAGGAACTCATTCCTCCATTGGTATCTTAAATGTATTTTAACTTTTATTTGAAAATAAGAATTTTCTACTTTCTGTATTTAGGAAAGTGCTTTAACAAATGGATTCTTAACATTTTTGGTATCTAATATTGGATAGAAAAGAATGGATGTGTTGTCATAGGCAGTAGTGAGCAAAGGTCATATAGTTTGAAGATTGCATGCTACTTCAGTCTATTCAAAATTTCTGGGAATATGTTTCTATATCCTTGAATATTTTTCATTAAAAGTTTTAACATATTTTCTCTTACTTTCTTTTTGCTCAGGAATGCATATTTATAAAAAATTCATAAAATAATTTTCTCAAATTAATGACATTGAGGTATTTTACAGCTTTTTAAAAAAAATTATTTATTTTGAGACAGAGATAGCATGAGAAGGAGAGGGGCAGAGAGAGAGGGAGACAGACAATCCCAAGCAGGCCCCATACTATCAGCATAGAGCCTGATGTGGGGCTTGAACCCATGAAACCATGAAATCATGATCTGAGCTGAAACTATGAGTCAGACTCTCAACCAATTGAGAGTCCCTATTTTACAGCGTTTGAAGAAGCAGTATATTCATAGCTAAATTATTACTTAAGTATTAAACTTTTGACTTTCATTCTTTTTTATCAGTGAATAAAATGCTAAATTAATAAAGTTTATTAATATCAATATAAATTGCGACTTTTATTAATTAAATTATTTTAAAAGCAATGCAATAATTGAAAAGGCTGGGCATTTCATAACACTTTTCAATAATGTTTTATATTAAAAGTGACTCTAATTAGGTTTAACTTATGACAAAGCTATTTAAAAAAAGTGACACTATATTAAATAGTTTTAATGCTTTTTTAGCTTTGTGTTTTTCTTTCGATTTCGAGAGAGTTGTTACAAAAGAGATGTGATAATAATAGGTTGATACCGAGGCATTTAATAACCTCTTGGGAATCTTTTATGGTCTGTGAGGTGGTTTCTGGTACTGTAAATTAACAATGAACTCCGTGCCAGGAAACACTAGCACATACTTGCTTTCTTTTAGGCTATTTTAAAGACTGTGGTTATTGTTTACTTGACTTTTTGAAAATACACTGTTTGGAATAAGGAATCCTTGAGGGATGCTATATGAAGATATTCACTGGTATTTTATGAAAGGTTTGAAAGTTTGGGGTTTGATTCTATTCCTTCTTAAGCCTAGAGTTTAAAAGTAATTTAAGAACTAAATAAAAGCCTCTATAGGGACCTTTCAGCTTGTGGGCTTACCAATAACATTTTGAAAAATCCTATTACTATTAAGCTCTGCAGTTTTTCATTAGATTTCAATAGCTTTTTTTTTTCTCTTTTTTTTTCTGACACTTTGTAAGTAACAGATCAGTACAATTGGAACATAGCACTGTTACTGTGGCTTAGTATTAATTGTCTTTCTCAGCATAGCCAAATAGCATTTAAAACAATGCTTTGAAGAATATTAACATGAAGAGCAGCCTTTTCAGTCATGCAGAGAAATGATTTTGAAGTGACATTAATTTTCATATAAAATTCTGTTGGGAGACCTTATGATGGCTCATTTTTTTTTCTTTTTGGGAAAAAGACTTCCAAGCAATAATTTTTGACATTCTTTAGGGGCACTCATGCTTTTAGCTTGCTCCACATAAGTCAAAATAAGTTGGTATTTTAGAACCTTAAAGTTTAATATTAACAGTTTTAAATATTCCTCTTCCTGAAAGCCATGTTGAACAATTCTATTTCTTTCATCATTATCTGCCTTGTAGTAGTCCCCTAAAGAGACTTATAAAGTCACAACTTTTCAAATCCATTTCAATCTCTTACATCTCTGGATTTTGTAATTGTACTTTTAATTCAGTTCAAATTACATTTTATTTTAAAATGTCCTTTTTACTTTGAGAGAAATTTGTTGTTTATAGTTACTTTTTTATATAGTTACTTTTCTTTTTTTATGTTTATTTATTTGTTTTAAAAGAGAGAGAGTGCAAGCAGGGGCAGAGAAAGACAAGCCCAAGCAGACTCGTAGAGCCCCACACCCCTCGTAGAGCCCCCTGTTGGACTCGATCTCACAACTCTCAGATCATGACTTGAGCTGAAATCAAGAGTTAGACTCATAACTGACTGAGCCACCAAGGCACCACTATAGTTACTTTTCTTAAAGTAATTTTGAGTTGTAAAACTTTATAGATTATTGTGAAAAATGTTATTGTGAAAAAAATTTTTCTCATTTGCATGTAGGACTCAAGAAAATCAAAACATCAAAGCATGTTTGCCATTTTTTAGGAATGTCATATGGCTTTCCCTTTCTGGAACTTCTGTAAACATCCAAGTGAGTGGTATACTCATTTAACATTACTTTCTTACATTAGAATTTGCTTATATTTCATTTATACTACTTAAAACATTGATGGCTTTTTTTTTCTGGGTTGTCTGGATAGTTCTGTTTCATGTGATGTGGGCTAGAGTTCCTCATGTGGGTTTGTTTAGTTAGCAGATGGTCTACCCTGAAAGGTCCAAGAAGCCCTTTTATGTCTGGGGCTTTAGTACTGACTGTTGTTTAGGTGACTGTATCCCCTTATATGTGGCCTCTCTGTCCAAGTAGTGCCTATTGAATTCTAGGTTTCTAACTGGCACAGCATCATTTCTATCACATTCAATTGATCCAAGCAAGTCAATTTCAAATTGATGGAAATAGATTCCATCTCTGGATGAGAGGAACAGCAAGTGAAATTCTAGTGTATTCAGATAAAAGTCCCTCATCATATCTGTGATTTATAATTTTTTTTTGGAAAGAGAACCATGGTTTCTTAGATATGACAGAAAATGTACAAGCAGAAACAGAAAAACTTAGATAAATTAAACTTTATCAAGTTAAAACCTTTTATGCATCAAAGGACACTATCAAGGGGGTGAAAAGTCAGGATGGGAGAAACTATTTGCAAATCATATATCTGATAAGGGAGTTTTTAACCTAGAATATATAAAAAACTCTTACAACTTAACAAAAAGACAAGCAGCCCAAATTCAAAAACGGGCAAAGGACTTGGACTTCCTTCAAAGATACACAAATGACCACACTCACTTTTGGTGAGAATATGAAAAATTGGACCCCTTGCATATTACTAGTGCAAATGTAAAATGGTGCAGCTACTATGGAAAACAGTTTGACATTTCCTCAAAATGTGAAAAATAGAGGGGTGCCTGGGTGGCTCAGTCGGTTGAGTGTCTGACTTTGGCTCAGGTCATGATCTCATAGCTTGTGAGTTTGAGCCCCCAATTGGGCTATGAACCGGCAGCTCAGAGACTGGAGCCTGCTTTGGATTCTGTGTCTCCTCTCTTTGCTCCTCCCCTGCTCATGCTCTGTCTTTCAAAAATAAATAAACGTTTAAAAAATTAAAAAAAAAATATGTTAAAAATAGAATTACCGTATGACCCACCTCTAGTTATATACCCAAAGGAATTGAAAACAGGTATAGAAACAAAAATTTGTGTGCAGGTGTTCACAGGAGAACTGTTTACAAGAGCCAAAAGGTGGAAACAACCAAAATGTCCCTCAGCTGACTATGGATAAACAAAATGTGGTATATCCATATAATGGAATATTATTCAACTTTAAATAATGGTAAATGCTACAACATAGATGAACCTTGAAAACATAATGCTAAGTAAAAGAAGAAAGATACAAAAGGCCATATATTGCAGTTTCATTTTATATGAAATATCCATAGTAGATAAATTGTAGACAGAAAGCAGGTCAACGATTGCCAGGGACTGGGGAGAAGGAGAAATGGGGAATGACTGCTTAATGGATATGAGATTTTTTTTTATGGGGGAGGGGTAATGGAAATGTTCTGGAACTTGAAGTGGTAGTGGTTGTCCAACATTATGATATTACTAAAATTCACTAATTACCACTTTGAAATGGTTGAAGTGGTGAATTTTATGTTATATAAATATTTTGCTACAATAAAAAAAAGCAATTGTGCAACTGGATTTCCTTGTTCTTGTGCTATCTTTATAAAAACCTGCTCAGGCCAGCCATTGGAAAGGTAAGTGGAACAGAATCAATTCACCCCAATTGTCCCAAACAAAGTAATCCTAATTCACCAGACAACCATCCAATTCTCAGCATATGAGACTACGGGGCTAATAATGCCAGAGACATCATAAGATGTCTAACCTTAGCTCACTCTAAATGAGTCAGAAATAAATGCTTATAATTTTATGCTTCTGAAGTTTTAAAATTTATTTTACAGGGTTGTTTTGACAATTTGACTGATATAGTATCTAATGCTGTTTCTCATTAAAAGAAATCTGGGCTTCTTAGAGAAATGGCTGATTTGAAGACTGGGGCAAAGAAGGTAACAGGTGAACCTTGGGCATATATCAGAAAGCAAGGAATCTTTCAAGGAATAATGAGGTTGTCTTAAAAGACATAAAGTTCTGGAGATGTATAGTGGTGATGATTGCACATCATTGTGAATACACTTAATGCCACATAATTGTACACTTAAAAATGGTAAATTTTATGTATATTTTACCACAATTGATAAAAAAAAAAAGATCCCGGAGCTAGACTGAAGGGATTCCCACTGGTTAAAGTTATATCAATATGTGCATTACATCTGAGCTTCAAAAAGAACAATGATTGTGGTCTATGAAAAGGCATGAATATGCAAAAGTCTTGAGTTCTTGATGATGTTAGGAATGAAAACCCCCAAATTAGAAAAAAAACCTCATTTTTACTAACTGAAGTCACTATTAAACCACATAAGGACTCAGCCTTAAAGTATACATGACAATGCAAGATTCTGAATTCGATTTGTTTAGTAAAACCAGCTGTGAATGTAAATTTAGGGGACAGTTGGGGAATTGGGAAAAAATATGACCTCATGGTAAGGATTGCTAATTGCTTTCCAGTAGTTACTCTCTCTTTACCGTATTTAGAATTAGAGCTCCCTGTTTTAGCTACAATGAACTACCCAACTAGAGACATTTTCCAGTCTTCTTTGGCTTAGAATGACCTGTCATTAAATTCTGGCTAATGGGATGTGAGCAAATATTACATAAGAGATATTTCTATCTTGTTTGAATCGCTTAATTTGGAGTTTCTGTGAAGCCTCAGTTTAACCTATTTCCTAATAAAATGTAAACCCTGTTTGACATCTGTTTATTGAAGCATGGCATATATATATATATATATATATATATATATATATATATATATATATATACACCCAGATGCAATAGGAAATAATAAAAAAAGGCAGGATAGCATAGTAAAGGAGAGCTAAAGGAAAATAATAATTTTTATTTAAGACATTCAAGACTTTAAAGAGCTAAGGGAACTATGTGTTAAAATATTTTCTTGTTAGTATTGAAAAGAGTTTTTAAGGAGAGATATACTTTTCTGTGATCCTGAACTCAGAGAAATATTTATTTATTTATTTTAAAATGCTTATTTATTTTTGAGAGAGAGAGAGACAGACATACACAGAGTGGGAGCGGGGGAGGGACCGAGAGGGGGAGACACAGAATCTGAAGCAGGCTGCTGGCTCTGAGCTGTCTGCAGAGAGTCCAATGTGGGCTGGAACTCACTAACTGCTAGATCATGACCTGAGCCAAAAGTCAGACGCTTCACCGACTGAGCCACCCAGGTGCCCCTCAGAGAAAAATTTATTATGAGGTTTTTTTGTAGTAGTTGAACTTTCTATATGGAAAATGTCTATATCAAAACTATATCTTTAATATCATTTTGTAGAAGTGAATTTTGCATAAAGCATTTATTATATCATTTTTTTGCTTGATAATATGTTCTCAGTGCATATCTTTCTGATGAACTGGGTTAATGTAAGATAGCATAAACTAAAGTAACCACCGGGAGGAGGTTAATATTTTTTAGTCAGTGTTTCTAAGTGGATTCTCTAGATAGCAGGACAGAGGACGTGCTCTACAAATGTTTGATTTGGATTTGGTTTAAATATTAAAAAAAATGTTTTAATGACTGTTAAAAAGAAACAAGTGCTAAAGTTTTTTCCTGCCATCTCTGTTTTTAGTGAAGAGAATTCTGAGGATGCAGAATGAGCTATTATAAACTTCTATTATTTGAGATTAATTTCCTGTGTGATTTGGTGTTGTCTCAATATGTGCAACCAAAGCAGAATTCAAAACCAAATTGGATCCTGAGGCTGGTGTAGCTATAACTGACAACTATAACCACCAATTTAAAATCTTTGGGGTTCAACAGAACAACTTCATATTATATAAATATATTTATACACATAAAATGGTACTTTATATATTAGAGTTGAATCTAGCATTTTATTTGACAGAGATTATATAGCTAAAGTAATACTTAAAATCCACTTACTTAGATTTACCCTCTAGAATATTAGTAATTTCCACTGGGCTTTGGACGGGATCCATTGGACAGATAATTCCCCAATGAGATGAATAGTCAGTGTGACAGGAAGGCACTCTCTACTGCTGATTGAAAGAAGGTCAATATGCTCTAGACAACAGGAGCATAGACAGTGAAAATGCTGATAGGAACCTAATTTGTATTCCACAGTTAGATGAGTGCCATCCAACTTTGACTGCACTTGGGCACTGGGGGCAGGACAAGACTCTTCTTGACATTAACTCTGGATCTGTTCAATTGCTAAAGAGAACCTTGATTAAGGCTGAGAGTTTTGTGCCTTAAAGATAGAAGAATATCTTTGCATGGATACTTTTGAGGGCACAGATGATTAAACACCTGTATTTATAACTGCAAAATTTTAGCATTGATCAATAAATAATTTTTTTTTTTGGTGGGACTGCATCTTGATTTTTCCTCTAAATTATGTCTGTGCAGACCAGCAGTATTACCATTACCTAGGAGCTTGTAGGAAAGGCAGAATTTCAGGTATCACCTCAGACCTATTGAATCAAAATCTCTATTTTTAAAAGATTCTCAGGTGGTTCATAAGCATATTAAAATTTGAGAACCACTGCATTAGGTGTTAGTAGCCAAAGAAAGTCTGAGACAGTTCATTGAGTTAATTGGCTGAATAGAAATTTAAAAAATATCTGTTTGGATGACTCAATTTATAATTTTGGTTTTATTATCAATACTTGAGTGCTTTCCCATCAGTATCTACCTTCTAGTATAAGCTGCTTTTATAAATGCATCACTACTCCAAAACAAATATTGTGACTATTAGAAGAAATAGTCTTTAATATTCTCAGGCTTCCATGAGTCTCATTCAGTGCTTAAATTGCACTAAGTCTGGTATATTTATTTGCTTTTAACTTTTTTTTTTTTTTTTGCTTTTCTATATTTTTTATTCATGTGTTGATTTACAAATCTTCTTTTAATTTTTTCCTCCAATTTTTATTTTTTATCCAGGTGCTAATATTCATAGAAATTATGGACACTTACAAACTTTTAGAAGGATCTCCTTGTGACATGGAAAAGGAATAGAGATATTAAATGATTTTAAAAACATGCAGAAATACTAAAAATTTTGACACTTATACTTCTTATACTTCTTCTTGGTATCTATTCCAAAAGCTTCATTAACAACAAGCTAGGACAACAAAGTTGAAGGAGGTGGCAGTTTTCAAAGAAGCATGCATTTAAAGTTTTTTCCAGGACACTTTTGTTTATAAATTATTGTTTACAAATGAAGTTTTGAAAATCTTAGGTGTGGTTTTAAACCGCTTTTTCCAGCTGATTTTAGAGGATGGCATTTTCAGAATCTTTGCTTTTCTATATCCAAGAACACAATTACATAACTTGGTTATTGGAGTTTTCTAAATTTCAGTTAGGTTTAGTGTACCTTGTTCTGAATTGTGTGTGGTATTGGAATGTCATCCAATATTTTTGCCAGTTGTATTAACTATCATGACATATCTTTATGATGTTCAGTTTGCCAGTAATTTTGAATGATCAATCATTTACATCTCACATCATTAAAATGCAAAGTTTTCAAAATACTTTACCATGTTTTATCTTATGTAGTCTTCACTGTAATTCTGTGTGGTAGCTTTTATTTTCTCCATTATAGAATCTAACAGAGAGTGATTATACTGGTCACAGAGGATGAAGAACGGAGGTGTGAATCCAGGTTACTTGGCTTCTAATTCAGTGCTTTTTGCACCACAAAATTTTTCTTCCCTTCCTGTTGATTTGGTTTATCTGAGAATTTCCTTAAATACTATGCTAACCAACATATGGGAATGAACTGTGTATAATTCAAAGAAATTGATCTTTTATGATAAACTGTATCTATTCTGTGCCCTAATGCTAACCAAGAAGGATGCTTTACTAAATTTAAAGTTTTCTCTTCCAGTTCAATTTTAATTTTCCCTTAAATTTAATAATTCTAAGATCTTAAAGCAGAATGTATAATCCTTTATGATTTTTTTAATGGATTCCTACTTGAAGAAGAATGAGATAGCACTAATTTCAGATTTATTACCATTTTAAAACATGAAGTTTCCCTCTAGTTACAGGGAAGTTCAGGAAAATAGATAATAAATAATGGCTATCTGAAGCACTTGAAAGACTTTATTAATAAGTGATGTCAAATCATCTAATGCTTTTCCTCAGAGTTATTATTCACCAACATATTATGGATTTCTACTTGTTATGTTGTTTCTAAAATGTGGATAGGATTCTCATATTCAGGGAAATATTCTTTTCTTTGTTGAGTTTATTTTAAAGGTAAGCACAGTTTAGTTGTTATTTTTATGTGAGGCTTGAGCTGTGAATTTGTATTTATCATAAAATAATCATCTTTATGGTTTCTAACTGCCTCTGTGCTTTTTAGTATTGCTTATTTCTTTTCACTGCAGACTTACTCTAGTATTGTTTAGTACCTGGGCTAATTGTTTATCATAAATTGATTTGAGTTCTTAAACTATATTTGCGTACAGTTCAAGAAATATACAGACTATCTATATACAGACTTTTCTTCCCTTGAGATGTTAATTAACGTTTATGGTTTTTATTAGTTCTAAAATAAATCGCCTCCACATTTAGGATTATTTTCAGCCTGGACTTTGCACCCCTCTATTTGCCTTCAGGATATCTCCAGTTAAGTGTTCTACTCTCAGCTGAGGTTTTGTAGGTTGAAAATAGAGTTCCTCTTCCTAACTAGATAGGTAGCCTTTCTATAGCTGATCAGAATCACCTCTTTATAGGGTCTTAGAATTCAACTTTTGTGTGATTATGTGCTGTTTTCCTTCTTTAGCATCTTTCATTCAGTTGGTTGCTAATGCCTGTGGACTAAATGTTTGTGTTTCTCCAAAATTAATATGTTGAAGCCCTAATACCCAATGTGGTGGTATTTGGAGGTGGGCCTTTGGGAGGTAATTAGGTCATGAGGATTGAACCCTCATGAATGGGATTAGTGTCCTTATAAGAACAGACACCTGAGACAATTTCTCAGCCATGTGAGGAGATAGCAAGAAAGAGTCTGTGTATAAGTCAGGAAGTGGGCTCTCACCAGAACCTGACCATGGACCCTGATCTTAGACTTCCAGCTTCAGAAATGTGAGAAAGAAATGTTTGCTATTTAAGCCATCCAGTCCATGGTATTTTCTTATAGCAGCTATAACTGATGGAAACACCAAATCTTGGTGTCATGGGCTAAATTGTGTTCCCCTCTCAAGTTCATATGTTGAAATTTTAACCCCAGTACTGCAGGATATGGTTATATTTGAAGATAGAGTCTTTGAGAAGTAATTATGGTTAACTGAGGTCATTAGGGTGGGCCTTAATCCAATATGGCTGGTGTCCTATAAGAAGAGGAAATTAGGACACAGGCATATAGAGAGGGACATCCATGTGAAGTCACAGGGAGAAGATGACCATGTACAACCTAGGAGAGGCCCTCAGAAGGAGCTAACCCTGCTTATACCTTGATTTTGGACTTCTGGCCTCCATAACTGTGAGGAAATAAATTTCTGTGTATAAACCACCTAGTCTATGTATTTTGTTATGGCAGCCCTAGTAAACTAGTACACATTGGCAACAATTCTCTGCAATATCTCTTGAATTTTGGCTAGTTGAAGAGTACATATTGTTTCCTTATTGTCACTTTATGTTTATTATTTCCTTTTGCCAAAACAGCATTAAATTTTACATACTTTGGCCTAATTTTGAGAGACACCAATAATTTTGAAAAAAAAAATTCCATTTGTCCTTTATTTCTCAACTCAGAAGTAACCTCCCTTAGGAGGTATGTCCTTGTACCCATACTTTGGGCTCACTTGCACTTAGGGCTTGACCCAACTCCAGCACTTTGTTGTACTGTGTTGTGGTTGTACATTTTACTGCTTTTCTGTTCCACCTGCTGATTGTAAATCCCTGAGGTCAGGGACTGATTCTGGAATGTTTTTATATTCCTCCCACCTAGCATAGTGCCTGGCACAAGGAATGTGCTCAATAAATATTTATGAATAAGTTACTTTGCATTTTGCTGCAGGAACTTGCAATCCCCAAGTATCAATATCTTAAAAGAACAATTTCTTGCTTGTGATACTTGTTAATTTAGTTATGGAGGTTATGCTGTGTGTCATCTTTATTCCTGGATCCAGCTTAATGGAATAGCCATGATTTGGGGTATTTTCTATTGCTGTGTCAGAGGGGAAGGGAGAACTTGGTAATCCTGTAGTGGCTAATACATTTTCACAGATAGCACTTCTGTTCACATTTCATTCATCAGAGCAAGTTCTGTGGCTACATATGATGTCAGTGTGGGGAAAGAATTACAATCCTACCATGTGCTAGAAAGAGAACAAGCCAGAGATACTTGTGAATAGCACCTGTGTACCAAAAGCTTCTAGAATGGTACATGCTATATTGTTTTATTTATGATTTTGTACTTTTAGCTTGATGTTTTTCTGCTATCTTTATCTTAGTGTACATGAATTTTGCTAAAATATTAACTTTGAATGTATATTTTTGCCATATTTAATTTGGATCTCATGATCCATCAGAAACTGTTCTGATTTTCCTTTTATATTTTGAAGCATATCTTCTTGAAGGACTGTATAATATAGTTCTTATAACATATGATCTTATTTTAGTTTCATATTTTGTGCACTATGCCCATGGATAGAACATTATAATGTTTCTCAGCTTCCTTAGCTATAAAATGATATACTATCTCAAGTTCCTTCTAGCTCTTTATTTCACATACATGTTAAGTATATATTATTAGTGACTGTGTTACTGGTGGATTTATTCTTTATCTGGTTGGCATAGAAATCCATGGCTATTGGTTTACTAGTAGTAACTGCTTCATTAATTCAGTGTAAACTCTTTACAGGAGAGTCTCTCAATCATAGACTGGTTTTCCTGTCAAAACAGGAAACAAAACAGGAAATAGCTTCACCCAATGTAGATTACTCTGATGTTACTGAGCAGAGCTACTTGAGCATATTCTGGACTTTCTAAGCAAGCCAGGGCACTAAGAACCCAAGTGAAAAAAATCAATATGTTTGATTATCTGTACATTTATTTATTTATTTATTTTATAATTTTTAAACATTTATTTATTTTTGAGAGACAGAGAGAGAGAGAGCACAAGCAGGGGAGGGACAGAGAGAGAGAGGGAAACACAGAATCCAAAGCAGGCTCCAGGCTCTGACCTGTCAGCACAGAGGCCGATGCTGGGCTCGAACTCATGAACTGTGAGATCATGAGCTGAGCCAAAGTTGGACCCTTACCCGACTGAGCCACCCAGGAGCCCCAATTATACATTTAAAATTATGTTAAAAAGTAACATAAAAATATTCAAATCAAATGACATTTTGGAGAAAATCTTTGCACATATAAAAATAAATATTTATATAACTATTATACAGAGAGATCTCATAAACTATTAAGAAAAATAAAGTCTACACAGACACGTACCCACATAGCCAATGAACATATGAAAAGATGCTGATGAGAGTTGGGGGGGGAACAGGTACTGCCATAAACTGTTGGTTAAGTGTAGAATGATAAAGTCCTTTCTGGGTAAGGGAGAACAACACTCTGTGGCATGTATTTTTAAATTTTAAATGTTTATATACTTTAACCCAGTCACCCCAGTTCTGAGAATCTATTTTCTAGGAAGGATAGAGATGCTCACTGAAGCACTGTTTGTAAAAGCAAAAACATTACAAGCAATTTAAAAGTCTATGGGGCCCCTGGGTGGCTCAGTCGGTTAAGCGTCTGACTTCAGCTCAGGTCACGATCTCACGGTCCGTGAGTTCGAGCCCCGCGCTGGGCTCTGGGCTGATGACTCAGAGCCTGGAGCCTTCTTCCGATTCTGTGTCTCCCTCTCTCTCTGCCCCTCTCCTGTTCATGCTCTGTCTCTGTCTCAAAAATAAATAAACGTTAAAAAAAAATTTAAAAGTCTCTTAGTAAGGGCAAGTGTATCCATAAAATAGGGTAGTATGCATATATTAGAAGAATAGGGAATAATAATAAAACAGCAGCTAAGATTTATTGAGTACTTAGTATGTTCTAGACAAAGTCATAAGTGCTATTTTAAAGGTAGATTTATAAATATGAAGGGTACTCATCACAAGTGCACTCCTTGGTCCCCATCACCTATTTAACACATGCCCCCACCCACCTCTCTTCTGTTTTTTTTTTCTGTAGTTAAGAGTCTGTTTTTTGGCTTGTTTCTCTCTCTCTCTTTTTGTCCCTTTGCATGTTTGTTTTGTTTCTTAAATTCGACATATGAGTGAAACGATATGGTATTTTTCTCTATCTGACTTATTTCACTTAGCATAATACTCTCTAGTTCCATCCATGTAGTTGCAAATGGCAAGATTTCATTTTTTTTATGGCTGAGTAATATTACATTGCATATATATACCACATCTTCTTTATCCATTCATCAGTTGATGAACACTTGGGCTGTTTCCAAAATTTGGCTATTGTAGATAATGCTGCTGTAAACATAGGGGTGTATGTATCCCTTGTCATATGTACTGGGTGTTGCATGGAAGTGTTGAATCACTATATTGTATACCTGAAACTAATATTACACTGTATGTTAACTAACTGGAATATAAATAACAACTTAAAAAATATGATGCAGTGAGACAGGGCACCTGGGTGGCTTAGTCGGTTAAACCTCTGACTTCGGCTCAGGTCATGATCTCACAGTCCATGAGTTAGAGCCCTGTGTTGGGCTCTGTGCTGACAGCTCGGAGCCTGGAGCCTGCTTCAGATTCTGTGTTTCCCTCTCTCTCTGACCCTACCCCCGTTCATGCTCTGTCTCTCTGTCTCAAAAATAAATAAACGTTAAAAAAAATTAAAAAAAATATGATGTAGTGAGTGAAAAAGATTCCTGATCAATATGAAATTGTGAGTAAAATAAATGCAAGTATAAATGCATTATTGTAAAGATCCAGATACTTACATTTCTACATATAGTTATATGTAGATATATAGATGTAAACATATTTGTATGAATATAGGAAAACTGGGGAAAGCTACACTCCAAAGTGTTAACAGTAGTTAACTCTAGGGATCGGATTACATAGGGATGTTTTTATTTTTTAAGCATAAACGTACTAAACTGTGGGTAAAGTTTTACTGGTTTTTTTCCTGCCTTTCAAATAAAAAGTTAAATAAAACATGTTGGTGGTGATGATGATGCAGGAATAGAGGTGCTCTGCTTCATCATATCAAGTGCAGTTTGATCTGTGAATATAGTTCTTGGTGGAAAATCTTGGGAGAAGAACACTAGTTTCATAGTTGGTCTTAGAGAACTATAGGTTTCACTAAGTGGGGAACAATAATTCTATCAATAATTTATAAAAAAAATATTTTTTTAAATTTTTTTTTAACGTTTTTTATTTATTTTTGGGACAGAGAGAGACAGAGCATGAACGGGGGAGGGGCAGAGAGAGAGGGAGACACAGAATCGGAAACAGGCTCCAGGCTCTGAGCCATCAGCCCAGAGCCCGAAGCCGGGCTCGAACTCACGGACCGTGAGATCGTGAACTGGCTGAAGTCGGACGCTTAACCGACTGCGCCACCCAGGCGCCCCAAAAATATATTTTTAAAAATAGAAAGTAGTTATTCCCCTCATTGAGATCAGAAGCTACCAAGCAAAGGGAAATTTTGGTAGTTACAGTTTGGGAGCAGAAGGATGGAGAGGTACATTTTGAGAAAGAAAGGGTGGATAGGGTGACAGTTTGTATTACAGTAGGGTCACGTGGGGTCTTGATGCCTAATGAATGGGATGAAGCAAGAGAGGGTAAAAGTTGTTTGATTATTTTGCATATTTGCGTTTGGTTCTTCTATTTGCTGTTTTACCATGAAAATAACTTCCAGATTCTAGATTGACAATACCTGAGTTTAAGTATTAGGTCTGCTTGGGAGGGAGCAAACCTGTATTGTTAGTGGTTCTGCTGCCCTCATCCAGCATCTTAATGATTCTCTCATTTCCTTTTTACAGTGCCATGGAGAAGAGAAGCCAGAGTGTGCACAGGAAAGGAGCAAAGGACCAAGACTATATTTGAAGCATTTACTATTGTAAAGTAGTTCAGTAGAAGGGTTGGTTGCTTCCAGGATCCCTGTATCTACCACATCCTCCTTATTTTTTACATGGCCACCCCACATCTCTCCAGATTTCAGGTTGGCTGTCCTGTGATGTAGTTCTCTGAACAGTTCACAAAATGTCATTGATTTGCTGTCGATCCAGCTTTCTTCTTGTTGCAAATATGAGAGCTACAGTTTCAAGCTGAAATTAAAAGTAAGTGACAAGATTTTAAGTAATTAAATTATTAAAGCAATGCAGGTAAACTGAATGATGATAAAAATTAAAGAAAACTTAGCAGAAATCTAAAGGATATAAGTTTATAAAGAATGTATGAGCAATATAACTAAGAAAAAATAATATCAGCCAAAAAAATTGCCTGTTTTTAAAAAATGATTTCAAATTATTTGTAAATACTTACTGAGCATTTACTTATTGCAATGTATCCTAGTAAGTGCTTGCCTAACTTTTAAAATGGAATCTTTTCAGCAATTCTTTTGGCTGTGTTCTCTTATTATTTTCATTACGAGGAAACTGAGGTACAAAGAGTTTGGTTGACTTGCCGAAGGTCATACAATTAATCAGTGTTGGAACTGGGACTGTAATTCAGGAAGTCTGAATCTCCAGTATGTCTTCATATAATAAATAAAATGAGGCTACCACTTTTTCAGATATTAAAAGGAACCCAGTTGAACAAAGAAAGAACATGCTGTATGAAATATTTCAATAGCACAAGATACTATAACAGTAAATGAAAGGAGAAATATTCTCAGATTGAAAGGAAGGAAAGAAAAGGAAAACCTGTGAGGATTTTAGAGCATCCTGACCATGGCAGCATGTCTGACCCAGGCAGACAGTTCTAAGAGTTGCTAGGAACTGTATTTAAGGTCCACAGAAATAAAACTGTCCATCTTATCTTACTTTTCTTATATATACCTGTAGACTCCTCTCTGTTATTCAATGGCAACTCTAGCTCTTGAACTCTGAAAATTCTGTTGCAAGGGTTGAAAAAAGAATCTTTTTATTTTAAATTATGTCTTCCCACTGTTTGTGGGTATTATGTGCATTACATTTCTAAAGAATCATACTCTTTGTCTGAGGAATAAGACAGTTTAAAAATAACTTGTGTTGTGATTAGAAAAGTCTTTGTATAAAGACACCTGAAAGAAAGTATGCATAAGCACTTGTAGAATTTATGATGGGTGATAGCTTTCTTTTTTTAGATTTTTTTTTCCTAATTAAAAAAATAAAATTGTTATTGAGGTATAATTCATTTGCAGTATTCTATAATTTCAGGTATACAACATAGTGATTTGACATTGGTATACATTGTGAAGTGATCACCACAATAAGTTACCATCTGTTACCATACAAAGTTAATACAATATTATTGAACTGTATTCCTCATGTCATACATTACATCTCCATGACTTATTTATTTTATAAGTGGAAGTTTCTACTTGTTGATCTCTGTCACCAATTTCCTCCCCCCGCAACCCCCATCCCCACTCTTCTGGCAGTCACCCATCTGTTCTATGTATCTGAGTATGGGTTTTGATTTGTTTTGTTTTGTGTTTTAGATACCATATGTAAGTAAAATCATGCAGTATTTATCTTTTTCTGTCTGACTTATTTCACTTTTTGTAGTACCCATGAAGTCAATTGGTGTGGTCACAAATGGCAAGATTCTATTCTTTTTTATGGCTGATTGATCTTGGAGAATATTCTGTGTACACTTGAGGAGAATATGTATTCTACTGCTTTTGGATGAAATGTTCTGTATGTATCTATTAGGTCCATCTGGTCTAAGGTATTGTTAATGCCAGTGTTTCCATATTGATTGTCTGTCTGGTTGATCTGTCCATTGATGTATGTGGGCTGTTAAAGTCCCCTACTATTATTGTATTGCTGTCAATGTCTTCCTTTAGTTCTGTTAGTATTTGCCCTAACATCCAGATGGCCAACATCAGGAGAAACAAATCAAAACCATGATGAGATACCACCTCACACCTGTCAGAATGGCTAAAATTAACAACACAGGAAACAATAGATGTTGGTGAGGATGTGGAGAAAGGGGAATCCTCTTACACTGCTGGTGGTAATGCAAACTGGTACAGCCACTCTGGAAAACAGCATGGAGTTTCCTCAAAAAGTTAGAAATAGAATTACCCTACGACCTAGCAATTGCACTACCAGATGTTTATCCAAAGGATACAAAAATACTGAATTGAAGGGGTATGTGCTGCAAAAAATTATATCTCATGTTTTTTAAATCTGTTCAGCCACTATTCTTTCTTTCTTTCTTTCTTTCTTTCTTTCTTTCTTTCTTTCTTTCTGAGAATCTAGTCCATTTACATTTAAAGTAATTATTGATTGGTATGTGCTTACTGCCATTTTGTTGATGGTTTTCTGGCTTTTCTGTGATTCCTCTCTCTTTCTTTTTTTTTTCTTTTGCCTTGTGGTTTGGTGACTTTAGTGTTATGTTTATATTCCTTTCTCATTTTCTTTTGTAAATTTACTATGTTTTTACTTTATATTTACTTTAAGGTTCACATATATCATTCTGTAGCCATAACAGTCTATTTTAAGTTGATAACAACTTAAATTTGAACACATTCCAAAACTACATATTTACTGCGCTGCTCTGATATTTTGTGTTTTTGATGTCATGTTTTACATCTTTTTATCTTATATGTTTATTAGCTAATTATTTCTTAACTAGTTATTTTTACTAATTTTGTCTTTTGACCTTCATAGTAGCTGAATGAATGATTACTCCACTACCTTTACTATATTCTTATTTTTTCCAGTGGGATTTTTACTTTTGTATGTTTTGTTATTATCAATTGATTCCATTTCTTTTCAGCTTAAAGAAGTCCCATTAACATTTCTTATAAGACAAGTTTAGTAGTGATGAGCTTTCTTAGTGTTTGCTTGTCTGGAAAACAATTTATCCTTCAAAAATGGAATCATAACTTTGCCAGGTAGAGTATTTTTAGCTGAAAGTGTTTTCCTTTCAGCACTTTAAATATGTCATGACACTCTCTTTTGGCCTGCGAAGTTTCTGCTGAGAAATCTACAGATAGCCTTTTGGAGTTCCCCCTTTGTATGTAAAATGTTGTTTTTCTCTAGATGCTTTTAAGATTATCTCTTTAACTTTTGGACATTTTAATTATAAGTGTTTTGGTGTGGCTTTTTGGGGGGAGGGTTATCTTATTTGGAACTTTCTGGGTTTCTTGGACCTGGATGCCTGTTTTCTTTTTTAGGTCAGGGAAGTTTTCAGCTGTTATTTCTTCAAATAAGTTTTCTGCCCCTTTCTCTTTTCTTCTTCTGGGACCCACAGAATGTGAATGTTATTTAACTTGTTGTCCTGTAGGTCCCTTATCTTCATTATTTTTTTCTCTTCCTTCCTCTTTCTCTCTCTCTCCCTCCTTTTTTCTTTCTTTCTTTCTCTCTCTCTTTCTTTCTTTCTTTCTTTCTTTCTTTCTTTCTTTCTTCCTCTCTTTCTCATTACTCTTTCTTTCTTTCCTCTCTCTCTTTCCTTCTTTCTCTTTCTCTCTCTACCTCTCCCCATTCATTTCTTTCTTTCTTTATTTCCTCTTTCTCTCTTTCCTTCTTCCTTTTTCTACCTCTCCCCATTCCTTCCTTCCTACCTTTCTTTCTTTCTTTCTTTCTTTCTTTCTTTCTTTCTTTCTCTCTCTCTCTCTCTGGGTCAGTTCCACTGTTTTGTCTTCCAGCTTGCTGATCCATTCTTATGCTTCAACCAGTCTGCTGTTGGACTTCTTTAGTGTATTTTTATGTTCAGTTATTATATTCCTCAGCTCTGTGACTTCTGTTTGGTACTTATGTTTTCTGTCTCTTTGTTGAAGTTCTTACTGTGTTCACCCATTCTTCTCCTGAGTTCATTGAACATCTTTATGATAATTACTTTGGATTATTTATAAGGTTGATTATTCGTCTCTGTATCATTAAGGTCTTTTCCTGAGAATTTGTTTTGTTTTTCTATTTGGAACATATTTCCCTGTTTCCTCATCTTGTTTAACTCTGTGTGTGTTTCTGTGCATTAGGCAAATAGCTAGCTATTGCTCTCATTCTTGAAGGAGTGGACTTGTATAGGTGATGATCCTTTTTATTCAACCTTGCCCTTGCTCAGTCAAATCTTTTTGATTGTCTATACTTGCTGATTTATTCTTGATATGTTCATGTTCTTAATATGTGCCAAGACTTGTCAGTGATCCAAGGGGAGGAATCTCATTTAGCACCTAGTTTCAGGCTGATTAGAGCCAGACCCTCAGGCAGCAGCTTTTTTTTTTTAATGTTTATTTCTTTTCGAGAGAGAGAGAGACAGAGCGTGAGCAGAGGAGGGGCAGGAGAAAGAGGAAGACACAGAATCTGAGCTGTCAGCACAGAGCCTGATGTGGGACTCAAACTCACAAACTATGAGATCCTGACCTGAGCCAAAGTCAGATGCTTAACTGACTGAGCCACTCAGGTGCCCCTGGCAGCAGCTTTTAAAGTATGTAAATATAAACACTCCTGTAGGGCCATAATCCTAATCCTTGTTGGCCTCTAGACCTGGAGGTCTGGAGGTGACTCCTGGGCTGTGGTTGCGAAACTCAGGACACCAGATAAGTGTATAAACTCCTTTCTATGAGATCTTGTTATCTTGTAGTGAGGCCAAGGGAGTGTGCAAGGATGAGGTCTCCCTGCTTATGTTCCTGGGAACACCTCCTTAGCCTCTAGACATGTGGGAAATCTGAACTCTGTCCTTTACGCTGAAACTCCAGGCTAAGAAACTCCAGCCTTTTTCACAGAAAGACTGGGGTTATATTTCAGTCTACTTTCTGTGCAGTGTCCTTGGGGTGGTGGCCTGTGAAGAACTGTTTTTCTGATTGTTACTCCCAAGGAATGCCAGCCTCCTTGGACACCAGATGATCAAGGGGCATCCCCTGTGTGGATTGTGTATACCTGCTGACTTCAGCAAGGCAGCTGGACAGTGTTGGGGGAGGGGCACACTGACTAGTTTTAGAAAGGCAGTGGGAAAGTTTTGACTGCACTTATGGTGGGTGTTAGGAATGCAGCAGGACAGTGTGTTGTCTGTGTGTGTGTGTGCCAGTTTTAGGAGCAGGAGAATGCCTACTTGCCAACCCCATACAGGGAGTGAGGAAGTGCTGTAATGGCCTGTAGTATCTGGCTTCATCAAGGCAATGGGACTGTGCCATGACTGCTCACCCTGTTTGTCTTAGCAAGGGGACAGAAAGGTGCTGTATTTAAGCTTACCCATCTGTGCTAGCAAGGTGGGTGGAAGTAAGAAAATGGCATCTGCCATTGCCTCTGTCTCTGGGGAGAGTTTCACCTGTCCCAGGCTCCTTCGGTAGATGTTTGTAGATTAGCAAATAAATTACCTTCACATATGGTCTAGGCACTTTTGAATGCTGTTTTTTTAGCTGGGTCTCTGGACAAGTGAGACCGTACATGAGACCTTTAAAAGGGGAATCTCAGTTTCCTGTAGCATGCTGGATCACCTGGAAGTCCACCACATTGGCTTTCTAAGCCAGGTGTTTTAGGGGGTCATTTCTCTGGTGCAGATCTTAGGGGTTAGGTGACTGATGTGGGGCACCAATCCCTTGCTTTTCCAGAAGTGCCAGACTAATGAGATCCCTCCCTGTTGTGTCAACATGCCAGGGACAGGGTTTTGGTGAAATCATGTTTCTGCCTCTCCTACATGTCTTGATGTGTTTTTAAAAAATCCTTTATTGTGGAGGGAAGTTCATCTAGTTTTCAGGTCTTTTTTCTGAAGGAAATGATCCATATGTAATGATATGTAATGCAATTTGGTATGTCTATAGAAAGGAACTGAATTCAGGATCTTCCTATGCTGCCATCTTGTGGAAGTCTCCATAGGTGAGAGTTTTTAATTATGCTTGGGGTGGGGTGGGGGGAATAATTTGCTTTATATAGAAACAAAGTGTAGATGAGGTGAACAAAAAGAATATGTTAGTGCTAGATATATTGAGCATGTATATATCTGTTGCTATCAAGTTGTATAAATCCCCTAAATATAAAATATATAAAATTTAGGGGATGCAGTTGACCATAGGTCCTCTTTCTTGACCCACTAGTGGTGGTGATGGAGGCAGAAAGAGGCAGGAAAATAATTTTTCCATTAGAAGAATTTTTAACACAAAGTATAAGGGAATATTCTCCTTATTGTGGATACTGGATATGCTTAATACATACAATGGGTGATGGTCAAGGGCTTATTTGTAAACATCTTATATACTTTACACTGAAAAGGTGGGGACATTTAATATGCCTAGTGAGGGGGGATTTGTGGAAATATTTCTGTAAGTCAAGCAATTACAGATAATCTATTATTTTGTAATACCATTTTTTAATTTCAAAGTCCAACCTAGACTCTTAAAATATTTGAGTATCATTGGATTGTAGCAAAATAACATTTTGTTGAAAATAACCCTCTCCCATCCAATTTGAATGCATTGAGACAGTAGTAATATTAGTCCAAGTCTGAAACGAAATCGGCTTCTCTAACCTTTTTAGTAGACAAGCAGAATACACCAGAAAATGTGATATTGGAAAGTCTAGTTGGAATTTTTGCCTTTAAAATTTGTCTTAATATGGAGAGAGAATGGATTCTCCAGTGACTCTTTGCCCTGGCAGCACGATGAGGGGCTGCACACTGATGTCTCAGCTGGAGGAGCCAAGGGTTACCCAGTGCTTTTTATTTCAACATTAGAATACTATAGAGAAAAGGGTCTGACTTCCCACCTTTTAATATTGCTCAATCATTTCTTTTTATTTCTTGCTTCAGTGAGCACAGTATGTGGTTTTCAGGGGGAATTTATTAAAAGAGAACCCTTCACTGTTTTATGGATGGATTTTGGAGAAATCTACAGTCAATGCATGTTTCTCAATTCCTTTACAACTGCTGTAATTCTCTAAATCTTGGTGAGGGCATGCTAAAAAATTGGCTCTTAATTTATATTTTAATAAGTGACAGAATATTTTGACATTAGCAAATGAAGGGAAATGTTTTATATAACATCAGTGACTCAAACCATGAGCATGTTTTTCTATTTTGGCAAATTGTACTGAGGAGATAATCATAATCTAATAGCAGGGCTGTTTGAAGCCTAGTCCAGTTGTTTTGAAAATTTCTGGGTAACTGAGATCATTGGGCTCCATCTTGTTATTAGAGTGGTTATCTGCTTTCTGAATGCTTCCTCTTCCCTCTTTTCTCTTACCAAGCTTATACAAACTTTTTTGTATATGTATTTACAATTTGGAGTCTATAGTCATTTTTGGGTTTTAAATTTTTGCTTTCTATTTCAGGGCCACTCTCAAGCATTTCACAAACATCTCCTAAACCATAGTGAGTAAAGGATGACAAGAAACAAAACAGAGAAGGTGTTAGTACGTTAAGGAAAGGTCAAGTGTGGAGACTATTGTCTTACAGAATGGTCGAGGCCATGCTTCTAATGACTGTATTCATTTGGAGTCTGCTTCATATAGGTTCTGATTTAGGGCATAGGGTGTCATCTTTCAGCTGGCTTAAAAAAGGTTTACACCAAATATACTCTTTTATAAATCCTTGATAATAAATTTATATTAATCCAGGTAATTCTCTAAGCCAGATATTTAGATTTCTGAAGGAGGTGTGTGTAACAAATATAAATGAATGAAGCAGATGATATTAAAACTAATATTGCCTTTTAAGTCACTGTGAGCGTAAAATACACGTACACACATAAGGCCCACTGGCTGGCTGGCTGTGACTCTTGTTTTATACTCACTTCATTTTCTGGCAGTAAGAATGCTTAACTGGATAATAGAGCTTTCTCTCTCCTGGTCCCTGAGAAACCAACCTCTCAGCTGTAGGCCCCATTTTTAGCTAGGACAAATCTCATCTTATTTAACCAATCTTTCTATAAGTGGCTGACTTGAGGAAGTTATTGCTTTTTGTGGTATCAGTTGCCTAATAGAAAGTCATTTAATTTAAATCCTAGAACCCCTGTGGGAAAATCCCAATTGGTTACTGTGCCTGTGGTCTAAATAAGGTGCCGACCAGCTCCTCCTCACAAACAGAACTAGTTTTAAGATCTTTACTCACACTACCTGAGTTACATTTGAAAATTTCTTGTTTGGTACAGCAATAAAGACAATTCAATTCTATTCCTAAATATTATTAGAAAAACTCTTCCTTTGGATACAATTTAATTCCTGAATAGGACTGTTACTGGGAGAACTGACTGAATATGTTATATATTGACTTAAGCATGTACTGTGAAAACATGGTTTATTTGCAAAGAAGTTCTGAAATCCTATGGTATCCAATAGGTATTGCTTCTTTTGCAAAAATTAAAAACCCAGTAAACTAGCATTTTCAAAAATAGGGTTTGATATTTTACTGGCATGTTCAGCAAAATTAATTAATTGGAGGCTTCTTCAATTCAGGCATGGACAGTTGTCCAGGAACCTGAAAAGGCTTCATGGTGCAAAATTATTTAAGCACATAATAATTATACTTTTCACCTGTTAGGACATTATATACATAACTTACTATTAACAAGCATTTATTAAGACAAATTATAAGTATACTCTGCCTTTATAACTATAAATAAGTCTTTCAATTTCCCATGAGAGCTTGTTATTATCCTTTTTTGATTACTATATTGTGAAGGGATTAATACCTTTGAAAAGATTATAATTTTGATATCTATGACTTATCTCCAATAATGCTCAATTCTTTGTCACATCAGCAAAATGGAATAATATTTACATTTACACTAAAAGGATAGTCTCTTTGATGGCTTTAAAACATGGCCAACCAATTTTCTGATACACCTTCATTAAGACATGACATCTTCAGGTTGCCTGGGTGGCTCAGTCAGTTAAGCGTCTGCCTCTTGATTTCAGCTCAGGTTATGATCTTGTGGTTCATGAGTTTGAGCCCTGCATTGGGCTCTGTGCTGACAATGCGGAGCCTGCTTGGGATTCCCTTCCTCTCTCACACACTCTTCCCTTCCTCTGCTCACACACTGTTTCTCAAATAAATTTAAACTGAAAAAAAAGGGAGAGAGATGGCATCTTCATTGTCTTTCTGGAATCAGGGCTCTGTGATTGCTTGACCAATAGAATGTAGTGAAAATCACTCTGTGCTGGTCTTTGGCCCAGGCTTTAAGAATATGGCAGCTTCCACTTCCTGTCTCTTGGGATGCATGCTCTTGGAAGCCAGCCACCATGCCATGAGGAATCCTAAGTAGCCAGTGCAGCAGCATGATGGAGCATCCAGTGCACACACCTCTAGCTGAACTTCTAGATTATAGCTAGTTCCAGCTTACTAGCCATGAGTGAACCATCCTGAAAATGGATCTTCTAGTCCTCAGCTAAGCTGCCTTTGATGATGTTGTATGGAACACCGACTAGCTATTTGTGTGGATTCCTGCCCAAATTACAAATTTGTAAGCAAAATGAGTGATTTGAGCTACTAAATTTTGAGGTGGCTTTTTACATGGTCTAAGAAAATGACAGCATTCCCAGTTCCCTTCTCTTTGGTGCAGCAAAGTCTAGGTGCTACTTTAAATCTCAACCTTTGATGCTACTGGCTTGCAAAGGAAGAAAGTGAACATACCAGATTTTGGGGGGAAGCTCCCAGTTCTCACTAAATATTAGAGGAACTGTAATTGTTCTAGGATGATGCATCACAGCCTCATTTAATTTACTGAGCATCTACTAGATGCCAAGCACCGTTGCAATTTTAATCAAGGCAATGTTGCTATTTCTAGTTCTGCTTCAGCTACTAATTCACAATGGGCCACTTGACAGATTATTCTGTGCTAATGAATCCCATTTCCTCATCTGCAATATGAGAGGGCTTAGATAAATGTTCTCTCAGGTTCTTCAGGTCTAATATAATACTACTTGTGATTCTAAAACTTTAGTTGCTCCATTTGAAAATCCAAATGTTTATTGCCCCCTCAAAAGACTCCTCCCTTCATCACAGAAATATATATATATATATTTTTTTTGTTTTGTTTTGTTTTTTGTTTTTGTTTTTGTTTTTGTTTTTTTGTTTTGTTTTGTTTTGTTTTGTTTTTGTAGAGAGTATTTCATTCCAAACAGGGGTTGAAGGTACCGGATGTTCTCCAATTGATGACAATTATCCAACATAAATTTAAAGCCACAAGCAAAAAAGGACCCAGATGCTGAGATGAGGAAGCTCTGATGGGCAAGCAAAAATGAGGCCCATAATATTGACCTCATAGGGTTTTTTATTAAAATTTTTTTTTCAGTGTTTGTTTATTTTTGAGAGAGAGACAAAGAGAGACAGTGCACAAGCTGAGGAGGGGTAGAAAGAGAGGGAGACAGAGAATCTGAAACAGGCTTCAGGCTCTGAGCTGTCAGCACAGAGCCCAACGCGGGGCTTGAACTCACAAGCCACCAAATCATGATCTGAGCCAAAGGCAGATGATTAACTAACTGACCCACACAGGGGCCCTGACCTCATAGCGTTTTTTAAAAGAGATAATAGATGTTAAAGCTTATAGTTCAGAGCCTGACACTTAGCAGACACCTAACAAATGTTCTTATTCCTTTTTTCTGAGAAGCAACCCACACTAATCAATTTTTGAAAGGTAAAATTTTGGTCATGGAATTGCATAAGATACTTTCCTACTTCCACAACAGTTTCTGTAGTATTAAATGCCTTTCATTAAAAGGTTGTTACTTGATATATTGTACTTCTTATGTCCAGCTCTTTGATAGAGATGGGCTGTCTGGTTTTTGATTTAAGAATGCAAGCCAGAATATGTGTGATGAAAAATGTATTCTAAGAAAATGCCTGAAGAGATGAACTATGGCATACTGTTTTATAAAATTCATAAGATGAGTTTGTAGTATTCTTATTGGACAAATCTTAATTAAGAATGTATTGTTGTCCTTGAGTGTATTGGTTTTCTATTGCTGGGTTACAGACTATCCCAAAACTTCATGTTTAAAACAACAACAAATATTTATTATTTCATTCAGTTTCTATGGATCAGAAATTTAGGAGTGGCTTAGTTGAGTATTTCTGGCTTGAGTCTTTTATGAGATTGTAGGTAAGATGTCAGCCAGGGCTGCAGTCATCTGAAAGTTCTACTGCAGCTGGAAGGTTTGCTTCTACTGGTTCACTCAAGGTGCTGCAAGTTGGTGCTGGCTATTAGGAGATGTCAGTTTCTGGCCATACTGATTTCTCCAGAGGGCTACTTCAATGTCCTTTTGACATGGCATTTGACTCTCTGAGAGAGCAAGGAGGAGTCTTTTATGACCTAGAATTGCAACTCAAACTCTACAGCACTTGATAGCAATATATTATTATCTTGGTAGTCACACAGGTCAGTCCTATTCATTTTGGGAGGGAACCACCCAAGGGCCAGATAAATGGGAAGAATCATTGTGGACCATCTTGGATGATGGTTACTATGTCAAGGTTTTAACTTAGTCTCTTTCCTCTTATCGCTCTGCACATTCTCCATGCATAAACCCATCCACATCCATAGCTTCACATACCATCTTTCAGCCCATTACTCGCAAATATATAAATAATCCCAGATTTCTCTTTTGTTCTTTAGACCTCAATGCATAATACCTATTGGGCATTTATTTTATTTATTGAGTGGTCACTAGGAACCAAGCCTTCAACTAGTCTGGGTAAACAAGACAGATCTCCTGCCTTCAGGGAGATCACAGTTTGGTGAAGCAGAAGGAAAATAAACAAGTAAATAAAGACCACAGTTTGTGGTTAATATAATCAAAGCAATATACTGCTATAATAATAGCTGGGCTGATTGGTACAAGAGGAGAGGGGTGAGTTAGCTATTGTAGACACAGTGGAAAAAGATAAACTCTTTGAAAAAGTGACATTTAAGCTGAGACTTGAGAGATAAGATGTGAAGGGGTGGGAGGGTGGTGGTTGGAAACTGTTCTAGGTACTGAGAATGGCGAGTGCAAAGATCCCAAGACAAGGGGGAGCATAGCATGATGTAGAGAATGTCAGAAATTTTGTGGCTGGAGCACTATGAGTGAGTGAGAGAGAGAGAGAAAGAGAGAGAGAGAGAGAGAGAGAGAGAGAGAGAGAGAGAGAGAAGTGATAAAATTGGTCTGGCAGGCAGGGACTAGATGACTTAGGTCCTTGTAATCTAGAGCATTCTAATGCATGTCATGGGTTTTGAGTATAATGGGAAGAGACGGGTTTTAAGCAAGGTCTGGTCATACACTATATATTTTGTTACAAATTCATATGTAAAATTGTTATTGTCTTATCATACTGTGAATTAGTGGTTCTTAATGTTCCTTAATCACTAAATAGCAGCACCACCCACCATTTAAGAGTGTAAGCTCTGGAGTTAGGCAGACCTTGAATCCTGAATCTACAGCTTACTAGCAAAGAGATCTTGGAAGTGTAACTTATTTTGTCTCATCTCTTTTTTTTAAAATGTGTATTTATTTTGAGAGAGAGAGAGAGAACAAGGAGTGAGTGAGCAGGGGAGGGGCAGAGGGAAAAGGAGAGAGAGAATCCCAAGCAGACTCTGCACTGACCACACAGAGCCCAGTGGGGGCTCCAGCTTCATGAACCATGAGATCAAGAGTTGGACACTCAACCTACTGAGCCACCCAGGTGGCCCTATTTTGTCTCATCTCTGATTTGCTCACCATAACAAGGGAATTGTGGTGAGGATTGAATTATCTGGCAATTGGTCATATTTGATACACAGTAGCTATAGTGATTATTTTCTTTGAATAGTGAGACCAAGCTCTCTGAAATATTCCCATCTCATATTTCTTATTTTACTTATGAAATAACTATCCAAATTCTATTTTCATGGCCAGCAATTTAGAATACAGAATCTGGTACAAGGTAGGGCTCTTAAACAGGACTTAAAGCATTAGGACAATTTTTGAGATTAACTTTACTGTCCTTCCTCCCCAAATTGGCTTGAGATTCTTGTTTCTAGTCTGTCAATTAGCACGGTTCATTATGACTAGGCTTTGAGTACAAGCCTGTGTTCTAAGTCCAAGTTTTCACTCATGATCAGATACTAAGTCCAGTATTTCTAATACGAAATCCAATATTTATTTTTTATTGTATATTCTTTCTTTAAAAAAAATTTTTTTTAATGTTTATTTATTTTTGAGAGAGAGACACAAAGTGTGAGCAAGGGAGGGGCAGAAAGAGAGAGAGACACAGAATCCAAAGCAGGCTGCAGGCTCCGAGCTGTCAGCACAGCCTGATGCAGGGCTCAATCCTACAAACTGTGAGATCATGACCTGAGCTGAAAGCAAGGGTTGAACACTTAACCAACTGAGCCACCCAGGCTTCCCTTATTGTATGTTCTTAAAAGTAATAGCTCCTGAAGATTTCTATAAAAAACTGATTTAATGGGGACATTGCATATTATTTCCCTCTCTTGGAGACTTACAATTGTGATGAATAGTTAAGGCTCTATGAGACTGTTTAATGGTATTTAACTAAGTATTTGCAAACATATTTAATATTTGACCATAGGACTCCTTTTTTTTAACCCATGAAATACATATTAAACCCTGCACCTATTTTGGGAAACTCCATTTCAGGCTGATTTCTCATTCTCCTAATTTGCATATCCCTATGTCTTTATTCCACATGCACTCCACCCTGGTAAGTAGCATCAGTTTTTTCATCCTAGCTCTTCTTAATCCTACCTAATATCTTATTCCCATGTGTCCTGTTTACCTGCTCTTCCTTGCCAATGCCAGTGTTGTCTTGCCTTTGTTCATGTCTTTTCTGGCCTCTAGATTCATTTGTAACATTTAATTTCTTTCATTTTTATAGTCATTCTCCAAAAAACCCTTTATTTTATGGGTTATTATACTAATGTCTCATAAACTCTCTTTGTGGCCTCAGAAATTAAAGGTATTTAGCATTAAGTTTAGTTTCAGTTTTTGGTACAAACTCCTTCCACATCTCTTAATCAGGTAACCTTTTCACATCACCCTTACCTGCACATTTGAGTAAGGAGTTCATCACTTCAGAGTTCTTCATTTTTGGCAGTTCTAATTTTTAGGAAATTCTTTCTTATATGGAAACCAAGTGTGCCTCACTATCACTGGTGGACTTACTTTAGTCCTTGCATTAAGTTGTTATGTCCTTTCTATATCGTCTCTTTTTCAGGAAAGCTCTGCATTTGACATTTGCTGATACTTGAATAGTCTATTTACCCATTTTTGATTAGTATATATAATGAGGAGACTATTTTTTTTTTAGTAATGGCTCCAGTAACACTCATACCCACAACTTAAATCCCCTTTCCACCAAAATAGTATTAAGTTTGATTTGGATTGCAGCTGGCTACACCACTATGATCAGAGGCTAGATCATGCAGTGGAAGGCACCCACTCATTGCAACTCTAGGGAAAATCTTGAAATAAGTGAAGCTTGTTTGATGCACCAAGCTTGCTTTTTCTGGACTTCTATCTCCATTGCATGGATTCTCTTCCTGTTTTTCTTTACCTAATGTGTCCAGAACTTGCTTGCTCTTTTCCTCAGTTAAAACATGCTTTCAGGAAAAGGCTGGTTTTAATTACTTGTATATTTGTTGGGACTGTAATGTGCTATAATTCTCAAGTTTATATACATTTTAAGCATTATCACTAACTATGGGTTGAAAGACCTTGCTCTCTTGTGTAGAAGTTTAAATGTCAAAAACCATATGAGAAAAATTTTGGAGTGCTGGGCAAGAGATTTACATTGACTTGTTGAAAATGATACAAATATTTTGGTTGCCTGTTTTCTTGCACTTAAGCCTATTCCTATAAATTCCTCTAAACATTCTGTTTCTTTAAATAAATTATGTAATGCACCCTGCCTAACGATTTTCCCCTACAATGTTTTTTTACTTGAAATCAATGTGCTCTTGATATCAAAGGAGAGTGAACACATAAAGCCTTGGGATCTGAGGGGTGGTTTTGGAGAGCAGTGCTCAGGAAGAAACTGATTCCCCTGGGAATTTTTTTCTTCTGTTGTACACTAAAAATTAATTTAATTTAATTCAGAAGATAGATGAAAATGGAAAACCACTGTGAAAGTCTTTTCCATACAGGGCAGTAATGGTGGCATAGCACTAATCTAGAGAATAACTAATCTCTTTTGATGAATGGGACATAAATAAATGCATTCTAATCAGACCTTTTTATGCACTTCATGTCCATCTTTTATTGTTTCAGGGTCACTTTAATACTGAAGAATTTTATAAATGAAGCTGTCATATATAATATAGACTCTCACAGAGAGACACTAACTCTAAATTCATCACTGAAATCAACCTGAGAGAATATTCTTCTTAACTAGGCATTTTGTGAGTATACAACTTAATATTTCATTGTGATATATAGTCAAGAATTCTGAACAAAGATGAATATAATTTATTCAGAGTCACCTTCATGCAAATGGAAATTTTGGGTGATAGTGGAAATGCTTATTTCTTAATCATAGTTTCTTCATTTTCCCTGGTAGTCCTAGGGGTTCTGACACAAGATGCTGGTAGTAAAAATTAGTATTGTGTGGTAATAAATATATTCTTGTGAGATATCCTTTCCTTTTGCAGTTGCTTTTTGGAGATTTTTTATAATTGTGACCACTACAAAACTACCCCTCAAATTATTTCAATCTGCATTATCTATTCATATAGGTTGATATTATAATATTTTCCTGTACCCATGCAAGTCATGACAATTGTTATTTTGGAGATTTTTACTTTGTTATTAAAGTGCATCTTAATATAGTTGAGAAGCCTTTACTGGAGATGGTTGTGCTTTCAAACTTTTACTAAAACTTATATATTCAGAATCATCATTGGACAGCACACCTAAAGCCTTAGAAATCATTTAAAATGACAAATTGTATTAAAAAATACAACATAAAATACATGTGATAAAATACATGTGATATAGAAAATATGTGACTTAAGTATCCAAAAGAAAATCATTTATATTTGCAGACTAAATTCTGTATTGTTGTTTATACTGCTTGTATGAGGGTGATTATTAGCCAACCAATTTATGAATCAACCAATTTTGTGAATCTGTAAACTTGAGAATCCAGACTTAGAGAGGGAGTAGGGGACAGAATCACTATTTTGGACACGCTGATTTTATTTGATGTTTTATATGCTCCGCTAATTGGTTTATCATTCCTAACTATTTTCTTCTTCTTGATAGGTGGCATATTCTCTCCTATTAACTTTGGGTTTGGTTACATGACTTGTTTTGGTTATTAGAATATGGGTGGAAATGAAAGCATTCAGTGAGCTCAAGTTTTAAGAGGCTTTATGGGTGTCCAGTTGCCCTTTTAACTCCTGTCCGTGAACTTCCAGAATAACAGAGTCTCAGCTCAGTGAGGAGAGTAAGAAATAAATATTTGTCCTTGAAAGCCATTGAAATGTTGAGACACACACACACACACACACACACACACACACACACACAGCTATCATATGAGGTACCTGTAATATTTTCATTTCACAGATGAGGAAATTAGAGTGTCAAAGAGGCTTAACCTTTTTTCCATGATCACATTGCTGGGAAGTGGCAGATCTAACCTGGATGTCAAAATATTTACACTGAACCCAGCTTCCTAGGGTAGAAGTGTGGGACACGGCACAGCACTGCCTGAAAGTCAGAAAACACAGATTCTAGTCTTAGAGAAATCACTGAGTCTTTTGCTCTGGAAAAGGCATATCAACAGAGATCTCTGTTGGGCCATAATTCCCTTTCAGGACTCCTGTTTTCTCTGATGAGTAGACTATGCATACAATTGCCATTTACTGAGGATTTGCTGAGTAAGATGGTCCACAGTAAATATTAGCCATGGGCCTCTAATTTCTTTCAGAGACAATGCTATTACTTTCTAATATAATGAAAAGAAAGCATTGACTCTCAATTCTCAAAAGGTTTATATAATTTGTAAGTTGTAGACTATGAGTAATCAGATGTTCAGAAATGCTTTAAGAAACTCCAGCAATAATGTCAGCTTCTACTCTGTGGTGGTAGTTAATGCACTTCCTCAGCAGAAAAAGCTGAGCAGCCAGTGTCTTATCTGAGTAATTTAGGCCAAAATTGTGGGTTTTAAAAATATGCTTGAATATCATGGATATTTATGCTAACTCCCATTTCACTGGAGTCTTACAGAAAGATCCTATAGTCACAGATTAATTATGACTAACTTAAACTTTTAGAAGAATGACTTCATTCATGTAAATGAGTATATGGTATAAATGAAGCTTCCTTTGGGTCACGATTCACCTTTTCTATCTTCTCCTTGCCACAAATATAATTTTTCTCTTATGAATCATCATATACTCACAGCAAGGAAGGCGTCACAACATCACCAGTGTCATCAAGTCTTATTCTTGGTACCCTATAATCAGGCTATTTTGTGGGCCTGTTTCACTTATTAGTTCCCACAAAGACAAGTAACAGGTTTTCTCATATACTGTCTCCTTTCTACATAAGAATACCAAGATCTTTCTGAGTTATCAAGAAATCTTAGTGCCTTAGAATTGCTTCTGAAACAACTTTCTTTGGCTTCCCTTTCTTTTTGTTTCTGTCAGATCAGAGATCTTTATTTCTTAGCTGAAAAGTTTTTAAGTTTCTCATGGCCAGTGCAAAATTGGTTTTTGAAAACACTTGGAAAAGAGTTACCATGCAGAGTTTTCTAGAAAACATCTACCTGTGCAACAGAACACATAAAAATCCAACTTTTCTACTTACCTGCCACCCCACTAGAAATTCTGTTTTCATTCTTCTGTTTTTAAAGTATGGTCTCTAAGCATTTCCTTTCATTGAGTGATTAAGGAAGTAGTAGCTCATTAAACTCCCACTAGCTATGTTTTTGTGTGTGTGTGTGCAATCATCTGATTTATAAAAAGATGCAACAAAATTCAAAATGATACAAAATATCAATTCCAAAACAACATAAAAAAGTGAGTATGTTTCACCATACTCAGCTCATAACAGAACGAATGGGTAAGGAGAATAATTCATGCTATAGCATATTGCTATATTTACTGGAAACCGAAAAAGTTGGTAAAGGAAGGCAGAGGAACTTTATCTTTAGAGTGTCAGAATTAGAACCAAGGGGCTCCATAATCATCTGGCATCCATTCAATGTTGTACCTGTGGTTAGAAAGGTACATGATGGGAACTCCAGAGATCTTCCAGATCCTTCATTTAAGGTCCCGGTCAACTGTGGCCACATGTAACACTTGTGGTGAGTTACTGTCTGTACTAAGCAGTCGTCTGTATAGGTTCCTTTGTGTGTGCATGGTAATCATGCAAATCTTGGATCTTTGGCAATCCTTAGAGCCACTTGATACTTTTGCCCCAATTTCTCAATTTCAGCCATTACACAGTTATACAAGGGATACACTAGGCATAGAGACAGTCCATCATTGATTGTACTAAGTCAAGTTTGGCTTTCATGGAAAAGTTGATAAAGTTGGTATCAACCAGGATGTAGTAAGGTAGGCCCAGCTGTGTGTTATATTGGAAGAATAAGCAGGAAAGATGTTGGGGGGACTTCTCTTTCCTTGAGTGCACTGGGATCTTTTCTTTCTTTCTTTCTTTCTTTCTTTCTTTCTTCCTTCCTTCCTTCCTTCCTTCCTTCCTTCCTTCCTTCCTTTCTTGGCTTCAATCTATCCTTCTCTTTAAGCCCCTGATCTCAGAGACTAATCGTTCGCTTCATGGTAGCATACTTTCTTGCTTTCTTTTGCTTCGCCTTGTTCACGCCACCCTCTTGTTTCTTCCCAAACTCCCACTAGTTATTAACATCCATTGGGAATTAGCTTATCAAATGATTTTAAACCATGCTGCTATCATACTGAGTGAATCTTCACTTTGGAAACAAGGAGAAAAGAGTCACTTTGCATGCACTGTAATCCAGGGACTGTGATAGGTGTCTTAAATATATTATCACTTCTAAACTACACAGCAGTTTTAGATGTCAGCACTTGGCAAGTATGTAATTTTCCCTTGTTCACAGGGGGCCAGGACTCATACTCATGATGCCTGACTTCAAAGCCCATTGCTCATCCTACTGTGATGGTGTTCTAAAGGAAAGTGCAGTATTTCCAGGCTCAGTCCATGGCTGAGAGGCTGAGAGGGTAGCTCACCATACCTGAGGAATTCAGGACAAAGAAGTGGGGGTGGTGGAGGAAAACCAAGGGAAGGGTGAGAATTGGAGGGGAGACAAATGTGGCAGAGGGGAGATGAGAATGTCATGATGATATTTTCTCTCTGCACCATAATTTTGCCCAGAACAAATCCTCACTATAAGAGTATTTTTATAGCAACCTTAACTTCATAATATACTTGGTCATATGATGAGAGTTCTCATACATGATTACAAGTTTCATTTTTGAGGACTTATAAAAATTATCATCAGACAATGAAATCTTGAGACAACATAACTCAGCATGATAAGTAGTCTTTAATGTCACACAGATTTCTCTTTTGGAGTATCTTCTCTCCTTACACTGACAATATCCACACCTACTTTCCAAGAAAATTTACCATCTCTGTTGAACATCTACCATGAAGAAAGCATTCTTAACCTTGGCCCTGTGGCCTGCCCCCCCCCCCCCCCCCAACTCCCCCAATAGCTTTCTCCTCTCTAGATAGTTCTCTGTAGTACTGGCCTTTCTGCTTCCTGACTTTCCATAAAAATTTGTCAGTCAGATGTTCTGTCTTCTTGTGGACCTAAAGAAATCCATAATGTCTATGGATAACATAGGTGTACTTGGTCAGGGGTCTTCTGGATAAGATATCTTTAAGCTTTAATGAAAATAACCTTTGACCTATTGGAGTCATAGCATTTGAAAGCTAAAGCAAACTTAGAAACGTCTAATGCAAATCCATCATTTTTGAATGGCAAAATGAGGCCGAGAGAAATTCCTAGAATTTAGATCACACTGTCAAGATGATGAGATGGCAATTATTACTTCAGAAATGAGGAAAGAGTAGTATATAGAAAGAAATGATTCAATTGAGGCTACACAGAGGATCAAAATGGAATGGGTTTCCTTTCACCTACCTGTCTTCTGAGTTTACTTTATTTTTCTTATAAAAGTTGCCTCTATCTTTTCAAACCCTTTTTGGTTGAAATTTCATGTATATCTGAACCCTGGAAGTAGTGGTAGCTGGGATGGAGGATAAGGAGAATTAGGGAGAACTTGCCCTTAGATTTTAGTTGCATTCATTTTATGTCACTCCTACCTTTTTAAAGTAATATACTGATAATGATATGACTTGCCTAATATGAAAAATTCACAATGAACTACTGTCAGTGTCACATTAGTCAACTTTTGTGAATAGAACAGCTTTCCAATCAGGAACTTGATTTACCATTTGGATTTTATAGTCTTCCTAAGCAACAATAAATACTAAATGCTATAAACCAATAATTCCTAAGTTAGCTATAATACTAAAATATGCTACTCATAACATTTACTTTCCATTTGTTAGAAGGAAATTATTAAACATATCTTTTGACTTTGCTGTTTCTGTACTGAATAAGAATGTTCAGTTCTAAAAGGTTTGGTAATAAATTCATAACTGAAAGGTAAAGAAATTTGTGTGAGCAATGATATGATAGAGGTTAGATTGGGAGTCCAATTCTTGAGCAGAGTACAGATTCTTATTATGAAAGAAATTACGGAGGTCAAATGATTTCAGCTGATTGACTTTCTTTTCTTCTAGTCCAATTTCTAATGATATCTTCCAACAGGTGTTATAGGATGAGATTTTTATCTTTTGGCTCATGTGGTATTCATACCTACTTTTCTACAAAATATCCAGATTAGAGATTTTGATTATATTTTATGTTTTATGATACAAAAGTTGTAGCTCTGTCTTAGGAATTTTTTATATTTGTGGCTCTCCAAGTTAAAGATTCACTACTTTACTATGTTTATTCTTATAAAATAAAAATAGTGAATATGGAATGTTTACTATTTACCAGGTGCTGTGCCCAAGGCTCTACATGTATTGTCTATTTAATTTTCATATAAACCAGCAAGGTAGATACAATCATCATTCTCCTTTTAAAGATGAGGAAACTAATTTCACTCATATGTGGAATTTAAGAAACAAAACAAATGAACAAAGAAAAAAAGAGACAAACAAAAACCCAGACTCTTAACTATAGACAACAAACTGATGGTTACCAGAGGGGAGGTAGGTGGGAAGATGGGTGAAATAGGTGTTGGAGATTAAGGAGTGCACTTGCTGTGATGAGCACCCGGTGATGTATGGAAGTGTTGAATCAATATATTATACACCTGAAACTATTGTAAAACTGTATGTTCATTACACTTGAAGTAAAAATAAATAAAAATATAAATAAATAAATTTTCATTAAAAAATAGATGAAGAAACTGAGATTTGGAGGGGTTAAGTAACTTGCCTGTAGTCCCCAGTTTCAAGGAGGAACTGAAACTAGTTGCCTGACTTCAGACATGTGCTCTTATCTCTTGGGCTACACTGGTCGATGGATAAAAAAAATGATGAGGAGACTAGGTGAGGACTAACACATTAAAGCTGGGCAGAGAGAAAGCCTGAAGTCACATCTAATTCTCATTCTTACGACCAGTCCTAGCTCAGAATAATAGTCTTTGCTCTGTTGAAAATATTCTTACTTCAAGATAGATAAACTTTTGGCTGGTAGGAAGTACAATGGAAGATTTTCTTTCATTGCTGATATCCAGTCATTGCCAAGTTCTGTTGAATCTTTTATCTGAACTTTTCTGAAATCATTTCCTCCCCACTGCATCCTCAGTCCCACTGACTTAGTTTAATAGGCCCTCTTTAGGTCTCATCTAGTATCCTCTCGCTAATCTCTCCACCTGCCCACTAAGTCCATTCTATGATATTCCTTCAGTATCAAGAGTAAAATCAGATGCAGCTTGTCACCAAGTTGCTTGAGAGATGACATATAAATAAGCAATTACAACACAATGATAAACCCTTGATCTGTTAGGAGGAAGTATGCCCTGTGAGAGCATAGAGAAGTCAGAATTTCAAGAGGAGAGCCAAGGTAAAAGGTAACACTTAATGGAATTGCTAGTTACTAATAGTGGAAATAAAAATAAAACATTATACTGATAGTTTCACTACTAATAGTTTTTGAGCTATTCATTTGTGTCAGGCATTGTTTTAAGTCCTTTACATACACCATCTCATTTAATCCTAACCGCACTCTGCAGTAGGTATTATTATTATCCCAGCTTTACACATGAGGAAACCAAGTATTAAAGGGTTTAAGTCATCTACCTGGGGTTACAGAGCTAGTAAGGGTGGAGTGAGGGATCTAAATAAGGCAGTCAGAATTCATTACTAATTTTATTTAGAGGGGAAGAAGGGGTGAGTTATTATGTATATTGCATTTGAGGAGTAGAGCTGTTCCAAAGGCAGTAGGTCTGCAGATCTCAGGTTCAGGAGATGTGGAGTTGGGAATCATCAGCCTATAGAAGTTATCTGGTGCTAAAAATGTTGATGGAAATGCCCAGAAGAGTGTGAGTTAGAAAAGAGGAGGTGCAACGAGAGAAACTTGGGGGGAAAGGAGAGGTAGAAGAGTCACAATATGTCAAAGGATTATCACAGAGGATTGTTATTTGCAGGTGGGAACAGCTTGCATGGCTTGGCACATAGGAGTTATAAGACGTCATCAATTGTCCTGAAGACTCTGCCTTAGCTCTCTCTTTGTCCAAAGAAGCTTACTTCTCCATTTAAGACTACATCATAGTTACTGGCCTAGTGCCCTCTGTGACTCAGTATTTGTAACCATCTAGAGCACAGGTCAGCAACTTTTTTTGGAAAAGGACAGATAGTAAATATTTTTGGCTTTGTAGACCACATAATCTCTGTTGCAACTGTTGAATTCTGTCATCTATTGTAGCGCGAAAGCAGCCATAGACAATATGTAAACAAATAGATGTAGCCGTGTTACAATAAATCTCTATTTACAAAAACAAATGATGGGTTGGATTTGGCCAATGGGCTTTGGTTTGTTAACACTTGATCTAGAGATGCCCCTCTTGGTTGGGTGTCCTTTCAGAAATCCTTTCTCAGCTCTGGTCCTTGCTTCATTAAACACTTAGCTCCAGATAGTTGAATGTTCTTGAACATCTTCTTTATTCCCTCTTTATCTCCTCCTTCTGGTTCATTCCCTAGTAAGCTTCTCTGGGGAAGAAATATTTTTAGTAGTTATTGTGAGAGCAGCTCCATAGGAAAAGCTAAGATAAAAACTGTCGTTAACTGAACTATGTTAATGTGAAATGCATAGCGTTTTGGTGATCTGCTCTGTTACTATTCTAGTTTCTTAAACACTCACCACCCCACCTTACCAAAACAAAATTCAAAATGATTTATTACAAAATGAATTTGGTCCATGTTTTAGACTGCAGTGGACTTGTACTTAATATGACAAACTAGGTTTTATATGTTACGCAAGGAGTAATTTTGATTCTAGTGGAAAAAATTCTTTTGGTGTGTTTTGCTTCTTTGAGAATTTGGTAGTTTTGTGAAATAAAGGATGTCTAGCATTTCTTAGAGGGAATCCCCATGGAGGACACATGCAGCAATTGCAGGATTACCCTGAGAATTGAGGAAATTCAGCTTACCACTGAACATTTTAACCAGAAAATGAAAGTATCCATTGCGTCTCAGTAGAAGACATAGAGATGGCCAACAGACATATGAAAAGATGCTCAACATCACTGATCATCAGGGAAATACAAATCAAAATTACAGTGAGATTATCACCTCACACATGTCAGAATGGCTAAAATCAACAACACAAGAAACAACAGGTGCTGGTGAGGATGTGGAGAAAGGGGAACCCTCTCATACTGTTGGGGAGAATGCAAACTAGTGCAGCCACTCTGGAAAACAGTAGAGGTTCCTCAAATGGTAAAAAATGTTAAAAATGTTAAAAATGTTAAAATGTTAAAAATAGAACTACCCTACACTCCAGCAATTGCACTACTAGGTACTTACCCAAAGAATACAAAAATATGGATTCAAAGTAATACATGCACCCCAATGTTTATAGCAGCCTTATGTAATAGCCAAATTATGGGAAAGGCCCAGGTGTCCATCGACTGATGAATAAATAAAGAAGATGTGGTATACACACACACACACACACACACACACACACACACTGGAATATTGGTCATAAAAGAGAATGAACTCTTGCCATTTGCAACAACATTGGTGGAACTAGAGAGTTTTTATGCTAAGCTAAATAAGCCAGTGAGAGAAAGGCAAATACCATATCATTTCATTCATAGGTGGAATTTAAGAAAGAAAACAAATGAACAAAGGGGGAAAAAAGAGTGAGTGAGTCAAACCAAGAAACAGACCCTTAACTATAGAGAACAAACTGATGGTTACCAGAGGGGAGGTGGGTGGGAAATGGGCGAAATACGTGATGGGGATTAAGGAGGACACTTGTGATGAACACCAGATGTTGTATGGAAGTGTTGAATCACTACATTGTACACCTGAAACTAACATGACACTGTATGTTAACTAACTAGAATTTAAATAAAAAAACTTTTTTAAAACCACTTTATTGACAAATGATTGACATACAAGAAGCTATACATATTTAATGGTACAATTTGGTGAGTTTAAGATGTGGCTTTGTTTTGTTTTGTTTTGTTCTGTTTTTGTTTTTTAACTTACATCCAAGTTAGTTAGGATATAGTGCAACAATGATTTCAGGAATAGATTCCTTAATGCCCCTTACCCACTTAGCCCATCCCCCCTCCCACGACCCCTCCAGCAACCCTCAGTTTGTTCTATTTAAGAGTCTCTTCTGTTTTGTCCCCCTCCCTGTTTTTATATTATTTTTGCTTCCCTTCCCTTATGTTCACCTGTTTTGTATCTTAAAGTCCTCATATGAGTGAAGTCATATGATATTTATCTTTATATAACTAATTTTGCTTAGCATAATACCCTCTAGTTCTACCCACACAGTTGCAAATGGCAAGATTTCATTCTTTTTGATTGCCAAGTAACACTCCATTGTATATATACACCACATCTTCTTTATCCATTCATCCATCAATGGACATTTGGGCTCTTTCCATCCTTTGGCTATTGCTTTTTTTTTTTTTTTTAACATTTATTCATTTACGAGAGACAGAGATCACAAGCAGGATAGGGGCAGAGAGAGAGGGAGACACAGGATTGAAGCAGGCTCCAGGCTTTGAGCTGTCAGCACAGAGCCCGATGCAGGCTTGAACTTACAAGTTGTGAGATCATGACCTGAGCTGAAGTCGGATGCTTAACCGACTAAGCCACCCAGGCATCCCTGGCTATTGTTGATAGTGCTGCTATAAACATTGGGGTGCATGTGCCCCTTCAAAACAGCACACCTGTATCCTCTGGATAAATACCTAGTAGTGCAATTGCTGGGTCCTAAGGTAGTTCTATTTTTCATTTTTTGAGGAACCTCCATACTGTTTTCCAGAGTAGCTGCACCAGTTTGCATTCCCACCAGCAGTGCAAAAGAGATCCTCTAAATAAAAAAACTTTTTAAAAGCATGTTTGTGTATGTCACACAAAAATATGAGGAATGAATTTGTTAAACAGAAAGGCTCTGAGCTACTTCCTAAATACCACTGTTAGAAGACAGATGTGGAGTTTAATGGTGTTATTCAAAAAATAACCACCTTATATTCAAATTCATGTGCAATAGACCCATTTTAAGCTCCTATTCCAAGTCGGAAATGACTTCTCCTGCCAAAAGATGTTGGCATTCACATCAATTAGCACTTGGTTCAGCTACACATAACAAAAAAATCCAACAAAGAAATGGCTTACATTCTTAAAAGAAAAAGAAGTTGTCTCTTTTAAGTCTCTCATGCATAAGGAATTTGGAGGTAAGCAATTCAGAGCTGGAATGATGGACCACAGCATCATCTCATACTCAAGCTCTCCATTCTTCGCCCATCTTAGAGAATGATTTTCATTCTCCAAATCATCCTATGGTCCAGGTGGCTGCTACAGCTCCAGCCATCACATCCACATTCTAGACATCAGGACAAAAGAAAAAAGAAGAAAACCTTATTGCCTCTTTTAAAAGAGACTTCTAGGCAGTCCAGCACAACACTGCTATTTACATCTCATTGGTGAGAACTTTATCTGATTGTACTGGGAATGAAGAGAGATATTTATATTTAAGGTTACAATGAACTTGGCTAAAACTTGGATTTCTCTTACTAAGGAAGAAGGAAGAATGAGTGTAACAAAAAACCAGTGATACTGCTTCAGCACTCACTCTTCACCAGCTTCTCTGCTGTCAGAAATATCAAATGATCTTGGGCGAGTCACTCAAATTTCTCTACTCTTCGATTTCCTCAGTTCTAAAATATCTAACTTGTATATTTGTTTGAAAGTTAAATGAGATGACATGTGTAAAGGGCCTAGGGCATATAGGTCTTCAGTAAACATCAGCCCCTTCCACATATCAACAGAAGCAGGATTGAAGGGGCTGGATTGAACCCAAACTGGCAAATCCCTTGAGGCTGTAATTGGGAACTACTGTCTCCTCCGTCAAGGACAAACTGGGTGAGTTCTCCTGGCACTTGATCTTCCTCTTCTTTCCTATATTACACCCCATATCCAGCTTGTGCCATAGAAGCCTAAGCAATAACTGGGTGCACAGAAGCTGTGGCAACTGATGACCTGCTGTACAGAAAGAACTGAAGGAAAAATGGAGAAAAATCAATTTTCCACTAAAACTTCGTATACCAGAACTCTAAATATATATATATATTTTTGCAAAGACAGCAAACCATTCAGATTTCTAGCAGTTTCTACTGTCTGCTCAAAAGAAAGTGCTCCTAGATTACCCAACCTTTGGTTTATGTTTCAAGTCATTCCTCTTGGAGAACCCACTGAGAGACTGTGAGAATTACTGATCAACTATCTGCTACTGCAGACCAGGTTCTCTGCAAGCAGATGTTGAGATGGAGTTTGGGATGCAAGATGTTTGGGAGGGATAAAGCCTGTGGATGAAAGGAGTAGAACCAAGATTGACCAGAAAGAGAAGTTAAATTGTAAACGCTGGCAGGGACCTCTGGAGCAAGTATTGTCTAACAGGATGTCCCCCATCAGGCAGTCTGGTCTTTATTACCACCACCACATCTCATGCAATTATCAGTGGGGAGCTGTTCTGGAAGGGCAGGTCTTCAACGGAATCCAACCCTAAAGGAGCTGACATCTTCAGACTTTCTGCTGAATGTTTCCCCATAGCTGGACAGCAAGACCCTCCTTGTAGGAGACAGGGCAGCACAAGTCTACACTATCTGCCATAGAAATTAATGTCCACCATAAAAGGATGTCAGTGTTTTCCTGGCTCTGCTGGTCATACATTGATTTCTTATGACAAATGGAGTTGACACAAAAATCACTGTATTTTACTCCTCGACTCACATCACAAGAGTGTATGCTTAATTGCTAATAGGCTTGAAATGCTATATAAACAATTCAATTAAGATTAGAAAGATTGGAAAGTCAGGTTTACTCTATCAGCCCTCTTGGTGTAAAGATCAATGTATATAAGCAAGGATTTTTCAATTTAAAAGGAGATTTGAATGCACTTCATAATTGATAGCAAAAACCTGAAAGATAAGGACTATGGAGAAAACTGATGCTTTAGCAGATTTCCAATATTTCTGAAATCTTGCTTTCCCAGGAAGCAAACTTTTTTCGTACTTATTTTCCAATTTTAAGTTCTACTGAGATGCAATGGATACTTTCATTTTCTGGTTAAAATGTTCAGTGGTAAGCTGAATTTCCTCAATTCTCAGGGTAATCCTGCAATTGCTGCATGTGTCCTCCATGGGGATTCCCTCTAAGAAATGCTAGACATCCTTTATTTCACAAAACTACCAAATTCTCAAAGAAGCAAAACACACCAAAAGAATTTTTTCCACTAGAATCAAAATTACTCCTTGCGTAACATATAAAACCTAGTTTGTCATATTAAGTACAAGTCCACTGCAGTCTAAAACATGGACCAAATTCATTTTGTAATAAATCATTTTGAATTTTGTTTTGGTAAGGTGGGGTGGTGAGTGTTTAAGAAACTAGAATAGTAACAGAGCAGATCACCAAAACGCTATGCATTTCACATTAACATAGTTCAGTTAACGACAGTTTTTATCTTAGCTTTTCCTATGGAGCTGCTCTCACAATAACTACTAAAAATATTTCTTCCCCAGAGAAGCTTACTAGGGAATGAACCAGAAGGAGGAGATAAAGAGGGAATAAAGAAGATGTTCAAGAACATTCAACTATCTGGAGCTAAGTGTTTAATGAAGCAAGGACCAGAGCTGAGAAAGGATTTCTGAAAGGACACCCAACCAAGAGGGGCATCTCTAGATCAAGTGTTAACAAACCAAAGCCCATTGGCCAAATCCAACCCATCATTTGTTTTTGTAAATAGAGATTTATTGTAACACGGCTACATCTATTTGTTTACATATTGTCTATGGCTGCTTTCGCGCTACAATAGATGACAATTCAGCAGTTGCAACAGAGATTAATGTCTGTTCATGACATTTTTTAATTGGATTATTTCTTTTTTGGGTGTTGAGTTTTATAAGTTCTTTATATATTTTGGATACTAACCCTTTATCAGATATGTCATTTGCAAATATCTTTTCCCATTCCATAGAACGTCTTTTGAGTTTTGTTGATTGTTTCCTTGGCTGTGCAGAAGCTTTTGATCTTGATGAAATCCCAATAATTCATTTTTACTTTTGTTCCCCTTGCCTTCAGAGATATCTATAAAGAAATTGCTATAGCCAATATCCAAGAGGTTACTGCCTGTGTTCTCTTCTAGGACTTTTTCACATTTAGGTTTTTCATCCATTTTGCATTTATTTTTGTGTATGGTGTAAGACAGTGGTCCACTTTCATTCTTTTGCATGTTGCTGTCCAGTTTTGCCAACACCATTTGTTGAAGAGACTGTCTTTTTTCCTATTGGATATTCTTTCCTGCTTGGCCAAAAGATTAATTGACCATATAATTTGTCAGTTCATTTCTGTTTTCACAAACATGCTTTTAACTGACATTGTTTTGATTGACAGGTATTAAACTCATAACATTCAGAGTTGCTGCCAGGGATGCGAATCTTTAGTTTCTAGTTCCTACACTCTGTGTTCTCTGCATCCTCATTAAAATGGCAGCTTCCACCAGTTGTATTTTTAAAAGAAAACAGCTTTCTTTTGCACATATTTTAAGAAAAACAAGAGGCTTATTCTCTTGACCGAGGGGAAAATTTTAACATAGCTGGGTTGACTGACTTGATTTCTAACCTGTGGCATTTTTGTTCTGAGGATACCTCACAATGAAAATGGACACTACAGTAAAGCAAATAGAGATCAGAGTCAGGGAATCATTGGAATGAATGTTTGCATCTGACTCTTTGATTACAATAAGCAATGTGGCCTAGCTGGAGAATGCTGTATTTTCACAATTGACAGACCACACAGCCTGCAGCAATCAGCAAAGGGCAGCTTATTTTGAGCACAAACATCCGTCAGACTATGATGAGAAAAGCAGAACTGCAATCAGTGGCAGGTTCTTCAAAGAACTGTTGATGAAAAATGGATTTTACATGTATCAAGTGGAAAAGAAACTGCAGTTCATTTTTTAAAGTCCCATTTACATGAACAACAACACTAGCAACATTTCTGAACATGAAAGAGAGTGATACAGTAATTCTATCATAAGCGGGACTTTTCTGTCCTCATCACAAAATAGTATACTCAGTCTGTGGCAGGAATATATTAGGTTTCAAAAAGGCAAGATAATAAGCAATTTCAGAGAAGGATCTTACATTTATTCCAAATGCCTTATGCAGATATATTTTTTCATTGATATTATGATGGAAGAATTCTATTGATGTAACCAATAGAATAGAGATTTTTGATAAGATTTCCAGTCTTATCTACAGTAGTTCTATTCCATATGACTAAAAAATTAGAACTATTTAGCTCTTTGAATCTTTCCAGTGAATAGTAGAGCATGAAAGCTCTGTAGGCTCAAAGTTTTTGATCTGAAGAGAGAGAAAAGTTGTTCAAGTAGGGATCTTTAACTTTCTTTAGATAGTATCTCCTGCTGTGGTTATGAGATTTTTGGTTTTGATATGTGCTAGAATATTTGGAAGTTTTTCCTAAAGTGGCAGAAAGAGAGGCTACTTTAAGCACTGAATTTCTCTCTCTTTAAGGCCTAGTAATTATGTAAGGAGGCATTTAGAAGAGACCTGATCTTGGGCCATATAGGCTGCTCTGTTTGGTTTTGTGCCTCCAGGGGAGCTATGGGAAGAAAGCAAGGTCATGTATTGGCTTGGGTTTATAGCATATAGAGTCTATTCAAAAGCATGAGCTCTCTCTTCTGTCTCCCATCTCCCATCTGGTAATTACTAGATCAGGCATTAGCTTTTGTATGTGGTCAATTTTTTCTGTTGAAGTCCATCAACATGCATTGTTTCTCTTTATGGGTTTGCTGAAAAGTAAAATAAGCAATCCCAACTATCTGTCTCTTCACAGAAGAGGAACATTAATACTTTGACCTAAAAGGACACTAATTACAAAAAGAATAATATGCATATCAAGTAAAATAAGGTCCCAATTTCCTTAGCCATGATAGACCGACACTTTTTTCCTTTTCTGTCATGTACAATTGTGGAGAGTCTAACATGTGGACTCTGGAGCACAGGCAAGAGAGCTATGTAGAGGTTGCTGTTCTGAAGGTGAAGTTATTTTTCTGTCCTTGATTATTCTCCCAGGGTTCTGTTTATATCTTATTTATAATTAGAGACATGCATTGCAAAATGCTCTTGGCCAGTCACTCATTGTCTAATGCAAACATTTTATCTGAGTGCTCCTCCAATTTGTAGCACCCAAAGAAGGAGTGTTGTGGCCAGCTGCTGACAAAATCGTAAACATTTTCAGGGGTAGTTTCAGAGGAGGTCTGGGAATAGTTGCAGATGTATCATCCAAAGAGCAGTGTCTAGAAAAAAATACATCCTTCCATTTATGTATGTATGTATGTATGTATGCATGCATATTTATTGACTGACTCAGCCCACCAAATAACCCGTTAGGCTGAGTACCAGCACTGTTGCCCTGGTTTCAAAAACCCACTTGATGGATCAGAAGCCATGTAGACATGCCAACCTGAGCAGTTAAACTGGTAAATTCCAGGCTTTATAATGTGTGGACAGATGTTTGTGCTGTTAAAAATGTGCCTTGGCACAGGGAGAGAGTGGTGATCTGAATATTGTCTTCAGAGCTCCCTGAATTTCCTTGCAGGAGTTGAATAGGAAGTTGTACAGCTTGTCTGCATCAGTGATAGGGCCCCTTTATCCTTTTATTCTTTTGGGGTGGTATTAGCAAGCCTGGTCCCTCATGTCTTCTTTCAGTTCACTGTGTGGCATATTACATTGATAGCATGAGAAAAATATGCTTTCAATTCAAGAAGAATTCTAGAGGACTCACTTCGTAGACTTTATTCTCTGATGTATGTTGAATGACACTAGCAGTGAAACTTCAAACTGCTCATTTGGATAGGGCAGCCATTGTGCACTTGGATATGACTATTCTTTTTATCAAATCTCCTGTTATTTGCATTTATATGGTACTTTTCTTCTAAAGCTTTTAAAGCAATTTCAACTTCACAATACTTGGGCGAATTGGATCAGAAGAAATACACTTCATTTTGAGGTTGAGATAAAAGACAAATTGTCAATGGCTCTCCTTAACAGAGTACAGTGGGTGTTCAGTTTTCCCTGCACTGATTTTCCTGGAAGCCTCATGGATAAGATAATTAAAGAAGGGGTTCTGATCTCAGGGTCCAGATGCTCTGGGGGAAAGGGTTCATTGATAGGCTTCAGGGATCCTGTGAATGACCCTTAAGCCCTGTGAGAATCTAATAAATACTTTGCCCAAAATGCACAGAGAATGTACAAAATGTAGTCCCCTCTGCATTTTGGGCTAAGGGTTTGCAAGTATTTATTAGATTCTCACAGGGCTTAAAGACCATTGCTTGGTTTGGTGCTCTGGTACATCTCAGTCAGTTGGTATGTTTGCTAAAAATTCTTGGCCATCCAGAAATTTACAGTTAGTAAGTTTGAGGTGGAGCTTTGGGACCCTAATTTTAACACCAAGTGATTCCAATTCAGTGAACCAAGAGAAACACTGGCCGAGCCCCTTGAGAAGAGCCAAATAAATAATTCCTGATAGGAATCTATGGAAAATATTTGTGGAAGAGATTAAAGTGTAAGGCCAGAAGGAGAGTTCAGAGACTATAATAGTGGTGTAGAATACAAGAAACTTTGTCATGCATTATAAAACAAAACTGTATTTCAAGAGAAGTTAGGCTAGGTCTTTGAGAGTGAATGATTTAAAATGGAAAATCAAACACCTTATACAGGAGTTTTAAAAATATCCAGAACAACAATGTTAGTAGACACAACATTGTTTTTAACTTTTTCATATCTGTTTTTTTGTGGCTTTTAAGTCTGGAAAATAGGAGCTGGTGGCAGGAAACAAATGCTCAACAAAGTCATTAAATATCAGTTATCTGGAAGTTGAAATCCTGTCATTAATTAGAAGCTAAGAAATAGCATAAAGAAGACCATTTCTTTGCATTGCTGGGAGAAATGAGTTAGCTGAACATAGTTATTCTGAAACGGCAAATTATTTTGGGATTTTCCATTTTTACAAACCCACGGAAATAGAAGATACGTAGAGGGATTCTATTTTGTTGAAGGGAGCACTTCTGTTTCAGTCTGTTTGACAAGAAGTTCTACGAAACTATTATTCTAAATATAGTCAGACCTGAACTGGGAGACCATCATATTTAGTGTTAACCAATGGGTTGACCAGCTGGAGGAATACAATTTATCCCAACTCCCCAGCTGATCTTCACACTTTCCTTCAGGAGCCACTCATGTCAAGGCCGGACAAAGTCCTCCCGTGACTCTGTCATCATCTATCCTGCCAAATATACTTTGATGTGTATGGCACCACACTTAAGGAAAATTGCTTCACGAACTTTTATTTAAAGCCATAATAATGTTAGCTCTGTGCCGTCTTTGCTTGTTACTTTGTCATTTAGTTTGACTGTAAGAATAGGATGCAGTGGTGGTGCGTCAATTGCTCTGAAACCTCACTGCAATCTGTAAAGTCCTATATTGGTAAAGTACCTTTTGGGAAGTACACAGTGTCTTTTTGAAGAGATTCTTTTAAACTTTAACAGAATGTTTTTCTATAAATGTATTGACACACACTTAGAGTACAGAATACCGGAGCCTGGCAAGATCTTCTGAGAATACATGTGCGTGGCTGATGAAATGTCATGATTTGTTTGGAAAAAGCTTTTAGGAAATTAAATTGCATTAAAAGAGAAGTGAGCTTTCTTATGCAGGTATAATGTACTCTTAATGTAAAGCCACAGCAGATTTTCCTGAAGAGAGACTTTGAGGAAAATAAAGGGGGGGCCTGTCTGAAGGAATCTCTGTCCTTCAGGTTGGCCTGAAGCAACTGAAGCCATCTTTCCCTGGTCCAGTTATTTTGTGATCCCGCTCCTATTCTTTTCATCCTGTCAACATCCCCTGCAGCCCTGACCTCTGCAAAGTCTCATTCATTGTTACACAGCCAGCACTAGGAAAGTACACATAATCAGCCTCCATAGATAGTTGTTAAGTGAATTGACAAGTGCATAAAAATCTCCATTAACTTTTCATCAACTTCTGGGTAAAACTCAGTCTTTACAATGACCTACAAAGCCCAGGCTGATCTGGCCCCTGTTATTATTTCTGATTTTATCTCTTAGCTTTCTCCTTTTTACTCACTCTGTTTCACCTATACCAGCCTCTTTGGTAGTTCCTTAAATAAGCCAGGCCTACTTCTACCTCAGGGTCTTTGCACTGGCTGTTCCCTCTGCTTGGAATGCTCTTTTCCAGTTATCTTTCTCTGTCTTAGAGGCTTCTTTCTTACTTCTAGGCCTTTTCAATTAAGTCTTCCTACGTCTTATCCTCTATTTCAGATGTCTATTTATTGACATGTAACAAACCGCCCTAAAAGTTAGTGGCTTAAGTAGCAATGATTTGTTATTTAAGATAATTCTGCAGATTCCACATAGGAATTCCACATAGGAATTCTGTTATTCCACATAGGAATAACATTCAGCCAGAAGCTCTGTTGTTATGTCTCAGTTCTCCTCTTATAGGATAACTCATCTTCCAGGGCCTTTTCATATGGCTCTCTCTCCAGCAGAATAGTCAGGTCTTGCTTAAATCATGGAAGCTAACCTTAAAGTAGGAGTGTTCCAAGAGGATAGCCTTAAGATGAAGGACTTACCAAACCTCAGCTTACATCATACTTACAGATGTGTCATTGGCCAAAGTCAGTCCTGTGCCATGGCCAGCATCATTGTGGGAGGAGTTTACACAGGGTGTGAACATCTGGAGGTATTGTTTACTGGAGCCTATCAACTAACAGTCTACCCCACTCTGCTCTCTGGCCCCAAGCGATTCATATTCCTCCCACCTGCAAAATATACTGACCACCCCTGAAGACTTCCCAGAGTTTTGTCCCATTGAGGCCTGTAGCTCAGGCTTGAGGACCAGGATGATACCATTGAGATTAGGTCCAGGTGTGGTGGAACAGATGCGTGCAGTTCCTCAGGTGCCACTCCTAGAAGTGTTAGAGTTATATTTAGTTATAGCTGACTATAACTGAATCTGCAAGATCATTCTGTGCCCCTCAGCTCCTACTTTAGAAATGCAACATACGTCTTCCTTTCCAGTGGTCGATAGGATTTAGTATGCTTACCTAAAGGCTTACCTTCTTATGCAATTTAAAGATTTTCTTCTTGCTCTATTCTCAGAACAGGCATAGAGGATCTCATTGTTATATTGTAGTTCTTCCCTTTGATAACTGCCAGTTTCCTTTTTACTTTCTCCTCCCAGATGTTTCTGTTATCTATGACCCTAAGACTGTATATACATTATAAATAATCCAAAATTTAGTGAATTAAGTAAACAGTAATTCATTATTTCTCAATATTTTCTTAAATGTGTTTACATGTAGGTTAGAGCTCTGAAGGTGCATCGTGGTTCTCCTCCCTCATCACCATCTCCACTTTGGTGTCATCACCCAGGGCCTTTGCATATGGCCTCTTTATCCAAGGATAGTCTGGACTTCCTTACCTCATGGCAGCTGGATTCCAATAGAGCCCACACAGAATCTGCAGGATTTTATAAGGGCTAGGCCTGGAGCTGGTGCTTCTGCCCAGTATATTAGTTAAAGCTAGTTATGAGGCCAGCTCTGATTCAAGGGAGGGGAATATAGACCTCGTCTCTTAAGGAGAGGAGAGGGAAGAGAATACAGGGAGGGGAGAAATTGTTGGTGGCCATTATTGGGGACTATCTACTACAACCCTTCTTCCTGGTTTTATTTTCTCCTAAGCTGCTATTACTCTGTGTTTATCTTGTTTATTATCATCTCCTACACTGATATATACTTTAGAAAGTCAAGGAATTTTGTCAATTTTTATTCACTGCTGCAAATGCCCAGAATATTGCCTGTCACATAGTAGGTTCTTATATATTTTTTCTTTATATATTTTATAATGTTCACTCTTCTAGCTGCTGGGATACTTTTACTGCTGTCTTTACCTTGGTGTTTATTATCTATGTAGTCCCTCATGGCAGATTTGAATGCACTGTGTCAGTATATGTTCATACATTTGATTTTTGCTGAGTCTGAGCCCACTTGCTCTGAATGTATCTTTGGGAGTTAACTCTGGTATCATCAGATTCCTCACCTAGCCTGAGTCTTCTGATATGGAATGAGGATGAAGAATTTGTTGTGCACTTGGCTGGCCGGCCCTGTTGCCACCTCAGGCTGCTTTTGGTCTGCCCTGTCTCCATATCCCTGGATGCTCATTATAAAGACTGATCTTTCCATAGAGGGGAAAGTCACATTTTCTCCTTTGTGTTTATATATATACATGTAAATATAAAATTATATTAAATAATATGAATATACATTTAAGAAAAGGACAGGAAAATAGGAGTAAAGGACACACATTTTAGATTTCATATCATGATTAAGTGTAGAAATATCCCACATTCTGGGATTCTGAAGAATTCTAAGTGCAGGCACCTGATAATATTTGTCAAATAAAAAAAGAAGAATTAAAAATGTCAAAATGTTTAGGGTATTGGAAAAACAAAGGCTGATGTAAAACTGTCGATGTTTGTTATCTGTGTCTTTTCTCTCCTTACTTCATGCCAGTGTAATTTCTTCTCATTCTTTTTCTTTTTGTTAATGTTACAAAACATTTTTGGAAATTTCATTGTTTCAATTTCTATGCCTAAGTCTCAGTTCTCCAGTGATACTTGATTTGGCAGTATATGATTGTTTTAACTCTGGTTTTATTTGGCCTAAAGCTTGCTGGTGAAATCTTTGCAGCAGGAAACCACCTCCTGTTGCTTTGATACAATATTTTGTTAGAAGTAGAATTAACTGTATGATGGGCTTATGTCATAATGCCATTGGTGCCAGAAACCACCTACACAAATAAGCCTAATTTTTTTCCAAGTCACACCTCATGTAGCAATGAAAGACATTTGGGTGACACATGAAAATCATATTAATGGATGGTTTCATCTAGTGTCTGTAGCTGGAAATTGCAAATAAATTCAGTGACTGCTACGTGATTGTACAGGATGAAAACAGCTATTATTTGCTTATAGGGTTTCTGTTTAAGCAAGTGAAAGATCACAACCTTGGGATAATTGCTGGAAGGATTTTCTGGGTAAACTTTAAAATAAATAGTGAGAATGAGGAAGGTGAAACATATGAAGATATTTAACTAGTGTCATCAAAGCAAAAGTTGAGAAAGAAGATGGAAGGGTCCTGAAACATGTCATGAAACATTTATGAATTATTAAAAAGAAAACCATATTATCATCCTTACATCTCAAGAATAATAAAATAATACTATAATTTGAGAGCATCTATAAACTTTTAGAGGAGAGTGGAGATAGAATTTGATCATAAAGCTGATTGCTTTTCTGAAATAAAATTAGGGGGATACAAGCAATTCAGCAGATTAGAGTATTTAATCACATTTTCTTTGCTAAACAAGTTCATATCTCTACCAATTTATTTCTAGAAAGATAATTTAAAGCCTTGCTTATAAGTTGAAGTAAGAGGAATCACTAAGTATCCTCCATCAGAGCAGTTTCAAGCATTGTTCTTCCTTATCTACCAAGCTTGATTTAAGGAATCAAATCATGGGACAAAAAGGCTGGAGTTTTCCCTATATTTTTACTTCTTGAATTTTGTTTGTTTGAACACTAGTATCCGAATGAGGAGTTTGGTCAACATGAGAATTATAAAACAAGGAAGACATTCAACTGAACTTCCCTGATAAAGTTTATATGGTTTTAAGACCCTTTCAGTCTGTAGAATGAGAACCTACTCTGTCATTTTTTATTAGTGAAAATGGCCCTGTGGTATTCTGACCATTCTTTTGGCCTAGGCATACCTCATTCCTGGTGGCAAAGATCCATTGAACTGGAGGCTCAGTTATGTGTCCTCTCTGGGACATAGTTATAGTTTGAGCATTTTGGGGTCTTGACAGAGTGATCTCAGATTTGGAGAAATCAGGAGAAAAGGGAACATTGCTTCAAGAGTGTGTGCTGCTGGGAAATGTTCTTACCAGTCATGGAGAATTCAGGGAGAAAAATGGAATCATCATTCATAATCATTTGTTGATATACATATAGCACTCTTGAAGCACTAAGAGAGAAGGAGAAATGCCCACCCACATTCCTCTTCTTCACCCCCAAAATTGTGAAATAACCAGAGATGAGTTATACGATTTTGTTTTGAGAAAGATAGACTTAAGTGGATTTTGCGGAATTAAAATTCTTTATTGGCAACAATGAATGATGCTTTGTTCATTCTAAGACTGATTAATTTTTTACTATAGAAATATTAATTTGACATAAATATTTATTTTCTAATTATAGATTTAATTCTTGTCATTACCAATCTATAAAATATAGAAAACGTAAAGAAAATAACAATGACCTTTAAATCCTAAATCTAAAGATTAGAGTTATTAAGACTAGTACATTTTCTTCCAATATTTTTGAGCACACACACACACACACACACACACACACTTTGCATCATTGAGATTATAATGTCTGTATATTTTACATATTGCACTGTTTTTACTCACTGTATATTATGGACACTTTTATATCTTTACATATTCACTTAAAAAAGCCCAATGCGATTTCATCATAAAATTTATCATAACTTATTTAGAACTCAATTATTATTGGATATTATATTAAATTTTTATAAGTAATGTTATAAAATTTTAATGCATAAATATGTGTATTTTGATAATATTCTTAGATCTTATCTTTAGAAGTAGAAATACTGGTCAAGAAGAGTAAATATTTTCAAAATTATTCTTGATATCTGTTGTTAAATTGCTTTCTCCAAAGATTATACCAATGTACATTTAACCAGTACTAATGAGATTCATCTTATCATGTCATTGCCAATGATGAATATCATGAGTACTGAAGAATCTTGTTTAAAGTACTTTTGGTGAACAGTTTTTTTTGTCACCCACTTACATTTCTGCTTTGTGAATTGTTGATTCCTGTTTCTTTATTTGTTGATTTGCTTATGGAGACCTTAATGTTTTTCATTATCAGGAATGTTAATCTCTAAAGGTAAAGTAGTAGCTCATGTACTAAATTTAATTTTAGAGGAATTCTAGGAATGCATCTAATCTGTCCTTCAGTTAAACAGTTCACACAATCTTTATCATCTTTACAAATATTATGATGGAAAAGTGCAGGTTGCAATGATCATATCATTCTGCTTGTCAAAAGTCTTTAATAGCTCTTTAGCACACAGAGTAAAATCCAAAGCTCTCTAAAGTATAAATGCAGTGTATCTTTTCATCTTTCCCCTTAATATACTATTCCTCTTTTAGTATTCTTCACCTCTTCCTGGACTTCTCCTATCTCTATTAAACTTGAATCCCTGTCATAGTTTAGAGCGAATATTTTCTATTCTTCAACTTGCTCCATATAGATTCGCTCTGAGCTATTAAATCTGCCCTGTGCTTGCAGATCTAAATTATTTAAGGCTGTGATCTACCTCCTTATTAGGTCTCCAATCAGAAGTAATCTCGTCCCCATGATACCGTATAATTGGTAGATCTATTAGAACACTTTGCATTGGGTGTGGCATTGGTGTGCCCGAACACTGCAGAACTGGGTGCCAGGTATGATTAAGCTTACTTGAAACCCTTCACCTTGTTTTCTGTTTTTCCCAGCCTCTCTTTTCTTCACCCTTGTCCCTATTCTGTTTGGCTTCAATAGTCAGTGATTCTATTCTCATGACCACATCAGTTCCTCTATTCTGTGGTCCTTCTATTGACCTGGCAAAATCCCAAATCTAGATGAATCCAGTGATCAGTTTTACCTGTGTACTAGGACTACTGACCACATCTGGGAAAATCGTGCAACCCGATGGGCCCTTAAAACTTCCTTCTTTCTGCAGTGATCACTTCAGCCCACCCCTGTCTCTCCAACTACCACCACTGCCTACTGCCTTTTAGAAAACCACATTGGTTTTTTTCTGTTCTTAAAAAAAAAAATTGAAGCGAGGGCAAGAGCTGCCTCAAATTCCTATTACTGAATCCCAAATTTACCTTCATCTATCATTCTCATTCCTTCCCTTTTTTGCTCCTTTATAGTGGAGCAAGTACTTCCTCTTGTATCAGGAAAACCCTCCATCTGTACTCCCTTAATCCTGCCCACCTACAGAAGAGCAACTTTATTCTAGAGCAGTTGTTCTCAAGCTTATGTCTGCCTCATAATCATTTGCAGGTGGTTTGTAAAAACCCACATTGCTGGGCCCCACGCTCAGAATTTCTGATTCAGTTGGTTTGGTGAGGTCTGAGAATTTGCCAGGGAATTAACAAATTCCCTGGTGATGCTGATGCTACTGGTCCAGTAACCACACTTTGAGAATCACTGTTTGGTTAAGTTGGGGTTTTCCAGAGAAATAGAACCAATAGGATTTGTTTGTTTGTTTGTTTACTATAAATAATTGGCTCATGTTGTTATGGAGCTTGAGAAGTCCAAGATTTGCAGTTGGCAAGCTGGGACCCAAGAGACCTGATGGTGTAGTTACAGTTTAAAGGCTGCAGGTTTGAGACTCAGGAAGGGCCATTTCCAGTTTAAGTCTGAAGGCAGGAAAAAGCCAATGTCCCAGTTTAAGGCAAATAGGTAGGAGGAATTTTCTTTTACTTGGGGAAGGGGCAGCCTTTTCTATTTAGGTGATCAATTGATTAGATGAAGCTCACCCACATTGTGTGGTGGGGGCCAATCTGCTTTATTTAATGTACCAATTTAAATCTTTATTTTTAATTAATTAAGAGAGAGAGAGAGAGAGAGAGAGAATTCAGGCAGGGGTGAGGGCAGAGAGAGAGGAGAGAGGGGGAGAGAGAGAATCCCAAGTAGATCTGCACCAGTGTAGAGCCTGACAGCATAGGGCTCCATCCTGTGTGTGAGATCATGACCTGAGCTGAAATCAAGAGTTGGACAAACAATCAACTGAGCTACCCAGGTGCCCCATACCAATTAAAATCTTAATTTCATCCAGAAACACCATCACAGAAATACCCAGAATAATGTTTGATCAGATATCTGGGTACCCTGTGGCCCATTTATGGTTACATAAAAGTAATCATCACACTACCCTATAGATTATGCCCTCTTTCTATTGTGTTCTTTGTGCTTGGCTGTCTATAAGATCTTTCCATTCACAAATAATACCCAAGATTTTCCACTTATATAAAATACTATCAGTCGATCCTCAAACTCCTTGCTTTACACAGGCATTATCTTTCAGCTGTCATACATTTCTCCTCCATTCACACCCAGAGTTGTTAAAAGAGGTTATCTGTAATTTTTGTTTCTGTATTCTCACCTTGTCTTTACTGCTGAATTCATAACAATGCACTCTAGTTTCTGAATCCCCAACAATACCCAAATTGGATTTAACAAAGCTTTCTATGTTATTAAATGCAGTGGGAAAACATCAGACATAATTTTGTTCATCTAGGGTGACATTTTGCTTTGTTAATCAAATCCTGCTTTCTGAAACACTCTCTTCCTTTGGTTTCCAGTACAGCAATCTACTGATTTTCCTCCTTATTCACCATTGTCTTTATTAGATCTTTCTCCTCTTCTTGACCCTTAAGGGTCAGTGTTCTTTGAGGCTCTTTTATGCTCTTAATCACAGGATATCAGGGAATCTCATTAACTTTCACTGCATCAATAACAATTTATATGCTGATTTACCCTTAAGCGTATTTCTTGCCCATCTTTATACCTATATATTCAAATCCCTCTAGACATCTCCACTTGAATACTTCTTGTCAGGAACCTCAACATTAGTGTGTTCATAACTGAACTCATCTTTTCCCATCTTGTCCCTATTCCTGTGTATCTGCCCCCATTGCATTCTTTCCTGAGTCATTAGGAACATCTAGTTTTTCAAGTTAGAGCCTTGGGATTTATCCATCACCTTCTCTATCTTTAATTTTCTATACCCAATCTACAACAAAATCTCATACATAACTTTTAAATATCTCTCAAGTACATCCTTTAGTGCCACTGCTGTCATCCTGATTTAGGACATCATCATCTTTTTACTGGCTTAGAATAATCACCTCCCTGCCTGGAGTCTTACTACTCTGTCTCTAAAGCCAAAATGATCCTTTAGACATCACATTTGATCATCTTTCTCTCATGCCTAAAACTCTTCTGTGGCTTCTATTTGCCTTTAGGTTAATGGCCCAAAACTCAAGATCTTAAGATGACCTTAAGTCCCCTAAAGATCTGCTTTGCAATCTGTTCCAGCAACATTAGCCTTTGTCAAAATACTCCCTCTATATTCTGGGTCTTTGAACATGCTCTTCTCTTCTGGAACAAGCTATCCTTTGCATCAAGATTCCTCTCCTACTCCCACTAGGGCTTTAAATAGTTACTAAAGGTTTATGAAACTCACCTGCCAAATAGGGGCATCTCATTTAATCTCAAGAGGGGGAATTTTCTGAGTCTTAAGTGAATAAAAATTCATTCTGTGTAGTGCCTATTACATAAAATGGTCACTGGATAGAAGTTGTTTTCTCCAACTCGATAAAACAAGAGGTTGGTATGAATCTCTTCTACTAGATCGGGAATCCTCCAAATGTGTTTATCCTCTGCAAGTCTTAGAACCATGCTTTTAAATGTAGTAATTATAGTGTTGTCTTTTTAATTAAAATATTGACATAAAGAGGTGTTACCATTTCTGAAATGATCCTCAGATTTTTTATGATTGTGTATTTCTTGCATAGTATTGGTCTAGTCTTCCAAAATGCATAAAAATTCATTCTCACTGACAAAGACCTTTTCTGGGCCCATTAAAACATCCCATTTTCTCAGTCAAAAGGCACATTGGAGAAATTAGATATATTTACCACATAAAAAGTGGTTCTGTTTCACACCATCCAAAAATAGGCAAATGAATAACTTTAAGGCAGATGACACAATTGTATGATATAAATAGCTATCATTTGAGATTTATAATTGCATCTAAGCTACTCATGTATGTATGAGTCATCATTAGAAGCCTGTGTTTTAAGAGAGATATGTAAAATATTACTTTACTGATCCGATGTGGGAACAAGCAAGACATTAATCATAAAAATAACTATTTGTGTAAATGCTTAGTTTTAGATAAAATGATGCAGAATGCAATTCACATGCATGATTCAAATCCCATAGATACCTAAGCAGAATTCTCAGAACAAAGAAACCTTGTGATTTTTTTTCCCTAGGCTGTGATACAGCAGCAAGTTCAAAAGTAAAAAATCTCAGAAGAACATAGTATTAGCTCATATTATAGGGTGAAAAAATGGGTTGAGTAAATTCAGCCCCAAACAAATGGATTTTATTTTATTTATTTATTTTTTCAAAAGTTGCTTGTTTAATTTAACAAAATTAAAATATCTGTTTCAAGAATGAGGAAGATGGGGCACCTGGGTGGCTCAGTTGGTTAAGCATCCAACCCTAGATTTGGGTTCAGGTCATGATCTCATAGTTTGTGAGTTCAAATCTTGCGTTGGGCTCTGTGCTGATAATGCAGAGCCTTCTTTTTTTTTTTTCAATATATGAAATTTATTGTCAAATTGGTTTCCATACAACACCCAGTGCTCATCCCAAAAGGTGCCCTCCTCAATACCCATCACTCACCCTCCACTCCCTCTCACCCCCCATCAACCCTCAGTTTGTTCTCAGATTTTAAGAGTCTCTTATGCTTTGGCTCTCTCCCACTCTAACCTCCTTTTTTTTTCCCTTTCCCTCCCCCATGGGTTTCTGTTAAGTTTCTCAGGATCCACATAAGAGTGAAAACATATGGTATCTGTCTTTCTCTGTATGGCTTATTTCACTTAGCATCACACTCTCCAGTTCCATCCATGGTGCTACAAAGGGCCATATTTCATTCTTTCTCATTGCCACGTAGTACTCCATTGTGTATATAAACCACAATTTCTTTATGCATTCATCAGTTGATGGACATTTAGGCTCTTTCCATAATTTGGCTATTGTTGAGAGTGCTGCTATAAATATTGGGGTACAAGTGCCCCTATGCATCAGTACTCCTGTATCCCTTGGGTAAATTCCTAGCAGTGCTATTGCTGGGTCATAGGGTAGGTCTATTTTTAATTTTTTGAGGAACCTGCACACTGTTTTCCAGAGTGGCTGCACCAATTTGCATTCCCACCAACAGTGCAAGAGGGTTCCTGTTTCTCCACATCCTCTCCAGCATCTATAGTCTCCTGATTTCTTCATTTTGGCCACTCTGATTGGCGTGAGGTGATATCTGAGTGTGGTTTTGATTTGTATTTCCCTGATAAGGAGCGACGTTGAGCATCTTTTCATGTGCCTGTTGGCCATCTGGATGTCTTCTTTAGAAAAGTGTCTATTCATGTTTTCTGCCCACAAATGGATTTTATTAACTGACTTGTACAGGTGGATACAGATGTGGTGAACCATCATCAGGTAAGCCTCTCTGGAAAGCACCTATGCCACTCAAAAACCTTCTGGGAAGGCCAAAGGTATGATTCTTCTCTCAAAACTGCAAATTAGTGACATAGGGAACTTATATAAGATAAAACGAAACTCAAATTGTAAAGGGGAAAAATCTCATCATAAGTCTTAAGCAGTTATAGACTAGGTCATATGAGTATGTCATTGCATGCTAATTTGACACTTGAATCTCTAGGCCACATTTCAATACTCCTCTTTTAGGTAAGTAAGTATAGTACTTCTCTTTTCTATGCTGATATGTGAGCAGACATACTTCTCAGTTCCTAATGAGCACCAGATTCTCCCAGTGTGTAAATTAAGCTCTTTTGGAATCCACTACCAGGCCACAAGGGTATCATTCAGTGCACTGAAGTAGTAATTTACTAAATGGGACCCTCATGGCCCAAAAGAGTTCATGCAGCTTCCCAAATGGCTACCTTAACCAGGCGATGGTTTATGGTCTGGAGAACCTAATGAGTATTCAGTTATACTATTACATTTAGAAAAGGAGACTCATATTTTCCCAGAAATTGTAGCTCAGCTTTATGTTTTAGCTCAGAGTCAGGTTATTTTCAGCTGCCTTATTCCCACCAGATTTTTTCCTTTCTTATATTTTATATTTCACTTCTGTTAGGTTGTCTAAGTAGCGCTCCCTTCCCTCCAGTTAATGATTCTATTGGATTTTAGTTACTATAATTGTTTCCCTAATTGGCTTCATTTGGAAGAATGATAGTTAGGAAAGGTGATAAACACTGAAAAGCCTACCACTTGGTCTCATTAATTATTCTTCCAATTCATTTTAAATACTAAGTTTTCAAGTTGGAAATTAAAAAAAAAAACACTTCAAATTTTGATCAAGTGCTTATTGCAGCATTAATAGTATATTATTTTCTGTGTAGGCACCCTTCTATTGTTCAGCAATGACCACCTTAGAATTCTTTTGAACTTATAAAATATTATCTCTCTTAATTCACTCTTTAAAATTTTTAAAAGTACAACAAAGAAAATTAAGTTCAATATTTTATGAATGATTAACTAAAAAAAAGTATGACATTAGAATTTCACCTTAGTTTTGAAATTTTGTATTTTTAAAATTTTTATTATTATTATTATTATTTTTTAATATGAAATTTATTGTCAAATTGGTTTCCATACAACACCCAGTGCTCATCGCAAAAGGTGTCCTCCTCAATACCCATCACCCACCCTCCCCTCCCTCTCACCCCCCATCAACCCTCACTTTGTTCTCAGTTTTTAAGAGTCTCTTATGTTTTAACTCCCTCCCTCTCTAACCTCTTTTTTTTTTGTTTGTTTCTTCCCCTCCCTCATAGTCTTCTGTTAAGTTTCTCAGGATCCACCTTAGTTTTGAAATTTTGAATCTGATCTGTTTTTAGTTAATAGGACAATATTGTTCATGCAGTAATGTGTAGAAGGCTAAGATGCTGCCATTTCTATATTCTCTAGGTGGCAGCTTAGCTCCACCTTTAAAAATTTCCCTTTTAGTATTTTTCTCACTGGCATTTCATTTAAAAACTAGAAACATAATACACAGCAACATTTAAAATGAATACAGCCAAACATGATCTGCCTTCCTTTAATGTCTTGACAAGGTTTTTCATGTAGCTTTGCCACATGGCTGATTTTAATGGAAGGACTTAGAGCAGCACTCTAAAAAGTGCTCTTATTTACCATTTTCCTCACATGAAGGTCAATAACTGGATCTTCTATGATGAAGCTTTGATTATAAGGCACCAACCTTGTTTTAGATTTTATACTTTTATGCATGGGTTTTTGAGCCACTTGTCATGCTGTGTAGTCACATCTGAGATGTATTTACTTCCCTCTATTATAGTTACATGAACATTTGAGTCCGAATGTCACAATACCTTTATTCTGTTCAGTTAGAGCTCAAGTGTCTTCCTGGGAATTATGAAAATAATAGCTTAACTCCAGAATAAGAAGTCACATTATCTTTTGGAGCAAAAATCTCAAGTGGGAGTGATTTTGACCTTAAGGGGATATTTGGCAAAGTCTGGAGACATACTTGGTTGCTGCGACTTTAGGGAGAGAAGTGTTATTAGCATCTAGCAGATATAGGCCAGCACTTCTGTTAAATGCTGTACAATATTGAAGACAGTCCCTCACAACAAAGATGTATTCAGCCCAAAATGTTAATAGTGCTGAAGTTGAGGAATCCTGTTGTAGAGAAACAGAGCCATAGTGGTATAATATGAAACCAGTGCAAATTTTTAATGACACAATGAATTCATAATAACAATTTATGGAAGGTCATAAACATTATAAATATCTTTTGGAAAAATAATTTTTAATTAATTTAGCAACAAATTTCTCACAAATCTATTCATTTTCCCCATTATCCCACTCATTGTTTTTTACAAGTGGTTAAAAAAACAAACCCTGCCCTTAATGCTGAAGTCTTTTATTTTGCATATCTAAAACTCAGGAAATTTCTTTATGAAAAAGTTGTGTTTACCAAGTACATAAAGAGTTAGTCTGTACAGCTGTCAAGATCTATATGAAATTTTCTTTCCTTTCTACTTTTTTGTCAATTTTCTTAAAACAGGCTTGAGATGTGTCAAGGTTATCAAACCTATTGACTGTGGGATATATTAATTAAAATTATTGAAGATCAAGGTTTGAGTATACTGAAGCTCCTGAATAATTTAGTGTAAGAGAAACTACTTAATTTATCACTGCCAAGAGACAGTGAAACAATGACAAACTTGTTTAGCATCCTGAGACTTTGCTACAGATATAATTTATCATGTTTTGCCTGAAGAGCCATTATGTGACATAATTAAGAACACATGCCATATATGGATTCATCAGTTGTTCTGTCATCTAATAGGCCAATAGGGTAGGTATTTTGGCTGCCCTATGCTCTCCTTAGATCAGCGATTTTGCAAATGACATCTTATTCTAAAGCCCCATATATGAAATGGGTTAAATTTGAGTTACTTTTGTTGTAAGGAGGGAGGGCTGCCCAGCTTCTTGAAGCAGCCACAAAGCACCATCCCAGAAATCCAGCCTTCTGTTGAAAGTGGTTTGAAAGCCACTGGCCTAGAGCAGGGATAAGTCAAGCATGCTTTAATCACTAAGTTTTAGTTTTTATGGCATGTAAGTGTCCATCTTAAGGGGGGAAAAAAGGAAAGAAAACCCTTTCCTGATCCCACATCTTCTCTATCTGCCCTCCCCCTTCTTTGCTTCAAAATTTTTTTAAATGTTTTTTTAATTTATTTTTTGAAGGAGAGAGAGAGACAGAGCGTGAGTAGGGGAGGAACAGAGAGAGAAGGAGACACAGAATTCAAAGCAGGCTCCAGGCTCTATGCTGTCAGTACAGAGCCTGACGCGGGGCTCAAACCCACGAACCGTGAGATCATGACCTGAGTGGAAGTCGGACGCTCAACCGACTCAGCTACCCAGGCGTCCCTCTTTGCTTCTTTTCTACATGCAAGTCTTCTACATGCCTCACCTCACTTTCTCACCTTTAATCCACTCCTAAAACCACTTTGCTTTCTTCTAGTTCTACTGTTCCACAGAAACTGCTTTTATCAAGGTCACCAGACATCTCCCTGATGCTGGTGGTACTTTACTCTCATCTTGCTCCACTTCTCAAAAATCATCGATGCAGCTGGCCCCTTCTTCCTTTTTCAGACATCTTCCCTGCTCTCCTTCTTCCTTACCAGCTTCCTTTGTAGGCTTTCATTACTCTAAGTGCTGCACTTCTGGACTATGTCTCAAGCTCTCCTATTCCCTCTAAACTCTCTCTCTAGGTGTTCTTATTATTTCTATGATTTTAAATGCCATCTATTGTTGATAACTCCCATATTTACATCCTCAGCCAGACCTCTCCTCTGAGCTCCAGATCTATGCATCCATTTGCTTACTTGAAACCTCTTCCTGGATGCCTCCTCTTCTCACATGCTGGCCAGAGTTGCTCTGACCAGAAACCCAGGAATCATGTTTTATTCTCCATCTTTCGTACCATCCACATCCACCATCAAAACTTCTTTCTGTTTTTCAGTCAGAAAGTATGTTTCAGATCTCTCCGCACCTCTAAATCTCTGCTGCTGCCATGTTTAGCTAAGTTTCCATCATTTCTCACTTCAAGAGCCTTCTAAATCATCTTTCTATTTCCACTCTTGCCCTCTCCTCAACCATTCTCCACAAGGCCACCAGCAGGGTATTTTAAATAGCAAATGGATTATGTGTCTTTCCTTCTTACAATTCTCATGTAGATTTGTATTGTACATGGAATAAAATCCACAGTCGATGCTATGTTCTGGGTCTGCCTGCTTCTTCTGTTTCAGTTTCTGCCACTTCACCTTCTTTCCCACTGATGTTTTAGAGGCATTGACCTGGAGCATCTGGAAAAGACCAAGTTCTTTTTTACCTCAGAGTCTTTGCACTTACTGCCCTCTAGTTCTCCTCCTTGGCTCTTTGCATACTTAGTTCCTTTTCATCCTTCAGGTCTTATCTTTAAAATCCTCTTCCTAATTATTAAGTTTTTACTTTTCACTATTTTTATTTGTTTACCGGTTCATTTGTTCATTATCCAACTTATAAGAATTTAGTCTTCATGAGGAAAGGGAATTTTTCTTTCTTGCCAGGAAGCTGGTAGGCACTCAGCACACATTTGATGTATGCATCAACAAGTTATTGTACTAAGTAGCCATCAAATTATGTAGGAGGGTCCAACATAACAGACTTGTATACATATGCTTGTCCTATATTTCTTGGTTTTAAAAAGGAGCAGATGACTCAGTAGGGGGATATATGGTGTCTAGTGTTTGAAGACATAATATGGAAAACAGGATTAGACATGGGTTTGGAAAACAGCAACAGAAACTGAGAATATGGATTGAAGTTAAATTTGGAACAAATGATAGAATAGTAGGTGCTTGGGAGATGGCAAGCTCTACTTCACTGACGGTATTCAGCTGGAAGTCTGGATGACAACCTGTCCAGCAAGTGGTGGCAGGATTTCTTTCTGTACATTGGAACTTGATCTAGGTACTTCTAAGGGCCCTTGCCTCTGTGAGATGCTGGAATTTTGTGGATACAGAGGAGTTTCTATCTATATCTCCCAGTATTAATCTGTCATTGTGATTTGGGTTGTTCTTTTTCAAGTCGCACCTTATTGAATGTCTTCTTAAAATCTCACTGTTATCTCAGAAATAATGCATAAACAAAAGAAACTATTTTCTTTTTGTTTATATTTTATTTGAGAAAGAGATGTTAAACAATAAAAAAAAATTGGATAGAAATTATATTGATGGCTTAATCTTTTAACAAACATATATTAAAAAAACCAAATCAATGTGTGCTTTTAGCATTACTTTCAAAACCTTTTCTTAAATATATGTAAAAGAGAGTCAATAGGAATACACCTTCATTGATTCAATATCCTCCAAATTTACCATCATGACTGCAGCTGACATAGTCAGTTCCAAAATAACTCCACATATTACATTTTGAAATTTATTTTTTAATGTAATCATTAACTTGTCATTCATATTCTTTAATATTTCCTATGGAATTTCTTGTTTATCTTCAGTCATCAGTTAATGCATTTGATGTGAGAAATAGTGGCTTAGAATTCTCCAAACATTAATCGACTGATTTCTGAAAATCATAAAACATCTTAGGCTAGGTCTTATCATTGAACACATTGTTAGGAGAGGCTAGTAGTCTTTTTTTAACTGAAGAGAAATCACATGCCCAAAGGTTGTTTATATTTTCTTAACAACAAATCACACTCTCTTATCCTGTTGGTAGGAATACAAACTGGGGCAGCCACTCTGGAAAACAGTATGGAAGTTCCTCAGAAAGTTAAAGATAGAACTACGCGACCATTCAGCAATTGCGCTAACCAGGTATTTACCCAATGAATACAAAAGTACTAATTCAAAGAGACACATGCAACCCAATGTTTATAGCAGCATTATCCACAATAGCCAAATTAATGGAAACATCAACTGCTGAATAGATAAAGATGTGGAATATATATACAACGGAATATTGCTCAGCCATAAAGAAGAATGAAATTTTGCCATTTGCAACAACATGGATAAAGCTAGACAGTATTATGCTAAACGAAATCAGAGAAAGAAAATACCATATGGCTTCATTCATATGTGGAATTTAAGAAACAAAACAAATGAGCAAAGGAAAAAAAATGAGAGACAACCAAGAAAGAGACTCTTAACTATAGAGAACAAACTGATGGTTACCAGAGGGGAGGTGGGTGGAGAGATGAGTGAAACAGGTGATGGGGATTAAGGAGTGCACTCACTGCGATGAGCATTGGGTATTGCATGGAAGTGTTGAATCACTATATTGTATACCTGAAACTAATATGACATTGTATGTTAACTAACTGGAATTTTAAAAAAACCTTAAAAAAAACAAGTCACACAAGATTTTTTTTTTATGTCATGACAATATGTGACTCTGCAGAGACTAGTACAAGAAAACCTACATTCAGTTATCTGACATTTAAAAACTGGTTTTGGGGCACCTGGGTGGCTCAGTCGGTTAAGCGTCCAATTTCGGCTCAGATCATGATCTCGCAGTCCGTGAGGTTGAGCTCCGCATCGGGCTCTGTGCTGACAGCTCAGAGCCTGGAGCCTGTTTCGGATTCTGTGTTTCCCTCTCTCTTTGACCTTCCCTCGTTCATGCTCTGTCTCACTCTGTTTCAAAAATAAATAAATGTTAAAAAAAATTTTAAAAACTATGTGGTTTCTTATTGAGGTCATTTTCAGAAGGTATGGAATATATAATATCTCTTTGCTCCAAATAATGTACAATTGCATGGTAATTTGGATATTATGGTGGGATTTAATCATACTTTTAATGTTACTCTGGCCATTTTTTCCTGATCAAGTCTAGACGCCATCAAAAACCCAGTGCTCTAAAAAATGCTCTGGAAAGTCTTTTTTAAAAATGATTTTCTTTTTGTTATCCATTTCTAGTTTCACTTCTTACTTACTCTTTGCTCTCCTAGTTTTCCAAGAGCAATGTATCAAGTATTTATTGAAACTTGTCACGTGAAGGACATTGTATAATATTGTCCACTTCTTTACTCTAGTCTATCCTTTCTTTGTTATATCTATTGCAGGTGGAAGTTAGTTTTGTTGAGATTCATAAATTATTTTATTTTTGCCCTCTTTCTGCTATTTCTTAAACTTCTTGTCTTCCTTTTCTTTTTTAAGTGTTTATTTACTTTCAGAGAGAGAGAGAGAGAGAGAGAGAGAGAATATCCCAAGCAGACTCCACACTGTCAGCACAGAGCCTGGTGGGGGCTCCATCTCACAAACTGTGATCTCATGACCTGAGCTGAAATCAAGAGTCAGAGGCTTGACTGACTGAGCCACCCAGGAGCCGCTTGTCTTCCTCTTCTTTATTTTCTACTATGGCATTTTGAATTTATCCCTCTTTGTCTCTTTGGAATCCTTTCCATCATAGTCTTTAGTGTGAAGTACTGTGTATTAGTTTTCTATTACTGACCTAAGAAATTGCTTTAAATTTAGTGGCACAAAACAACACATATATATAACTATAAATCTTACAGTTTTAGAGGTCAGAAATCTGAAATAGTTCTCACTGAACAAAAAATCAAGATGATGGCAGGGTTCCATTCCTTTCTGGAAGCTCTTGGGGAGAATTCATTTCCTTACCTTTTCCAGCTTCTTTGAAGCCATCTGCATTCCTTGGCTTAAGCTGGCCCCCTTACTCCATCCTCAAAGCCAGCAACCATGGTTGAGTCTATTTCATATTGAATCACTCCAAAACAACTCTTCTTTTACCTCCTTTAGTTTTCAAAGACCCTTGAGATGACCTTGGACCCCACCTGGATAATTTAGGATCATCTCCCATCTTGAGGTCAGCTCATTAACAACCTTACTTCCTTTTGCAAATGTATTTTCTCTTTGCCACTATTAAGCCCACCATAAATACTTACCTCTCTTTCTCTTGTTGTTTTCAACCTCTCTTCCAACCAAGCCACTCCCCACTCAGTATGGGGAGGCTTTGCTGTTCTGCCTGTTTGCTCCTGTGCTCCTGTGGGTTTCACATTTGTCTCTAGCTGCCTGGTTGCTGCTGACTCTGAATGATTATGTAACATTTATCTATGTCTTGGCTTTGTGAATTTAAAGTGCATTTAAACCACAATTAAATTGCTTTGATATCTAAGTAACTCAGAAAAAAAACAGGTAAAGATTGATGACTACCTTTTTCTCCCTTAGTTTAAATTATTTACAGGAGATCTGTTTTGTTCCTCTTTCCTTTTTACAGTATCTAACTATTTTCATGCCACTAGAGATATAAAGAGGACTATAAGAATCAGAACCACTCTGAGAAAACATTTTAGTTATTAATAATTTTATTTCATTCAGCACCCTTTTTTTTTTACCATTTTTTGGTGATTTATAAATGAATTATACAAATGATTCATATGCAATCCTTGCTCATTTTAGTTTTGGTCTGAACCTATATAATTATACTTCTGCCAGAGTCTTTCTGTGCCTTAAAGTATATTCATCCTATTTTTTTCCCCTGTTATATATAAGCTAGGCATGTAATCCTAGCAACATCTTTCTGAGGAAAAAAGTTCTCTAATTTCCAGTGTGTAAGGCGTTTCTATAGTGATAAGCTTGTTACTTATATGCAGTTGTTAATTCTTACCTATTTCTCTTAGACACAAAGGAGACAAGTGTCACAGTCCTAGCCATGTCTGTATCTTGATTTTTGGGATGCTGATATTTCTTAACATAAAGAGAACAGTACCATTTATGACTCCTCTGAAATAAATGAAGACCAAACCTACAGGGAATTTGAACCATGATCAGGAACAAGAATCTTGGGAGTTTTTGGAAGAGAAGTAATTTTCTCACAATTTAAATTTTCACCAGAGGAAAGATATTCATGTATTTCTGGACTACTTCGATTCATTTATCTCTACCTGTTCCAAATAAAGAGGCCCTTTATACAATCAACAGGAAAACAAAGCATTATAGTTTCTGATTTCAGTAAAATTATTTTCCATTATAAGAGATCCCTATCATTGAGAAATAGCTTCTCTATTCATACCAATGATGAGAGAGTGACATCCTGCTTTTTTTTTAGTTTTATGAATATGTTTCCTTTAAGACCCAGCATTTTAACATAGCTGACTTCAGGCTGACCTCTTAAATTAGGGTCAGTTTAAGGAAATAAAATGCATTTATGCAAATTCTGACTGACCTGAAACAACTAGTCAGGTCATTTTCTGTTCTTTGTGCACAAGAGCAGGCTTAGGTCTTTCTATAAATGAAATAGAAATATTTGTATTTTTATCATGGCTTTTCAATTTGTTCTAAGATTTTATAAACCTAAGGAAAAAATTGAAAATAATTTCTCCAACATAACTTCTGAGTGATAATATTGTACAGGGATTACTGTAAAGAAAGAGTTTGATACAATGGACATTGGAGGCTTTACCTAGAAGTTCCAAAAGATATCATTAGTTGGTAATTTGCAAATGGTTCATATACCAAACATTGTAAGGTATAGAGGAGAATATGAACAACAGAATCTCCATTTTTAGTTTTTGATACTTTTGTTACAGGGTGACAAGAACTGGAAGGTTCAGACATTTATCTTGAAAATAATGAGAGAAGTTTTTCCTTTCTGAATTAGTTAGAAAGTTGGTACTAAAACTACCCCAAGGCATGGACTGTGAATCTAAGTGTGTCCACACCAAGTCATCTTTCATTTAAGTGTGTTTAATAAATCATCTTCCTAACTGGAGCTGGGAGTATAAAAGTTCATGCCTCTGGCACAGCTGAAAAGGAGAAAAAGATCAGGAGCATGGAAGTTTTAAGAAATGTAATTTGATTTTCAACTTGGGTTTTCTGACATATAAGGAAAAAATGCTATTTAAAAAATCTTGCTACTTGTATAAAAGCAGTTGCTCCTAGAAGGCTTAAAATAATAAAATTTGAAAAGCTGGAGATGGGTCAGCTTTTATCTAGGATTCAACAGATTTCATGGAGCAAGTGTTAGACTGAAGCTTCATGAGGACAAGGTTAGTTGACCATTGATTGTTGAATGAGTTAGTACAAGAGTGGAAATGTTATTTCTTTTGACTCCTTTAGATTTCAGGTAAGTTATTTGGATATGGATAAGAATGTAGGTTTTGATATCTTTGCTGGAGAGATTGGGCATGACTTTATTTATTTATTTTTTATTTAATGTTTATTTATTTTTGAGAGACAGAGACAGAGTGTGAGTGGGGAAGGGGCAGAGAGAGGGAGACAAAGAATCTGAAGCAGGCTCCAGGCTCTGAGCTGTCAGCACAGAGCCTGACGCATGGCTCGAACTCACGAACTGCAAGATCATGACCTAAGCCAAAGTCAGACGCTCAACCGACTAAGCCACCCAGGCACCCCTGGGCATAACTTATTTATTTATTTATTTATTTTTACATCAAGCTTGTGAGTTTTCTCTCTTGGTCAACAATTTTACAGGATCTTGAAAACTTTGCATTTATTTGCTAAAAAGATTTATAAGCCATTCCTTATGGTTTGGTAGTTTTGTGTTTATTCAGTAAGTAAATGTATGTTGAATGCCTACTATGTGCCAGGCAGTACTTATACCCTAGCCTTATACATGTGTCCCTCTGCTCTTGGGGATATAGACACTGTAAGCAGTTACAAATCAGTATGGCATACATGCTTATAATGGACCTAGAATGATGTGTCACAGAAGCATATAAGATAAGGTATAAGACCCAGATTTGAGGTGTTAGGAAAAATCTTTCTAGAGGGAGGAGCATCTGAACTGAAACCTTAATTTAAAATACAAGGGAGCCAGAACAGGGAGGCAGAAAGAATGCTCAAGGCAGAAGAGCTTGGTGACATTTGGGAAGTGAAAGTGCTTTCAAAGCACTTTGGAGTGAAAAGTGGGGAGAGCTGAAGCTGTTAAGGTGAGCAGAGGCCAGTTTCAGAAGGGCCTTGAAAGCCAAGGCAAGGAGGTAAGAATGTATCCTTAGAGCTTAATTAAAATAATAATTGCGGAAATTAATAATACAATGCTAGGATGATGGGGAGTCATTGAAAGATTTTAAGGAAAGAAACTACATAAGCAGACTTGTGTTAGAACATCCACTGGTTGTAGGGTGAGAAACAGATGGAGAGAATGCAAGGCTGGTTGCAGCAGCCTAGTGAAAGACAGTCATAACCTGAAGCACAGAGGTGGCCATGGGGGATGGGGATTATGTACTAATTCAGGAGGTCATTGTGAGAAAGAATGTCAAGATCTTGGTGATTCATTGGACACGAAGTACATGAAAGACCAAGGAGTTCATAATGACTCCCATGAGTCTTCATAGAGTCTTAAGGAATCTTAATGGACTGTATGGTGCCATTTACTGAGGAAGGAGGAACAGGATGAAGTAGAATATAGGTTTAGTTTCAGGCATGTTAAGTTTTAGGTACTTGTGAGATAAATGAAACTGTCTAGGAGACAGTTAAATACACAAGACTAACTGAAGCTGGGGAAAGAGATCTGAATGAACGATGCAGGTTTGAACATTATCAGCTTAAGGGTGGAAATGGTAATCATGGAAATTGGTCTATTTGTTTGGGATGAACATATAGAGTCTTACAGCATGATCCTTAGGGACACTGGTTTTTAACAAATGGACAGAAGAAGAGGAACTGGTCAGGGAGACTGAGAACGAGTGAAGGTAAGAGGTATACCAATAGAGTGTGGTGTCAAGGAAGCTACAGGAAGAAAACTTTTTTGGAAAGAAATGCTCAGTAGAAGCCATACTGTAGTGAGTTGAATACAGCGTAATAATAATAATAATGACATCATCATCATCATCATCATGTTGTCAGTACCTTGGAGGGAGCAGCTTCCTTGGCAAGGTAAGGGCAGAAATCACTTCATTAAGAGGTGAGAAGTATGTGGGTGGTGAGCCTGTGGAGAAAGATAGCTGCTTTAGGGAGGTTTGAGTGTGAGGAGACTAGAACAATGGTATGATGTCAGATAGGTGAGGGATTTGGGAAAGGCACATGTAATTTTTGTTTGTTTGATTTAATGAATGAGACCAGAGTATGTTCAAATGCAGATGAGAAGAAGAATTTGAAGATTAAGTAAGGGATTGGGGTGGGGTTGGATAATTGAAAGAAAAGAGATTCCTGGGGAGGTAAGAGAGGATAGAGTCCCAAGAACAGCTGTACTGAGATGGGGGTGGGCCTGAATTTCAGAAAAGAAAGCATGTTGGCTGGCTGATAGGGATGGTGAGAGGTGGTGGGAGTTGGAAGTTGAAAAATGTTTGGGATGGTAGTTGTGTGAAATAGAAGGCTAAAACACACACACACACACACACACACACACACACACACACACACACACTGCCAAGTGGCAAGGAGGACTCAGTACAAGTTGAATGCCATGAAACTATAGTGGCACCAATAAGACTATGTGATTTTATTTTCTCCAGCTGTGCCCAAGACCTAAGCTTAGGCAAGGAGATAGCAGATACGGTTTCTAGCTGAGTGTCAGTGAAATGCAATGGGGGCAAGGTAAATTGGACATTTATAAACAAGTAGCTGAAGTGAGGGACTAGGCACTTTACAACAAACTTTTTTGTTCTCATGTTCTCAAAAGAATTTTGAAAAACTGGCTCTATGTCTTATACATTTTAAATTTGAAATCTAAAGAGATTTAACACAAGCTTAAAAATCAAAAAATTAAATAGTTGCAATGGATGTGTTTTATGGCTTATTTTAAATAACATACATACATTAAATGTATTTTTATTCAAATATTGGAGCTATAGATTTAACTTATTCACTTCATAGAACATGTCCTTCAGATAATCAGGCATCATTGTTAAACTAATCAGCCAAAGCAGGGTTACTTTTCATCAGAAAAGGTATGATTTTATTTTAAAATTCATAGTCATAAATCTGCCCAACACTTTTCTCATCTCTGTATTCTAAGAGAGGTTGATTGATTGATTGATTGATTGATAGGTAGACAGATGGATAAAACAAGACATGGATGAATAAATACTTGTCTTGAGTATATTTCCTGGATGAAACAAGGTCTTCCTGGATCTTTCTTTCTTAATTTTTCTTTCTTTCTTTCTTTCTTTCTTTCTTTCTTTCTTTCTTTCTTTCTTTCTTTCTTTCTTATTTGAGAGAGAGAGAGAGAGAGTGAGTGAGCATGGGCAGGGGAAAGGACAGAGGGAGAGAGGGAGAGAGAATCTCAACACACTCAGTGTGAAGCCCGATGGGGGGCTAGATTTCATAACCCTGGAATTATGACCTGAGCCAAAATCAAGAGTTGGATGTTTAACCTACTGAGCTACCCAGGTGCCCCTTGAGTATTTCTTTTTTGAAGATTTTTTGGCTTTACTTTTTGGAGACTCTTTCTCAGGAAAGTGACATTCTAGATTTGTTCCTATTTTTGATGCCCCAAAAGTTTTTACACCCTGGAACCATGCACCAAAATACCATTTAGGACTGGGGACAGCATGTCTTTCTTTTGTAAAGTGAAGAAAGGTGAGAAAAGGAGGAATAACTGCCAGAGAGTAGACTTTGCAGGCAGGTCAGTTTTAGAAATGAGTCTGTGGAAGTTTAGATCTAGAAATTTTTACCCTATAGGTATCTAAGCCTACTAATACTCTGGAAAGTCTTTGTCCCTATACCTCAGTTTGAAGATCATTGGACTAGTGGGCCAAAGCCAGGTGGAGGTAAATGATGAAGGTGGGAGGTTGTGAGAAAGACAAAGGGTCAAGAAGCCTAAGGTCTCCTAGTTTCAAGATCTATAATTTGAATGACTTATGTTTGAATGACTTATGTTAAGTAGTACTTTTTTATTTGTTTTGGCATTCATAGACTCTGCATTGGTTTTTATTGAAAGTGGAAATTTTAGGGCACATTTGGGTTTGTGTTTCCGTCTGGCACAGTATAAAGAGAATGGGCTTTGGAGCCAAACACACCTGGATCTACCACTGACTGTGGCTCTCATTTGTAAAATTAGAATAATAGAATCTACCTTGCAACTTGTTTTAGGAGTTAGGCATTACTGGTTGTTTTATTCAACAAATATTTACTAAATGCCTACTATGTGCCAGGCACTGTTTGAAGAGAACATTTGGAATATAAGAATAAATCAATCAATGGCAATTAAAAGGGATGTGTTCGAGAGTAGGACAACTGTTGTATTCTTCTGTGACACAAAGACAGTAATTAATGTGTCAAAACTGAAGGACAATTGCAAATGTTTAGTGCTTATTTTTCCTGAAATTCATGATGCTCTCAGGCCTAAGCTACTTTTTTCACTCTCTTACTTTTATAACAATACAGTTTTCAACAAATTAAAAACATGGCTTTCAGAAATATGAGTGAATAATTGTCTGAGATTTTATCCAATTCATTATTAAGAGAATCAATATGAGAGTAAAACTGATTCCAAGAGCATTTGAGGAACAAGGATGTATATAGTCCATCAGGGAAGACATTAAAAAGTAATAAAAAGGTTGGAACAAGTTACCTTGGTTAGATATATACCGGGTTAGTGGCCCATACGGCGGCAAAATAGCAACCTTTAGGATTATCTTTTGCTATAGTCTGAATGTTTCTCCCCCAACCCCTGCCTTTCATGTGTTGAAATTCTAATGCCCATGTGATGGAATTAGGTAGGAGGGCCTTTGGGGAGTGCTTAGGTCATGAAAGTAGAGTCCTCATGAACAGGATTGGTGTTTTTTTTTTTTTTTTTTTTATTTGTTTAACTTTTTAAAACTTAAAAAAATTTTTTTTTAATGTTTACTTATTTTTGAGAGAGAGAGAGAGACAGAGTGCAAGCAGGGGGAGAGCAGAGAGAGAGGGAGACAATGAATCCAAAGCAGGCTCCAGGCTCTGAGCTGTCAGCACAGAGCCTGACGCGGGGCTGGAACTCACAAACAGTGAGATTATGACCTGATCCAAAGTTGGACGCTCAACTGACTGAGCCATCCAGGTGCCCCAGGATTGGTGTTTTTATAAAAGAGATCCCGGAGAGCTCCCTAGCCCTTCAACCCTATGAAGTCACACTGAGAAGACAGCCAACTATGAACTGAATCTGCCCTCACTTTGATCTTGGGCTTCCCAGCCTTTTGAACAGTGGGAAGAACTCTGAGAAATGACAAATTCTAAGACTTTCTAAAATGTGTACATGTACATATGTATTGCCATACACTCAATTAACATGCCTAAACTTAGTCTTTGGGAAATGCCAAGATTCTGAAAATAATATATAGGTTAAAAGTGACAAAGAAATATTTTTGCTGAGAAAAAAAGTTAACAAAAGGCCAAAAAAGGAGCTTATCATGATACTTTTGGGGCCGTCCTATTAATCTCAGAAACGACTTCCCTTTAACTGATTACATATGTTGTGCATGCCATAATCTATGATATGGAATAATAGTAAACACACAAGTATTGTCAATTTTGTGACATATTTGCTCAGAAATAGCTGTGTTTATTATCTCAACAACCTTGTAGCCAGAACAGACACATTATGCCTCTCATTTTAAGAATAAAAAATGTGATTTAGAAAGTGGTTCAGCAACAGGGCCAAGACTGTAAATCAATGCTGCTGTCTTGGCTCTAATCTATTTGACCTGACAGGCTGGAGATGGTTGTAAAGCAGTCCCCAGTTTCTGGATGAGTTATGTTCCTAAAGATCATTTGTAGGTCAGTTGTTTTGAACTCCACACGTTTTTCCATAGAAATAGCAGGATGAATAAAGGTTACATCTCCAGTCCTGCCTGCCAGAGCCCTTAACCTGTGGTGCGTCCATCCTTCAGTGATACAGAGCCTCTCCCTCACTATTAATATCTACTGGAGAATTAGTTCAGAGTTCTGATTTGGGATGTAGGGAGCACATTTTCCTGTGCCCTCTGCCTCCTTCCACTTGAGCCCAGTGGAGAATAGAGAACTCTTCTAGCTTTTGACAGTGGACAGTTCTGGTGGTGGCTGGGTGGAGAGAGACTCTCACACAGGTAGCCAAGGGCACTTGATGCAGCATCTCTGGAAAGAGCCCTGGCACAGATGCTTGTGCAAAACAGAGTCTGGAACTTTGTGGGGTGAGTTTAAGGAGGGGATGCTGAATGACTGGGTCAAAGCCTGTGTTCATGAAGGCAGGCAGTTCTTAAAGTGATGTATCTCTGGCAGTGAGAGAACAGTCTTGACTGCAATTTGTGGAACAGCTCCTTAAATGAGATCCTCAGAAAGTACAAAGTTGCCTTTTGCTTTCCCCCTGGCCAGTTTAGCTTATTTAGTAAGCTTTTACCTAAATTTGCATTTGCTTAAATTTCCTTGTTGATTTAATGAAGTATATTGTCATTGAAATGGAAAATTAAACAATATTGAAAAGTACCAAGAAAAATGTAAAAATTATACAATCCCTTTCATCCAGAGATAAACATGATTAGTTTAAAGGTTTTAGTCAGAACTGGGGAAACTATTTCAGGCCTGACTCTTCAAACCATTCCAGAAACTTCTCAATATGGGAGGTCTGGGGTCCAAGCTTCAGTACTAATATTACTTTCCTATCATTTTCCCAGATTAGGTAATGTTTATAGTATCTCCAGTCTTCATTTTCTTATTTGATACATTGTATCATGTAATTCTTCCCTGGCCTTGGTTATTGTTTTATCACCTTTTTTCAAATTGATACGTAAGAACTATGGAGCCATGGAGGAAGATTCAAAGTCAAAAAGCCTGAGATAAATTAATAAAATACTTAACAATGAATGAGGGCATGTGTTTATTTATCTATGTGCTTGCCAATGCTAGGATTTACCAAATTTTTTTTCCTATATTGGTCCATCTGATAAAGGGAAAATATTTCTCATTGTTATTTCTTTTTTTCTTCCTTTTAATTTTAAATTTTTTATTATTTTTAAAAAATTTATAGTTTTTTCTTTTCTTTTTTTAAAGTTTTATTTATATTCTAGTTAGTTAACATCTAGTGTCATATTGGTTTCAAGAGTAGAATTTAGTGGTTCATCACTTACACATAACACCCAGTGCTCATCACAAGTGCCCTCCTTTATACCTATCACCCGTTTAGCCCATCCCCTGTCTCATTATTATTTCTTTTTATTTTTATTTATTTTGAGAGAGAGAGAGAAAAAATGCACATGGGCAAGAGTCAGGGAGAGACAGACAGAAGGGAGAGAGAAGCTCCAGCAGGCTCTGTGCAGTCAGTGCAGAGCCCAACTTGGGGCTTAATCTCACAAACTGTGAGATCATGACCTGAGCCGAATATAAGAGTCAGACGCTTAACTGACTGAGCCACCCAGCCACCCCTGTTATTTCTAATTAAATTTCTAATTAAGCTTGAGTTTGTTTTCTGTGTGTTTACAGGACACATGCCTGGGTGAGAGGTATGAAAATGAATTGAGATTTGAAACCATGGATGGTCTTTCAAGTGTGCAGGTAGCAGTGGATGTCGTAAGTACTGATAAGGGCTTACTTCCATCATGGGCATCACTGGCAAGGTTGTGTGTGTGTATGTATGGGTGCATATGTGTGTGTGCATGCGTACACATTGTAAGGGAGGGATTTTCTATGTAATCAGCATAAAAATGGGAGTTCCCAAAGTGGCGGGGAATCCTTTGAAGTGGCTGGAAATCTGAAGTCATACCTGTGGGCCCCCTACTTCCCCATATCCATTAATGAAAAGTCCTTGGGAGGGTGAACAGGCAGAGTTTTAATGAAGACAAAAAATCACCACTTCCTAACTACTAGTGGTGGACCTACTCTTAATCTTAGTTTATTCATCCATAAAATGGGGTTAATAATAGTGTCATCTCATTGGGCTATTGTGAAGATTAACTGAGATAATGCATGTAAAATCATTAGCCCAGTGGCTAGAACATGGTAAACTCTCAATAAATGTTAAATTTTATTAAGTTTTTGTTTATTAAAATAAGGAAGTGAACTAAGCAATCTCTAAGGCCTCTGCCAGAGCTACAGATCCAGATCCAAGATAATGAAAATGTATAGCTGTCCTTATTTGATCCATAAGTTAAAGAAAAATTGAAGACATGGCAGGTTTACAATGAGCAGAAATGAGATGGGTAATTGCTCCCAATTTAAGCTATATCTTCAGGACAGTGAATTGGGTAGATTGTAACATATATAACATAACCTATAAGAAGTGGCTCTTACACCATCAAAGACAATCAAAGTAGAACTGACCACATTTAAGGCCACCTATTTAGCTAAGCTTACACTTTTACTGAGGGAGATAGAAAAATAGTGCAAAACCTTGCAAGTTAATTCCATAGAACATGAAGAAGAGTTATCAACTGTCATTCTTTTCAGGCTTTACTGAATATCAACAATTCCTATGTAGAAGTCAAATATAAATATTTTCAGTAATGTTTGAAAGAAAAAAAAACACAACAAGCTTACCAGAGTTAGAGCTGTTGACCTGTCAATATTTAGCTATTCCAAACCAAGTCTTTGTAAGCTCAGCTCAGAGTATTTAAATATTGAGCATAGTGATTTTCCTACTTTAGGGAAATTTTGACATCCTGACTTATTAATTTGATACTGGGAAACAACATTTCTGATCTTAAAAGAACTCCCTGATAAATTTGGAATACAAAATCCTAGATTTTAAAGAGGCTTAGAGATCTAATCTTTTCTATACTATTCCTAACAATGACTTGATCTCTGATTAAATCCTATTGAGAATTATGGTCAGTGTTACAAGTGCTCACTGAAACTTCTGACATCTTTCAGGTGCTTGGGGGTTTTACATTCCCCCATCTCCTTGAAATTAGACATAGTTATAGACTTTTTTGTCCAATGAAGTTTAAGTGGAAATGATGTGAATCACTTCTAGGAAGAAGCATTGAAGAGCCAATTTGAGATTCAACCTCTGTTTCCTTGCTGTGAGGACTGTTGAAGACTTGTATGTGGAAGGCAATTTCATAGGATGGTGGAGCCTCTCTTTCCTTTGGCCTCTCTTTTCTTTGGAGCTGCAATAAGTGGGGCCCTTAGTGTTAGACAGGTAGTGTAAATAAGAAATACATTTTTGTGTGATATGCCACTGAGATTTGAGGGTTCTTTGTTGCTGTGGCACAAAACTAGACTAACTTGATAAGCACTTTACAAAACTTTGTTTTTATGAAACAAAAGTTTAACAAAACTTTTATGACTAGATAGAAACATTATTTTAACACTGTGTCTTATATGGATCTAAAATGTGATTCCATGTAAGAGTAAATATTTAATCTTTTGTGCCCTCTGAAACAGAAGAGAATTGCCACTTTTGTTTTTCTACATGACAACCCTTCAAATATCAGAACATGAATATTATGTTCCCCATAAATCCTCTACCTGCAAAGAAACCCTATTTGTCTATTGACACATGGTTTCTTGACTTTTTACCATTCTGGTTACTCTCTGGATAACTTTTGCTTTTCCAATATCCCATTCAAATAGAATGTCTAGAGCTGACTATAGTTCTTACCAAATTAAATACTACAGGGGAGGATTATTGCTTGGCTTTTCTGAGGTTTGTGATGATAGTGAATTTTGGTTATTTGTTAGAAGTATATTGTTTTATTTATTTAATTTTTTATTAATTTTTTTAAAGTAGGCTTCATGACCTTGAGATCAAAGAATCAGATGATCTATCAACTGAGCCAGCCAGGTGCTCCAGAAGTACATTACTTTAGACCACGTTTAGGACCGACATTTTAATTTTAATTTTTATTTATTTATATATATTTTTAAGTTTATGTCTTTTGAGAGAGTGAGAGAGAGAGCAAGTGCACAAGTGGGGGATGGGCAGAAAGAGAAAGAGAGAGAATCCCAAGCAAGCTCTGTGCTATCAGTGCAGAGCCTGAGAGGCTTGATATCACGAACTGTGAGATCATGACCTGAGCCTAAATCAAGAGTCAGACGCTTAACTGTGCCACTCAGGCATTCTGTGCTGACATTTTTAGACAGTTTCCAACATTGGGTTTGGTTCAGGAAGGGTTTACCCCTCTTCAATTCCCATTGGAAGATGGTAACTTAGGGAGCAACAACATGAGATACCTAGCGTGGAACATATCTGAGATCTAGCTCTGGACAAAATGGGAATCCCTGAAGATTTTCAATGCAGGAATGATGAAGGCACACTTGCATTATTAACTCTGAAAAAATTAGAGTAATCACTAGGTGACACACATTTGGGAAGGGGTTAGATTAAGATAGGAAAATTAGTCAATTAACGAACCAATCTATCAACACCACGCATTGATTGCCTACTAAGTAGAAGGCACTGAACTACATAGTTTGGCTCATTGGTAAAGAAGACATATATCTGAAGAAAAGAAGGAGTAGATGGATAGTAAAGATGGTCAATAGATTTAATGTCCTGATTAGATATTATAAGTATAAATGAACGAACTGAAAGGAAATGTTAATGTCTGAGGACAGGCTTTCTAAAGTAGCGATTTGAGAAGCATTAGTTTCTAGTGATGGCAAAGTCCATGAATGTAACAGGAAACTCATCTCATGTGGTTTAAAAAAAACGTATAAATCTAGAAGTAGGGTTGTTTTCAGAACTCTTTGCTCAGGACTATCGCCACTTTTTTTTTTTGTTTCCTATTTCTTAGGTTCTTTTCCTTATATGTTAGCCTTTTCTTTGGGCTGATTTTCTTAATGTTGCAAGGTAGCCATCAACAGTAAATAAGAATCCATACTTCCTAGTTTTCCTCTAGTGGGAGAAGGAGTGCCCATGTCTAAGAACCACTGAACAACAGTTCTGAGATTTGCTCTGATAGGATTACTCCTGAATCAATCATTGTGGCCAGGTAAATGCTTGCACTTACCTGGAGGTAGAGTTAGCAGCAGTTTATCAAAAGGCACACAAGCTAAGTGGAGGATGGGTGTCTATTGAAAAAAAAAGGACTGTAATTAGCAAGGGCAGAATGGGAATGGATGGTGTGTAAGCAACTCACAAATGCTCACTATGACATGTATAGAAAATGGGATCAGATTCAGAGAGGTAGAGATTTTTGTATTTGAATGGGGATGGTGTTTGTTGAGATAGGAATTTGGGGAATAAAGAAGACATGGACATAAATTCCTTACCTTGAAATATATGAGGTTGGTGAGGATATATGACCTTTTTTTTTTTTTTTTTTAATACAGAGTAAGCAGTTCAATGGAAAGGGCAGTTTTACCTAAGAGAAAACAGTGGAGGTACAATCAGTGACAATGAGCTTTGAGAGGCCCAAGGAGAGCCTTGTGGTTTTGAAATAGCTGCAGAGAAGTGGTGGTGCCATTAACTCATGTGTGGAATGTAGCTGGAGAAAATGGCTTGACTACATCTTTCAACCTCTCTACTTGCAGATGGAGGGTTTCAAGACATATGGGCTGCAGCCAGAAAAGAGTTGGTGATTAGGAAGATATTTATATTTTGGGAGAAAAAGAAAAGTGTCAGAGCAGTTTGTTGGGAGGGAGGAAATGATGCAGAAAAATCCTTTATAAAGTCTTTTCTGGTTTTCCTCAGTTGGATGTGCCCTTCCTATTACGTTGTTGTTTTTTCAACTGATAAAAATGTAGTTAAATGTGAACTAAAAGCAAAAGTGCATTATGATGATTTTGAAATCATTGGATGAAGAACCAATTTCTTAAATTAAAAAAAACATTAACTGAATTGTAGTTGATATACAATATTATGTTAGTATACAACATAGTGATTTGACAATCATATGCATTATTCAAGGTTCACCACAATAAGTGAGGTTCCATATGTCACCATACAACATTATTTCAGTATTATTGACTATATTCCCTATGCTGTACTTTTCATCCCTGTGACTTACTTATTTTATAACTGGAAGTTTCTGCCTCTTAATTCCCATCACCTATTTCACTCATCCTCTCACCACCCTCCCCTCTAGAAACCACCAATTTGTTCTCTGTATTTATGACTCTGTTTCCTTTTTTTGGTTATTGTTGTTTAGTTGTTGTTGTTCTTTTTCTCCTCTTCCTTCATCCTCTCCTCCTCCTCCTCCTCCTCCTCCTCCACCTCTTCCTCCTCCTCCTCTTCCTCCTCTTCCTCCTCCTCCTCCTCCTCCTCCTCCTCCTCCTCCTCCTCCTCCTCCTTCTTCTTCTTCTTCTTCTTCTTCTTCTTCTTCTTCTTCTTCTTCTTCTTCTCTCCACCCAAAGGTGAATGTAGTATTTGTCTTTCCTTGACTGATGCACTTCACTTATCTTAATACCCTCTGGATTCATCCATGTTGTGAATGCAGTGTTTCATTCTTATTTTTTCATGGTTATTTTTTAAAATTCCAGTATAATTAACATACAGTGTTATATTAGTTTCAAGTATACAATATAGTGATTAAAAAATTCTATACATTACTCAGTGCTCATCATAGTAAATGTACTCTTAATCTTGCCCCGACTCCACCATTCCTCTAATAACCACCAGTTTGTTCTCTATAGTTGACAGTCTGTTTCTGTCTCTTTTTTGTTCATTTGCCTGTTTGTGTTTCTCAAATTACACATATGAGTGAAATCATATGGTATTTGTCTTTCTCTGACCGACTTACTTTGTTTACATTAATACTCTCTAGCTCCATCCATGTCATTGCAAATGGCAAGATTTCATTCCTTTTTATGGCCGAGTAATATTCCATCACACATATAGACCACATCTTTATCCATTCACCTTTATCTAGCAATGGACATTTAGGTTGGTTCCAATATCTTGGCTATTGTAAATAATGCTGCAGTAACTGTAGGGGTACATATATCTTTTTGAATTTGTATTTTTATTTTCTTTGGGTAAATACCCAGAAGTGGAGTCCTGGGTCATATGGTAATTTTATTTTTGAAGTTTTGAGGAACCTCCATATTGCTTTTCATAGTGGCTACACCAATTTATATTCCCACAGTTCACAAGGGTTTCCTTTTCTCCACAATTTTGCTAGCACTTGTTATTTCCTGTGAAGAGTCAATTGGGACTCTAAATCCCAATTAACAATACTTTATAAACATTCTTAATCATTTATGTATTTACTATTTCCACACTTGTATATTGGTTACAGCTAGTTTCTCCTTGAGTGGAACACTATAGGTGTCAGCTGCCTTTGATCTTCTGGCCACAAGAATACCTGCCCTTGCTTGCCATCTTTCTGTATGTTGGGGACCCATAGCTCACTCTTTGATTTCAGCTGACAAGTAACATTAGTTTTGGATCTGGAAATTCACCTCATGGAACTGGATACTCAGCTCCATTCAGCACTATTCACTCAAGGTCTTCTCAGTAAAGGTGAAAGCCACTGTGCCCTATGCTGTTCTCTCTCAGAAAATCCTCCTCCTCCCTTTGTTAACCTCCTGCAAGATGTACAGTTAGACACATTGGAACGTCAAGCTGGGCACATTCCCCTTCCTCATTCCTTAAGCTCATGAAATGCTTTGTTCTATGTAGTTTTCTCTTTATGTTCTGATTCATGACATTATTGCCATGTTTTTCCTCAGGCTTTAGGTAGTTTTCTGTAACATGCCCTCTTAAACTCCTATGTCTATGTTACATGAATTCATGCATTTAAACTACTCTGTCTAAATATTTTATTCCATGATACTCTAAATTTTCTGACTCCAAACCCCTGTAATAATTTTATTTTTCAGTAACAGTACTTATAAGTTTCAGTGTTACATAGTTGTTTGCATGTTTGTTCTGAGTTCATGCGGGTTAACACTCATAATACACTGTTATAACTTCAGAACACACAAAAAATGTTGGTTTACTAGAGCACAAGATTGTTTCCTCTGCTCTGTACTCTATATACTATTGGAACCTTGCCTTGTATATAATTTTCACTGAAACATTTGATGAAATTAATTTATTTGTGGGAAAATTAATATTAAATTATTTTGTCAGTTATAGGATGGTGATAAGGGAATTTAACTTACTTTCAAATGAGATATTTTTATATTAATGTTATCATTCAGCCAAATATTTCATGTTTTTTTTTTACCATTAGTATCAAATAACATATTTCAAACTTTGCCATTGATTTTGTAGCAGGATGAGCAAACTTGTAGCAAGCAGGCCTGCCACCAGTTGTCCTCTTGGGACCATTTAAAAAGGTGTTAAAATACTTATCTATGAAGCCTGGATTCTTTCTCAAAACCCTTCTCCTTACTGTAGTATTGATAGTTACTACAAGTGAAAAACAACATAATATTGAATATTTAAATGCTTAGTAGATCAAGTAAGAATATTATATATGAATTTTGACTTAAAGAAGTTGACCCTTAAGCAGTATGGGTTTGAATTGGGCAAGTCCAGTTATATATGGATTTTTTTTATAATATAGCTCTGTAAATGTACCTTCTCTTCCTTTTGATTTTCTTAGTAATGTTTCCTTTTCTCTAGCTTACTTTGTTATAAGAATACAGTATATAATACATATAACATATAAAATATGTGTTACTTGACTATGTTATCAGTAAGGCTTTCAGTCAACAGTAGGCTATTAGTAGTTAAGCTTTTGGGGGAGTCAAAAGTTATACATGGATTTTTGACTGCACAGGGGGTAGGCACTCCTATGCATTGTTCAGGGGTCAACTTTAATTAAAAAAACCTCTTCTATTCAAGTGGTGAAGATTTCTTATGGAAGGAATGAATCTAATGTGGTCTGTGGTGTTCATGAGACACTAAGAAGGAAAAAGTAATGCAACTTTTTTAAAAAAAATCATGAATTGATCGAATCTTAAAATATTGTAAGTATCATGTAGCTAGTCCTCAACTGCAGACATAGAATATACTTAGGCATAGAAAACATCTGTAAATTCTTATGCCTCATGAGCACTAAGTTTTTCTAGAAATACGTTGGAAATTTCTGTCTGATGCAACTGAGTTCTTTTTTTTTTTTAAAGGTACAGCTGCTAACTTTCTTCTCAGCTATAATATAACACTCCTAAATCTATATTTTATTCTCTTTATATTAAAATAAAGGATAACAATTACTATTAACACAATGGCTGTTAATCTAATGGAACATTTTTTTAGTTTTACAAGGCTGTCTGTATAAACAATCATTAATCTTGAGAATATCAACATAAAAGTCTTAGAAATATTCAATTATTAATTTTGAAAGATATTGTAAAATTGAGTTCTAATGATAGAAACCCATAAAACAAAGTTTGAAACCTTTGTCATACTTTGTATATGAAGAAATAAGAATTTGGCTCAGTTATTTCTGCATTCTATAGTTGTTCATTTTCTTATTACTAACCTAAGTTTACAGATACTTTGAAAATAGTCATTCTTCTAAACTAGGGAAATATTTTTTATGTAAATAAAAAGTAAATATTTTATGGGAGAAATCTTTGCCCCAACTTTTACCAATCAAGAAATTTAATATTGTTAATGGCATGTTTAAGCAGGCCTAGTAGAGGTTTAGATTTTTCAAAAGGTCTTTCCAAAGATTTCCTAACAGCATAATTCTAGGTTAAAATGGTTATAATATATATTTCTTCCCTAGAGCAAATACTAGGAAAACACCTATATTATGACTTTATAGAAATTTAATCCCAGAAATCATGAAGCATAAAATTGAAGATGTGAGAAAAGGAACTGATTTGTTAAAATGGCCAGATCAATAAAGGTTAATGTCAGAGAACAAAACTTCAAATTCTGATGAATTCCCATGACCCAGAAGATTGATTTGGTGTTTCATTTATTTATCATTTCATTTATTCTCAAGGTTTAGAAATTGAACTATGCTTCAACTGATGAAAATTATATTAACTTTGCAAGATATGAAATTCACAGCCTTTTTAGTTGGAGTGTTGTAAAAGAAATCTTTTGTTTTAAAGTAAATATATTTTATTTAGTCGTTTAAAAAGATTTAAAATACTGTCAAAAGCTAAGCAAAGAGATTTTAAGAAAATGATTTTTTAAAATATTTTAATATATACTCTGCTGACCTTAAAAGAAAAACTGTTGTTTGTGCATCTAACAATTTCCTTCTAAACATATTCTCATTTATTGCGGAACATGCACCAACATATTAACCTTTATTAGACTGTATCATTTAAATAGGCTGATGTAATTTAGCTTATTATAATCAGAAAACAGTAGAAATCCATATTACCTTTTTATGTCTTATTGTCAAAGGAAGAAAGTTAATGAAAAAAATTTTAAGTGGTATTCAAAGAGTGAAATCATTGATAAAATATTTTGTTTTCTATGGGGTGATATTTAGATATATTTAATACAAAATTAAACCACAAATTATCCATAGAATATTAAAATTGGGTATCACTATTTGACAGGCAGACTAATGGCTTCCCAAAGTCATCCTAATCCCCAGAATCTATGACTATGTTACATTATACAGAAAAGGGTAATTAAGATTGAAGGCTGAAGTAAGTTTTCTGATCAGCTGACATTAAAATAAGGAGATTTTTCTGGATTATTCAGGTGGGTCCAGTGTACTCCTCAAGATCCTTAAATGTGTATGGAGGAGCAGAATAGTCATTTTCAGAGTGAATGGGATGTGAGAAAGACTGGAGTGGCCATTGCTGGCTTTAAAGACAAAGGGGGCCCACCAGCCAAGAGATGTAAGTGGCTTGTAGAAGATGGAAAAAGCAGAAAACCAGATTCTCCCCTGAAGTGTCTAAAAAGGAACACAGCCCTGCTGACACCTTAATTGTAGACCAATGAAACCCTTTTCAGACTTTTTTTTTACCTCCAGAACTACAAGATTATAGATTTGTGTTGTTTTGCGCCATGAAATGTGTGGTAATATGTTACAATGATAGGAAATGAACACAACCATAGTAATATTTTTTTGGACATTTTAAGTGTAAGTTTTTGAAAAGAGACCAATTAAGGGGAAGCAACTAGCAATGATAGTAGCCATGGTTACCATTAGAAGCATTGATTGTTCTGGTTACAGTTTATAAAGATCTTTCTATGTGAGTATCTCATGGGTTCTTCAGTGTAATTTAGCCAGTTAAAAGAGGGTATGTTGGTGAATATTTTACAGCTATGGAAACTGAGCTCCAGAGAAATGATGTGGCAAAGACAGAGGTGGGGTTCAGTCCCTGATCTTCCCTTATGAATCCTGGGCTCTTTGGCCTATGTGCTAGCCCAGCACTGGTAGACACTGAGAAGACTTTTAACAAACATGAGGCTTGTTTTATTTACAAGAGGTTAATTACTGTTTGAAGGGTTGGCAGCTGCTTGGGCTTCAAACCAACTTTAAAAGTTATGAATATCTCTGAATCTGCTCCTAATAAATCTTCTTGGGTTTTGATTGTGGGTAGGTGAGTACAGAGAAATTATAGAGTTTCTTGGGAGTTTCTATTATGACCTTGAAAAAATGATGAACAATTTTTTTCATTTGTTTTCTGAGATCCATTACTTGTTTAGCTGCTGGGAAAATTGAGATTGAGAATAAATGATGTCTCCTTGCTATGGTTTAATTTTTTTTCCGTTTCAATTTATTTGTATAATTTATTTTATTTTAAATTTAAGATTACTGAACTAATTCACCTTTTATAATTTATATCAGTCATTGAATAAAAAAATTCTAGGCTTTATTAGAGATTAACAGTGGCTAAGAGGATTGGACTCTGCCAGGGAACATGGTAAGATAAGTAGGGTCAGTGTTGTGTGGCTGTTATAAGTATGGGATGTCTGGGGCTCCTGGGTGGCTCAGTCTGTTGAGTGTCCAACTTCAGCTCAGGTCATGATCTCACAGTTTGTGAGTTTGAGCCCCATGTCGGGCTCTGTGTTGACAGATTGGAGTCTGGAGCCTGCTTCAGATTCTGTGTCTTCCTCTCTCTGCCCCTCTCTTACTTGCTCTCTCTCTCTCTCTCAAAAACAAACAGGCATTAAAAAAAAAACAAGTATGGGATGCTCAAGTTTCCATTCTGGCTTTCCCCCCTCCTAGCTGTATGGCGGTAGGCAAGCCATTCATTTTTCTGTACTACCAATTCTTCTTAATTGAGATAATATGTGGAAAGTATTTAAAACAGTGCTGTATGTGTTGTGTACACATTGTGTACTGAGTTCTGGGGCTCAAGTTATGCACATTATTGTGTTAATCCTCAGATCAACTTACTAGGTGTTCAAAATGGCCTGGTGCTGATCTAGCTGCATTTCAGGGATGAGACAATCTCATGGTCTCCATGCTGCTCTGCCATCTTAACTCCTCCCTTGCCTATATTATTTTTAATGTTCAGATAATTATATTTGCATATTTTTTTACTTTGCTTTAATGTACCTGGATAAATGTTATTTTATTTTATTTTTTAAAGAAAAGTTTCAATACCCTTCCTTCATGAATATGTAGGAATTCCCTGGACATGTCTTATGAATGTTCCCTAAGTCAATATTCCCAGGATCCTGCTGAAACTGCATCTTCTGCTGGTTTACCACTATTCTGTCAGGTCCGTGCTTCTGCCAGGTGTTACTACTTCTTAATAGAAACCATGGCGTCATGGTATTGGACAGGTAGTGGTGTTCTGTAGCACAGACTAGGCTGCTGGTTGGCAGTCCCCAGTGGCCCCCATAAGTTTGATGGTTTCCTTTGTCATGACCATCACAAAGCTGACCCTCAGGTCAGAAGAAAAGTGGGAGAGATATGTTCTGTCTCCTTTGTCTTATGCTTTCTTAGAGAGTCTTAAAGCAGGGTGGCTTGTGCTTCATTGATTTACAGGGGTTTTAGTGAATTCACTTTTTAAGTTTTTGTTTGGTGTCTGTTCCTAGAATGTGTCTAAGGACTTTCACAGGGCAGAGTACGCCACAGTGTACCCACAGTTACCACTTCCTTCTGGCATTCAGAGTCAGTCTTCCTTTCAATTTGTTCCCTCCCAGGAGACCCTTCTGGTCCCCTACAAAAAAAAATGCTTGTCAAGCCATCACTTTAAGTTTACCAGACATTTCCAGATATGTCTCAGACTTATCAGTGTTACAACTTGAGTTGTTTCCCAGGAGACTCCTGGTTCCCTTGCAAATAGGCTTCTCTCAAACCTGTCTTAACAACTAAAGTCTGAATTCCCACAGTGGGCACAGCCCAGACTCAAGTTGAAAGTTCCATTATATAATGAACTTCACAAGTAACAAAATGTTTAGAGCAGTTCTTTACCTTGAGGGCATTCAACAAATATCTATCAAGTATCTACAATAGGGCAGACATAGTGTTCATTGTCAGGTATATAAAGATATATAAGTTAAAGTACTCATGTTCAAGGAATCCAGTTTAGCAGATGGATACAAATTAACACATAATTATAATACACTGTGATAAGTTATGTAATAGCAAGATATATGAAACACAGTGATAATATTATAACACAGAGGGGGGGTATGCCTATGCACAAAGAGATGGATATATGAAGGTTTCAGGAATGTGGAGGTATGTTTATGGTTAGGGGAGGTGGAGCAGAAGGGTTGAAAGTAATGGTGTAGAATGTAGGTTGAAGGGTGGATATAAGCAAAATGTAAATACTATATTCCATGCTAAAAAACTTCAACAACTTAGAATCATTAGAAGATTTTAAACATGGCAGAGACTTGATCATATGTGTTTTAGAGAAATGACTTATTGTAGGGGCCATGTGTGGATTAGATTGCACTTCTTACTTGATAGAATGGAGACAGAAAGATAAATGAAGAGAGTATTTCAATTGTCTAGACAGGAGTTGATTAATAATGTACAATGGAGATAGAGGGGATATTTCAGGAGGATATTTCCATTATTTAGGAGGTAGAATAAACAGGACTCAGTAACCGGACCTGGGCATTGTGTGTGAGAGAGGTAGTAGTCTGTGAAGACTCCTGAGTTTCTGATGTGGATGTCCATATGACGACTTACATAAAACTACTTGAAACAGGGAATACAGGATAGGAAGAATTTTAGGGAGAGAAATAATGCATTCTTTGTTATAAATAACTCATTAAAGGAGAGGACATGGATAGCAAAAGGAGATAAAAATTCAGTGAAAGAAAATGGAAGAGACAGGAGAAGTAAACATGGGCAGAGACAGGTAAAAACAAAACAAAACAAAACAGTAAGAGAAAATCATGAACAGTTGCAGAGTGATACCTAGGTTTGTATTTGAGAAGTGATTCTATTTTCAGTTCTTTGTAGTATGCTATCTAAAATTAATGCTTATTTTAGTTTTGCAACTATAAGCAATGCTGTTGTTTTTCTTATTCATGATTATAAGTTGAATAAGGTAAATATTTGGTCTCTGAATTGGATAAAAGTGAAAAATGGTGTGGGAAAGGAAGAGAAAAGAAAACAGAGACCACAACCCGTTGTCCTTCAGTAAAATCTGTGTCTATCAAGGATGTCAGCTCTTGCAAAGGAATTTGTATCTTTAAGATTAGTAGTCTAGAAAAACCAACAATTTTTTCAGTGGATTCGTATTCAGTTAAGTAATTGGAAACCGAGGAGCTGGAAGATGAGATACATCTTATGGCTGTTTTTTAGTTTCTTTCATGGACTGAATAGGTAGCCAAAGCTACTTATGCAGGCAAAAATAAGACATAGAATCATGGAGCTGGAAAGAACTCACATAGGTTGTTTTCCAACCTCTGCTTCCATAATTGTTTCCACATGAAAATAATCACACACACTTACCTGGCCAAGTGTTCTTACATTAACAGAATTGTTTGGTGGGATGATAAGGTTGATTTTGGAGTGAATATAAAATCAGCAAAACAATAAATATTTATGAAGAACTGGGTCTTCCTTTGTTCAGGGAATACAAACATTGTCAAACTACTTACCTTACTAAAATAAGAATTTTAAAACTGTCCAAGAAAAGTAAAAATTGGATTTTGGCCTCATAAGATCACACGATGTACCAAAAGTATTCTCTATGAATTTTGTTTTGCAATTACCAAGGGCAGATATATTTTGAAATATGATTTATGTTAGAATATCCAATCAACATCCAATTGATTCTCAGTTTCTGAAATTGTGGCTTCAAATTTGATCAATGCAGAGTAAAGAATCAGTAATTAAACAGTAATGATTTTTTTCAAGTGGAGGTAGTTAATATTATTGTAAATTGCTGTGCTGTGAGTAGGTTCGGGCTCTTAATGATTTTTTAAGTGATTTGGGAACAAAACCAAGCTTTCAATTACATTATTATTTCAGGTCTTAGTATATGGACTTTAGACAAAGGTATATAAACCTATCACAGAAAAGGTGTGTGACAACCTAAGAATTACTTTACTAACTTACAAGATAGCCTCTTCAGATACATAAGGACCCTTCAATTGTTTTGATCATTCACCTGCCAATTTTCATGAGATGTACACAGAAGGCAGACAGTGTGCTGGCCAGAAGAATAAAATCAGACAAGAAATGAGCAAGCCTTCAACCACATTACTCTTCAATACAGTAAATAATGTGGATTTTTATTCTAGAAGCTTGGAAACGCTAGGGAACTATATCCTTAGTTAGAGTCACCGTGGGTAGGGATGGCTTTCTTCATTTTTTAGCTATCCTGGGGTGTTGGCTTGAAATGTATAGCCTCTGGTGCTATGAGAAAGGCCTTAATGGTTTGGTGGTGGCCAATTTTCTCTTGTGAAAAGACTGAATTAATCAGCTAGTGACACAATATTTTTTCTCACTATGATCCGTATACTCTCTGAATCTTGTGTGGGGAAAATTTAAACAAGTCTTGACAATTCAGCACCACTGAACTCTGTTGACCACAAAGACTGATGTGGTGACTAATGGGAAAATCAGTGAAAGGTATGTTCCAGTAGCCTAAACAGAGTATCTCCATGGTCTACACTATCTTTTCAGCCTGCCATTTACAAAGAAAGGATGGGTGCAGTGTGGTAGTTCAGAAGGTTTTCATGCACAAATTTCATGAACTTAACAGTTCAGACATATTGGTGTCTGGTAAGCCATGTATTATACACAACTAGTGCAGAGCTAGTTATAGCCAGCTGAAATTTAGTGTGAAACATGGAATACCATGAAACACTTATTTTACCACTGTTCTTTTTCTTGAGTGGTGCTATAAAATCTATATGAATTTTCAAATTCTACTTACTTTGTAATGTAATTTAATATATAAGTAGTCTCTGGATACATCTGGAGGATTTTGTAGAAAATCCCAGACATCAAATAATTTCACGTATAAATACTTAAGTATGCTTCTCTAATACATGATACGTTTTAAAAAAAGTAACCACAATAACGTTAACATACCCAACATATTGAACATTTATTTCTCAATATTGTTGAATAACCATTTCATGTTCTATTTTCCCTTATTATCTCAAAAATATCTTTTTGTATTTTGTTGCAATCAGGATCTCACATTTGTTTGTTATATCTCCTAAGTTCCCTTAGGGGATCTACATCTGTATCTATATCTATATCTATATCTATATCTATATCTATATCTATATCTATATCATCTATCTATATCTATCTATATCATACATCTACCTATATCATCTATCTCTACCTCTATCTCTCTATCTCTATCTCTATATCTATCATCTATCTCTATCTCTATCTCTATCTCTATATCTATCATCTATCTATATCTATCTGTTGTTTTTTAATTACAAGATTGATAAGTAGGTTGAGGTGGTATCAACCTGATCCCTCCATTACAATCCCCCAAATATCTTTCACCTAACAGATTTAGTGACTATTGGTGATTGTTACTAAAATGCATCATCTCATTAGGGCTTAAATTCTAACACTACCATTTCCTCTTGAAACTATTAGTTCTTTTTTAAAATGTTTATTTTTGAGAGAGGGAAAGACAGAGTGTGAGCCAGGGAGGAGCAGAGAGGGAGACAGAATCCAAAGCAGGCTCAGGCTCTGAGCTGTCAGCATGGAACCTGATGTGGGGTTTGAACCCATGAACTGTGAAATCATGACCTGAGCCAAAGTTGGATGCTTAACTGACTGAGCCACCCAAGCACCCCATGAAATTATTAATTCTGATTCTTCTCTAAGGAAGATTTTTACCTAATAGCCATTTGATTACCCTGAAATATGATCCATGTGGGAAGATGGGATAGTGACAGATTGTTTTCATTAATTTATTAATTATCAGCATAAAAAGTTGATGCCCTAGCAACATTTAAAGGTGACCAATTAACTTTTATTATAGTATATCTTATTTATTGTGTATATATTTATGAACTAATATATAAATATATAAACAAATATAATATTTATAACTATAAACATATAAAATGTTTGATATACTTCAGTCTACTAGAGTCATTATTCTTTTTTGGCTGCTCAAATTGTCCCCATCTTTGGCCAGTGGGAATGATTGCCTATGTTGTTTTAACCTGACCCCTGTTGTTTTTCATAGTCTCTTTACTTTCAGGTACAAACAAGATATTATAGGCTTTTTTTGACATTTTTTTTCCATACCTGAAATTAGCTATTGCTCCAAATTCTCTGGTTTATTTCATTGGATCATGGTATTTAGAAACCACAATTTGGACACTGAAGGTTTTCATTGCCACTGGGTTGTCATTGTTTTTAGGCCTCTTTAGTGGAGAGAGTTAGGAAATAGAAATACTTTGTAAAGAGAAAAATTATGAGTAAACTAATATTAAATTCAAATCTATTTATTTAACATTATTTTTAGTTTGGATGCTTAACCTGTTGAGCCACACAGGTATCCCTCAGCCAATGAGCTCTAAATTATGGTTACTGTATTTTTCAGTTCTAAAATTGCCATGTGGTTATTTACATTTTCATTTGGTTCTTCTTCATGTATTCTACTTCTTTGCTGAGAATTTTTATTTTAACATATATTGCAAAGAATGTTTGCAGTTGCTTGTACCAGTGTACAATAGCTACTGAAAATATTTGTCAGATAATTCCAGCATTTATGTTAATAGTGTGGATGTTGCTATCTATTAATGACCTTTCTCTACGTGACTTGAAATTTTGTAGTTCTTCATATGCTGAGTGGTTTTGGATTGCATCCTAAATATTTTGGACCTTATAGTATGAGACTGTATCTTTTTTAAATTTTATGGAGAATGTTTATATTTTTGTTTTAGTAGGCAACAGACCTGGGTGGGTTTAGACTGCAAGGTCCAATCTGACTTTTATGGGTGGTAATTCCAATGTCAGTTTTCAAAGTCTTTATAGTGTCTTTATATCTGCCTTGGTATGTGCCACTCAGCAGTCAGTCTGTAATCTGGGCATTGGTATATCTTTTAGTTTCCTTGCCAGCATCACTGGTATGATAATTAGTATTAGACCCATGCATCTTTAATCTCCCTCCAGACCTTTCTGATTTCTGAGACTCCCCATTTTGTTCTCTTGTCACAAATTTGGGGCTCTAGTTACCTTACCTTGTTGTGTTGTGTTGCTCACTTCTGTTATTGAGTTGGTGTCTTGGTCCAAGCAGAGGTAAGACACACAGAGAAAGGCAGAGTGAGACAGGGAAGTGAGAAGCGATTTGGTCTTGCCTTGTGCTTTGAGAATGGCAGCAATACCTGAGAGGAGGAATTGCCTTCTTAGCCCTGTGAATGCTTGTGGTGCTTATGGGTTTTCATAGCTGTTGCTGACTCCCTACTATAGGATTGCCTCAAACAGGGGTGCTAGAGAAGGAGAAAAGGGAAAAAACCCGGGGAGGGGGGGTTCCACATTTCCTTTAAGGTTAGGAGTACCTTTTCCTGACCCTCAAACTAGAGTTGGTGGGCTTTTTCTGTCTGCATCATAGTGTTCACTTCTGGGTTTCTGGACATGGTCGGTTCAAATACAGGGATACCAAAGGGGAAAAATGCTAAACTCACCACTGATTTAGGGATACTTTGAATTCTTGTAACACCTGCTGTTTTTTATAAAGTCTTCAAACAGGTGCTTCTGCATTCTGTCCAGGTTTTATAGTTGTATTCAGTGGAAGTAAAAGGATGAAGCCTGCTTATTCTATTTTAGCTGGAACCTGAATCTTTAAAATTTTATATTGTTTTTAGTTGTGTAAAACATTATGTGGTTCCAAATCCAAAACTATGAAGAAAATACACCTAACAGCAGTCAAGATTTTTTCTTGTTCTTTTTCTCCCTCCAGAGGTAACCATATTTTTTTTTTTTGGTAACCATATTTTTAAGGTTTTTGATTATCTTTTCATTTTTTAATGTTAAAAGTAAGCATTTATATTTGTATTCTGTCTTCTCCATTTCTTACACAAGTGAAAACATACCACATTTTTCTGCGTTCTGTTGGTGTCAACAACAGCTATGGAAACCCATAAGCAACACAAGAACTCACAGGGCTAAGAAGGCAATTCCTCCTCTCAGGTGTTGCTGCCGTTCTGAAAGCAAAAGGCTTTCTACTGGTATTGTCGGAGAGGCAAAGGACTATCAGTTTTTTAGCACTGAACTGGTAACAGAAAAATAGGAAATAGGGCATTTAAGAAATCAAATCCCAGAAGTAATGGTGATGATTAGTAGCAGTGAGGTTGCTCCACAAACTGAGTTTAGTAATATGGATATTGGATGGGAAGAAAACTGAGATCCGTTGAAGGAGTCCCTACATCCAAGAGGCAACATACAGCAGAGGATGGGAAACTAGAAAGCAGACCCTCTGCTGCCATAGTGCCTTTTCCAAAGTCTTTGATCCCACCCCGATGGGCATATTTCAGTTGGTGTTAAAGGGGACAGCCCAACTTTTGGTGTTTCCCACCTATGTATCTCTAATTTAAATGCAAGCTGATTTGGAAAATAGATTAATTTTTCTATTTCATCAGTCTAAAGGTGTGGATCAAAAGATAACCCCCTCCAACCCCTTTCTTTTATAACATCAGTGCCTCTAATATAGGAAACTGTATAATCTGGGATTTTCAGGGGCATATGGTTCAGGGTTTTTACATTTCGTGTTGGCCTCTTAAGGTATTAGACAAACATGTAGGAATAATATTTGTACATGACTCCAGCATAACTTACATAATGACATAATTAAGAATGTCATAAGACATCATGAGAAAGAAGGCCCCTAAGAAATTTGTGATAAGCGCAAATTTTAAATACTTAGCAACAGAAGTAGTTATGGGACATCTTGACTCCTATAGTAACTGAAGAGATTCAATGGTCAATTTCTGCTAGATTCTGATCCTTAGGTGACATTATTTTTGAGCAATGTCTATGCCCCTACATTTTGGATGTTTATAGTTAAGAACAATTTTAACCTTAAACTTGATTTTGGGCTTTTACAGTTAGGAACAATTCTAAGCATAAACTTGAAATATTTCTGATAAGATTCTGATTTGTATTAATCATAATGTATCTTGAAAAATAACACCTTTGACTCCTTTCCTTTTTGGAAATGTCTAATGATTTTATTTTCTAGCATAAAGTAATTCAGCCCCTTCTGCCTTTGGCTAAAACAAAGATAATGATAACTTAAGCAGTCTAAGGAAAGCCTGAAATTCCTGCTTTGTTGTTAGAGTATATTATAGATGCATGAATGAAATCTTACTTGGATAAATACTGGTAGTACTAATGTGGTGGCACTGACATGTCAAACTGGTATTTTGCTTTTATTCTGTGGATACATGAATGTTGTTTTTCTGGAAGTTGTCCTCAATTCATCTACTGTTGATCCTATGGTGCCATATTTGTATTCTTAGAAATTCAGGTTATTTTGAAGTGCTGAGAAGTTTAGAGGTGCAGAGAATGTCCAAATTGAAGGTGGTCAACTTGACATAAATGTTAAAATGTGATGATCCTTTGGTAATATCTTTAAGCACCTGGTGTTGGTGGAAGGGTTGGATATTTACTTAACATTCTCTATATGACAGGTAATCTGTTAAGTGCTTCATATACATATCTTATATAATAGAGCTTTATGGGTAGATATTACTATATTAGTTTGTAAACCAGGAAAGGGGAATTCCAAAAGTCTAAATAACTTAGTTTGGATCACACAGACTGTAAGTGGTAGAACAAGTGTTTGAACTCAGGTCTATTGACTTGGGCTTCTCCCACCATTCTTCACCAAATCCCTTACTTACTCAGATAGGATTAATATTTAAAAGATGTTGGCCCCCAGTAGGAATGGTAAGATGCTAATTAATAAGTGCTGGATATGAGTCTTGTGTAAGGGACTTATTAATGTATTTATAGGTGCACTCCTAATATCTATAAATCTAACATTAACCAACACATTTGATGTGTTTATTCAGTACATGTGGCTGATTGAAATACTATGTTTGCTAAAATACTCACTGTTTTTCTTAGAGTAAAATACATAATTTAATTTTCTAGCGAGTTATTACAGTAGCTACATATAGACAGAATAACCCTGGTTTCTTTTCACAAATTGAAATCTTAAGATGTTTTTAATGTAAGAAGAAACTGAGAAATTTTAGAACTCTAATAATGGCATCCTTATGACTTTGATTATCCTGTGATAGAAAAATGTGTCCAAGGGTCCCTTGCTAATCAGACATCAGGAGATTGTGTGGTGGGGAAAGGGCAGGCTTTATGTTAGGTGATAGAATTCTCCAACCCTGCACTAGGGTTTAAATAAGACAAACTACAGGGTGCCTGGGTGGCTCAGTTGGTTAAGCTCCTGACTTCAGCTCAGGTCATGATCTCACAGTTTGTGGGTTGGAGCCCCACATCAGGCTCCATGCTGACAACTCAGAGCCTGGAGCCTTCTTCAGATTCTGTGTCTCCTTCTGTCTCTGCCCCTCCCCTGCTTGTGCTCTCTCTCACTCTCTCTCTCAAAACGGAATACATATAAAAAATTAAATAAGACAAACTTGAAGTAGAGGGTTCACGTGATTTATAGATGTTAACTCTTCCTAACTCAGGAACTTTTTGTCATCTCTGAACAACAAGAAATAGAGCTTCAAAGCTTAGAGCTCAATGGGAAGCCAGGCAGGTGGGGCTGCTGGGATGGGTTCTTCTGAGATTGCTTTAATATGCCTCAAGTGAATAAATAACTGGACACCCAGGATGCCCAAGTGGCTAAAATTTATATTAAAAGAATTCATTTTATTATACCTTCTCATTCTGAGTCCAGGATGAGGCACCAAAAATACGTAAGACCTAGGAGTGCAAGGAAAGGTCTGAAAGAGGATTATTTATTTTATTCCAAAATATAGATATCTGTCTTCTCTTAAGCACCTGGATGTGCAGAACTTAATGTAATTGACCTCATGCATGTTGTAAAGAAAATTAAAACCCTATATCATGCTGGGGGCTGTAAATTTCATCAACAACTTGAACTTGGCCTGAGGGTTAGTTCTGACCACCTGAAAACAGATCTATTTATTTCCCAAAGTGCTACTTAGGACACTAGTCCAATAAGACTTCTGTAGAAAAAAATGTTCCATAGTTAAATTGGAGTTTGGGAAACACTGTATGATATATTTACCTATTAGATAATTATAATGCATATTAGTGTATTAAATAAGGTTTCTGATAATTCAAATAGTAAATGAGAAATAAAAACTATGAAAACTGTGTAACTTAAAAAATTTTTCTATGTTCATTTATTTTTGAGAGAGAGAAAGAATGTGAGCAGGGGAGCAGAGAGAGAGGGAGACACAGAATCTGAAGCAGGTTCCATGCTCTGAGGTGTCAGCACAGAGCCCAATGCGGGGCTCAAATTCACGAACTGTGAGATCATGACCTGAGCCGAAGTTAGACACTCAACTGACTGAGCCACCCAGGAGACCCTGTTTAACTTTTTTAAATAGTTGTTTTAATTGGTATCTCTTCCTATCAAGGTTTCACAGAACTTGTGATTAAAGTAGTGTGTTTTTGTCATAAGAATAGGCAAATAGACCAGTAGAATAGAATAGAGTCCAGTAATAGACCCTCATTATAACTTATAACAGATGACACTGCATGGCAGTGGACAAAGTACAATCTTTTCAATAAAAGGTACTGGGTCAATTAGATATGCGTAGGAGGAAAAAAATGAACCTTACTTCACATTTGCATATGAAAGATCAAACAATTTGGCTTTTGGGGGAAAAGGTAGGAGATTATCTTCATGACATGAAGGAAAAGTTTTCTCAGCAGGACACATGAAAAAGAATAGTAAAATGTCCAAATTTAAATTGAGGACTCTCTTCATGAAAAGACACCATTAAGAAACTAAAGAGGAAAGATGGAAACTAGGGCAAGGTATTTGTACTATATATATTTGACAAAAGATTCATGTAAGGAATATAAAAAAAAAAACAAAAAAAACTGCTACTAATCCCTATCAAAAAGCTGGAATCGAATAGAAAAAATGGACAAAAGATTTGAACAGTCATGTCAGAGGAGAGGGTGTTTAAATGGCCAATAGAGATGACAATATGCTCAAATTCATTAGTCATCAGGAAAATACAAATTAAAACCACAGAGTGATTATAAAGGAATGGCTAAAATAAAAACAGGAAATGCCAAGTGTGTCAAGGATGTAGAGCTGTGGCAAGGGTCAGACACTGTTGGTGGGAGTGTGAATTAGGATGACCACTTGGGAAACCTGGTTGGCAGTAATTACTAAAGCTGAATATATATACTTATCTTATGACCCAGAATTTCCACTCCTAGATTATATATCCAACAAAAATTCATATATATGTTCACCAAAAGACATGTACTGTATAATTTCCATAGCAGCATTGTTTGTTAGGACCCCTAAACTGGGAACAACTCAAAGTTTATCAATAGTAGAATGAATAAAGTGTGATAAATTCACACAATGGACTATACTCCAGCAATGAGAATAAACAAGCTATAAATACACAGAATAACATGGATAAATCTCACAAATATAATTTTGAGCTATAACAGACACACACAAAAGAGAATGTACTAGATAACCCCATTTATATAAAGTTTTAAATAGGCAAACTAATCTCTGCTGTTAGATATCAGAACAGTGGTTACTCTGGAAGGGGGCTCAGAAGAATGTGGGGATGCTAATTGTATTTTGATCCGGGTGTTTGTTTCACTTTGTGAAAATTCATTGAGTGATGTATTTATGATTTGTATATTTTCTTGAATATTTGACATACTAAAGTTAAAAAGGATGCTAAAAATTCAGACATCTGAAAACACAAATTTACTGAATAAAAGATTCTTAGCTTTAGGCTTCCAAGGAACACACTTTGGGAAATGCTGACCTATCCACACATTGCTATTAATAGATATTGTTCAAGTCTTATTTTTTAATTGAAATAAGATGAGATGAAATGATATTCAAGGGAAAACATAAATGGACATTTTCCTCAATTAATATTCAAATTTGTCATTATTTTTGTATTGAAGACAGTGAAGCACTGAGGAGTAGTGTTAAATGATTAAAGAAATCATTTAATGAGCCTTTGAAAAGTAATGAGAGAAATAGATACATTTTATTTTATTTTTTTTTAACGTTTATTTTTATTTTTGAGACAGAGAGAGACACAGCATGAATGGGGGAGGGGCAGAAAGAGAGGGAGACACAGAATCGGAAGCAGGCTTCAGACTCTGAGCCATCAGCCCACAGCCCGAGGCGGGGCTCGAACTCACGGACCGTGAGATTGTGACCTGAGATGAAGTCGGATGCTTAACTGACTGAGCCACCCAGGCCCTGAGAAATAGATACATTTTAGTTATATAAATATTAAAACAAGATTAAACTGAGATTGCTTTTTAGTTTGGACTAATAGAAAATATAAACTTTAATAAAAAAAGAAAGTATAAACTTTTAATAACTTCACAAGAAATATTTTAAAAGGTTTCCTTCAGCAAACAGCAATTTTGTGGATTTTTTTATAATTAAGTAATTTTTATACTTTAGGTTTCCATTTGTCATTGAAATGTAAGGGTTAATTTGCACTCATACTACTTTATACAATATTATCCCTTTTCCCAGTTCCTTAATATATGTTTTACCATTTCAGAGACACTTTTGATGACAGACTGTGTGCCTGGATCTTTGTATAAATGCTTTTCTCTTACGCTAATTAAATAATTAAATCACTTGCTCCAGAATGTTGAAATGCCAAATGTCCAGTTTCTCTGCCTCCACAGACTTCATACTCTGACAGCCAACAATTGCTTTAAGTGTTTGACATTCAGAAATTGGAGAGAATAGGTCAGGACTGTGGCAAGTTGGTTTGCATTTTAAGTAAGCTGTGAGTGAAGAGAGAGGAAAGAAATGTGTCTAATGGTAATTTCTTTTAGTTATTTTCTGTCGTTGTCTTAAGATTTTACTTGTTTGTTTTTCAAGAGAAAATAAAAACTTGACTGGTTGTTCTTATCCCAATTTTGCTTTTTTTTTTTTTTTTTTTTTTTTTTTGGTATTAACCCCTCTGGAAAATGATAGGAATCTGAAAGTCTGGCTATTCAGAAATTAGGTATCATATTTATAGTCAAATGAGATCATTATGCCTATTACTATGATGCACATTTTTAGAGAATTAGACTCACTGAGTATGACATTGAATTTTTCTTTTTTTGTGGCAACAGCTTTACAATAACCTGGTTTAGATTGCTTTTTATACAGCAGACTTATGCTTTGAAAATTTGTTTCACATAAAAACGTGATATTTATAGTTAGTCCTTTTTAGTCAGGTTTGCAAGAGAAGGATTTCTTAGAATATTCAGATTATTAATCCAATCACAAATCTTATGTTAGCCAATGGTTTTAATTTTTTCTTCAATAGAAATGTTTGACTTATATTTTGATGAATGTATTGGCTGAAGTTTCACCACATGGATTTTCTTCTCTTTACCTGCTGTGGAAAGTGCAAGTGATGCCAATAAAATGACCAAAAGGGAGAGAAGGAAGGAAGAGCAGCAGCAATAATAGTGACAGCAGCAAAGGATTAGGCAAAATTAGCAAATTCCGTCATTTGTGTCCAAATAACCAAGCCACAGGTCAAATCTGATAAGGGACCTCCATGGGAAATTACACTTTTTGTTGCTGTTCTGAAATTTTATGGTAATAAATATTGTTTAAGAAGGGGAAGTTTCTGTCCCTTGCCAGTGACTTCCTGAACCAGCAGTAGGTAACTGGTGGAGTCTGAATCTACGTGCTGGCAACTTCCTGCAGCACGCATGAAAATGTCGTGAAGTGACTACAGAGTAATGTGCGTGAGCTGGTCCCATCAGGGGTGCTTAATGGTGCCACCAATTTGGGGTATCATGACAATGTGCAATGGAGGAGGCTGTCTAGGGCTTTTAGGAGGGATGTTGTTTGAGCTTAAATGGCTAAGATTCCTAACAATTCCATAGTACATTTGGATCTTGAAATCAGAACTTTATTTTGGAATGTCATTTAGGGTTATGTATGTATTTGTACTCAGTTAAAACCATTGTCTTAGGAATATACAATATACTTTAAAAGAGATTTGCAAGCAAGCATGTTTGTCATTTTCATAAAGAGGGTTCATAAAGGAGCCCTCTAAGCATTGTTATTTATTTATGAATGATTTGAGTAGACCCTGTTAGAATATTACAATCAAAATACTAATGTATGGAATGGGAAAAGTCAGTTAAGTAATTTTTCTTAAGAAACTCCTTTAATGGGGACATCCCTTCTAGCTGAATCTTTGTCACATCATTTTAGTCTATTTGGTAATCTCAAAAGCACAGAGCTTCAAGCCCCTGAATCAATGTGAAAAATCCTTGTAATCAATTTTTTATCAATAAAAATTTTTAAAAATCTATTGTATAAGTTTTCACATCTCAGACTTTTTCTTGGTATTTTGGTTTACATTATACACTGACAATCTGTTAGGCTAATGTATAATATGAACTGGCTCATTGTCAACATTTCATTGCTAAAAATAGGTAGATTTTAATATGATATTATAGCCAACCTTGTCTATGTTAGCCTGTTGTTGGTCATGGTGGGAGTATTTACACCTTGGAATTGCCAGTGTCACAAATCAGGCCTCCCTTGCCTCCAACTCATTGTTAAACATTTATCAGTGCACCACTGGGTACAATAGAGCATGGCTTTGAGGTGGGTTAGACCTAGGATAAAATTCTATTTCTCCCTCTCTCATTCTGGAAAATTATTAAACTTTCTTAAATTTCCTATTTTCTTAATACAACAACAATAATGTAGTATTGCAAAAATTAAGTTAGCTAATGCACAACACACTTGGCACAGGCTTTTAATGTATTTTAGAATTCTTTTACTTTCTCCACTCTCCTGGTAAGATTGGTCCTAGAATCTGGGGTGAGAATGAATTATAATGGAGGTCAAGATTCTACAACTGTGGACAGAAAAGAAGGACCAGAATTTGGGCATCAGGAAAGAAGTTCTGTATTAGGGATGGCATATCCAAAATAGTTACTTTCAAGATGTGTCCCGGAGAAGTGAAGAAAAAATCCTTGACAGTAGAAGCCCTTTCATAGTGTTATAATACCTCTGCAGAGGCAGGGATAGCCCCAAGTCTTTCCATTTTAGAGAGTTGTGCTGAGTTGTAGTAATAAGCCTAAGCCTGGTGAAGGGGAAACCCTTGGGTGATGGACTGAGCCCTGGTACTAGATATTAGAGTAATCAGAGCCTGCGGTCTTCTAGCAAAGACTGCACTTGGTCCTGGTCAAGACAATTCATCCTCCAGTTCCATGATTTTAGGCAGTAGAGAAGCGGATGGAGCCTGCAAAACACACTGTCTCAGATTTGGTAGGAGATAAATCAGGAAAGTTTCCAAACACATAATGTCAGAGCAAATGGGGTCTGCAAAGAGCTTCTCACATTAAGCAAAATCAAAATAAACAAAAAAAAGAATTCTAACTATGGCAAACAACCAAAGTCAAACATACAAAAATACATGCATAACAAGGGGAAAGAGAGAAGGAAACTAGTATATAAAACACTAGAAACACTGGAAAGGACCCAGTCTAAAAGAAAATATAACACAGAAAGCACATTCCTGTTAATTTACTCTGTAGAGAAGCTTACTGAAAACAAGAATATATTAAGAGCACAGCTCAAAGATAAGATGATTAAAGAACAGAACGGGATCAAAAGGGAAATTGCTGAAATAAGAATACAAGTTGAGAACCAAAACAGCACTATTGCAGACCTAACACATACAAAGATTTTTCAAAGAAGAGTTCATATTTTTGAGTTCATGTTTTCCTTCCAAGGAGGAGGCTGATTCCATAGTCACATAATCATTTTCATTTGCCTTTACAAAGACTTGAACAAAATGGAAAAGATGAGGTTGTAGCTCTTCACCAAAGTGACTCCTAACTGCTAATGGCCTCTAGAAATGTCTTTTTCAATGCAGCAGTGAGATTGTTTTATAAATCTCCTGCTTTTAAAGGAAAATAGTAATTCCGGGATTAGTGCAGCTTGAAAAAAATTCTCATCTTCCTCAAATTTTGGTTAACAGTGTGTAACAGGATGGTGAATGAGACTTTTCTTATTTTGGCATTTTTGCTGAAACTCCAAAATGGAAAACTAATGAGTGCTTCTTTATTCTACAGAGAGCCATCAGTAAGCCCTGAGATCTCTCCTTTGTATTCTATTAAGAGATAACATAGACTGGAAAACAATTTTTAAAGGTGCAAAAAATAATTTTAAAACAAATTACATGAAATCACATAAAATGGAGGAAGGAGGTCAAAAGGTACAAACTTCCAGTTTTAAAATGAATAAGTCATGGGGATATGATGTACAATGTGGGGACTATAGTGAATAATACTGCACTGCATGTGTGAAAGTTGCTAAAAGGGCAGATCTTCAAAGTTCTTATCACAAGAAAAAATTTTTAACTGTATGGTGGTAAATGTTAACTGGACTGATTATGGTGATCATTTCATGATACAAACAAATACTGAATTATTATGTTGCACACCTGAAATTAATACAATGTTATATGCCAATTATACCTCAATTAAAAAAAAGAAAAACAAAACACATGAAAGGAGACAGCTGAATTGGCTCTGCTCCTCCAACCATCACCCCCAATGGATATCAGCAAAAGTTTTGGGCTTCAAGGATATTCATTGTGGTTTTGAGTTCTTGATCAGGCAAGGGGTACTGTGGCCTTTCACTCCTCTTTGCCACCCCCCCCACAAACCACGAAAAGTGGCATTAAAGAGAATACCTCACAGGAATTGGAGGCATCTGGAAGAGGATGACACTGGTAACTCAATCCTAGAGTAGATGTCTGTTCTATGGCAGCCTCACACATCTACAAACTGAGAGCAACCAGAGGAGAAAGGGAGCAGCAGGTCAGGAGCTTGTGCATGCATTGTGGAAGGCACGAGGAGGTGGGAGTTTACATAGGGCTGGGGATGGACGGGAACCACTGTGCTTGATCATGGGTGTTGGCATTGGAGGCAGGGTTGCAAGCACTGAGCCAGAGCCAGGTGTTCCCCATCAGAAGGCTGCAGGGTGGGGAGGTAGCCTCACAGAGACACCAATTGAATTCACCTGTGCTTTCCTCAATAAAACCAGGGGTTCAACACTCACCGCACGGTATGCTTTTCGCTGAGAGGGGACCAGCGTTGCACAAGGTAGGAAACAGTTTTGGGCGGTTTTCTCCATGCTCCACTTTCTGTTTCAACGAAACAAAAGCTAGAACTAGAAAAGGGAGGGGGAAAGAAGTGCAAGGAGGCTGAATTAGGAGATGTTTATTTGATATGAAACTGAAGTCTTAATTTGGGCAGGCTCTGGCTCAGGTTTTTTTTTTTTTTTTTTTGTGAGGTAGGAAAAAGCGATTCAAAGTGTGGTTTTTAAATGCAAGTAAAACGTTCCATGTTTGGACTTCACTGAATTCAGGCTCTTGACATCAACACTTGTTATGCCATGAAATGCTACTCTGGGCTGCTAGTTTTATCTTTTGGTATGATTGATACATTTATGGTTAGAAACCATATGAACTTTTTAGTAGTCTTAAGTTAAACCTTGGGCCAGAGATGATTGACTGTATAATTCTAATGACCCAAGAAAGCATTTAACAATGTCTTCAGTACTAATGACTGTCTTTGAAATGAAAAATACAAACTTTACTCATAATTCTTTGAGAATTATCACATTATTCATGTTTTTAAATCAAGTTAACTCTGATGTTAAGCCCCCACTTTTCGAGAAAGTATCAGTCATATTTTGGGATTTTTTTAATGTTTATTTTTGAGAGAGAGGGAGAGACAGAGCGTGAATAGGAGAGGAACAGAGAGATAGGGAGACAGAATCAGAAGCAGGCTCCAGGCTCCAGGCTCCAAGCTGTCAGCACAGAGCCCAATGCAGGGCTTTGGCTTACAAGCTGCAGAGATCATGACCTGGGCTGAAGTCGGATGCTTACCTACTGAGCCACTCAGGTGCCCCTGGGATTTTAAAAAAATCTACATACGTAGAATTTCCAAAATTCCTATAAAACGTGTCACTGTTCCTCCAAGCACTGTCCTCTCCCCAGAGCCACAGAGTACTTTTGGGTCCTGGGTTTTTGTTTGCTTTAAGCAAGGGGAGACCACTAAAAAACTGTTCGTGTGATTTTTTTTGCTTGATCATGCAGTAGGGCTCAGGCTGTTTAATGCATTACTGACCTGGTAACTTTTACTGATTTTTGTTTTCCCCTCTTTTTAGCTTTGCTAGTAGAAGTGGAGAGTCTGACCCATACACCCCATTTCTTCCACCACCCCTTAAGGCTTCTTTTCCATATCCTGTCTTTGTGGGGAAGATTCCACATGTTCCCTCCTAAATAGGCCTTCTTTCCTGTTCTAATGAAGGGGATGTGGACATTATCAAATGTTGACAATTGAAATGTTGGGCACTTTTTCTTGTTAACTCACCATGTTACATGAGCAGTGCTTCTGGAATCCTTGACTGATAGAATGAATAGGTAATAGGGAGAAGAAAACAAAGTGGGGGGGAAAAGGATGGCAGTAGAAGTAGGATGAAAAAGGAAAAATAAGACGGGTAAAATAAAAACGGCAAATGAGTGGTAGAGTGATATCGAAGTGCTTTTAATTTCTCTCTGTGGAACTGGCATTTCTGGGCCACCCCACTCTGTGGTTTTCTGGTTTGCATAATTGAATGGATATTATTGAAAGCATATATGAATGGTGTTAGTATGATTATATAACCGAGTCTAAGCAGCTCACTGTTGTGAGAGTGAATGAGCACTGCATTTTACTAAACTGTTACCCTGCTTTGACAGCTGTTACACTGCGATAAATGATTGCAGAAATAATTGAAGAGTTTAATATACTATTAAAACCTATTTCCACTGAGCAGTAATAATGAGAATTCATTGTTAGTGAGTGTCCACCATTTAGTGACGGGAAATTTCTCTTCTAGTGTTCTATGTATTGTTTTTGAACTACATCTTTATTAGACCTCCTATTAGAAGTTAATTTTTGAAGAGGTGCTAACTTTTAAAATGTCCATTGAAGGACCAGATTATCATGAAAGTTTCAAGATCTCCCCGTTTTGAGTTTTCCCTTCCTTTCAGTACTCCTATACTATCTCCTTTCCCCCCAGTAAGTTGTCAGCTGATTCAGTTACAGCTGAGTTGAATCTTCCAATTCTTTGCTGTTAAACTTCTTCAGGTATATAGAACAGTTCCTTGTAAAAACCCCATCAGAAACGAATTTCTATTGACAGGAAAGATAATGCCTTCTTTTCTGTAGTTGTTAAAGGAGTAAGTGTTCCTATTAAATGCTGCTCCATCAAGTATGTTTTAAAGATTCACAGGAGCTCACCTCTATTGCAAAATATCTGGAGATTGTAGGAGGAAAACTTTACCTTTGTCTTTTACATATATTCCTTAAATAAGGGAAATTGTGATATGACCAGTGAAATTCTTAATGACCCTCGGAACTCCTTTTGAGTAGACAATGAACCAGATTCCTCCACCACCCAATAGGAAGGACTATACCTAAACTTAATATCCCTTGGTATTATATAGGCATATTATATATACATATATAGGTATATTATTATAGGGTCTGTATCTGAGAACATAGTCTCCAGGTGGTGGGTAGCTTGCTTTCCTCAGATAAGTCCTGTTAAATAGCTGGCACTCCAAATAGTTTTACTCTACAAGAGATCATATTTACTTGAAACTAATGAAACACTGTCGACTATATTCAAATAAAAAAAATTAAAAAGATCATAATGGAGTGTAAGGTGTCCTTCCCCTGGAATATGAATGCATTTTAAATGTGCAGCAGAGCATGCTGGTTCTTGTTCACTTTTCTGTGGGATGATGGTAGGATGAGGGAGTGGGGTCTTCTCTTTTTTCGACCTAAGTTTCTCTAGTAAAGCCTGTGTGGTGTTGTAGTATCAAGGGATCTACCTTACAGTGCATAAATCCACTGTATATTGATTCTTGTGAATTATGTGAGGTACTATTTTACTCTTCTGGTTTCTCAGGAGAAATTTCCCCTAAGCATGCCTGGTCTTTTACTCCACTCCTTGCTCTTTCCAGTCATTGTTGATTTAATTGTCTGGCTGAGGGGCGCCTGGGTGGCGCAGTCGGTTAAGCGTCCGACTTCAGCCAGGTCACGATCTCGCGGTCCGTGAGTTCGAGCCCCGCGTCAGGCTCTGGGCTGACGGCTCGGAGCCTGGAGCCTGTTTCCGATTCTGTGTCTCCCTCTCTCTCTGCCCCTCCCCCGTTCATGCTCTGTCTCTCTCTGTCCCAAAAATAAATAAAAAACGTTGAAAAAAAAAAAATAATTGTCTGGCTGACAGGAAACCACATTGATCCAAGTTTATCAGTTGTCAGCAGTGAACCTATCAATAGTCCTAAATGAAAGGAATTGGGACTTTTTTTGCCCATTCTCTATCCACTCTGGAAGAGAGGAAATGATGACTTGTGCAAATGTTTTGCTCTACAGACTCAAAATTTCCTTTGGGTAGTCTGTCCCTAGGGCTGGATTTGGAGGGCAGGAGATTTTCAGTCCTAGTCAGTTTTCACATTAAACTGTATCTTGCAACTTTGCTTTTGCCAGTGACAGGGATGTTATTTTGGACTTCCGTTTGTCTTGTACATTTCTTATTCAAGTGCTTCAGAACTCAGGGGAAAAGGATAACACTAATGGGGCGTCTTTAGATTCCAACGTCTCTAGCAGGGAGCCATTGAAGGATTGAAGCATCTCATAGAGTGCTGCTCTATTGCCCAGGTGTTTTTTCCAGTGATTGATTGATTTAGTTAAAGTGTGACATAGGGAGAGAGACTTCAAATTCCAAATGTTTGCAACTGAGCATTTGGATCTGGTGAATTTGTAGATGATACTCCACTAGAGAAACTTTCCTTCCAGCTCAGTAAGCAAACTGATAGATCTTTGCTTACAGCCCAAATGCTTTTCTCAGCCCCATACTCATTGTGGTATAGGTGTATAACTAGAAATGGAGTAATATTTTCTTTGAAGGACACAGTCCTAGATATTTCATAGTCTGTCAGCTTAACTCTATCCTGGCTGTTGAGGAGTGCTTAAATGGCTTTAGAAGGATCTATGAAGATAAACTGTATTTTAAAGACGCAATCAAGCATGAAAATTCTAGTATTTAAAAGTCTAAGTCAAAATTCTATTACACTATATTCATGCCAAAAATATATGGTATAAGTTGGTTTCCTGGGTGTCAGGAGTTTCGGTAGAAGAATCTTTATAGTTCCCTGAAAGATAGGATGAATTCTAGTTAATAGAACTTGATGTTGGAAATAGCCTCACAAGGGCTTTAAATCTAGAGCAGCTATGCCTGTACTAGTCTGGACACAGCTAATTTGTGCGTTATTAGTCTTCAATGGATGATTGTTTACACTCTGATACTTGGGAAATGCATTCTGTTGTTGGAAATTGTGAATAAGCAGGAGCTTAAGTTTTTTGTTTGAATTTCAGTACAACTAGCATACTGTTTATTAGTTTCAAGTGTACAATATAGTGATTCAACAATTGTATACATTACTTCAAGCTCATCATGAGAAGTGTACTCTTAAATCGTTATCACTTATTTCATCCGTCCTCCCACCCACCTCCCCTCTGGTAACCACCAGTTTGTTCTCTACAGTTAAGAGTCTGTTTCTTGGGTTTTGTTCCTTTGCTTTGTTTTCTTTCTTAAATTCACATTTGAATGAAATCATAGGAGATTTGTCTTTTTTCTGAATTATTTCGCTTAGCTTTATACACTGTAGCTCCATCCAAGTCATTGCAAATGGCAAGATTTCATTTTCTTTTTTTGTAAGGCTGAATAATATTCCTGTGTGTGTTTGTGTGTGTGTGCGCGCGCGTGCGCGCGCACCCCCCCCCACACCTTTTATCCATTCATCTATTGATGGATACTTGGATTGCTTCCATAATTTGGCTATTGTCAGTAATGTTGCAATAAACACAGGGGTACCTATAGCCTTTGAAATTAATGTCTTGTATTCTTTGGTAGTATAATTACTGGATTATAGGGTAGTTCTGTTTTTAATTTTTTGAGGAATGTCTGTACTATTTTCCAGTGGCTGCACCAATTTGCATTCCTACCAACAATGCAAGAGGATTCCTTTTTCTCCACATCTTTTCCAGCCCTAGTTTCTTGTATTTTGGCTAAAATAAAAAACCTATCATTGTGTGAGGCATTCTCTGTGAGGTGATATCTCATTATAGTTTTGATTTGCATTTCTCTGACAAATGATGTTGAGCATTTTTTTTCCATGGGTCTGTTGGCCATTTATGTCCTCTTTGGAGGGATGTTCATGTTTTCTGCCCATTAAAAATTTTTTTTTGACGCTTATTCTTTCTTTTTTTTTGAGCAAGAGAGGGAGAGGAGGAGGGGTGCGCGCGCGTGCGCGCACACACACACACACACACACACACACACACACACAGTCCAAAGCAGGCTCCAGGCTCTGAGCTATTGGCACAGAGCCCAATATGGGGCTTGAACTCCTGAACTGTGACATGATGACCTAAGCTGAAGTCAGCCTCTTAACCAACTGAGCCAACCAGGCGCCCCTATTCTGTCCACTTTTAATTGGATTATTTTTTAGGTATTGAGTTGTATTCTTTATATATTTTGGATACTAACCCTTTATCAGATCACTTGCAAATATCTTCTCCCAACAGGAACTTCTTTTTTAAAATTAGAGCAAAGTGTACAATATGTGAATTTAAGCTTAAGTTAATCAAACTGTTTTGGTGACTGAATTCTTGCTGAGTTCCTTTTACTGGAATACTTTTCAGGTAAAAGTAAAATCTTTTTATGACAAACTGTTGGTTTTCTGTGTGAGTTGTTACTATATTTGAATATACTTCTAGAAATAATATTTCCTGTCTAAAGGAAGTGTAGATGGATTAAATTTGTCTGGGCTCTCTGTAGAGGATTAAACAAATTTGAGAAAATGACCTGAGAATAGTAAGAGGAAAGAATCTTCCTCTTGAATTCAGTTCTTCTGCCTTGAGATATCTCAAGTTTGCATTACATATTTATGCTTTTCTTCCCTTTTTACCTTTATTCTTATACTCTTTATTTTATTATCAATGATTTTTATTCTTAACTCTGTTGTGCCACTTTTTTTTTTTTCTAGACTGTGACTCCTTGAGGAATTAGAGTAATCATTGTATCCACTGAACAGTGCCTTCACAAGATAGCACCTAATCTGTATTAACTAAATGAGCTACTAGTACGTTTTTACATAATAATTTTGTCCTGTAGATCCTTTGTATTGTTCTCTGATTTTACATTACAGAAGACTCACATTTATTCTAAAACAGAACAACTTTATCCTGATGTTTCTTCTTTAACAAAATAGGTTTAATTTCAAAATAGGCTTTTTTGCAAAGTTCAGTGACAATTCATTGTTCTTTATTCACTGGCATCTAACTGCACACAGTCTGTTGCCCATGCCATCGCTAATAATGAAGTACTTTCAAACAGTGGGGTCCTGGACCATGTGTTGTATCTTTTCAGCCTAACTGGAGACTGCTAGAAGAAGAGTGACTAGCTATTTCCTGGAAGTTGAGTAGAACGACTTTTTTTTTTTCTTGTACCTGGGTATAAATATGGATATGTCTGCTTAACCTTTTAAGGTTCTGGATAAGTGTCTTCCATAAGGAATACAATTTCCATGTCTTGGAAGTGATTCAGCCTAGTATCTATTGAAAGGATTCAGATACATCTGTTGAACAAATAAATGAAACCTCAATCATAGGATTGGTCACAACAAGATAGAAAAGTGGCTTATAATTCTTAGGAGCTGTGGAATCAGGATGTCTGACAAGAATGACAAAGCTGCAACTCCAGCATGGACAGATGTCCCTTTGTTAAGCATCCTCTAGGGGTTGATCTGTGCACACCACGTTCTTTGAAAATTCTGTCTTCTAGAATTTTATTACCGTAACATTGTTTGTGAGAAGACTAAATGATCTGAGAAAGACCTAAGGAGTATATTTGAGTTAAGAGAAAGCTAGATTACCAAAGGTTTTCATTTGGTACATAAATATAACAATTGTATATACATATAATTCTCAGGAGAATTGATAGACTTTCTTGCTTTGCTTCCTTTTATGTGCTGCCTCATGCAAACTTCCAGTAGTCTGTCTTCCTGGTGTGAGGAAGGCTTAATAAAGATGTGGAAGAAATATTTTGACATTTAGTATTTTCCATTATTAGCAAACTGACATTTTGGTTTATAAATAAACGGGGTTTTCAACTATCTGATTTTTAACTGGAAAAAACATATTTAAGATTTCTGTTAGGAAAGTGTATTGAGAGGATGCCAGATGTATAAATGTCTGTTTTCCCCATTAAGTATACCATTACTGTGATATTCTCTGACCTGCATGTAAGTATTTCTGCTTGTTCTCAAGGTCTGAAAATGTTACAAAGAGGCTGCCACGGGGCTAAGAGCCTTTGAGTCTTAAGATGCCTCTGTGGAGAGACATTACAGTTCCGGAAGATGGCGGCGTAGGAGGACGCGGGGCTCACAGCGCGTCCTGCCGATCACTTAGATTCCACCTACACCTGCCTAAAGAACCCAGAAAACCGCCAGAGGATTAGCAGAAGGGAGTCTCCGGAGTCAAGCGCAGACTAGAGGCCCACGGAAGAGGGTAGGAAGGGCGGCGAGGCGGTGCGCGCTCCACGGACTGGCGGGAGGGAGCCGGGGCGGAGGGGCGGCTCGCCGGCCAAGCGGAGCCCCCGAGTCTGGCTGGCAAAAGCGGAGGGGCCGGACAGACTGTGTTCCGACAGCAAGCGCGACTTAGCGTCTGGGAGGTCATAAGTTAACAGCTCTGCTCGGAAAGCGGGAAGGCTGGAGGACAAAGGGAGGGAGAGCTGCTGAGCCCCCGGACGGCAGAGCTCAGCTTGGCGGGGAACAAAGGCGCCAGCGCCATCTCCCCCGCCCATCCCCCAGCCAAAATCCCAAAGGGAACCAGTTCCTGCCAGGGAACTTGCTCGCTCCGCGCAAACACCCAACTCTGTGCTTCTGCGGAGCCAAACCTCCGGCAGCGGATCTGACTCCCTCCCGCTGCCACAGGGCTCCTCCTGAAGTGGATCACCTAAGGAGAAGCGAGCTAAGCCTGCCCCTCCAGCCCCCGTGCACCCTTGCCTACCCACCCCAGCTAATACGCCAGATCCCCAGCAACACAAGCCTGGCAGTGTGCAAGTAGCCCAGACGGGACACGCCACCCCACAGTGAATCCCGCCCCTAGGAGAGGGGAAGAGAAGGCACACACCAGTCTGACTGTTGCCCCAGCAGTGGGCTGGGGGCAGACATCGGGTCGGACTGCGGCCCCGCCCACTAACTCCAGTTATACACCACAGCACAGGGGAAGTGCACTGCAGGTCCTCACCACGCCAGGGACTCTCCAAAATGACCAAACGGAAGAATTCCCCTCAGAAGAATCTCCAGGAAATAACAACAGCTAATGAACTGATCAAAAAGGATTTAAATAATATAACAGAAAGTGAATTTAGAATAATAGTCATAAAATTAATCGCTGGGCTTGAAAACAGTATACAGGACAGCAGAGAATCTCTTGCCACAAAGATCGAGGGACTAAGGAACAGTCACGAGGAGTTGAAAAACGCTTTAAACGAATTGCAAAACAAAATGGAATCCACGATGGCTCGGCTTGAAGAGGCAGAGGAGAGAATAGGTGAACTAGAAGATAAAGTTATGGAGAAAGAGGAAGCTGAAAGAAAGAGAGATAAAAAAATCCAGGAGTATGAGGGGAAAATTAGAGAACTAAATGATACACTAAAAAAAAATAATATACGCATAATTGGTATCCCAGAGGAGGAAGAGAGAGGGAAGGGTGCTGAAGGGGTACTTGAACAAATTATAGCTGAGAACTTCCCTGAACTGGGGAAGGAAAAAGGCATTGAAATCCAAGAGGCACAGAGAACTCCCTTCAGACGTAACTTGAATCGATCTTCTGCACGACATATCATAGTGAAACTGGCAAAATACAAGGATAAAGAGAAAATTCTGAAAGCAGCAAGGGATAAACGTGCCCTCACATATAAAGGGAGACCTATAAGACTCGTGACTGATCTCTCCTTTGAAACTTGGCAGGCCAGAAAGGCTTGGCAGGATATCTACAGTGTGCTAAACAGAAAAAATATGCAGCCGAGAATCCTTTATCCAGCAAGTCTGTCATTTAGAATAGAAGGAGAGATAAAGGTCTTCCCAAACAAACAAAAACTGAAGGAATTTGTCACCACGAAACCAGCCCTACAAGAGATCCTAAGGGGGATCCTGTGAGACAAAGTACCAGAGACATCACTACAAGCATAAAACATACAGACATCACAATGACTCTAAACCCATATCTTTCTATAATAACACTGAATGTAAATGGATTAAATGCGCCAACTAAAAGACATAGGGTATCAGAATGGATAAAAAAGCAAGACCCATCTATTTGCTGTCTACAAGAGACTCACTTTAGATCTGAGGACACCTTTAGATTGAGAGTGAGGGGATGGAGAACTATTTATCATGCTCCTGGAAGCCAAAAGAAAGCTGGAGTAGCCATACTTATATCAGACAAACTAGACTTTAAATTAAAGGCTGTAACAAGAGATGAAGAAGGGCATTATATAATAATCACAGGGTCTATCCACCAGGAAGAGCTAACTATTATAAATGTCTATGCGCCAAATACCCGAGCCCCCAGATATATAAAACAATTACTCATAAACATAAGCAACCTTATTGATAAGAATGTGGTGATTGCAGGGGACTTTAACACCCCACTTACAGAAATGGATAGATCATCTAGACACACAGTCAATAAAGAAACAAGGGCCCTGAATGATACATTGGATCAGATGGACTTGACAGATATATTTAGAACTCTGCATCCCAAAGCAACAGAATATACTTTCTTCTCGAGTGCACATGGAACATTCTCCAAGATAGATCATATACTGGGTCACAAAACAGCCCTTCATAAGTTTACAAGAATTGAAATTATACCATGCATACTTTCAGACCACAATGCTATGAAGCTTGAAATCAACCACAGGAAAAAGTCTGGAAAACCTCCAAAAGCATGGAGGTTAAAGAACACCCTACTAACGAATGAGTGGGTCAACCAGGCAATTAGAGAAGAAATTAAAACATATATGGAAACAAACGAAAATGAAAATACAACAATCCAAACGCTTTGGGATGCAGCGAAGGCAGTCCTGAGAGGAAAATACATTGCAATCCAGGCCTATCTCAAGAAACAAGAAAAATCCCAAATACAAAATCTAACAGCACACCTAAAGGAAATAGAAGCAGAACAGCAAAGGCAGCCTAAACCCAGCAGAAGAAGAGAAATAATAAAGATCAGAGCAGAAATAAACAATATAGAATCTAAAAAAACTGTAGAGCAGATCAACGAAACCAAGAGTTGGTTTTTTGAAAAAATAAACAAAATTGACAAACCTCTAGCCAGGCTTCTCAAAAAGAAAAGGGAGATGACCCAAATAGATAAAATCATGAATGAAAATGGAATGATTACAACCAATCCCTCAGAGATACAAACAATTATCAGGGAATACTATGAAAAATTATATGCCAGCAAATTGGACAACCTGGAAGAAATGGACAAATTTCTAAACACCCACACTCTTCCAAAACTCAATCAGGAGGAAATAGAAAGCTTGAACAGACCCATAACCAGCGAAGAAATTGAATCGGTTATCAAAAATCTCCCAACAAATAAGAGTCTAGGACCAGATGGCTTCCCAGGGGAGTTCTACCAGACATTTAAAGCAGAGATAATACCTATCCTTCTCAAGCTATTCCAAGAAATAGAAAGGGAAGGAAAACTTCCAGACTCATTCTATGAAGCCAGTATTACTTTGATTCCTAAACCAGACAGAGACCCAGTAAAAAAAGAGAACTACAGGCCAATATCCCTGATGAATATGGATGCAAAAATTCTTAATAAGATACTAGCAAATCGAATTCAACAGCATATAAAAAGAATTATTCACCATGAGCAAGTGGGATTCATTCCTGGGATGCAGGGCTGGTTCAACATTCGCAAATCAATTAACGTGATACATCACATTAACAAAAAAAAAGAGAAGAACCATATGATCCTGTCAATCGATGCAGAAAAGGCCTTTGACAAAATCCAGCACCCTTTCTTAATAAAAACCCTTGAGAAAGTCGGGATAGAAGGAACATACTTAAAGATCATAAAGGCCATTTATGAAAAGCCCACAGCTAACATCATCCTCAACGGGGAAAAACTGAGAGCTTTTTCCCTGAGATCAGGAACACGACAGGGGTGCCCACTGTCACCGCTCTTGTTTAACATAGTGCTGGAAGTTCTAGCATCAGCAATCAGACAACAAAAGGAAATCAAAGGCATCAAAATTGGCAAAGATGAAGTCAAGCTTTCGCTTTTTGCAGATGACATGATATTATACATGGAAAATCCGATAGACTCCACCAAAAGTCTGCTAGAACTGATACATGAATTCAGCCAAGTTGCAGGATACAAAATCAATGTGCAGAAATCAGTTGCATTCTTATACACTAACAATGAAGCAACAGAAAGACAAATGAAGAAACTGATCCCATTCACAATTGCACCAAGAAGCATAAAATACCTAGGAATAAATCTAACCAAAGATGTAAAAGATCTGTATGCTGAAAACTATAGAAAGCTTATGCAGGTAATTGAAGATATAAAGAAATGGAAAGACATTCCCTGCTCATGGATTGGAAGAATAAATATTGTCAAAATGTCAATACTACCCAAAGCTATCTACACATTCAATGCAATCCCAATCAAAATTGCACCAGCATTCTTCTCGAAACTAGAACAAGCAATCCTAAAATTCATATGGAACCACAAAAGGCCCCGAATAGCCAAAGTAATTTTGAAGAAGACCAAAGCAGGAGGCATCACAATCCCAGACTTTAGCCTCTACTACAAAGCTGTCATCATCAAGACAGCATGGTATTGGCATAAAAACAGACACATAGACCAATGGAATAGAATAGAAACCCCAGAACTAGACCCACAAACGTATGGCCAACTCATCTTTGACAAAGCAGGAAAGAACATCCAATGGAAAAAAGACAGTCTATTTAACAAATGGTGCTGGGAGAACTGGACAGCAACATGCAGAAGGTTGAAACTAGACCACTTTCTCACACCATTCACAAAAATAAACTCAAAATGGATAAAGGACCTGAATGTGAGACAGGAAACCATCAAAACCTTAGAGGAGAAAGCAGGAAAAGACCTCTCTGACCTCAGCCGTAGCAATCTCTTACTCGGCACATCCCCAAAGGCAAGGGAATTAAAAGCAAAAGTGAATTACTGGGACCTTATGAAGATAAAAAGCTTCTGCACAGCAAAGGAAACAACCAACAAAACTAAAAGGCAACCAACGGAATGGGAAAAGATATTTGCAAAGGACACATCGGACAAAGGGCTAGTATCCAAAATCTATAAAGAGCTCATCAAACTCCACACCCGAAAAACAAATAACCCAGTGAAGAAATGGGCAGAAAACATGAATAGACACTTCTCTAAAGAAGACATCCGGATGGCCAACAGGCACATGAAAAGATGTTCAACGTCGCTCCTTATCAGGGAAATACAAATCAAAACCACACTCAGATACCACCTCACGCCAGTCAGAGTGGCCAAAATGAAGAAATCAGGAGACTATAGATGCTGGAGAGGATGTGGAGAAACAGGAACCCTCTTGCACTGTTGGTGGGAATGCAAATTGGTGCAGCCGCTCTGGAAAGCAGTGTGGAGGTTCCTCAGAAAATTAAAAATAGACCTACCCTATGACCCAGCAATAGCACTGCTAGGAATTTATCCAAGGGATACAGGAGTACTGATGCATAGGGGCACCTGTACCCCAATGTTTATAGCGGCACTCTCAACAATAGCCAAATTATGGAAAGAGCCTAAATGTCCATCAACTGATGAATGGATAAAGAAATTGTGGTTTATATACACAATGGAATACTACGTGGCAATGAGAAAAAATGAAATATGGCCTTTTGTAGCAACATGGATGGAACTGGAGAGTGTGATGCTAAGTGAAATAAGCCATACAGAGAAAGACAGATACCATATGGTTTCACTCTTATGTGGGTCCTGAGAAACATAACAGAAACCCATGGGGGAGGGGAAGGAAAAAAAAAAAAAAAAAAAAAAAAAAAGAGGTTAGAGTGGGAGAGAGCCAAAGCATTAGAGACTGTTAAAAACTGAGAACAAACAGGGTTGATGGGGGGTGGGAGGGAGGGCAGGGTGGGTGATGGGTATTGAGGAGGGCACCTTTTGGGATGAGCACTGGGTGTTGTATGGAAACCAATTTGACAGTAAATTTCATATATTAAAAAATAAAAAAAAATAAAAATAAAAAAAAAGATGCCTCTGTGGAGAAATGCATACCAATCAGGCCATGAGGAGTCATGCAGAAATGCTGAATAATTTGTTCCTACATATGTATAATTTGGGGCATTGCTATTCTTTGCCCAAGGTTTACATTGCTGCTGCTTCTAATGATATTTTAGGTAAGGACTATTTGGAAACTTAAAAAGCTTGGCCACTTTAATCGATAACTTAAAGAATTGGTCCTAAAATTCCTTAGAGAAAGAAATGTAAAATTTGTCAGCATGAAATTTACATTCTTTTTGTGAAAAGGCCCTTTTTCCGGTAAATGTAGTCAATAAATTTATCTCTGAAAGCACAAATGTGTATGCAAGAACCTTCAAACATCTGGTGAAGTGGTTTCTTTTGAGAAAAGCCAAAATCTAGTGCTTTGAGGTTGGCAAACTATGAGAAATCTTTTGAAATGGAATTGTTTTTTGTCACAGGGGAAAAAACCCTGCCAAACTTTGTTCTTGAAGAACCCAGTATTTCTTCAATAAATCTGCAAAATGTTTCCTTTTTAAACTGGTTAAGTCCATTGCAATTCCTATGTTAAAAGCTCTATAAAGGAAGGATTACATATAATCTAACTAATAAATGTGGCAGATTATGGTCCTTTAGATCTTAAGATTAGAGGCAAATGGGAGTTTTTGAATATTACATGCTATGACTTCTATCAATTTAAGGAGGAAAAATGTCATCAATAAATGTTGCTTGGTAAATGTGTACATACTTTGTCAATAGATGTTAAGTATATCTGTATTGAATATTTTTAATAACCTTTGGTATCTAAAATCGACCCCTTTGCATTTTCTAATCAAACTTTTTAGAGAATTAAATTCTGATTAAGTAAAAACTTTTGTGCTACCAAATGAACTATGCTCTGAAGCAAAATAAATTCTTTGCTCCTTTCCCCACCCCTGACCCCCTGCCTTGCTCCTTTTGCACTTCTCTTACCCTCTCCTCCCATTCTTTGTCCTTCTCTTTTTTTCATTTGGCACATAATTTCCACATTTATCATTTGGCAGGCACTGGGGACACACAAGTGAATGTCTTCAAGGAACTTAGACTTCAGCAAGGAAATAACTAATCAAGTATGCATAAATCAGGGTGATAAGTAACCTAATAGTGCATGAAAATCAGAGGGAGAGATGGTGGTGAGTATTAAGACATTTCTCATACTTGGGACAACACAACCTGAAGCTGGAACACTTTGAGAGATGGAAATTTGTCAGTGACCTGGGGAGGGACAAGAGGCCTTTGGGGGGAAAAGAGCACCAAATATAAAAATTTGGAAACCATAAAGGGAACTTGGAATAGTTCCTTTAGATTCAAACACCGGTGGTGGAGCATGGGGGATTAGGCTGGATATGTAGGCATGAATTAGATTTGAAAGGGTCTTTTTGCATAGTAAGGGATTTAGACTTTATCCTATAGTACAGGGGTTAGCATACTTTCTCCAGGTAGCAATAATCCAGGTAGTAAATACTTCAGACTTCGTGGAATATAAATCTCTGTAGCATGAAAGCAGCTACAGACAATATATGAACAAGCATGGTTGTATTCTAATAAAACTATTGATGAACATGTAAATTTGACTTTTATATAATATCTACATGTCCCAAAATTTTTCTTAATATTGGGGGGAAAATAATTAGCTTGCAGACTCTACAAAAACAGACTGCAAGGCTGGATTTGGCCCATGGGTGGTACTTAGATTGCTGCTGATACTGGTAGATGGTGAACTATCTAATCTATATTAGAAGAGTTCTAATCAGGAAGGATCTAGGATCTTCTATGCATTCTAGAAAGGTCTCTCCAGTGCAGCATTTTCTAAACCATGCTGTGAGAAACCATGTAAGAAGTCCCTCTGGGCAAAATGATCCCAAAAGCAGGTCTTAGGAAATGCTCTGTTACATCGTTCTCTTTCAGATTCACAAAGCATTGGTGTATTAAAGGCTCTGAAAAGGGTTGCAGAGAACCACTGGTTTAACTTCTTGTTACTGACTCAGTGTTCATTACACTTATTTATGGAAACCTCATTGAAACTTGATTTAGGAAGTGTTATTTTAATGGCCATTATATTAATGAAATGCAATAAAGATCAAGCTCAACTAAACAGGAATCTGTTGTAGTACTCCTGGATAAAATGGAACAAACCAGGAAGTAAGGACTGTGTAAAACCTTCACAGGAAACATGGGAAACACAATTTCTAGGGGAGAAAAGGAGTAATTTTAAGTATTTTTCTTTTAAATAGGAAACAATTGAAGAAACAAGTTTCTTACAGTATAAAAACTCATTTTGGAAAACAACAATTAAAATGAAGAATATGTGAATACTTAAAATAGAAAATCCAGAGCTCAAAATTTACGCAACCAAGGCCACTGGGGTAGAGCCTGTAATTCCTACATGATTACATGAAGATGCTTGGGGATTGCCTTAATATTACTCCAATGTCCAAGAAAGACCTTATGGAAGGATTTTTAAAAATCCTTCTCTAAGACTATGTCAACTAGGGTTCTTGGTTCCCAGTAACAGAAATTGACTGGATAACTTGAAGCTGCAATGATAATTATTTGAAATATATTAGGAAGCTCAGACTTCAAAGGAAGGTGGAGAGCCTAACTCCAGAAAACATTCTAGGTGGCTCAGTTGGTTAATTGTCTGGACTTCAGCTCAGGTCATGATCTCCTGGGTTCAGGATTTTGAGCCCCACGTCAGGCTCTGTGCTGACAGCTCAGAGCCTGGAGCCTGCTTTGGATTCTGTGTCTCCCTCCTTGCGTTTATTCTCTGTCTCTCTCTCAAAAATAAATATTAAAAACATTAAAAAAAAAAAAAACCAGGAAGTGACTACAAACAACAGAAACCAAACCTGGTTCACATGCCACTAGTATAGTCGTGTTAAATGATACAGTTGGGAGCATGTTCGCTGAAGGACCTCCATGGCTGGGCCCCACTTGTAATGGCCCCTTGCTATTGCAGGCTCCTCTTGACTTGTTTCTGATTTGTCCTGTGTCTTCACGTACCTTCTGCAGGTTCTAATGCCTTGAAAGAGTATCCGATAATCCAGTTTGCTGAGCCTACTTTCCATATCTGTATCCTGGATCCCAAGGATAAATATGTTCTCCTTCCTTAAACTTCCTTGGTTAGAGGTGGAGTACTCTATCCTATCAGTATTATAACCACTTGAAAATTCAATACAGAGTGGAGTTTGTGTTGCCTATCCCCCAAAGTGATAAATACCCCAAAGACCAAGAAAGGGAATCATTTGTAATATCTTAATCTGAAATATAGTACTTGCATTACTATGCCAACTACCTGTATAAGCTGGATTATAGCAGTAAATTAGAGGATAAATAAGCCAACATTAAATGAAATCTCCAGATGTAAATGTGATTTGGTGAACTTGAGCCTTGGGGATGCAGTGGGGTTAGAACTGTTTTAGTTTTTAATGAATAAGGTACAGTGACCTTCTAAATCCCGGAGAATTCAAATGGTGACTATCTAAAATCTTCCTGATGATCTTAGAATTTTTCTTAAACTTAAGAGTTAAAAGCTAAATGCTACATATTTTTCTGTGGAGTAAAAAATGCCTTGTGTTTTAAAGGCTTAGGGATTTTGGCAAAATATTATTTGAGATACATTTAAACTATGTGTGTATGTCCATTTGGATCAGATATTAAGAATAAAGTATTAAGGTTTCAGCCTGTTCACTGGAAATTGTAAGTTAATATTTTTCATTGCTTGCTTAGGGTTTATTTATTCCCCTCTGGAATCCTGGGGAATTTGGCTATAAAATACCCAAACTGGTAATAAATAATAGGTATATGATATTGAAACGGACTTAGATGAATGAGCTATCTTCCCTAGAGATTTACTTCAGGATGTAATAATGCAAAATCTAGTAGTTATTTTTTTCCCTTGACTTTGGATGGTGATAACCATCTGTTTCTATTTGTTTTAAAATAGATTACAGAAGAGGAGATATTTGGTACTTTACAATATAAATATAGACAGAATTGTCTCAGAGAAGAGGTATATGGATATGCTTCTGTCTTTGCCCACCTGCCCTGACATAGCAAGTTAGAAATACGTGAAGCAGCTAATTTCACATCTATAAGCTTAGTTGTACTTCAATAGAGGAATCATTACCTTGGTTAATCAACCCCTGTTGAACATGACATCTGTTACTCACGGATTCTCTAATGCACAAGTCTGATATCTAGAAACTATGTAACAGAAGTTATATGTAATTTTTGAGGGTAGCTTGGTATGCCTGAATTACTTTTAGGATCTGTTATAACCAAATGCTCCGATGACTCACTAACTTATCTGAGTGGTTTGCTAGAGCAGAAGAAAGAACCGAAGTTTGATAAGACTTTAAAAAAAAAAAATTTTTTTTAATGTTTATTTACTTGAGAGAGCAGAGGAGGGGCAGAGATAGCGACATACACAGAATCAGAAGCAGGCTCTAGGCTCTGAGCTGTCAGCACAGAGCCTGACGTGGGGCTTGAACTCACCGCGAGATCGTGACCTGAACTGAAGTCCCATGCTCAACCCACTGAGCCATCCAGGTACCCCAGATAGGACTTTTAAAGGGGTTTCATGCCACCTTCTAACTGATGAGCTAAAGATAAAAAAAAAATCATAAAATATAAGATGTCTGCTTATTAGAATGCATTTGCTGCATAGCTGCTGATAGTTTTAGAGACTGTAAATATACATTTCTAGGGTTACATTTTAAGTCATGCAGATATTTAGTATACAGTATTTACAGAGCATGTTGCTGGTGTAGATCAGTGTGAATTAGTAGGTACATACTTTGTTCTCAAAAGTCTTATTTGAATGAATAGTGTGTTCAAAAGATAAGCTATCTCACACAGTAGAGTATAAATAATGACTACCTCCCTCTCTCTCTCTCCCTTCATTCCTCTCTTATGCCTCCCTACTTCCTTGATTTCCTTGTACCAGGCTCTGGAACTAAATCTGTTAGCTCATCATCTAATCCCCAGGTTTCCCTCTCCTGTTCTGCTATTCCCTCTGCTTTAAGAAAGCAGGCCATGAACAATATAAATGTTAGGGAGAAGTGAGAAATGTTCCAGAATTTTTCAAAATCCTTACAAATTCCATTATAAAAGAACAACTAGAAATCTTATTAAATGACTGTTCTTTATTTATATTTCTGAGGAAGGGGACCAAATAGCCGTTATTTCCTTTCTCCCAATTTAGATAACATGTTTCATGACATGTTATTTAGCCTCCATGTATTTGTTATTTCTAGATTTTTTTTTTCTTGTGATGGACTACCAGTTATATGCCACTGTGGTCAGAAAGGATACATGACATGACTTCCATCTTTTTGAGTTTGGGACTTGTGGCCTAATATGTGATCTATGCTGGATAATGTTCCATGTACATTATAAAATGTTTATTCTGTTTTTTGATGGAATGCTCTGAATATATTTTTTAGATCCATCTGGCCCAGTGTCTCATTCAAAACTGTGGTCTTGTTGATTTTTTTTTTTTTTCTGTCTGATTGATCTATTGATGAAAGTGGGGTGTTAAAGTCCCCCACTATTGTACTACTGGTAATTTCTTTGTCTTAATAGCTTCATGTATTTAGGAGCTACAATACTGAGCATGTAAGTATTTACATTTGTTATATTCTCTTGTTCCCTGTATCATTATGTAGTGTCCTTTGTCTGTTGTGATAGTCTTTGTCCAATATAAGGTTTAGTGTTCTAGCTCTTTTTCACTTCCATTTGTATGTTAAATGTTTTCCTAACCCTTCACTTTCATTCAGTATGTGTCTTTAGGTCTGCAGTGAGTCCTCTGTAGGCAGCAGGACTCTGTTGGGAGTCCATTTACATCCAAAATATTGGGTTTTTTTTTAAAGTTTGTTTTTGACAGAGTGCAAGTGGGGGAGGGGCAGAGAGGGAGCGAATCCTAAGAAGGCTCCGCACTGTCAGTACAGAGCTTGATGTGATGTTCCATGAGATCATGACCTGAGCCAAGATCAAGAGTTGGACACTTAAACTGAGCCACCCAGGTGCCCCCAGATATTGATAGTAGTAATAACTGCTATTTGTTGTTTTTTTAATTTTTTTTAATGCTTGTTTATTTTTGAGGGAGGGAGGGAGAGAGGCAGAGCACAAGCAGGAGAGGAGCAGAGAGAGAGAGAGGGAGGGAGACACAAAATCCAAAGCAGGCTCCAGGCTCTGAGCTGTTGGCAGAGAGCCTGACGCAAAGCTTGAACTCCTAGACCACGAGATCGTGACCTGAGGTGAAGTCAATCCTTAACCTACTGAACCACCCGGGCCCCCCCGTCTTATGGTTGTTTTTATAGTTCTGTTCCTTCTCTTGCTCTCTCCCCTTGTGGTTTGATAGCTTTCTTTAGTGATATGCTTGGATTCCTTCTCTTTATTTTATTTTATTTTTTTCTTGCATATCTATTACTGGTTTATTTGTGGTTACCATTAGTTTCAAATTATCTTATTCATATAGCATTCTATGTTAAGTTGGTTAAGTTTGAACCCGTCCTGAAAGCACAATATTTTTACTCTGCACCCCCTGCTGAAGTTTGATGTATATGATGCCATGCTCTTATTTTGTGTGTCCCTTGACTGATTTTTATAGATATAATTGATTTTACTACCTTTGTGGTTTAATTTTCGTACTGGTTTTATAAGTGATTAATTTGTTTGCATTTATCTGAATTTTTTTCTTTCCTAATTTTTTTTTCTTGATTATGGCCTTCCTCCCCTTGCCCCCCACCCCCAAAGAATTCCCTTTTAACCTCTCTTGCAAGGCTGATTTAGTAGTCATGAACCTTAACTTTTGGTGTTCTGGGAAGCGTTTTATCTCTCCTATCCTGAATGCAAGCCTTGCTGGGTAGAGTATTCTTGGTTGCAGAACTTTTTCCTTGTAGCACTATGAATATATCCTACCTTCCCTTCTGGCCTGCAAAATTTCTGCTTAAAGGGCCTTATGGGATTTCTCTTGTATATAATGTTTTGCCTTTTCTCTTGCTTTTGAAATTTTCATACTACTTTTTGCCATTTTAATTATGTGTCTTGGTTTGAACCTCCTTGGTTTCTTGTTTGTTGCTGGGAGCCGGGGACTCTGTGTCTCTTGGGTCTGGATTTGTTTCCTTCCCTAGATTCTGGAAGTTTTCAGCTATTCTTTTTTTAAGTAAGTTTTCTGCCCTCCTTTTTTCTTCTGGGATGTTTATAATATGAATGTTATTACACTTGATGTTGTAAAGTTCCCTTAACCTAGTCTCATTTTTATTTATTTATTTTTTGCTGTTGAGCTTGGTTGCTTTCCATTACCTTGTCTTCCAGCTCACCAATCCATCTTTATGCCTCTTCTAATATGCTATTGATTACCTCTAGTGTAGTCTTAAATGCAGTTATCCTTTATCTCTGGTTATTTTAAAAATATTTTCTATCTCTTGAAGTTCTCAGATCCTCCACCCTTTTCTCAAGTCCATCTTTATGACCATTACTTTGAGCTCTCAGGAATATTGCTTATCTATTTCATTTAGCTCCTTTGCTGTGGTTTTGTCCTTTTTTCTTCATTTGGGACCTATAACTGTCTCCTCATTTTGTCTGTTTCTAATAGGAAAGTCAGCTATGTCTCCTGATCTTGAAAGTAGTGGCCTTATGCAGAGGAGGACCTGTGATGCCTTGTAGTGCAATGTTCCCTGTTCACCAGAACCAGGTGCTTCAGGGGTGTCCCCTATATCGGCTGTCTATGCCCTACTATTGTAGCTGAGCCTAGTTTGCTTTCAGTCCAGTTGGATGCAATAGCCCACTTTGCCTATTGTGGGTAGGGTTTGGTCATCAAGCTGTTAAGGTGCAAGTGTGGGGCCACTGTAAGCTTATAGTTGGGCAGTGTCCGCTGTTTGACCAGATAACTTCCTTTAGCCTGTTTTCTGGGGCTGTTGTCACCTGGAACTACAGGGCACTCTTCCTATGTTGTCCCCTGAGAGGCTTTCATTGGTGGGTATAGTCTGTAGTCAAACCAGAGGCCATCCCCAGTCTGTCTGGGGCTGCAGTAGTATTGACCTCCAGGGTGCTCTTTGTGCCTTGTCCTGTGAGTTGCTTTTATTGGTAGGTGGGGCTGGCAGTCCAGTCAGATGTCTCCAGTGCATTTCTGGATCAACAGTGGAACTGGTGTTTGTGGTTCGTCTCCCTAGGGAGGAGTCACTTTGGAGTGGTGCTGGTCCCCACCAGGGTTGTTTGGAGGATGTGCTGCAGCAGGAGCTGTTTTGGAGGCACTCATGCATAGTGGGGTGGGTTGGAAGGGGTAGATTTATAGGAGAATGTGGGGGCAGAGGAGGCAGGGTGCATAGTACTAGCAAAGTTGGTGAAGGATATTTGCACTGGTTGCCACAAAATGTCTCGTGATCTTGGTTGGGTGTGGGGAGGTGGGGGCGATGGCACATGCCAAATCTTCTGTTCTTGGAGAAGTCTGAAGATCCCTGCCTCTCTAGTGCATGTTTTGAGATGAGTAAGTAAAATTCCTTCACACCTTGGGAACTTTTCAAACTGCTTTTTTTTTTTTTTTTTTTTTTTTTTTTTTTGCGCGCTGTATCTTAGTGGGGTTGCTATGCTGGCTTTTTAAGGATGAGGGCTCTGTTTCTTCTCACCCTTTAGCTCTCCCATACTAAAGTCTTGCTGATCATAAAAACGTGCCAAAGTTAAGCCCCAGTGGTTTTCAAAGCCACATGTTATGAGGACTTGTCTTTCCAGTGCAGGTCCCAGTATCTGGGGTGAGGTCTGCTCCTTTACCTTCTCTGTGCTTGTGTTCCTCCTGTTTGTGGTTATTCTAACTGGGAGTCGGCTCCCATTCTTCTTGCCCTTTTTGATGTGGCTTCCTCTGATTTAACTGTGGAAAGTCTGTTCTGCCGCTTCTTGGGTGTTCAGGGTTGCATCAATGTGACTGTTATCTAGAGGTGTCTGTGAGAAGAAGTAAGCTTAGGATCCTCCTTCTATTCCATCTTCCCAGAAGTCCAGGGAAACACTTCTGGGATGAGGGTAGTGCCTAGGAAAAGTCTCAGCTGTGAGGTAAGAGCAGTCAACAGATGAAACTTCCAGCAGCTGGGTAAATAAGTGCCTTGGGTGAGAATGGAGAGATTTGTATAGCCTAGCATGTGCTTCAGCCTTCAAAGACAGGTGGGCGATACTAATTTTTTTTACAAGCAAAATCTGATATAGTATGTCCAGGGCATGGAGAACACAGGCTACTGGAGGTGTTTAGCACCAAGAGAGCATTTAATATAATAAATTCTTGTATTATCTCTTGGAAACCTAATTAAAGCCCAAACCTAATTGTCTTGTGTACAACTGAAGTCAGAAAATGCAGCAGTTTGAAATAAAGGATAATTATTAAAAACTTAACCACTGAACTGAGAGTTTACTTGTCCACCATATTGGATAACACTGGTTAAAATGAGTTTAAACAAACTAACTTCAATGTGGAATATAGTTTAGTGAGATGTTTGCAAAAAGGTCAGGTGAAAAAAATCAATAGTCTAGGAGATACATATATTAGTCCTTTACTATTCAGTGAGCTACAAAGTTGAACAGTTCATGCTTACTTTCTTTCTATGAGTTAGAGGGGAAGGAATAAGAATAATGGCTAGGGAAAAGGATGTATTACTTGCAGGATATTTGGTATGGTGACCTTTGACTTTTTTTGGGGGGTGGGAAGCAAGTGATTCATTAGGTTTTTAAAAAAAATTTTAATGTTTTTATTTATTTTTGAAACTGAGAGAGACCGAGCATGAGCAGGGGAGTGGCAGAGAGAGAGGGAGACCCAGAATCCAAAGCAGGCTCTAGGCTCTGAGCTGTCAGCACAGAGCCTGATGCAGGGCTGGAACTCACGGACTGTGAGATCATGACCTGAGCCAAAGTCAGACACTTAACTGATTGAGCCACCCAGGTGCCCCGATTCATTAGTTAAACATTTTTTTTTTGGTCAGAAATACTTTAAGTTTTGTTCCTGCCAGTGTTTTGAGCGTCTAGCATTTCTTCAGATTGGTGAATCTCTTCTGAATATTCCTGTTTGCCAAGTGTTTCTTGCTGCTACTAAGAAAGGATTATTGGTTATCTCTGCCCTGGGATTCCTAAAATTAGGGTCTCATTGATTGAAGTTTAACTGGTAAAGTAATGTGAGAAAAATGTATGGACTCATAAAAACAAGGTCCTGATATTAACTTGAAAAGGATTCAATTCCAAATACTTGGAAGTGTTTTGCTTCTGAGAGCATACCAATCTGACTTAAGTTATGACATTTTTGTGCTATTATTCAACAAATATTGAAATATTAACCACTGGAGATGTGCATGACAAAGTATTTTTTTTATATTCCCATTTGACGTAAAGTGGACAAAATTTGAAAATCTCAGCATAGATAGCTTTATTTTATAACTTTAGAAGTGCATACATGCCTCCAAATATTCTGGTATTAACTCTAGGAGCTAACTTTTGACAGTATTTCCTACCCTATCCAACTTGATGGTTTTTTTTGTGAGGCAGCTGACATTTTTTCATAGCTCTGGTTTAGAACTGACACTGTGCTTTTAATTATTGGAGAAGCCATAGGCAATGAAATATAATTATAATGAAATGAATTATAGACCCCACGACCATTTTACCTTTTGCCTTCTGGTGAAGATTGTGTAGTCTCAGCATTAAAACATATGATGTTTATTTTTAATGTCCCTATTTGCATGAGGTGAGGAGAAGATCTGATTAAGAAATTATCTGTTGTGCTACCACAAAATGCATTTTTGAGACTGACCCTGTGTATGCAAGATGTAGTGTGATGTGTTATCTTGCTTCAAAGTGCAGATACCTGCAGAAAAAGAATAGTTCTGCCTGGATTTTAAAGTAGTAATATGGTCTTACTTTTTTGTTATTAAAGAAAATTTAAGAAGAAAGATGTAAATGCCTATATTCTAGTACATAGTTTTGAGTAAATTTATTCCAGCAAACGGTTTTGGAAATTAGCAGTTGATAGTAATGATAAACATTTGGCTGCTACAACATAATTAAGTTTGAAATTTCACGGAATCATCTGGACAAAAATGCAAGTTAAAGGACTAATACATAAAAAATTCTTACTATAAAGAACATTTACCAACTGTTGAAGTAAGTTTGCTTCTTGGGTGAGGGAATTCTGAAAATCCTGCAACTTTCTAGCTTCTTTAGAAAATTCTCATACTGCAGGTTTTGGTGAGTGGAATTAGGCAGATGTCCAGCTAATTAACTGCCAAGTCATTTAATAGAACCAATTTGTTCTCCTGATTATTCTTATAGTCACTAATCCATTCTTGAGGGATTAAATTTCATGGCCTCATTTTTTTGGAGGAGCTGTTTAAAAGGTCTTGTCTTGCAAGGACATTGGTGTTCATATACTTAAAATACTTAGGTCTTAGCATTTTACTTTCTCCTTTTGGGATGTATCTCCTGTAATTAAAACACATCAGCAAAGTCAAAAACTTTGATGTGAGAAGAGACTCCAAGGATGTTGGTGAGGTTTCTCAACTGATGAGATGACACAATCTCTTACTCCATTGACGGTTTTGGTGAGGAAAATAAGGAAGGTAGGCAAAATGAGATTTTTTTTTCTTTTTTAAATCAAAATGAGTAGGAGAAATTAGAGTAGAAAAGGAAAGATGGTCTCTAGGGAGAATGGGAGATGAGGGACATGAAGTTGGAAAAGGAGAAGAGGAGCACAGAAACAGAACAATCACATAAACACTATTTCTGGGGTCTTTGAATATTTTGCATACCTCTTCAGAAAATTTAAATAGTTTTTTTAATGTTGAGAGACTGAGAGACGGAGAGTGGGAGCACAAGGGAGGGAGGAGCAGAGAGAGAGAGAGAAGGAAACACAGAATCCAAAGCAGGCTCCAGGCTCTGAGCTGTCAGCACAGAGTTTGACACGGGGCTCAAACTTCCGAACTGCAAGATCATGATCTGAGCCGAAGTGAGACACTTAACAGACTGAGCCACCCAGGTGTCCCCCTTTTAAGAAAATTTAAAAACAGAAAACTATACTCTGACATATTTTTAGGCTTACATCTAAATATTTTACAGTTTTATGTAGCTGCAAATTTAATTCAGAATATTATAAATATTGACTAGTCAAAATTTACATGTATCCAATACACATTTTAAGTGTATCTAAGAAATATAATAACATTGATAAGTCATAATCTGAAAATATGTAAGTGGTTATGTTTTTACTTTGGTAGTCAAAAGTTTTTCATCATTTCCTTTTTTGAACTTGTATTCCATTCATTTTTCCTAGGTGGTGGGATGGTGTTATTATCATTTGTTAAGGTAATGTACTTTTATGCTTGGAAGTCTTTCATTGATAATTTGTTTGCAGTGAATTCCTAAGGAATATACAATTAAAATGAAATTTTCAGTGGTAATAGGATTCTAAATGTTAAATTTTCTTCTTGTCACCATTATTCACAATTGATCAAAGCAGCATAAATAAATGACGAATCTGGTAAATAATGGTTATTCAGAATTTTATTGGAAATGCATCTTCAGGAGTTAATTTCTTTAATTAGTTAATATACCTGTAAATGAATATAACTTAGAGAATAAAGAATACTAACTTCTGTTTCTATAGGTGTGACACATGGAAACCTTGCTCATATAAAGTAGAATAGTTTTGTTATAGAGTTTACTTACAGCAGCATGTGCTCTTTACGTTCTACTATTTCTTATTCCTAAACTCACTCTCCTCTTTCTCTGGAGGATCCAAGGGCTGGGGTTCAGAATAGTGAATTTCCCAGACCCCTCTGCCAGTTGGTTTCTAGCCCAATACTAGATGGTAGGAAGAGGGACAAAAGGGGAATTCCTGATTTCTCTGTACTTGTTGGTGTCACCCTAACTGTAACCGCCAGTCTAGTTTTGTTTTTGTTTTGTTTTGTTACTCCAGAACCAGCCCTGCCATGGTTGGTTCCTCCTCAGAGGTACCAACTGGTTGCAGAGTACCCCCTCTTCCCTGAAGATCTATGTACCAGTCCAGTGAGGCCCTTCTTTTGGTAAATTCACCTCTTCCCTTTGGTAAATCTACTCTTGAGGTTGTAGCAGCTTCCTGCAGTTTTCTGAGTTACATCAAGTTCTTTTGCTCTAATAGCTTTTATAACAATGAAACCAATTCCCTATATGAAATAACCTGTTTAAAATATCTAGTTTGATTTCTGCTTTTTGACTGGCCTCTAGCTGATGTAGAAATGAAAAAAAATCAAATGACCTACTTCCAAGTTATATGCTAAAAATCACACTGTGATCCGTCATTACAAGTTCCTTCTAAATCAGCAATAGGCTGACAACTGATTTAGGTTTGCTTCAGTTTTTTTTTTCTCCCCCATTTTGAGAACCAAGAATTGAGGGGGAGGGAGAAAACCTCAATTCATAAAATTTGTTATTCAGTCATTAGGACTATTCACTTTCCTCAATTTCTGGAAGGTTTTCCAAATATAATTTATCAATACAACATATGTAATTGTGCCTTGTTTGTTATACACCTTAAGAAAGGACTGAGAACTATTGCTAATTTCAATACATCTTTGCCACTACCATATTTTTGATAAAAAGATTTCATCATATCATGTACTTCATAATTTGACTAAGATGAACAAAATTACAAACTTACAGGAAAATGTTTGCCATTAACCTAATTGAAAAAGTCAAATATATATACTTTAAAATTTTTGGTGAAAAACTTGATTTCAAAATTTTTTTCTAATAACAGGAAATGCTTGTTTTCTCTGTGTGGAATATTTGCTTATTTCCTGTATGTGGAATATTTACTATGGTTTGTTAGGGAAAATTTCCAAAGAACTATAGTGAAAAATAAGTATCTGTTCTATCTTTTTATGTCTCAATTCTTAGATTGGCCCCTAAAAATGTCAGGGAGGGTGGAAGGAGAAGAAGCAGGAAAACTATTTCAGGTTTTTAAAAATTCATTAAAAAGAGCAAAAATATTCTACATTTTATGCTTCTAAAATACTTCTTGGGAAGAGATTTGTCCTTAAATGGAAGGGTATTTAAAAAATTCTCAAAATAGATTTTCATTTTCCAATGGTATCCAAGTACTTTATTTAAGAGGAGAAATAAACTCAATGAATTTTAAAGTGTGGAAATGTAACATGAAGTATGACGGTACAGGTAAAATGTTGCCGCAGTACTAGCCTCTAAAATGTAGCATGGTATCCTGGGAGATAGTGTTGAAATCAGAATCACTGGGTCTACATGGTGACAGCACTATTTGATATGAATTCCATAAGTAGTTAAAATTTCAGTGTCTTCATAAAATGAGCTAATAATATCGAAGCTGTAGGGTAGTTTGGAGGAACAAATGAAAAAATGTATATAAAGCACATCAGACAATGTCTGGCATGTGGTAGGCATTCACCAGATGGTGGCTATTAAAGCCTGCTCCCTACTTGATCTTTCACACTGTGGACATAGAGTATGGATCACCGTAGTATGGATCACATTCATCTTGACTTTAGGCTGATCAGCTTCTTGGTGTCCCTACTGTTTTTGTCCTGAGCCATTCTCCTTTGGGACATAATTCACTTCCATTTTACCAGAACAATCTTTATACCATTGATTTTTGTTAGAAGTTTGATTTCTCTCCAACACATCTGCAAATTATCTTTGTCATCCCCCCTGTTATGTGCTTCTGCATGCCTCTCCTGTGACTGTGTTTCTCCCCGGATGCTGTTGTACTTCCTGTGTCTTACAGTTAATCAATTTCAAACCCACTAACCACTATGAAGTCAGTATATCACTTGATTCTCTAATTTTAGGACATGATAGAATGTAGCACAGGGTATGACCTTGATCTAACCATGTCCTTTCCCTTTTAAGTGACTTGTTCATGGTCTCTTCTGTAATAAAACATCAGGATGTTCTATCCGTAGCTTGCCTACATCATCATTCTTTCCAAGTGGACAGAAGGAAAAAAAAAATTAAAGATGTTAACTTGAATATGGAGTGTCTAAAGCTAATTATATTAGTTTAGAACAGTTGAAAAATGACAATTTATCAACTCTAGTGGCTTTCCTGTGCCCAGGGCATAGGGTGGTATTGAGCTCCCTTTTAACTGCATTTCAAAAGTTGGTATTTTGGGGGGACCTGGGTGGCTCAGTCAGTTGTGTCCGACTTCAGCTCAGGTCATGATCTCGCAGTTCGTGAGTTCAAGCTCTGTTTCTGGCTCTGTGCTGACAGCTTAGAGCCTGGAGCCTGCTTCAGTTTCTGTGTCTCCTTCTCTCTCTGCCCCTCCCCTGCTTATGCTGTCTCCCTCAAAAGTAAACATAAAAAAATTTAGTGGTTTTCCTGTCTCACATTTAAGTCTTTCATCCATTTTCAGTTTATTTTTGTATATGGTGTAAGAAAGTGGTCTAGTTTCATTCTTCATGTTGCTGTCCAGTTCTCCCAGCACCATTTGCTAAAGAGACTTTTTTTCCATTGGATACTCTTTCCTGCTTTGTCAAAGATTAGTTGGCCATACTTCTGTGGGTCCAATTCTGGGTTCTCTATTCCATTGGTCTGTGTGTCTGTTTTTATGCCATACCGTATTGTTCTGATGATGACAGCTTTGTAGTGGAGGCTAAAGTCTGGGATTGTGATGCCTCCCATTTTGGTTTTCTTTAAGATTGCCTTGGCTATTTGGGGTCTTCTGTGGTTCCAAACAAATTTTATGACTTTGTTCTAGCTTTGAGAAGAATGCTGGTGCAATTTTGATTAGGATTGCGTTGAATGTGTATATTGCTTTGGGTAGTACTGACATTTTAACAACATTTATTCTTCCAATCCATGAGCATGGAAGTTTTTCCATTTCTTTGTGTCTTCTTCAATATCCTTCATAAGTTCAAGAAATAAAAAAAAAGTTGGTATTTTGGGAACTTAAAAAATTAATACACTACTTTCAATCTCTTGACATTAGAGTCACAGATGACTTTCAATCTCTTGACATTAGAGTCACAGATGAAATTATTCTTTTCCCTCACAGGTACCATTTGTACTCTGCTTCTCATGCTTCTTTTGGACAACAATTTCTTATTTTCTCTCTAGACCTCTTCCAAAACAAACTTGGAGAAAAGGCGGTGAAAATCTTCACTTAATGAGAATGTCTCCCCTTCAAGTTAAAGGAACAGCCACACCAGAGAATAACCCTGGCTTTTGACTGTGACTGTAGTACCCCAATGGGGTTGGTTGCTTTTAAGGGAAAAAAAAATCCCCACAAGCATCACTAAGAAGTAAGGGGGAAAGGGAGAAAATTTTTGAGGAATTAGATCTGTTATGAACCTAACATTTTTAATTTAAAACTTCTCTTTAGAATTACACTTTCTGGGACCTCAAAGAAAACTTATCTCCCAGTTCTTGAAATAGCTCAGGTGAATTTCTGTAACATTTTCAAACTTGCATGCTGATTCCCCTTCTCTCACTTGTTAGGTGTACAGATAATGTATTGCATTTTGAAGAGAAAACATTAAAAATGAAAATAATTACTATGAAGGACACTTTCTCTGTTTCAGTAAGATTACAAGATTTCCATCTCTATGGTTTCGATTTCAATTTATCTTTTGAAATCAAATTAAATCTATCTTTGAAATGCCAGGCTCCATTTGTGGTAATAGTTTCTGACAGTTCTAGGCTTTTACCAAAACTTAGTGAAAATGTGTTAGATGAGCTCTTGGTTCTTCATATTGTTATTTAACAATGAAAGACTTTCTCTTTTTACAAGAAAGTTTAACAGAACATTGGCATTTCCTAGTATTGAGAGTATAGTATCTTATCAATTTAATTAAGTTTATAAGACCTAAGTCTAAATCTTCCTACTTATACTGCAAGAAATAAAACTTGTTTATTACTATAATCACACTGAACTTAAAATGAATACTTAAATGTGAATGATCACTACTAATTATAACCCTCACATATTTTTTTTAGAAAGGATTAGAAAGTACTTTCTTAGAACATAACTGCTAGAACCATAAAAATTTATCTTTTTCCCTACATTTATGAAAACATTGGTATGTCTAATCTATATGTGTGGGCATATGCACACACAAATACATTCAGTGTTTATATACATTTCTTAAATAACTTGATCAAATGCTATTTTTAATGGGTGTTACAAAATTTAATTGAGGAAAGAGAAATTGTGGATAATCTTATATTCGACTTTGAAGTGCAGTCAGAACTATCTAGACAATTCGTAGATAATTTATTCTTATCTAGTGCTGATTTAGAAATCATGAACATTTGACGCTGGAGAAATTTAGCTGCATTCAGGCAACCAAAATATTTTACCAAACTTTCTTTCTCCTCTAGCCTACACTTCTTTTTTGCAGCCTAATTGGTGCATGGTGGAACCACATCTGGTTATGACCTACTTAGCAAGTCTTAGTTAAGGGGACTGAAGACTTCATAAATACACAGCTTATGTCTAATAAAAGAGCCGTTAGTGTTCAAAATTCTCCTTTTGGAGAGAATTTGAAACTTAAAAAAGTGGAATAACTGACTATAATACTTTGTTACTTGTAAAAACATTTTAGATTATATAATACATGCAAAAATAGTTTTGATCAAAATGTTTTAATAAATGGCAAAATACTAGCACCATCTAAGTCTTGCTCAGACATTTAGAAAGAAATGGAGAAGGGAGTTAGTCTGTATATGCCGGAAAAATTGCAAGCTAAGTTCACGAAAGCTAAAATCAACTTTTCTTGATGATGTGGCTAACGATTCCGAAGGAAGTAAAGTGTCATGCTCTCCAGTTTATTTGATCAGTCCTAGCTGAGGGGTTTGTATGGGAAGATGAGATGTCTTAGCAGCTGTACTCCAAAGTACCTTCTCCTTGATTGGGTGTAGCTTTTTCAGAACATCAGAAGAGGAATCATTCTCCCATGTGTCACTTTTAAAGAGATCAAAGAATCAGTGGAATCCTAAGTTCACATCATCTATGTGGCTCAATGAGCCAAATTGCTTGAATCAGGATTTATGTGGGACTTAGCATTACCCTTCTTACAGGAAAGATTATATTGAACTTTGCTTCTCATGAGAACATACTGTTCCTTCTCTAACAGGCTAGAATGATGAAGGGCCCAAGGCCTCTAGCTGCTGGGTGTTAGGTATTGCCAGTGAACTCCTATATATACATGGCCTCACAAATCCAAACTGCTTGGTACCAAGCAGCTTCTATACTCCACTGACAAGGAGGAAGGACTCGTGGGCAAAGAAAGAGCAGTCCCTTCACTGAGATGCAGAACCTAGGACCAGATCCCAGAATGCCTCAATGTGTGATAAGAGGTTCAGAGGCCCAAGCCTTCTTTCTCTGTTGTTTCTTGGCCTATGCTCGTATGTCCTTTTGTCCATTATTTGTCTGCTACCCTTTAACCTGTGTGTAGGGAATTTGGGGCCCTAGTTCATGATAGGTGGAGAATCATAAATTACCAACTCATATGATGGTGTTCCTCTCCTCCCACAAAACTTAGAAAACCAAATACCTCGCAACACAAATTCTAGCTAGCTTCTGATACAGTTGAGCCTATTTTACTTCTAAATTCTCTTAATATATAAGGGAAAGGGGGCAGTTAGGGAGAAATTTATTTTTTCCTGCACAAAGTGCCAGTTGCAATTTTTAAGAATCCATGGTCTGTGAACCCAAACTCCAAGTGGGGGGAAATAATCTCCATTTAGGGGATTATTTTAACTGGCTTTCGTATTTTGGGTCAGGAGTCACTTTGGGGCCAGAAGGCTCTGTTTTTGTAACCTCTCATTTCCTATTGGAGACCTAATTGCTAATTTTAAGTTTTTATTTGAATTCCTTTTAGTTAACATACAATGTAATAGTTTCAGGTGTACAATACAGTGTTTTAACACTTCTGTATAATACCTGGTGCTCATCACAATAAGTACACTCCTTAATTAGCATTACCTATTTAAACCACCCCCACCCGCTTCCCTTCTGGTAACTATCAGGTGATTCTCTATAGTTAAAGAGGTAGGCCAAGGAATAGACCATTTTTTCCCCCTTTGTTTTGTTTCTGAAATTCCACATATGAGTGAAATCATATGGTATTTGCCTTTCTCTGGCTTTTTATGCTTAGTGTAATACTCTTTCTGTTAATGTTGTTGCAGATGGAGAGATTACATTATTTTTTATGGCTAGGTAATATTGAAAATATACCACATTTTTATTCATCTATGGGTGGACACTTGGGCTGTTTCCATAGTTTGGCTACTGTTGATAATGCTATGAACATCGGGGTGCATGTATCCGTTTGAATAGTGTTTTTGCATTTTTTTAGGTAAATATGTAGTAACACAATTTCTGGATCATAGGTAGTTCTATTTTACCTTTTTGAGGAACCTCCGTACTGTTTTCCAGGGTGGCTCTACCAGTTTACATTCTTAGCAACAGTACCAGGGGGTTCCTTCCCCTTCCCCCCCCCCCCCCCCCCCCGCAATATCTTTACCAATGCCTGTTGTTTCTTGTGATGTTCATCTTAGCCTTTCTGACAAGGGTCAAGTGATATCTCATAGTTTTGATTTGTATTTCCCTGATGAGTGATGTGGGAGATCTATTCATGTGTGTGTTAGCCATCTGGATGTCTTCTTTGGAAAAGTGTTCATGTCTTTTCCCCCATTTCTTCACTGGACTATTTGTTTTTGGCTGTTGAGTTTGAAAGTTCTTCCTAGATTTTGGATACTATCCCTTACACATTTGCCACTTGTGAATATCTTTTCCTATTCTGTAGGTTGTCTTTTAGTTCTGTTCATTTTTTGCTGTTAAGAAGCTTTTTATTCTGATGAAGTCTCAATAGTATACTTTTGTTTTCCTTGCTTAAGGAGACTATCTAGAAAAAAGTTTCTACAACTGATGTGAAAGAAGTTATCACCTGTGTTCCTGTCTAGGCTTTCTAAGGTTTCAGGTCTCACATTTAGGCCTTTAATCCATTTTGAGTTTATTTTTGTGATGGTTTAAGAAAGTGGTCTAGTTTCTTTCTTTTGCATGTTGCTGCCCAATTATCCCAATGCCATTTGTTCAAGAGACTGTATTTTTCCATTGGATACTTTTTTCTGCTTTGTCAAAGATTGACCATATAATTATGGTTTCATTTCTAGGTTTTCTTTTCTGTTCCGTTGATCTATAGGTATGTTGTACCTATACAATACCATACTGTCTTGATCATTTACACCTTTGCAATCTGGAATCTTGGAAGTCTGGAATTAAGATGCCTCCAGCTTTGCTTCTCTTTTTCAGAATTGCTTTGGCTATTTGGGGTCTTTTGTAGTTCCATACAAATGTTAAGATTCTTTGTTCTAGCCCTGTGAAAGATGTTGGTGTTTTGATCGGGATTGCATTAAATGTGTAGATTGCTTTGGGTAATAGATAGTTTAACAATATTCTTCCATTCCATGAGCATGTGATGTTTCTATTTCTTTGTGTTGTCTTCAATATCTTTCATCAGCGTTCGTTAGTTTTCAGAAATGGGTCTTTCACCATTTCTGGTTAGGTTTATTCTTAAATATCTTAATGTTTTTGGTGCAATTGTAAATGTGATTGATTCCTTGATTTCTCTTTCTGTTGCTTCATTATTGGTATATAGAAATGCAAAAGAATTTCTGTATGGTGATTTTATATCCTGTGGCTTTATTGAATTTGTTTATCAGTTCTAGCAGTTTTTTACAGGAGTCATTTGGGTTTTCTACCCATAGTATAATGTCATCTGCGAGTATTGAAAGTTTAACTTCCTCCTTGCCAATTTGAATGCCTTTTATTTCTTTTTGTCTGATTGCCGTGGCTGAAACTTCCAGTACCATGTTGGATAAAATTGGTGAGGGTGGATATCTCAGTCCTGTTTCTGTCTGTAGAGGAAAAACTCTCCATTTTTTTCCCCATTGAGAAGGATATTAGCTGTGAGGTCTTTTCTTTTAATATATGGCCTTTATTATGTTGAGGTATGTTCCCTTTAAGCCTACTTTGTTGAGGTTTGTTTTTTTTTTTTTTATCATGAATGGATGTTGTACTTTGTCCAATGCTTTTTCTGAATCTATTGAAAAGATCATATAGTATTTATCCTCTTATTAATGCAGTATAGCATGTTGACTGCAAGTTTGAACCACCCTGAAGCCTAGTAATAAATCCTACTTGATCATGGTGAATGATTTTTTTAATGTATTTTTGGATTCACTTGGCTAGTATTTTATTGGGAATTTTTGCATCCATGTTCATCAGGGATATTGGGGTGTAGTTCTTTTTTAGTGGGGTCATTGTCTGGTTTTCGTTTGAGGGTAATACTAGTTTCATTGACTGAGTTGGAAAGTTTCCTTTACTTTCAATTTTGTGGAATAGGTTGAGAGGGATAGGTATTAACTCTTTAAATGTGTGGGAGAATTTGGCGGTTACCATTTAGTCTTGGACTTTTGTTGGGAGTTTTTGATTACTGATTCAATTTCTTTGCTGCTAATCGGTCTGTTCAGGTTTTCTATTTCTTCCTGTTTCAGTTTTGGTAATTTATTCCTAGGAACTTATCCATTTCTTCTATGTTGTCCAATTTGTTGGCATATAGTTTTTCATAATATTCACTTGTTCACATCCATGGTGTTGGTTGCTATTTCTTCTCTCACATTTGTGATTTTATTTATTTGGATCCTTTCTCTTTTCTTTTTGATAAGTCTGGCTAGAAATTTATCATTTAATTTTTTTTTCAAAGAATCACATCCTGGTTTCATCTCTCTCTCTTATACATCTATCTATCTATCTATCTATAGATAGATCTATCTACAGATAGATATAGTGTGTGTATATACACACATATATATATGTGTGTGTGTGTATATATAAAAATTTTTTTAGTTTCCATATCATTGGTGCTCTAAATGCTGTTATTTCCTTCCTTATGCTGGTTTTTGGTTTTGTTCTTTTTCTAACTTCTTCACGTATGAGGTTAGATTGTTTGGTATTTTTCTTGCTTCTTGAGCTATGTCTGTATTGCTATATACCTCCTTCTTAGGACTGCTTTTGCTTCATCCCAAAGGTTTTGAACCATTTCATTCTTATTTGTCTCCATGTACTTTTATCATTTCTTCCTTTATTTCCTGGTTGACCCATTCATTGTTTTAGTAGCATGTTGTCACTAAATGTTATTGTTTAACCTCCATGTATTTGTGGACTTTTCAGATTTTTTTTTCTTGTGATTGACTTCTGGTTTCATAACATTGTCTTCAGGAAAGGGTCATGGTAGGACTTCAGTCTTGTTGTATTTGTTGGGAATGGTTTTGTGGCCTAATACGTGATCTGTTTTGGAGAATGTTCCATGTGCACTTGAGTGCGTATTCTGCTGTTTTAGGATGGAATGTTTTGAATATATCTATTAAGTCCATTTGATCTGGTGTCATTCAACGCCATTGTTTCCTTATTTTCTGGTTAGATTCTGTTCATTGATGTAAGTGTGGTGTTAAGCCCCCTACTATTCTTGTATTATCAATTAATTGCTTTGTTAACTGTTTTATATATTTGTTTCATGTTGGGTGCATAAATACTTAAAATTGTTCTATCTTCTTCTTAGATTGTCCCCTTGATTGTATACACCCTTCTTTGTCTCTTGTTAGTCTTTGTTTTAAATTCTAGTTTGTCTGATATAAGTATTGGTACTCTGGCTTTCCTTAGACGTTCATTTCCCTGATAAATGTTTCTCCAACCCCTCACTTTTAGTCTACTGGTGTCTTTAGGTCTAAAATGAGTCTCTGGTAGACAGCATATAGATAGATGGGCCTTGTTTACTTGATCCATTCTGACACTCTGTCTTTTGATTGGGGCATTTAGTCCAAGTACCTTCAAAGTAAATATATGTATTTAGTGCCATTCTATTACTGGTTTTACCATTGTTTCTGGAGATTTTCTTTGATCCTTTGTTGTCTTTGTCACTTTTGGTCTCACCTTTGCATGCAGAGTTCTCTTTAATATTTCTTGTGGGGCTGGTTTAGTGGTCATGAACTCTTCTATTCCACTTATTCTTAATGATAACCTTATTGGATAGAGTATTCTTGCCTGCAGATTTTTCCTATTCAGCACTTGGAGTATATCATGCCACTCTACTGGCTTGCCAAATTTCTGTTGAGAAATCTCTAGCTAGCCTTATGGGTTTTCCCTTGTAAATTAAGGACTTCTTTTTTGTTTCTCCTTTTAAGATTTTTTTTTTAATCACTATTAAGCAAGTTTAATTACAATATGTCTTGGTGTTGGCCTGTTTTTGTTGATTTTTGATGGGAGTGCCTTCTGGATCTGGATGTCTGTCTCCTTCCCCAGGTTAGGGAAATTTTCAGCTATTTCCTCAACTAAATTTTCTGCCCCCTTCTTTCTCTGTCTTCTCCAGGGACTCCTATAACACAAATATGTTTGGAGTCACTGAATTCCTGAAATCTATTCTCATGTTGCATAATTCTTTTTTGTCCAGCTTGATTGCTTTCCATTATTTTGTCTTCTAGATCGCTAATTTGTTCCTCTGCTTGTTCTAGCCTGCTGTTCATTACATCAAGCCTATTTCTATCTTGTTTACTGCATTCTTCATATTGTTCTTTTTAAACTCTTATCTCTGGTGGTAAGGGTCTCTCTGTTTTGTAGTCTTTTCTCAAGCCCAGTGAGTATCCTTATGATTGTATGATTGTTACTTTAAGTTGTCCATCGGGCAAGTTACTTATATCCATCTCCTTTTGGTCTCTGGGGCTGTGGCCTTGTCTTGTTCTTTCATTTAATCTGAATTCCTCTGTCTTAGCATTTTAAGCCTCTGCTGTGTGTGTGTGTGTGTGTGTGTGTGTGTGTGTGTGTGTGTGTGTGTGTTAGAAAAGCTACTTATCTCTCCTTCTGAAAGTAATGGCCTTATGAAGAAGAGACCATGTAGTGCCCAGGGTCTGGTGCTTCAGGGAGTGTCTCTGGTGTATATTGCATGCACACTGCTAATATACTCTGGCTGCTATATCCTTCAGGCCAGTCTTCTGCAGAGGCTGTCCTTGGACTGTTTGTTTCCTGGTCTCAATTTGGCCAGGTGTGCTCTGATATGCTTGTGAAAAGAGACCTGTCACACCTCCACCAGGTCTGAGGCTCTGAAGAGCAATCTGGTCAGGAGATGTGGTGTGGGCAGAGGTTTATGCCGGCCTTCTGGGTAGGGGAACTGCCATGCTGGGACTGAGGCAAGCTTGACTGAGAAGGGCAATCCCAATCCAGTGGGTGTGGAGCTTGGTATAGGCAAGTTAGGCAACTAATGTTAATGCTGTACTGCTTCCTGCAGGTGACCCTGTATTTATGCTGAGGGGCAGATGGTGGTGGCCAGCTCTTTTGTTCCTAGAGAATGCTGCCTCTCAGGGACATGCTCTGAGAAGACTGAATACTCTCCCCACTGTGTGCCCTCCAGTTTTTGCCCTCCATGCTATCTGCCCTCCAGTTTTTGCCTGTCTTTTTCTCCTGGAGCAGGGCACTGCCCTCGGGACTCTATCCTAGTGCAGCCTGCTGACCTTTAAAATGTCAGACTTTAAGTTCCACTGGTTGAAAGAACTCATAAAATGCAGCCCCTCTCATCTTCCAAGCCAGTGGCTCTGGGGAAATGTTTGCCGTATGCATTCCCTTGTATGTTCCTTTGCGTTCACACCCCCCCCCCCCCCCAACTCTCCAGACCATGGCTCTTTTCTGCAGAATCTGTGATCCATTTCTTCCCTAAATCACATTGGTTTCCTTCTTTCTTCATTGTGGCCTCTTTTCCTTTAGTTATGCAGTTTGTTCTGTCAGTCTTCAGGTCTATTTCTGGGACATTTAGGATTATTTGATACTTATTTAGTTGTGCTCATGGGACAAGGCAAGCCTAGGGTACTCCTACTCTGTTGCCATCTTCTTCTGTATCTTTTCCTAAAATTTTTAGATTTTCATTTCTGGGGTCTCTCCTACAAAATATGAAATTAAAGGGTTTTATGTCTGCCAAAAGCATCTATTATTCAAACAAACCTCACCACCCTGAGTTGGACCAATCCCATCAAAAGATGGTCTCCCATTAGACCAATATCTAAGTCATACTTGGACCCAATCTATTGTCCTCTCTTACTGTTCTTATTATTTCTCCTTGTGTGCCTTTTATTAGACTTCTAAATTCCTGAGCTCCTATACATTCTCCAAGAGGAACTTCATAATCTAAAAGCACACCCTATAATTCTTTTAAATATTTTTTTTAAAGTTTGAGAGAGCATGAGCCCAAGTGGGGGAAGAAGACAGAGAATCCCAAATAGGCTCTGCACTGTCAGTGCATAGCCCCATTTGGGGCCCAAACTCACAAACCATGAGATCATGAGAGTTAAAATCAAGAGTCATATACTTAATGGACTGAGCCACCCAAATGCCCCTCTTTTGACAGTAGCCATTTTAATGGGTGCTATTTGATTTGATTTTCAGTGCCCTACTGATGAGCAATGTTTTAAGCATCTTTCCATGTTTTGATTGGCCATTTATATATCATCTTTGGAGAAATATATATCCAAGTCTTTTGCCCTTTTTAAAAATTGGATTGTTTTCCAATTTGAATTGTGGGAGTACTTTATTCTCATACTCTTTATCAGATACGATTTTTAAATATTCTGTGTATGGCCTTTCCACTCCCTTGATAGTATCCTTTGAAGCACGAAAAACTTTGAAGTCTAATTTACCTATTTTGCTTGTGCTCCTGGGTGTCATATACAAGATTAATCATTGCCAAATTCAATGTTGGGAAGTTTTCCCTGCTATGTTTTCTTTCTGTATTGAAAACTTTATCAGAATTGTTTCTAATAGTTTGTGGCATAATTTGAAGAACTGGAACTGTCTATATTATGTGCCACTCAAAGACTTTAGGGCTGAGGCCACGGCAGTCACAAAAATACACTCTTGCCCAGAAAAGGAGGAGTCAGGGTGGAAGGGGCAAAACCTCCCTCAGGAAAACAAGACTTTTCCAGAAATCCCTAGTGGGCTTCTGCTTTAATCTATTGCCTGGAACTGGTTATATTGCCACTCTTGGCTGGAAGAGTGGGTGGCTAGGAAATACATACAGGTGGTGGTGGTGTCTTTTAAGCTGGCACATCACTATCTAGAGTAAAGATAAAGAATGAACAGGTAGGAAATATATCTGCAACAGATTTTACATTTCACTTGGTGTATTTGAAACTTTTTCAGTAGAATTGTTTAAAAGTTTATGGCATGTAGGCAGAATTCTTCAGAGTCTGGTATTAACATGTTAACTTTCCCTACTTTTATAGTTAAGACTGTTCCTGGAGATGGGAAGTAGGGGCTGGGGTGGGGGCCAATAACACATAGGGCAGGATTGTTACTTATGCCCATATCCTTTCTCTCTTGGGAGTTTATAAAATTGTACCTGGTGTACTATATCTCTGAATAAGAAATTTGTGTTTTTGTATTTATTTAAAAAAAATTTTTTTTTAACCTTTATTCATTCTTGAGACAGACAGAGACAGAGCATGAATGCGGGAAGGTCAGAGAGAGAGGGAGACACAGAATCTGAAACAGGCTCCAGGCTCCGAGCTGTCAGCACAGAGCCTGATGCGGGGCCTGAACTCACGGACTGCGAGATCATGACCTCAGCCGAAGTCAGACGTCCAACCGACTGAGCCACCCAGGCACCCCTGGAAATATGTGTTTTTTAAAGATAAACTTAAATATTCCATTCTTTCAGTTTTCACATATTACAGGTTGAATTACTGTTATATCCATGAGCACTCTACAGAATGTCAAGTAACTTGCTTATGCTGCAGCCAGCGCTTAGATTCTGTTTTCTGGATGCTGGCCACCCCTTACGGGGAGCCTCCCACACCAAAGAGGGTGCACTGAATCAGGCCAAGTGTAGAAAACCTCTTTCCTGCAGTGATAACTCAGATCTTGCTCCCTCTCTGCTTCTCTTGGAAATCCATTCTATTATTCCATAATCTGATTTGGATGCTTGGCTGCCAAATATAGCTGCTCATTTACAAAGTGCTTTTGTCGGACCCTATTTTTCCAAACAGAATCTCTGGATTTGAATTTCCTTTCTGAATCAAAGAGCACATATAATAACCTCCTTGTTATTTGTAATAAGAAATCTATAACAAATAATAATAATAAAAATAAACCTATTTGTAATAGGTTTTTTAAATTCAGGGTATTGTAGAAGTTGTGACTTCTTCACATTTAGTCTTTGTAAATCAAGTTATGAAGAAAGTCAAAGAAAACTCCATTCAAAAGGTAGCAATAAGTGGAGGGAACAAACCCAAGTGCTTATTTTCTTGGAAAAACAAGACAAAGTAACTGGTTGTTCTGGATTTTCCTAATATTGAGCCTTAGATAAAATAGTATATTACCTCTGTGTATAAGGAATTCTCATATATTTACAATGAACCATTTACAGCCTCCAGTTTTGTTCAATTTAATTTTCCATTAAAGATCCTTTTGGATCTTTTTTTTTTTATATGACCCTGAAGTTATAGAAATGATAATATGTTGTGTGGTTTCCTATTTTTGCATGGCCCTCACAGGTGGACCAGTTACCTTTAGATGGAAATTTCAGTCTCTACATTCTTTAGCCTTGGGAACGATGAGCCCTTAATAAAGAGAAATTCAGGAAATGTAAGTGTAGTAGTTAAAGATTTTTATCTTGGCTTATTTTACTGATTTTATTCCTTAATGCTAAGACCTGGAATTTGACTTTTTTTTAAATATGGAATTTATTGTCAAATTGGTCTCCATACAATACCCAGTGTACATCCCAACAGGTGCCCTCCTCAATGCCCATCAGCTACTTTCCCCACCCTCCCATTCCCCATCAACCCTCAGTTTATTCTCCGTTTTTAAGAGTCTCTTATGGTTTGCCTCCTTCCCTCTCTGTAACTTTTTTTTCCCCTTCCACTCCCCCATGGTCTTTTTACTTTCTCAGGATCCACATAAGAGTGAAAACCACACGGATATATCACCTCATGCCAGTCAGAGTGGCTAAAATGAACAAATCAGGAGACTATAGATGCTGGAGAGGATGTGGAGAAACAGGAACCCTCTTGCACTGTTAATGGGAATGCAAACTGGGGCAGCCGCTCTGGAAAACAGTGTGGAGGTTCCTCAAAATACAATGTGCCATTTTAAACTCTTTCAAGAGAATGAGTCCCTGTTTCTCATTTCTGTTCCCAATGCACTGATTTCTCTGAGATTAACTTCCTGTGCTTAATATCTGGGTCTCAACAGCTGATTCCCTGTATCTGGGCAGGTTTTATTCTGTGAGCATTATGGGAACATGGAGTAAGCCTTCTAAAAGTTAACTCTTTGTTGGTTTGAATATTAGACATTCTACATGAAATTGTGATTTGGAAGAGGAGCTCTTTTAATTCAATGGCTCACATTCTGTGATGGCTTGATGGGACAGTACATAGAGTGGTGAGTTATGCAGAGAGGTTTGAAATCAAAAAATGACTGTTTTGAAAGTATGCTATTTCTTGCCTGCTTTTTGTGGTATCCCGACAACTATTGACATGTATTCTTTACATACAATGTAGTGAAAAGTTAATGTTGGAGTAATAATCTGTTTTGAGATGGAGTATGATGGAGTCTTCCCTAGAAAATAGTTTGCCTTGGGGCACCTGGGTGGCTCAGTTGGTTAAGTGTCTGGTTCCAGCTTAGGTCATGATCTCAGTTTGTGAATTATAGCTCCACGATGGGCTCTGTGCTGACACCTCAGAGCTTGGAGCCTGCTTCAGATTCTGTGTCTCCTTCTCTCTCTGCCCCTCCTCTACTCCTCCCCCTCCCTCCCTCCCTCTGCCCCCCTCCTCAAAAATAAACATTAAAAAAATTTTTCTACATAGTTTGCCTATGCACACGCTTACATACAACTATGAATACTGTGCTATGGGGCTTCCACGTCAATATTTTTTTCCACTCAGGAACTTTTAATTAGGGTGGCCAAAAGATTGTTTTGTTTGATCTACAATCCTATCCTGCTCTACAAAGCAATTCAAAGTTTCATGTCCCAAGCCTTTGTTTCTATATTATAGCATTATGTTTCCTTCAATATTCTCTACAACTTGCCAAGCTGATGCTTTCTTTTTTATATTTAATAGCTATATTTAGTTCTCATGTTCTAAGGTTTTGTTCATTTTTCAAAACTGCAAACTTGGAGTCTGTTTTTGGCCCTAAAACATTGCTGTGGTGAATGGGGTATTCAAATATATCTTGTTGGGAAAGATCATGTCTACATTATATTCTGAGCTGAAAACAGATTTCCTATTAAAGATAAATGTGATATTTTCTCTGTATATCATCAAGCAAACTGTTTTTAGAGTAGCTTGGGGTTTTTTCTGCTCATCCTTTTATTCATTCAGTAAATATTTATGGGAGGTCAATTAGTGCCATTGTTCCTAGGCACTTGGAATTCAGCAATGACCAAAAGATTCTGGCTTTTGTAGAACTTAGATTCTTGTTCAGTGGTTCTCAAATTTGTCTGCATATTAGAATCACTGGGGAAATGTTAAAATTCTTAGGGCTTTGCTCCATGCCAGTTAAATCAATTTCTTGGGAATAGACACAGGGATCAGGATTTTTTCTTTTCTTTTTTTTTTTTTTTCATAACTTCGCTGGTGATTCCAGTGTACATCTAAATATGAGAATCATCAATCTATAGCAGAAGTTATCACATTATAGCATTGATCCAAAGGGCTTTCAGAATAGTTTCTGAATCTGTAGTCTGGAACTAGGCCTAGGAATTTGTATTTCTAAGTTAGCAGGTGAAGCTGATGCTGCTGGTTTAGAGACTCAGCTTGAAGAATAACTGACCTAGAGTCTTGACACTTAATGTGTGGTAGATCAACCTCAGCTTTTTAGAAGTACAGAATCTCAGGCCTCATCCCAGACCTCCCAGGTGATTCAAATGTATGTTAAAATTTGAGAAGATCTGCTTCATTGCACTTTGTCACATGCATATCACGTAAACTACAGATTTATCTTCTTACTCTTGAACATTGTCTTTTAACATAAGATGACAATGCACATTTTGGAGAGAAAGCACTCTCGTGGTGATTTACAATGAGATAAGCTGTGATTTCACAGGTCTTTTTCTACAAAGTGTTATTGTAGCAAATACAAATGAAAAATAATAGGCTTAATTCTCCTTGTTTGAAAGTAAGAGCTCTACCTTCCTCCTTTTCCTAAAACGTTTACTTTAGAAAACTTACAAGTTCATTCTTTTTTTTTTTTTTTTTTTTTTTTTTTTTTTTTTTAATTTTTTTTTTCAACGTTTTTTATTTTTATATTTGGGACAGAGAGAGACAGAGCATGAACGGGGGAGGGGCAGAGAGAGAGGGAGACACAGAATCGGAAACAGGCTCCAGGCTCCGAGCCATCAGCCCAGAGCCTGACGCGGGGCTCGAACTCACGGACCGCGAGATCGTGACCTGGCTGAAGTCGGACGCTTAACCGACTGCGCCACCCAGGCGCCCCACAAGTTCATTCTTTATCACTTTGAAGTGTATGTAAAGTTGTACTGAAAACCCTAAAATACCTAGGAATAAATCTAACCAAAGAGATAAAAGATCTATGCACTGAAAATTATAGAAAGCTTATGAAAGAAGTTGAAGACACAAAGAAATGGAAAAACGTTCCATGCTAATGGATTGTTAAATGTCAATACTGTTAAAATGTCAATACTACCCAAAGCAATCTACCCAAAACAATCTACACCTTCAATGCAATACCTATCAAAATGACACCAACATTCTTCACAGAGCTAGAACAAACAATCCTAAAATTTGTATGGAACCACAAAAGACCCCAAATAGCCAAAACAATCCTTAAAAAGAAAACCAAAGCTGGAGGCATCACAATTCTGGACTTCAAGCTGTATTAAAAGTTGTAATCATCAAGATAGTATAGTACTGGCATAAAACTGGATAACTAGATCAATGGAATAGAGAACCCAAAAATGGACGACAAACATATGGCCAACTAATCTTTGACAAAATAGGAAAGGATATCTAATGGAAAAAAGACTGTCTCTTCAGCAAATGGTATTGGGAAAACTGGACAGCAACATGTAGAAGAATGAACCTGGACTACTTCCTTATACCATATACAAAAACAAAATGAATGAAAGACCTAAACATAAGACAAGAAGCCATCAAAATCCTAGAGGAGAAAACCAGCAACAACCTTCTTGACCTCGGCCGCAGCAACTTTTTACTTGACAGGACTCTGGAGGCAAGGGAAGCAAACAAACAAAAAGACTGTTGGGAACTCAAGATTAAAAAGCTTCTGCACAACAAAGGACATAACCAGTAAAACTAAAAGGCAACCAATGGAATGGGAGAATATTTGCAAATGACATATGTCAAATAAAGGGTTAGTATCCAAAAATCTATAAAGAACTTATCAAACTCTACCCCCCCCCAAAAAAACCCCAAATAATCCAGTTAAGAAATGGGAAAAAGACATGAATAGACACTTTTCCAAAGACATCCAGATGGCTAATAGACACATTAAAAAAAAAATGCTCACCATCACTCATCAGGGAAATACAAATCAAAACCATAAAGAGATACCACCTCACACCTGTCAGAATGGTTAACATCAACAACTCAGGAAAAAACAGATGTTGGCGAAGATGCAGAGAAAGGGAACCCTTTTGCACTGCTGGTGGGAATGTTAAACTGGTGCAACCACCTGGGAAAGAATATGGAGTTTCCTCAAAAAATGAGAATTACCCTATGATCCAGCAATTACACTACTAGGTATTTATCCACGGGATACAAAAATGCTGATTTGAAGGGGCACATTCATCCCAGTATTTATAGTAGCAATACCGACAATAGTCAAATTTTATAGATAGAGCCAAACATCCATTCGTCAATCGATGGATAAAGATGTGGTATTCATATACAATGGAATATTACTTGGTCATCAAAAAGAATGAAATCTTGCCATTTGCAACAATGTTGGAACTAGAATGTATGACGCCAAGTGAGATAATTTAATCAGAGAAAGGCAAATATATTGATTTCACTCATGTGGAATTTAAGAAACACAACACACAAACCTAGGGGAAGAGAGGGAAAAATAAACTAAAAACAGAGAGGGAAGCAAACCCTGAGACTCAAATATAGAGAACAAACAGCATTGCTGGAGGAGAGGTGAGTGTGGGATGAGCTAAATGGGTGATGGGCATTAAGGAGGGCACTTGTTGAGTACTGTGTGTTAAATGTATAAGTGATGAATCACTAAATTCTGTTCCTGAAATCATTACTATACTATTTGTTAACTTGGATTTAAATTTAAAAAAAGTATGTAAAACTTTTAAAAATTAAGGAGGTGTCCAGCCAAGACCTGGGAATTATCTTTGAAATATAATCAAGGGGGATATTGCTCCTATCTCCCAGGCTCTGTGAGGTAGTAGGAGTAACTTTGGTGAGTTACTTCCTCCAAATTGTAAAACTACATCTTTTCATAAACTTTGAGAAGTTAATTTTTCCTTCAGATAGAGCCAGTTAGCTAATGCAGATGGTCATCCCAACTACCAAGTGAACTGGGGATGAACTATGTGTCCAAATGGTTGGGTCAAATCCTTTTGAAGACTAGTTGTTTCTCTTGCAGTGGGTTGTATGTGCTTGACTGTATGGAGTGTGAAATTTCTATGTGTCTTTACAATCTTAGTGTATTGCCTGTAATGCATATCACATTCTGGCTTAATGATTATTCAATTTCAATTCCTTTCTTTCTTTTTTGCTTTTGGGACGGATTTTATGGGCGGGAAGGAAATTTTGTTTTTCAGTCTGTTTCCCCAACAGACTCTAGTCAGCATTTTATTCACTTACCTGACTACTCTCTTCCACTATCCAGCAATGGCAGTCATTCTTCATGTGACATTTTTTGAGGGAAGTAAGGAAGAGAGGTATACTAGTAGAACATAAATCTTATAAAAATAAGAGTCTAATTTAGATATTCTTTTTCCAAGCGTCAAAAAACTCTTAATTATGGAGTTGTTCAATCACACATAAATGTAGAAAGCATCATGTAATTAACCATTCTGTACTCCTTTTCAATCTTGTTTCATATATATCCACTTTTGGGTTTTTTGGCTGAGGTATTTTAAAGCAAAGTCTAGATATTCCAGAAGTGAACCTGGAAATTCTTAAATATGTGTCTCTAACATATTTTATTTTATTTTATTTTTTTTTTAATTTTTTTTTTTTCGACGTTTTTTATTTATTTTTGGGACAGAGAGAGACAGAGCATGAACAGTGGAGGGTCAGAGAGAGAGGGAGACACAGAATCGGAAACAGGCTCCAGGCTCCAAGCCATCAGCCCAGAGCCTGACGCGGGGCTCGAACTCACAGACCGCGAGATCGTGACCTGGCTGAAGTCGGACGCTTAACCGACTGCGCTACCCAGGCGCCCCTAACATATTTTAAAAAATAACAATAGCCAAACAACAGAAACAGCACAAATGTCTATCCATGGTTAAATAAACAGATGTGGTACACCCATATAATGGAGTACTTATAAAATGAAGAAAGTACTGATGCATACTGCAACATGGATGAACCTCCAAAACATGATGCTAAGTGAAAGAAGCTAGGCAAGAAAAGTCACATGTTGTATGATTTTTTTATATAAAATATCCAGAATAGGTAGACCCATAGAAACAGACTACAGATAGATTGTAACCAGGAACTAGGGGGAAAGAGGAGAGAGGCGACACTGATGAATGGAAAAGGTGTTCAATATGGAGTGTTGGGACTGTTTTGGAATGAGATAGTGTTCAGCATGTTAAATTTAGTCCTTCAGGATCTCTTCTAGGACAATAACAAGTGAAGAGGTGAATATCTGAAGCAATTCCAAACTAAAAGGTTACAATGAGAATAAACATTATTCAAAGTGAAAATAATTGGAGAAATTCTTTAGGTGGCAAGGTCAGGGAGGACCTTTTCTGAGGCTGCAATATTTAAAGTAAGGTCTAGATGTTGGAGAGGCTTCCAGCAGAGTCAAGGGCCTTCAGGTAAGGAAGAGGTTTCCCAGTTTGAGGAATTGAATGCAAGTGTGGATAATAGATGTGTCTATGCAGACTTTCCCTATAAGTGGATTGGTCCTATGTCTGGCTTACAGTGTAACTTAATAAATGGGACTTAAGTATTCAGTTCATTAAAGAATGATGAGTCACCATCTACTTTTCTCCTAAAGCCTGGTGGGATGAGGATATTTATATCGACTGAGGCAAGGCCAATCTTATTTTTATCACTCTGCTCATCTTTTATGAAGAAAAGAGGTATGAAAAATGCTGACAATACTGGACACACACATACCCCTAGCATAAACACCTGGTATATATCCAACATACATCCAATATATAATATACTGGGCATATATATATATAGTATATAATGAGGGTATGCACATCTTGCATGTAATGGGGGTATTTACTAGGATAGGATATAACAATACAACAATTTCTTCAGAAGAGAAGGTTGGGGTGTAAAACCAAGGTATTTCAGAGGTAGAGGAATGGGGACAGCAAGGGGGAAGGAATCATCTCTTTTAGTGTGTGATGAATAGAAATGGGTATCATCAACTCTGTCCTTGAGCTGTGTGCCATAAACAAACCATTTTAGCTCTGTAAACATCAGCTGTGAAATAGGAACTATAATAATACTCCCACAGAATTAATGAGATAATGATTGAAACTGGCTCAGCAGATTGCCTGATACAACATAAACCCTTAAATATTTTCTACTATGGATATGACAAATTTTTTTGTTCCTCAGCTTTCTAGAATTTCTTGAATTCATGTTTTCATATTTTTATACCTTGGGTTCATATTTTGGCTTTAGTTTTTGGTGGGTGGTGTTTTAACAAATGCTCCCATAGCAAAATTGTTAAAGTTTCAGAATGGCCCAGATTTTCCCTTCTGCCTCTTAATACATTTTAAATAAGTGAACAACTTTTTTGTTACTAGAACATATGTTATTGACTATAGTCAGTACATTCATATTGGTAGTTCAAACAAAATGGTAATTGGATTCAACTGTTATTCAAAACATGTAGCTGTTTGATAGAATTAAATAGCTTAGATGCTTTTGTGTGTGGAAATTGGCATGCTTAGAAGCATTTAAGTACCATTTGTAAACTAAGTGTGGTATTAGATGCTTTTGAAGAGGTGGAGGTGAATTAGATACAAATAATGTAGGTTTAAGATTTTAGTCCTTTTCTAGCATCTTTAACACTTACTCATTAGACTCAGAGCACATTAAGTTTATTACATTTCATGGATTTTTCTTATATTTGCGGAAACAGAAGTTTAGAAAGGCAAAACAAGTTGCCCATAAGGAGTAAATTATAGTAATAGGATCTGAGTTTGTTTATTGTTTTGGCTCCCAAGCCAGCATTCTTTTAACACCTAAAGATACAGGTAGGTAAAGTATATATTCATTTACTTAGTGACTGAGGCTAAGCATAACTTCTCAAGTAACAAATCTATAAGCTCTATATAGTAGGGGATATTGAATATAGTACAACTCCCGCTAGATTTTCTAGTCCAAAAATATGCTCAAATATCAGTTCTGCCACTTACTCTCTTTGGGGCCTTGGATGAATCACTTCACCTTGAGATTTCTCTCCTCTTTTGTGACAATAAAACTATAGGGTATAGTGAAGCCACTGATAAAACTAAAATGCTCTACAAATAAAACATCCCATTAATTACAAGATATTTGAGATTTATAACATTGTAATTTTTGAGAATTATGATTTTCTACATGTGGCATTTGAAATATTTAAGGAATGGTTTAGCCAACTGTGCAATAGGCTAAACATTTTCACATAGGAAGATTTTGCTGTGAAATGTTTCTTTAAAAGGAGTCCTCAGCATACTTTAGAATATTTATCCCATTGTTTGTTGAAATTCATATAATAAAAAGTCCTGTCATAGTTCTGTCATCCCCATGTATTATTCTTTAAGATGTTGAAAACTATTCTTACTCCCCCTCTATTCTGAATTCTGGAGGCTAATAAGTTCCTTAGTATGCTAAGTACTTCTAAAAACTTTTGCTAGGTCTTTCAGTACTTGTAATAAAAGTGTTCTTCCTTTCTACCATTTGGGCTCTTCAATTGCCAGAAACCATCAATGTAGTTCTAAAAATGCCAATTAGGGAATATCTTACAAATTGCTTTTGATCTGCCTTAAAGAGAGCAACTAGCAACTCAAATTTTATCTTTGGGGATATGAACATTCTCATGACCAAATTTGAGTTTTTGGTCCTAAAAGTTTATCATAGAAAAAATGATGCTTCTAATCACACAAACATGTTCAATGAGTTAGGCTGATGTTTTTCTCCCATCTTTTTTTTCCTTTGAGATACAAAGTTGAGATCTTTCTTCCTTCATGAGGGGTTAGGTTTCACACGTGTTTATATTTAGTACCTGTGGGAGTCTAACCTGATGATTAATGGTTGAGAATCATTTTAAAAAATGTATGGCTGAAGGCAGAAAATAAAGTGCTGATTGGTTCATTAAGCAATTCAATCCCAAACCGTGAAGTTTAAGTTTAATCCTGCCTGAAGCCTGACTGATCCTGTCATAAACACTTTTCATAAACCTTCCACTTAAATCTGGTATTGTGGTTTTATTAATCTACCAATAATTCAAAATGACATCTCATGTAGCAATATAAATCTATAAGATGGATATCATAAAACTTACACCATTACAAAACCATGGGTAATTACGTAAAAATGCCGTTTCCTTTGGTTAGGTATGTCTTTCTGAATTGCTGTTTTTCCCTTGGTTGAACAGATGTGTTGACTGTAACACTGTCTCAATGTTTTGGTATGCCTGAAGGAAAAGAAAGAAATTCAGATAGTCACTGATGGTGTTTAAAAAAAAGTTCTGGAGTTCAGAGAGCCTTATTTGCAAAACTCAGGGAGCAATTTAGCAAAGCCCTGTGTTTGTGGAGCTTATATTCTCTGGGAAGGTTCCTTTTCTGTGTTGCTATGTGGAATTTTTAGCTCTTGGATTTAATGGCTATATTGATATTCTGTGGATGTGCCAGGGCTCATGTGCTTTAGGCACACGTTCAGAAACTCGAATGAAGTCCCAGCTGTCAGACTTCTTTTTTTTTTTCTTTTAGGAGCAGAGCTTTTTACTTCTGAGTCTAGGGGTTAGATGAACTCTCAAACTAGATCATAGTAGACTTTACAGGATTGGAGTAATACAGTATTTCTGAGGTTATTTGGAACAGAAGACTGCATTTTTATTTTATATGGGGCAGAGAGGCATTTCCAAGAATAAACTTAGAAGGAGCCCATAAGAGCTAGAGAGTGTATTTTCATCGCCTGCTATAGTCGCTCAACAGCAGCAATCTGCTCTCAAATAAAAGTGAGGCTTGAAGGAGTGTTCAAATACCTACGATTGAACCCATGGGACATTTATGCTTTTATAAGACAGGTGTTGGAAAATATCTGAAGCCATAGGATTCCCTCCCCCCTCCCCCAGCTGCAGGTGCTTTATGGGTTTAGACTGACTATATATGAGAAAGATCCACGTTGTGACAGGGGATGAAAACCAAGCATTACACACTGTGTTTTAGCACTGTCACAACTATATTTCAGTAAGATACGTGTGTAATTATTTGAGGATCTTCTTCTCTGCTAGATTTTGAATCCCTTTCTAGTGCTTAGTACAGCATGGTAAGTTCTCTGAAGATTAAAATTTGGCGTTCTTACATGGAAGTTTAAGATCTCCACAATAGCTTCTAGGCATTATGTACTTATAAGATTTGTGTCTCAAAAAGCTTGCATTCCTTTAGTCTTCCAAATATAAGAAAACATAGTAATAATGTGAACTTGAATATCACAAACAGTTGGCAACTGGCACCAATCCTTTGCCCAGCTCCTGACCTCAGACAAGGCAGATAGAGGGTATGGGTGGTAGGCTAAAGTTACATGGTGGTGGAGGGCGGGGTGGTTGGGGGGAACATGGACAGGAAGGTGAAATCCTGTGGGGAAACCTCAGGCATTCAGCAATCACCTTCCTCAAAAGTGGTAAAGAAGTTAGGGTCCTAGTAGTCTCTGGACCCATTCTCTGTGGCTCAGGCTGAAATTCACCCCCTACTGCCTGGCCCCTAAACTACCATATTCTTGGAATCCCTGCTTCTTTGAAACGCCTCTGATATTTAAATTGCAACAGAAAATCATCAGAGGTGTCAAACTGCAGCCAGAACAGATGGATTTAGATAAATCTTGCATTTCATTAGCTTCGTGTTAATGGAGGCCTATATTTTACCCAAGGGTTTTTGTTTTTGTTGTTTGACTCCATTGATAGCCACATGTCACGGTTTTACTGGAGTACAAGTGGCCTCATCTTATATATCCATCATTATCACTGTATATAGATATGGAGAAAGTAAGTTTTAATAAATATTGACCATGTAGCCTATTCTCCGTTGAACTATGTGGTCTATTGCCATTAGGGAGAAATTTTATGGCAAGTCAAAATGTAAGTTCTGCATAGTACAGTATCCTATTGCTGTATGATCAGATAACAAAACAAACAGGTATTTTCTAACTTCCTTCCATCTTTATGTGATAGAGTGCACATTTTGACTTCAACTTTCAGACTGTGCAAATGATTATCTTATTTACATCCATTCATCACATTTTAAGGCTCTTCAGCTCAATATCGAAATACTGGAGAACTAGGAAACATCAGAGCCAGAATCACAATTTATTCTATTTTTGCCATCCCAACAGAGATACTTTTAAGATACTTGTATCCAAATAAGATAATTATAATACACAATAGGAAACACCAATTGTAGGAAACACTTTGCAAGCTGTTAGTCGAGGGCAAACAGCTGGATACCTTAAATAATTGATGGTGGCTATCTTCCTTTTAACTTTTAAAATAAGACTGCTTGAATTTGTTTTGTATGAGGAGTCTACATATCTGTCCACTTTGTCCTTTTCATGTCAAGGGAACAGGAGAGTGAAAATGGACTCATCTTTTGAGCAAATGAAACTCACCATTCCTCTTTTTAGTGCTTTTGCTAAAACAGTACTAATTAGGAAAAAAGAGAAAGCAGGTGGGAATTCTTTAGAGCTTTGAATGAATAAGCAGAAAACACTTTCATTCAGAAATAGAGCTGGACTTCTATAAGTTTTTCTTCCAATTCCAGCCTGAAGGTAGGGAAGGTTTTCCTCCTCAATACAAAGTAATTCTCAAACACCAGCTGGGAGTCTGTTAGTATCAGAATTGAGTTGAATTATCTACCAGGAGTTAGCATCAGATTCCACAAGCTAAGCACTCAGTCTTACAAGACTTCCCTCTATCTCCTACCTCAGAAGTTAAAAGCTGCAAGTTGTTATGTGTGCTTTTGACCAACTGGCTGCAAATCGGAGGTTCCAACTTCCTCTTCCTTGGATTCTATTAATTTGCTAGAGCAGCTCACAGAACTTGAAATGCTTACTTACCTTTACCAGTTTATTAAGGGACATAATAAGATATGAATCGACAGCCAGATGAAGGGATACATGGGGCAAGATATGGGGAAAGGGTGTGGAGCTTCCATGCCCTTTCCAGGAATACCACTCTCCCAGCATCTATGTATGTTCACCAACCTCTGGAAGCTCTTTTGAACCACCTCCTTTTCTGTTTTATGGAAGATTCCTTACATAATCGTGATTGACTAAGTCTAATCTCTCTCTGGGGGTAGAGGTAGGGCTAAAAGTTCTACCCCCTAATCACATCGTGGGTCCTCCTGGCAACCAGTTTCTGCCTTTAGGTGAGGTTCGAAAGTCACCTCAGTAACCTAGCAAAAGACAACTTCATGCTCTTATCATAGGAAATTCCAATGGTCATTGGAGCTGTGAACCAGGAACTATGGACAAAGACCAAATATATAGGAGAATTATCTTTTTGACATCTGAGTGATGAAATACATATTTAAGAACTATATCTGTCAAATAAGTGATCAAATATGTATTTTTTACATATCACAATACCTCAATAGTATTTTTTGTTTTTAACATTATGCTTTTAGATCAGAGCCCAAGAGTTTACAGCTCTAGAATTTGCCACCTGGCTTACCAAATGGAGTTAAAATAAGGAAGAACAGTATTAATCTACAAAAAAAAAATTGCTGTCAAAACCTAATAAAGAAAAACCTATTTATGCGTCTTAATATATTTGTATTTTCATTAGGTCATAAATATTTAGCCCAATTGTTGGCATCCTAGTAGTTCCATACTTTACCCATCTTCTGAGAGCAATAGAAAACTCCAGAAATCTTAACTTTAAAATGCTTTTAAAAACTTATTGTAAAAACTAATACACAATAGACTTAATTCTTTTTGGTATTCGGTTATAAGAATTATAACAAAGGGACAGTCTTTACTACCATCAAGATACAGAAGAATCTTAATACCCCAAATTATTTCTTCATGCCGGCCCTATTGACTAAACATTTCCTCCTGCCTCAACCCCTGGCAATAATGATCTGTTCTGTCTGTGCAGTTTTACCTTGTCCAGAATGTTTTGTAAATGAATAGCCTATAGTGTAAGGCTTTTTGATTTGGGCTTCTGTCAATATAGTTCAGATGTATCTATGCTGTTGTGTCCATTTCTTTTTATTGTTGATGTGTTCATTCACCAACTGAAAGATAACAGGGTTGTTTTCAGTTTTGACTGATTGAAGAAAGTTGCTATAAACTTCTTGTGTTGTAAATGGGGCAATAAGGCCCTCTCATGGGGCCTTTAAGGGTCATTCTAACATGGTCACAGAAATTAAACTCCTGGCATATGAAAATCAAGGGCTTACTTTACTCCTAGGTCCTAGAAGAGGGGATAGAGGGACCATACAGAGGAGCTTCTAGGGAATGGGTTCAGCCAAGCAAGTGGGAAACTGAGAGTGTTGAGGACCCAGGGACAAATGCCTCTACTGGGGCTCAGGGTGGCATTCCCAGCAAAGGTATGAGGGAATTCATTGGTGCACTTGACTGTCACTAGGTCATAGCCAGGGGAGGGCAAGAAGAGGAACTTGTGGCAGCAAGGACAAGTCTTACCCTGGTGTTACCTGGTTGCCTGGGTGGAATGCTCACAACCTTTTTTGGGGGATGTTGAGGCATCAGGGAAACATGAAGTTTTAAAATTTTCTGATACGTTTCTGAATACAGGTTTTGATGTGACCACTGTTTTAATTTCTCTTGGGTAAATATGTGGAAGAGTAATCACCATGTCATAAAGTTATATATATTTAACATTATAGGAAACTGACAAACCGTTTTCTAAAGTGAAATTACCACTTCGTTTTCACTGAAACTATATTCTGGTAGCTCTGTATTACACTAACCTTTTTTTTTTTTTTTTTTTTTTTTTTTAAATTTCATCTTTCTAGTAGGTATGTAGTCCAGTCTTGTTTTAATTTGCATTTATTTAATGACTAATGTTGAGCTTCTTTCTATGTACTTATTTGCCATCTGTATTTCTTCTTAGGTAGAAGTATCTGCAAGTTTTTTGCCCATTTTTTTTTCTTACTGAGTTTGGAAAGTTCTTCAATTCTAGATCCATGGTCAGATGTGACTTGCAAATATTTTCTCCCACTTTCATGGCTTATTCCTATTATTCTCTTGACAGTGTCTTACACAGAGCATAACTTTCAGTTTTGATGAAGTTAAATTTATCCTTTTTTTTTTTTTTTAAGGAATCACGATTTTTTTTAATTTTTTTTTTTTTTTGACGTTTATTTTTGAGACAGAGAGAGACAGAGCATGAATGGGGGAGGGTCAGAGAGAGGGAGACACAGAATCCAAAACAGGCTCCAGGCTCTGAGCTGTCAGCACAGGGCCCAATGTGGGGCTCGAACCCACGGACGGTGAGATCATGACCTGAGCCGAAGTCGGCCGCTCAACCGACTGAGCCACCCAGGCGCCCCAGGAATCAACGATTTTAATGTATCTAAGAATAGTTCACCTTTGTGATCTAGATTCAAGATCACAAAGAATTTCTGGAAGTTTCACAGTTACAGGTTTTAGATTTTGGTTTACCATGCACTTGGAGTTGTGGATTGAAGTTTTGTTTTCCTGTTTTTGTTTTCCTGTTTTTTGTTTTTGCATATATAGATTTATTCTCACCTTATTTATTTTTTGAGAAAGTTATTCCCCCCCCCCCCATTGAATTGCTTGTGTGCTTCTCTTCAATTTTTATTTGTGTGGGCGAATTTCTAGACTATTAAACTGAACCATGTATGTTTTTGCCAATATAGCACTATTGATCATTGTAGCTTTTCAGTAAGTTTTTAAATTAGTATGTGTTCTCCACATTTGTTCTCTGTGGAGTTTTGACTGTTCTAGTGTTTTTGCTTTTCTATATAAACTTTTGAATTTACCTGTCAATATCTAAACGTTGTTGTTGTTGTAGGATTTTATTAAATGTAGAAATCAACTTGGTGAATATGGTCTACTTAAAAGTATCAAGTGTTCCAGTTCATGAAGATGATGGCATTGTATTTATTTAGACCTATGGTTTCTTTCATCAGTTTCATAGTTTCCAATATACATACTACTCAGGTTATCTAGTTGGCTTGAATTTGGGGAGTCGTGTATTTCAAGGAGCTTATGTTTTATTGAGTTGTCAAATTTGGTGTATTTTTGTAGTATTTTCTTAGTCTACTTTTACTATACTTTGAATGACTGTAGAATCTATAGTTATGATTCCTTTTTAATTCCTGATATTTGTAATTTTTGTTTCCTTTTTTTTTTTGTATTGATTTGGCTGAATGTCAATTTCCTTTCCCATGAATCAGTTTTGGGTTTCATTTTTCCCCCTTTTTTGTGTTTTCAATTTTATTTTTCCCCTATTTCCTTGTACTTTTATTTTTCTGGTTTATTAAGGTTTTTCTTTGGCAGATTAAGGTAGAACGACTACTTGATACCTTTTTTTTTCTTTAATACATAAATTTAATGCTATAAATATCCTTCTAAGCATTGATTTGGCTATATCCCCTGAATTTTAGGATGTTATATTTTCATTTAATTCAAAAAGGTTTTTAATTGAGACTTCCTCTTGGATTCAGGTGTTATTTTGAAGATTTTCAGATTAATTCTGTTAGAGAACACACTTTCCTAGAACATTAATTATTCAAATTTATTAAGATTTGTTTTATGGCTTGTTTTTATGATCTATGTTGGTGAATGTTTATGTGTCCTTGAAAATGTGCATTTGGCTGTTTGGTGAAATATTCTATAAAATGTCAAAAGGGTCAAGTCAGTGAATAACACTGCTAAAATCTCCTATGTCCTTGTTGCTTTTTGTTCTTTTTTGCTGTATTTTTTATTGAGAGAGCATTGTTGGATTCTGCGCATACAGTTGTGAGTTAATTCTACCACTGCTAAAGATGTATCTTGAAGCTTATGTTTTAGGTAATACACATTTAAGCTAATTACGTCTTTGTGAATAGACTTATTTTCTCATTAAGTCCTTCTTTATTTTTTTATTTTGAACTCTATTTTTATTACTATAATCACCCCAGCTTTTATCTAGGGCTGAATTTTCTCTCCTTTTACTTTTAATCTATTTATGTCATATTTGAAGTGGATTTCTTGTGGAATGGATATAATGTTTTTAATCCAACCAGACACGTCTTTTAATTGGTATGTTTAGACCTTTTCTATTTAATGTAGTTATTGATATGGCTAGACTTTAGAAGCATTATTTTAGCATTTCTTCTCTTTGATGTTCCTATTCTGCGTTTCCCCCCTTCTTTTGGTTATTCCAGTATTTTTCAATGTAGCATTTTAACCTATGGCTCTATTGCTTCACATATTTAACCAGTTATGCTAGGAAATAAAATATACACAACTAATCTTTTAGAGTCCATATAGAGTTATTATTTTATTTAAGTGAAATATAGAATCTTAAAGTAGCATAGGCCCCTTTATCCTTCTCTATCTTATTTACTTATTTTTTTAAATTTATTTTGAGAGGATGCACAAGTGGGGTAGGGAGAGAGAGAGAATTCCAAGCAGGCTCCCTGCCCAGCACAGAGCCTGATGAGGGGCTTGATGCCATGACTGCAAGATCATGACCTGAGTTGAAACTAAGAGGGGCTTAACCAGCTGAGCCAGCCACCCCTATCATTCTCCCTGTATTTTAGAGTGGTCAGCCATATTACAGCTATATACATTGAAAAACCCCACCAGAAAAAGTGTGGGGTTTGTTTGTTTTCATCAAAAAAAATCTTTTAAATAACTTAGGATAAAAATATTAGGCAAATATGTAACATTTATTTTACTTTTCACTCCTGTATCTGGTAACATTTCACAAGCATAGTTACTAAGGCTGCTTTAAAGTACTCGGTTGATGATTTCAACATCTAGGTCATTTTAGGATTGTAATTGAGGGTCTTTTCCACTGAGAGTTGATCAAATTTTTGTAGTTACATGTTGGGTAACTTTTTATTGTAATATTTTGAATGCCACATCATGAGTTTTTTAGTTCTCCAGATCATGTTGATTTCTACCTCCCCAGCCCAACCATCTTAAATTTTTGAGGCAATCAACCTATAGCCAGCATAGGTTTATCGCTTTTTGTGGGCAGGATTTCCAATGTCAGTTCAATTTTCAAAGCCTTCTGTGTTTTGACTAAATTCTGTGCATGCCACTCAGGGCTTATTTCAGCAAGTAAATCGTGTTTTGAACTATTCAGCTTTTAACCTTAGCTGTGATCTGGGTTTCTGTTGTGCATGTAACACATGAATCAGGGGTAAGCTGAGAACTTTTGCTAGATCATAGAATTAGAGAATTCCTATTTCCATCTCTCTACAGGAATTCCTCCCTCCCCTCACCTCCTGCTGCCCCCCTGCTACACTCTTTGGCTTCTAGGATCTGCTTTTCTTGTTCTCTTTCCAGAAAGGAATTCCCTGAGATTTTTGCTCTCTGTGCTCACTGAATTCTTCCATAACTGGGGCCATCCTTTGGTCAAAGCTGAGAGAGAAAAGATGGTATATTAGTTTGTAGAATTTCCATAACAAATAACCATAAAGTAAGTGATTTAAACAGAAATTTGTGTCACAGTTTTGAAGGTTAGAATGGAGATCAGGGTGTTGGCAGAACCAGATGCCATATTCCCTCCACACTAGGGTAGGATCTATTTTAGTCCTCTCTCCTAGATTCTGGAAGCTCCTTGGTTGTGGCAGTATAATTCTGATCTTCACATGGCATTCTTACTGTGTGCATGTCTCCGTGATCAAATTTTCTCCTTTTAGAAGGATATCAGTCCTATTGGATTAAGGTCCACCCTAATGACTTCATTTTAACTTGATTACCTCTGAAAGGACACTATATTCAAATAAAGTCACATTTAAGTACTAGGGTTTAGAACCCTGACATATTTTTTTGGATGGACACAATTCAATATGTAATAAGTAAAGGAGGGGGGCATTTCCTAGAAACTACTAGTCACTTTACGTTATCTTTTCCAATGTACTTACTACTTACTTCTCAGAATTTTTAGGTAATTGCCTTTTTGTATTTTGTCCAGACATTTTTTACTATAGTTAATTTACTTCCAACTGGAAGTTGTGACTTTTAAAAATAAAGATCTTTTAAGTTTAGGGCTGTGCAAGTACTTACAAGATTCAAGTACTTGCCACATCAAGGAGATGTGGCAGCCAAAATGAGAACCACAGTTGAAATGGATGGCAGGTTAAAAGTCTATTTGGAGGAGACTTTGGGGTCTAATAAGCATCAAACTAGTTTGGGGTTGAGGTGAAGTTTATTCTAATCTCTGAAATATTATGATTTAGAGCAACTCAGCTTCATACTTGAGTTCTCATTCAGTGGTGCTACTCATGATTGATTTCTTGGGGTAAGAATTTGGCAGCATGATTAGGACTAGAAAAATAAGTTGCATATTATTTCAGTGGTTGCTATTTATGATAAAGGTCCCTTCAATTTATCATATACTCATTAACTGCTTTCTGGGGTTACAAAGGTATATTAGAAATAATTCCTGAGATTAAAGAGTTACAGTATAGGAAGGGAGTGAAAAATGTGGAGAAATAATTGTTGTATTGATATGCTAACTGCTATGAGGTAAATACAAAGGCACATAGGATAGGGATGGTGTGGGAGGGCGAGAGTTTACTGTGGGGGAAGGGGGCAGAAATGGGGATTGGTGAAGGGCTATTTCAGGCAAAAATCATCTCTTCTAAGAAAACAAAGCTACAATGCAAACAGGCTTTAGGTGTCAAGGGTGCTCAGGTACACATTTTTTTTGGATATTATCAAAAAGTGTTATGTATTGATCCCCTAACATGTTAGTCTATTTGGTGGCCAAGATAGAAATGAATAGGGACCTAAGGAAAAGACATATTTCAGACAAAATAAAACACTTGCTACTATTTTTGAGATTTTCTTTTAAGCATTGATCTGAGAAACATCACACAGGATAGAAATCTAGAAAGACCTCAGGAGAATGAACTTTTATCCCCACAGGCACATTTCTATTTCTTTGGTTCATTACATTCCGTAATTCAGAATGGTTCATTCACGGTTTGATCTGGTCATAATCAGGCACGGAAGGGGAAGTAATTTGTAAATGCCACCCAAAGTTAGGTTGTGCCCTAAAGTCTTTTATTGGAAATCTTATTTTGTTTTAAAGTTAACTGGAGAACAGTTAATTGGACAAGGCAGTGGAGAAAGGATTAATTTAAGTTTCTATGAAAATTGGCACTGAGGACTCCTATGAAACATACAGGGCAAAATTTGTATAGTTTGCTCTTGCCAGTTATTATCTAGCACAACTACAATGATATTTATCAGAAAGTGAGCCTACTAATAGAACTGTTTGGGCTGTTCTTTTCTAGCAGGTTCTCTTATACTGTTTGAACAGCTACAATTTCAGATAGCACATCTAAAATTGCACTGAATCGATCATGTTGCAATCATCTTAGACGAAAACAGAAAAGTTGTTCTCTATGGTATCAGTGCAACCCACAGCCTCAGAAGGATGGAATAAGTAAATTTCATCTTGGGGTTGGGGATCAGAGCCATATTACCCCACCTGTAGTCCACAAAGCTACTAATCTGTAATTTCTTTTTTTAAAAATTAAACTGAAAACAATTTAAGTACAGAACAAATTCCAGAGTCCTAGAATTATAAGTATCTAAACAGTGCTTGCATTTTCACCTACCACAGCTCCATAGCATGCCCTGCAAAGTAAACAATTCAGAACCTCTTACAAGGGGTGCTTGGTGGCCAGTTTGTTGAACGTCCAGTTGAGGTCATGATCTTGCCTGGAGCCTTGTTTGGATTCTGTTGCTCCCTCTTTCTCTGCCCCACCCCTGCTCATGTTCTGTCTCTCAAAACAAAACAAACAAAAAAACATCTCTTAACCAATCCCTGCAAAAAATATGCCTACCTTTTCACACACCCTTGCCTAGTACATGCTGTCCCTTCTGTTAGAAATACATTCCCTGATTTGCCAGCCACCATGCCTAGAAAATCTTCTATTCATGCTTCATAACTGCGTTCAAATATCACTGCCTCTCTAATGCCTTTTGGTTTTCCTAAGCAGAGTTACTCTTCTCCCTTGTAAACTTAGAGGAATTGAGTCATACTTATGTTATAGTCCTAATTAAATTGCACTTCAGTTTACATAGTTACTTTTCTCTCATGACTTGTGGCTGTCTGCTCCTTCAGGATCTTTGTTTTCCTATTGTAGTAGACGCTTAGTAAATATTGATAGGCAAATGTTTCAACAAAATAATCTTTGGGGGGGAAGAAAAAACTAATATGATACCTGGAAGGAAAACCTATTAGACCTCAGATACAGTATTACTGTGCTGGGTATTTGCCCATCCAGATCTATTATTTACCTTTTTATATCCTCTGTGCACAAGGAGGCTAAACTTTATAGACAGAATTAATGTGGTCCCTTTGGTTGTATTTGGCCAAGGGGACCAAAGATAGGTGATCAGAGTGAGAAAAGCATAGATCTGGGTATTCTGCCCCCCCCCCCCCCCCAGCTGCCTTTTACTATATCTTACTGGGTTGGCTAGGTCCCTGTCAAACTCACAAATGGTGAGATCCTGACTTAAGCTGAAGTTGGATGCCCAACCGACTGAGCCACCCAGACGCACCTTTGGACAGATTCTTAAGGAATGTTTCATGGAATAACTTTCCTTAGGTTATTACTGAATATGTGACAAAACAAGTATCTTCCTATTTGTGAGTTTAGGAAATACGGAGTTCAATAAGTTTTTTTTTTTTTTAATTAGTATTGTAGTACTTTTCAGAGCTCTAACCTAATATTCTGAGTGTGGGATAGCATATAGTGTTCCCTAAATATTTTACTACTGGAAAGTATGCTATGGTGATAGTATTTTGTTTTGTAGCATTGCTATTAGTGTCTCACAAAACTAGGTGTTTTTGTTTTTTGCAAAGTTCCAAAAACTCTGCTGTAGCTTACCAAGGACAGACCATTGTGAAATGTCAACTTAAACTCCTTATTACCATCAGTTTTCCTATTATACAGAATATTTGTTTTATTATAGTACCAATCTAGGAGCTTAAATTACTATTTGGATACTGAATTGACTATCTGGTTTTGTCTTTAGCTCTAAAGAGTGTCTTGAACTACTTTCTACTACATAACTCTAAGTGCCAGAGAAAATGATCACAAGTAAGAATTATAGGGATGTAAATATAGTCTCTCATAAGTTACTCCTTTTTGAAAGCAAAATAAATTGAGAACTATAAACTCCTTGTTAGCAGATGTGAACTGAGAGACTCTGCTAATTTGTTTTACTGCCAAGCTCATAACTATATATATCAAGACTGACAATATTTGTAAGGGTATTTTTTACTTAGATTTTATCAGCAGGAATTAAAAATTCACTTACATAGTAAATTACCTCTTCTTGGATTGATAAAGTAATTTATTCTATAATAGATACTTATCAAAAATAGATCATAAATTACAGATCTTGATGAAAGTCAAATTGTTCTGTCTGATAAACTAAGTGGCCATTAAGCCATTTAATTTAGACACTTTAACATACTGAGAACAAATAGTAAATCTTCTATTTATCCAAAATTACTAAATGAACGCCTAGTAAACTTGCTTCCAAGTCCAAGATTTTCAATTACTTGATAATTATTTTGACATTGTAATGCTTATATTCTAGCACTTCTAAATTTTTAACATTAGAGCTGGAACTCTATTTTTTTTTTTAAGGTTGGTTATTTTGAGGATAGCTAGTGGGGTAGGGACAGAGTGAGAATCCCAAGCAGACTCTGCTCAGCACAAAGCCCAATGTGCAGCTCGATCCCATGACTGTGAGATCATGACCTGAGCCCATATCAAGCATTGACAGCTCAGAGCCTGGAGCCTGATTCAGATTCTGTCTCCCTCTCTCTCTGCCCTTCCCCCACTCATACTCTGTCTCTGTATCTCTCAAAAATAAATGTTAAAAAAATTAAAAAACCATAATGGAAGAAAACTTTTCTCAGCCAAAAAATAGTTGAATAAAACAAATATGTCTTCCATATTGGAAGTGCTCTTTATATCTTAGGCAAAATCTAAGTGATTGATTAGTAATATTCTAGGAAAATATTTGAGTTACAAGCTTGAAGACCTCTCACAACTACTAAGAAATGGACAGTGGAGTTTTATACTCATTCAGGGGCTCAGAAAAGAAATTAGTCAAGAAATATTTCTAAGGAAAGTACAGTAAAACCTTGGATTGTAAATAACTTGTTCAGTGAGTGTTTGCAAGATGAGCAAACATGTCTAATAAATTCTCACCTGATAAATGAGTGGTGTCTTGCAATATGAATAGTATGTGACCTGAATGGTTCTTGAGATTGTCTTTGATATACAAGTGCTTTGGATTACAAGCATGTTTCTGGAACGAATTATGCTTGCAAACCAAGGTTTTACTTAAACTAAATTTTTCATTCAAGTTAGGATAACTCAAAATTAAGAATCAATGGGGGCACCTGCATGGCTCAGTTGTTTAAGCATCTGACTTTGGCTCAGGTCATATGGTTCGTGGGTCCAAGCCCTGCTTTGGGCTCTGAGCTGACAGCTTGGAACCTGGAGTATTGTTCAGATTGTCTCCCCCACTCTCTCTCTCTATGCGCCTCCCCTGCTTGTTCTTTCTTTCTCTCTCTCTTAAAAATAAACATTAAAAAAAGAATCAAGATGAGAGAGATCTAAAGTTTGTGACCACAAGTGCCATATTCTGCACATATTTGGTAATAACCATATGGCCCAGTTGAGCATTTCAGAAGATAGGTAGCACAGAATTGAGTGAATGACTCCATTACCTTTGAGTTAACTGTCAGTGTTGACACACTGTATCACAAGGCTTGGACTGTGCCCTTGGAAATTACATGCCTAACTCTACAAGAAAAAGGAAATCCTAAGGAGCTGAAATAGACTGCTGTGTTCTAGTATAGAAATCAAATCAGCAATAGCCTCCAAATTGAGCTGAAATCAGTACCTCAGTTTTATCATGAGATTTAGTGGGCATTAGTCTGAATTTGATCTGTTTAGCACCCAAAGTAAGTTAGAGGTTCTAAGTGTGCCATCTCCTTTCAGATGATATGCATTACAAAATAGAATCACTTTCAGACATTTGTATACAGACTCTACCTCTACAATATGTGGGCAGTGTAGCAAATATTGAGGTATGAGGTGGGTGTAGGTGACCTCCAGAAGGAACATGTCTTGGACAGAAACATGAACTACTAAATCTCTAAAAGAAATAACTTCTCTCCTGAGAAATTCAGGCATGAGTGAAAAGGCTGGTGAGAAGTCTCAAGATGAAAATAAAATAGGCAGCAGAAGCAACTAGAAAAAATTAAAGCATTTAGGTGGAAGCCAACTAAACTTGAAATTGTTCTGGAAGCTGAGGGTAAGACATTATAGGAGCGCCTGGATGGTCAGTTGGTAAGCATCCAACTCGACTCTGACTCTCTCTCTCTCTCTCTCTCTCTCTCTCTCTCTCTCTTTCAGCTTATGCGTGCTCTCTCAAAATTAATCTTAAAAAAAAAACTGTACTAGGAGGAATGTAGTACTGTTTCCCTACCTTGTAAGTACCTCAGGTGGAAACAGTCAACTAATTCATTTTCTCCCCCATGGCCTTCTTTAGAAAATCCCCCTAAGCTAATCCTGCATAAGCCTTGCTCTAATGCCCCTAAGTATGATTCAAAATAAGTGACCGAGAAAATGAAGGATGTAAATAAATCTGTTACTGGTTATAGGTAGATGAGGCAAATTAAGCTATATTACAAAGGGGCAACAGTGCTCACATTTTTGTAGAGCAGAAAAATCAGTTGGGGTGCTGACTGAATTTATTTTCTGAGATTTTGATTCAGAAGGTTTGGAGTAGATTTCAATAAGCGCACTAGTTCTACAAAATGTTTTTAAAACGTTAGCAGGATGTCATAATTTCCCTACTTTTAGAATTAGGGCAATTACCTTAATTTATAAAATTATGATTACCTTAAAATGTGGCTGTGATGATCAAATTAACCACTTATGTGACTCTTAGCACAGAACCTAGAACACTGTAAATGTTAAAATAAAGTTATACTCAAAATGGGGTGATACTTATGCTGTAATTTTTAGGAAAAGGTTCTAGACCTGGATGTATAGCACAGTGAATTGTATAAAAGTATTTATTGAAAAAAGACTAGTAAACTAATCACATGCACTCCTGAATACAGGTTTGAACTGGGCAGGTCCACCTATATCTGCCCCAACCCTGCCCCCAACCAAAAAGCTTTATTGTTTCCCTTTGGGAAGGGGCTCCAGGATAGTTCTTTAAAAAAAAGTTGTCTAGCAGCTGCAGGCAGATACTGAAAGAAGCCCTGGAACCAGGGGGATGCCAGGGAGAGCCCCACAATGGCTTTTGGGCTCCAGAAGCTCCTGGAGCTTCTGGGTGCTTGAGGGTGTGCTGTTAGAAGAGATATTTGTTCAGCCCCACTTGGGGGACCAACTATCCTGGGGAGGTTAGTCAGGTACCTTCTTGACAAGTTTCACCTCACCTAGGAAGTGGTTCTCCAGGAAGTCACAGAGGTGGGGGTCTGCAGGGGAACCTAGAGTATGCAAATCAAAAGAGCCTGGTTCAGGTTCTTCTCCAGGACCATGGCAGCTTCCATGATGTCCAGTGTTTTGCCCCACTGGTTTTGGTATAGCCTCTGCACATCTTGGAAGAGGGTATGACCACAGCATTGATTTTTGCATCTTAGATATGCTTGATACCCTGCAGGTCCAATTGCAGTTGAAATAAGAGCCCAGAAAGGTAGGTGTAAGAGGCCTGTAGATTCATGTTGACCAGGTTGTTGATGGCCTCCATTTAGGTGGAATAATTCTAACTAATTTGGGAGCTCATCATTGATTAGCAATAAGCTAAGCTCAAAAAGTGGTGCTGGATTGTTCCAGAGGTGGAGGATGGCTGGAAGATGGTTCTTAGGGTTGTGACTAGAAAGGAAGCAGAAGAGTAGCTGGAGGCTAGAAGGAGGGGTGTCCCTGGGTTTGTTGCATAAACAGGCTGTTGAAGCAAGAAATAGATATAGAAGGTATATTGCCTACACATGGATTTTTTTTTTAACAATACTGTTAATGTATTTTCTCTTATAATATTCTTCACATCGTTTCTTTAGCTTGCTTTAAGAATACTGCATATAATAAAACAATATAACATAAAAATGTGGGTTAATTGACTATTACTGGTAACAGTAGGCTATGAATATTTAAGTTTTGGGGGAGTCAGAAGTTATTGAATGTAGATTTTCAACTGCACAGGGGTTGGCACCCCTGGCCCCTGGAAGTTAAAGGGTCAACCATAGTAATGTTAGTAGTTGTCATTAGCCTTTCTAAGTTTTTTAATGTTTGTTTATTTTTGAGAGAGGGAGACCGAGCATGAACGGGGGAGGAGCAGAGAGAGCAGGAGACACAGAATCCTAAACAGGCTCCAGGCTCTGAGCTGTCAGCACAAGCCAGACCTGGGGCTCGAACTCACGAACCGCAAGATCATGACCTGAGCTGAAGCCGTATGCTCAATTGACTGAGCCACCCAGGTGCCCCGCTTCTTTAAGTTTTTTATTTTAATTCCAGTATAATGAATATATAGTGTTATTAGTTTCAGGTGTACAAGTGATTGAACAATCCTATACATCATTACTCATGAGTGTATTCTCAATTCCCTTCACCTATTTCACCTGTCTCGCCACTAACTTCCTCTCTGATGCTTTATTTTAAATGATCACTGTCAAAGTTATTGAATATTTGTTTTTAATCTTTATTTTTGAGAGAGAGAGTGCAAGCAGGGGAGGAACAGAGAGAGGGAAGCACAGAATCTGAAGCAGGCTCCAGGCTCCGAGCTGTCAGCACAGAGCCTGATGTGGGCCTCAAGCCCACAAACTGTGAGATCATGACCTGAGCTGAAGTCGACCACTTAACCAACTGAGCCACCCAGGCGCCCCTCGAAGTCATTTTCTTTTAACAAGAACATTTTTTTACTTGAAGCATACTTCAGAATATATGGCTCTAAAAGACATATATACATATATATGTGTGTGTGTATATGTGTGTGTGTGTGTGTGTGTGTATATGTGTGTGTGTGTGTGTGTGTATATATATATGTGTGTGTGTGTGTGTGTATATAAAACATCCCATCTAAGAAAAATAGAATACACACATTTTCTTCAGGTACACAGACAAATCGCCTAGTTAAATCACATAAAAGGAGACGTAACAAATATTACAAATTTAGGAAGACTAAAATCATACCACTTATATTTTCCAGCTACAATGGTACATAACTAAAGATCAACAACAGAAGTTGGAAAATCTACAATATAAATATTAAATACTTAATATGTAAATATTAAACACACTACTGCACTGGCAATAGGCCAAATAAGAAATAGCAAATGAAAATATGTATCAAAACAGAAGAAAAACAAAACAGTATTCCAAAACCTGTGGGATAGAAAAGCACATGTTAGAGTGAAATTTATGCTACAAATGCTTGTAGTTGCAAAATAAACATTATACTACAAGGAACTAGAAAAAGAAGGAGGCTAAAATTTAGCAGAGGAAGGAAATAACAAAGGAAAATCAGACATAAGTATAATAGAGACCAGAACAAACACTAACAAAACATCGAAAGTAAGGGCTGGTTTTGTTTTGTTTTTTTTTTTTTTTTTTTTTTTTTTTCAAAACAAAAATTACTGTAAACAATTACATAACAGATCAGATAATTTAGGGGGAAAAATCAGATAATCACTAAAAATGTTACCAAGATTGAATCATGGATCTTGAATTCAAGAAGTAGGAAATCTTAGACCAATAACAGTAACAAAGTTGAATTAGGAATCAAAAATCTCCCAGCACAGAAAAGCCCAAGACCACATGGTTTCATTGGCAAATTTTATCATTTAAAAAAAAAAATCACAATCTTTATCAAAATCTGACAACATACTGGAGGGAACACATTCAAGATCATTCCATGAGGCTTGTACTACCCTGATACCAATGCAGGATAAAAACAACAAAAGTCTAGTTTGTCCGATATAAGTATTACTACTTATACTTCTTTTGACATTCATTTGCATGATAAATGTTTCTCCACCCCTTTAGTTTCAATCTACTGTCTTTAGGTCTAAAATGAATCTCTTATAGATGAGTTATGTTTTTTGTTCCATTCTGCTACCGTAAGTCTTTGGTGTTTAGGCCATTTGCATTCAGAGTAGTTATATGTATTTTAGTGCCATTTTACTATTTGTTTTGTCATTGTTTCTAGAGATTTGCTCTGATCTTTTGTTGTCTTTGTCACTTTTGGTCTCACCTTTGCACTCAGAGTCCTCTTTAATATTTCTTGCAGGGCTGGTTTAGTGGTAATGAACTCCTTTAGTTTTTGTTTGGAAAACTGTATCTCTCCTATTCTGAATGATAGCTTTGCTGGATAGAGCGTTCTTGACTGCAGATTTTTCCCATTCAGCACTTTGAATATATCATGCCACTTCATCCTGGCTTGCCAAGTTTCTGTTGATAAATCTCCAGCTAGCCTTACGAGCTTTTCTTTGTTAAGGACTTCTTTTGTCTTTCTGTTTTTAAGATTATTTCTTTATCGCTTAGATCTTTTTCGCTTAGATCTCTTACCTTGTTCTTTTATCTGAGATGAATTCTTCCATCTTGACATTTTGTCTAAGTCTCTGCCTTCTTCTGTGTGTTACAAAACCCAGTTTTGTCTCCTGCTCCTGAATGTAATGGCCTTATGAAAAAAAGGTCATGTAGTGTCCAGGGCCTGGCACTTCAGGGAGTGTGTCTGGTACGTGCTGCATGTGCTCTGCTGTTGTGTCCTGGATGCTCTATCCTTGGCTGCTATGGGCAGTGTTTAGTCCCTCCCCTGAATGTGGTGTGCTCTGGTCTGCTTGTGAAATGAGACCTGACACCAACTCCACCAGAACCGAAGTCCTTCAGAGCTCCCTGAAGACATGGTGTGGGAGACATGGTGTGGGCAGGGATTTGTGCTGGTATTCTGAGGGAGGTGCCCACCATGCGGGGACTGAGGCAAGCTTGACCAAGAAGGGCAGTCCTGTAAGAGCACAGTGGTGTGCGGCTTGGTGTAAGCAAGCCAGGCAGCCAGCATCTGCCCTGAGCTGCCTCCTGTTGGTGGCTCTGTGTTTATGCTGAGGGGTGGGGGTAGGAAATGGCACCGTCAGCTTCCTTGTTCTCTGGACACTGCCTCCTAAGGATACTCTCTGAGATGAGCTAATAATCTCCCCTTTCTGCCCCAGGCATTCTTTGAGTACTGTCTACCCCAGGGTTGTTTGCCTGCTTTCTCTTCAGGAGCAAGGCAGTGGCCTCCAGGCTCCATCCCAGCAAGCCCACTGACCTTTAAAACTCAGGCTTTAAACTTTGCTGGTTGCAAGAACTCAGCAAATTCAGCCCCTTTTGTTTTCCAAGCCAGTGGCTTTGAGGAATCACTCTCCTTGCGCATCCCCTTATGTGTTCCTCTCTTCCCCCCTCATCCCTCACACCCCGCCCCGCCTCCTCCCTCACACCCACACCCCGCCCCATCTCCTCCCTCACGCACGCGCGCACACACACACACACACACACACACCCGTCTCCTCCCACACACACACACGCACACACACACACACACACACACACACACACACCCCGTCTCCTCCCTCACACACACACACACACACACACACACCCGTCTCCTCCCCCCCCCACACACCCACACACCCACACACCCACACACACCCGTCTCCTCCCTCACACACACACACTCCTGTCTCCTCCCTCACACACACACACTCCCGTCTCCTCCCTCACACACTCCCCCATCTCCTCCCCCCCCCCTCCCCCTTCTCCATGACCACGGATCCCTCTCCTCCATAGCATCCATGATCCATTTCTTCCCTAAAACATGTCTCCACAATTCCTACCGTCCTCAACGTGGCATTTTCTCTCCCTTTATCTGTGGAGTTCTGTCAGTCTTCAGGTCTATTTCTAGGGTATTTAGGACGATTTGATAGCTATCTATTTGTGTTCATGGGAGGAGACAAACGTAGGGTCCTCCTACTCTGCCATCTTCTTATTCTTTCATTAGCCTTTTTGATCTTCTTCCCCTCCCAACTTTTTCTGTATTGTGAATATAGAAGAATATATATTACTTTCATAACAAAAACTAAAACAAAAAAATAAAGGCAGGCAATAACTATGCTATATTTTTCATATTATTGATCCCTATCTCTGTATCATGAACTTAATTGTGAATAAGGTTGATTACTTTATTTTTAACTTGCAAAGAATGTTTCTGGGTCTTGCAAACTTTAATTTTTTTTAATTACTTTGTAGGCTCCAATATAGAGCAAAAATTCACTTTGAAGACAATGAAGTCTGAATTTAAAAGTTTTTATCCCTTTTTAAGAAGGAAATAAAAAAAAAACCCTTAAAAAAGCTTAATCCATGAGAAGGTACATAAAGGGAGCCCATTCCTCATGGGAGAAATGTGTGCTGTATTGCTTGTGTCGTTTGTATCGCTTGCTACCATGAGAGATGCAGGTACTTTGAAAGGGATGGGTGGTAAATTATCCAAGACTTAGAAAGTAATAAAAGAAACTATAGTCTGGAAAAAAAATATGTTCTATACATGATTCACAGATTTATTGTAGTCATTTTGGAAGCATTGAAACAGACCAAATGTGTGGAGAAATTATTTCTGATTGCATACTGAAATTTTAAAGGCACTCAGATGGCTAAGGTTTGTGTTCCATGTAGAAACTGACTTTGAATGCTAGGTTTGGGAATTGGATAGGAAAAGGAGGAGATTCACATTTTGAGCAAACTTGATCGGCAGAAAGGCAGGAGAAACTTATAAACAGACGAGGAAAAAATCTAAGATTAAAGTGAGCATTGGCCTGGGTAGCAGAGTGAAATAGAGATGAAATTGAAAAAGATCTGCCTGAGAATAGAAAGGGCTCACAAAACGTTCGTTATGATTTAGGTAAAGGCTAAGTGGTTATTTTCTAAAACTAAAAGAATCTCATGGCTAAGTGTAGAGCATTGAAGCAAGAGGCAGGCATGGGTATATAATGGTGGGGGAGGGGGGGAGTGTGTGGAAATCACTGAAGACCTTAATTCTGTTTTCAATTTTGATTTGTTCACTAAGAACCTTGGAAGTCACATAGTCTGACTTTCCTGTAAATCTATAAATCTTGGGGTGTTCTATATCGGTATACATAGGGCTTTACATTGGTTTCAGTCATTCATGTCCTGCTTGTCCAGAGACCAAAGGTTGTCTTCTAAATTTGCTGGCAGCAGTGATGGCACACTACTGTAAACAAAGAAAAGTGCACTGCAGTTCCGAATACTTTACTTCTCCTTCCCAATAGAACCCGAGGAAAGGAGATTTGAAATGGAACTTACAAGTTATCATCCCCATTCACTGAAGTGTCTCCATACCATCTCCAAAATAGCCATCTGACTTCTGCTTGAATTAGGGTCTACTATATCTATGTTATCAACTCTTTTAACATATAAAAAATAAAAGCAAGGTTAATTGGACATCAAATAGTCTTAGAGAACTTAATAGCTTTCCAGAATTTTGGGGGGGAGGATACTAATATAATATTTAATAAATCATAGTTTTTAAAATCTACATTTTCCATTAAATATTTTTCATAGCTTGGGACGCCTGGGTGGCTCAGTTGGTTGAGTTTCCGACTTCAGCTCAGGTCATGGTCTCACAGTTCGTGAGTTTGAGCCCCACGTCGGGCTCTGTGCTAACAAACAGCTCGGAGCCCAGAGCTTGCTTCGGATTCTGTGTGTGTCTCTCTCTCCCCCTCCCCTGCTTATGCTCTGCCTCTCTCTGTCTCTGTCTCTCAAAAATAAATAAGTGTTAAAAAATTTTTTAAAAATATTTTTCATAGCTCTTAATTCTCTTATTTAGCACTGATTCAGCAGTGGGAACTCTGACGTCAAATTCTTTTCATCTCCAGTTGCCACTCGAGGCATGCCCCACTCTGATCCCTTTGTCACTTGCTGCCAGAATAGTTTTTCTTAAAACTCTTCCTTAATGTCTCTTGCTAACAGTTATTCAGTGATTCTTCATTAGGTTCAAAATAAAAGTTCAAACTCCTAGTCATAATTTATAATGATATCCCATAATCTGGGTATTTCTGTGTCTGGATACTGCAGTTATCTATTGCTGCAAGAATGCTGCAAGAACAAGCCAAAATTCAGTGACTTAAAACAACAAATATTTATTTTCTACTAGGTCAGCAGGGGGTGTTTGTTGATCTTGCTCAGGCCTAGTTCACCTCACCTAGATCTTGTGCATCTGTGGTTAGCTGGCAGGTGCCCAGTGGCTGGCTCTTGGCTGGTGTGACAAAGTGATCAGGTCACTAGTCTCCTTATCCAAAAGGTCAGTCAGAGCTTGTCTTCTGGCTGTTGAGCAAAATTCCAGAAGAGGAAGTAGAAACTGACAGGCTTTCTGACACTTAGGCTTAGTCCTGGCAAACTGCTACTTCTGTTGGCTTACACTAGCCAAAGTAAGTCACAATGTTAGCCCAGTTACAAGGAATAGACTTTCAGTGTAAGGCATTAGAAATACACCTAGCAAAATATGTGGATACAATGGGGAGGGGCAAAAACTGGAGAGTTTTTGGCTCTAGTCCACTACTCTTACTTATCTCTCCATCTTTGATATTTGCTAAACCCCAACTTACTCATTATGCCCAGCAATAGTGAACTTTGGGTAGTTCTTTAAAAATGGTATGTCATTGCTTCCTTTGATTGTTGCACCCAATATTCCCTTTGCCTGTAATTACCTTCTGTATTTGACTGACTTCTATACTTCCACAAAAAACCCAAAACAATGATAAAGTTTTAAGTACCCACTATGTACTGGGCATCTATCTAATGTTTTTACTTGTAACTAATTCAATTTCCATTTTGAGATAAATGATATTTTTTATTTTATAGATAAGAAAACTGAGGATAGCAGGGTTCTGTAACTTATCCAAAGATACTGCTAGTTTATATGGTGAAGTCAGAATTTGACTGAGTTCTGAGTTCCCAGAACCTAGCACCATCTGGCACAGAGTCAGGTTCTTTGGCTTCTATTTCTTGAATGAATGAATTGGGTTTCTTAGCCTTGGCACTATGGACATTTTTGATCTGATAATTCTTTGAGGGAGCTGTCTTGTGCATTATAGGATGTTCACCAACATTTCTGGCCTCTACTCAATGGTTGCAAGTAGCACTCTCCCAGTAGTAACAATCAAAAATATCTTCAGACGTTGCCAGATGTCCCCCAGGGAGTAGGGAACAAAATCACCCCTGGTTGAGAACCACTGAAATAAATGAAGGACCTAGAGTAATTGTTTTTAACATTGTCTAAATAGTAAAATAACCTTGGGAAACTTAAGTCTTCAATCTCCTAGGTTAATCAGTTAGGATTTCTGGGCATAGGGCCTAGACTGCAGTATTTTTTGAGTTCTCCAGATGATTCCAATGTGCAGCCATTTGAGATCTTGACTAGAGGCTTATACTCTTAAAAAGTAAATGTCTTACTAATTCTTCACCTGTGAAACCTTTCCTCAGGTTTGTTGGAGCTGGAAGTCAAATCTTTGTATTATAAAATTGGGGACTATTTTTGATATTTCATTGAATTTTTCTAGGAGACTAACATAGTGCTTTATATAGTTGGATTTTTTTTTGTACATTTCAGGTGAGATTGAATTAGATAAAAGGCAAATCAAAGTTAGCCATCCCCAAAGCCAAGGGAAAGAGGGGGCATAATAGACTGAAGGGCATTTTTGTCTGTGGCAATTATTTGACTAATAATGCTTACTCAAATTTCTGAGTTGATATTCACCAAACTAACGAAGTGTGCTGTGCATAACACCTCTGTCCCCACATGCTGTTTGCATGGTACATGGTGTGACAATGTTGCTGTTGCCTAATTTTTGCATTTCTCAGCATTCCAAATGTTTCTCTGAGGTTGAAAGGGATCTTTGTTACAGATAACACTTCAAAAGTAGTCTCAAATGCATTCAGACAGAGAAGTGTGTACATAGGCCACATTATATTTCTCTGTGCCTCAGCATAATTTAAGTCTTTTTCATGTTACTAAAAGTCCTTTGTTCCCAAGCATCATTTCAAGTATATTTATTGGTAAATTTGTATTAGGAACTGAATAATTACATCCTGGGAGTTGGGGTTCTATAGTTCCTTATACAATGGAATATTGATTAGTACCATATTATAAAATCACTTCCAAGGAAGCCATAATGTATAAAAAATAGAATTCCTGGAAGAAATTTATGATCATCTGAATTTATTACAATGACTCCATGACTATCAGTCTTAAAAGGAACATAAAGTGTAGTAAACTGAAATCAGTCTTTTTTATGGAGTACCAGAAAATCATACAGTTGCAAGTGTTGACCATCCACAACATAGAAAAAGGCAACAGATTTTTTAAAAAACCACCAAGATATGCTTATTATTTTAGGCCCAAATGCTACTTTAAACTTGGTTTAATTAAAAATCTCAATGCTTTATTGGATAAAATATTTTTTAGAAGTACTAAAATACTATGCTACTACCTAGATATAATAAAGCTGGTTTTTAGAATTAATTGTGTCTCAGTGAATGGTTTTAAGGTCTTGCTTATGTTAAAAGGCACCTTGGACTTTTGTTCTTCGATAAACTGTATTTTTGACTTTAACTCTATAAGAGTGCCATTACCCTCACTGTAGACTTTTAAATTTGATGTTTTCATCAGAAAAATACATCAGTAATCCTGGTGTTCAGTAAAGTTGAGGTGAGTTTTTTACTATAAATGACTTTGCCATAATTAGGCCACATAAATACAGATTTCATTCAATAGTAAATGTCTAGATTCCCTGCTTATATTTGATAACTCTATTGATCTAGGATTGTTTTCTTGGGAAATATACTACAGTACCAATTTTCACTGAAATCTATCAGAAAAGAAAAATTATCTTCATTAATTTTATATCTTTTATATTAATAAAGGTAAACATATTCCAGCAAATCAGATCTTTGTTAGGCTTGTGTGACATTTATGGGCAATGTGGCTCTTTAGTCTGAAGACCATTTTTAATCTGAAACTGATGAGATTGAGATGATCAGAAATAGAGCTTTTTCAAACAGGGACAATTAGAGTACAATCACCTGATTCAGATATAGGTCTGTAGAATGATTGGAAATTAGTGCCCATAAATCAACCTATGGCAGAAAAGTGATTTAATCAATGGGCAGATGGCTAGTTCTCAAGCTTTGGATGCCCACTGGGTAGTCACTTCTGGAATCCTTTTAGCACTCAGTTGGAAAGATCTACCAACTTCAACTATAAGACAAGCTTTTCTTTTGAACAAAATGTTCTGCTTTAGAAATGATAGTTATACTTAATTGCAAGGTGGCAAGTCAAGCTCTAAAACAATTGATAACCACCAAAATACAGAAATAAAACTGCTCTACTCTTAATTGTTAGCACTTTCCTCATGTCATTTTGGCCATCCTTTACTGATGACAACCTTTCTATAGAGCACAAATTGGTCCATAATGAGCCACAGAAAACATTCCATCACCACATCTCAAGCACTTTAGCAAATATTTAACTTTTTTTTTTTTTTTTTTTTTTACATGGAATGAATTATTTAAACGAATAAGTGTGTGTGTGGAAGTGTGCATGCGTGCAGAAATTTTTAGGGCAATTTTTTTTAATGCTTCCAGTAAGAGTTCAGAATTAACCATCTTACAAATCTTATAAACAGGAAAACCACAGTAGATGAGCCATCCTTGGGGTATCACACTACTCATCTTTCTTCATAAGCTTTAACAAAGATGTAAATAATTTATTTCTACTTAACAAAAGGACAGAAAAGGTTAAGATAGAAATATTCATAGAAGGATCCAAATCTGCACTTTATTTCTGCCACAGAGTAGAACATTAAAAATACTCCCACACCTGCACAAATTGTCTGTATCATCAGCCTGCCTTTCCATTTTTGAACAATCACTGAATAATTGGACATGTCCAGACTTGCTCTTTCCATGTAGACTTGCTCTCAAATTGATTTTTAAATTGCTTTAAGAGATCTGGTAATATTTTGAAGATGTCAAGATTTGGATTAAAATGTTAAAATAAGTTGGCTTCAAATTCTTTATCCCACAGAACATATGAATAGGGTAATAAACAATTGGGGTACAGTGAGAATCCCAAGTTCATTAGTCATCTTCATGAATTGCTAAAAGACTACGTTTTCACAGTGCAACTGGCTGCTGCAAGAAGGAAAAGCGCCAAGAAACAAGACCTTTTTTAAGCCTTATACTCTCAGGAAATATGCAGATAACCTGGCTGAAATGATTAGTTTATTATGTGAATAGAATGCACTCGAGGGGATTCTTCCATTTTGCAGTATCTTTGATAACTCCAAATAAAAATTTCTAAGAAGATACATTTTTCAAAAGATATTTTCCCCATGAGCAAGGGGCACAGAAAAATAAAAGGTTTATAATTGTCTACTATACCTATTATATTACAGAAGAATATATATTCAGACAATTGTTTTTAGCTATATTTATCTTCAAAGATTTAATGAACCTATTGATGTTTACAAAATCTGTCTTTTAAAATTTGCCCTCTGGACTGTTGACTCATTGTTTATAGTCTTTTGTTACCATCTCTGAGAGTGGGACAGAGCAGGAATATAATGTGGTGGGCCATTTCTCTGATTATTGGTAGCTCTGCTGTGTCTGGATGAAATTATCCATTCCACCATTGCCGACTATATATTAAATGTTTAATTCTCACAAGGCATCATGCTAGGTGGTATATATCTGTTCTCTATGGTCCTTAAAAGGATCCCTGCAAAATAGGTACTGGTATACTCTTTTTTTTTTCCTCTCCAGAAAAAATAAATGAACATTATGAAGTTGGTATAATTTTCTCAATACTCACTGCTAGTAAGTGGCAAATCCAAGTCTATTCTAAAGTCCCTACATTTCCAGTATGGCACTTAATGTCTTTGAGTGTACTTGGAGGTGACTATACCATGGAGTTGACTCTGCCATTGAATTTAGTCATTGGAATTAAATTGGACTATGAAGGGGAACAGATGACAAAAAGCCTTTGGAATCAAATGATGGGTTAAATCTCAAAACCTTATTTGACCTCACTGATCTTCAATTTTCTAGTGGAAATATAATACCTAGTGGAAACTTTACAGGACTGTTGAAATAAAAGATAATAATTATAGCACTTGACAAATTTGGTTTGCTATGACAAAGAAATTTGGAAATGTTGAGCAGTTTAATAGTTCTTTAGGGATTTCCGTTCACTCCTTTTCTCTTTCCATAAACTGTTTAACCATATATATTAAGCACCTATATAATTTTTTAAAATTTTATTTAAAAATTTTTTAAAAAGTTTTTATTTTTGAGAGAGAAAGAGACAGAGTGCAAGTGGGGAAGGGGCAGAGAGAGAAGGAGACACAAAATCTGAAGCAGCCTCCAGGCTCTGAGCTTTCTGCACAGAATCCCATGCGGGGCTCAAACTCAGATTGCAAGATCATGACCTGAGCCAAAGTTGGACGCTTAACATACTGAGCCACCTAGGTGCCCCCTATACTGATACTTTTCTAGGTATAGAGAATATATGGATGAATAATAAACCTTGAAGCTTTTGCTCCAAAGTGAGTAAGTGCCCTGAAGAAACTTGGTGTTTTGGAGGCTCGAGATGCAAATATTTATAATGTAAAGTAGAAATTGCATGGGTTTTATGTGAACTTAGAGTATACATATGACCCAGTGTGGTCAGGGAAAGTTTACTAGATTATATCATGCTTGAGCTGAATCTTAAAGAATGAACATTTTTAGAAATGAGCCAGGAATGGAGAAATGAGAGGAATACTAGGCAGAAGGAAAAATTAGAGCATAAGACATGGAGGTGCAAAACAACATTTAATGTCTCTGGATCATGAAGACTGGAGACCATGCTGGAGACAAGGCAGAAGTCTTACATATACCCTTATATATACCCTTATATATACCCTGGTAAGAATGTGCATGAATATTTCTCTGGCAAACCTATGTGTTGGGTGGATTCGGGGGGAATAAAATGAGTAAAGGAGTTAGAATTTGTTGCAGTAGAGAATGAAAATTTGAACAGGATTAATTGGAGTTGGGGATGGAGAAGAGAAGATGGATTTGGGAAATGCTTAAAAAGCAAATTTATGAATTTGGGAGGTAGGAGAGGAATTAAATGGTTAATGGTTCCTAATTAGGGTAAACTGGAAAGATGGCAGGACCACAAGGTAAAAGAAAATAAGAAATGTGAAGACAAGGGAGATGCATCATTCCATGTCCCTTTAAGAGTACCTGTTACAAGGTACATAGTGACTGACGGCTCCAACTATGTAGCACCTTTTGGATTGGCTGTGCAAAGAATAACTAAGCCCCTACTAACCAATGCCTGGTGACTATGGTTGTGTTGGAGCCGGGCCCTTCCTGCCTGTGTGGGACTTTTCTACCAGTAATTTTTGCTCAAGGAATTGCCTTTTGCCTGGTTAAGACTCTCAGAACTGCACTGCAGTGTGTGGCTTTTTCTGTTTGATGTTTTCTCCATCCTTTCACATTTTCAGACCTACACTGTGGTCTGAAGGGTCTTCTGCCTACTCTGGGCCCATCTTTTCTTAACAGGGGTTTCCATTAAAGCTCTTGCATTTCTAATCCCTATGTAGCATCTGCTTCTTGGAGAACCCAAACTAATATTAAGGAGCATTTAGATATGGGCAGGGTGAAAGTGATGAGATCAGGTACAGAAATACTGTTTGATATGACAGAGAAATGATGAATATATTGAACAGCTGGCTAAACAAGTTAGAAAATGAGACATAAAACAGGCTTGACATGTAGGTTTGGGAGGCTTCAGCATATGGTATGTAGTCAAAACTGTAGATGAAATCACACAGAATAGGAAACATGAAACCATAGAAATTTCTATATTCATGCAATTTCAGACGCATTAGAGCATACCAATCAGCCTGTGGCTTTCACTTTGAGAAGACTACTGTATTCCCTTCTATTTGTGCCCTCTTTTTCTGGCTGGATGTGTTACCTCATGCCACTCAGCTTTTATGAGCACTTTGCACACTTAAGGCTCTTCACTGTCAGGATTAGTACCCATTCCTATGTTGGTTGTGCCTTACACCTCCATCTTTTCCAGAAGAGTGATGACTCTTAGTAATCCTCTTGAGGTCACAGCTCAAGAGCTCAAGTTCCAGGCCATTTGAGGTCTGATGCTCTTACCCTCACAGACCGTTGAAGACTCAATTCAGTGCCCTAGGGTAGCAAATTTCTACTGTAAAATTTCTGATTTTGTTTCCTACTTCTTCTGTATATTTTTAGAAATTCTTACCATGTCCAGTAAAAAGCAAAGTTAGAAATTCTGTTTTTTTTTTTTTTCACTTTTGGTAATTACAGTAGTTTTATAATCAGTCTTTTCTGGAAGGGAAATTCCTCTAGCTTTAGAGTGCTAAGCTCTGCTCTGAAGTTGCAGCTTCTCTTACCTGGGGAGGCTTTCATTTTTCCTTCATCCAGGTGACACTGCTTTGTGGCTTTCCATGTTTTCAGAAGGTTCTGGCATGCCTGAGTTTCAGCTCATCAAGCAGCAGTAAAGGTGAAATGAGTCTTGTAGTCTTGTGGTGGCATTATAGGCATTCAGAAAAACATAGGTCTGGATCCACTTGTCTATTGAACTGGCCTCATGGTTTTGGCATATTTTACAGCATGACTGAAGAGTGGATAAGGGTGGCAGTGAAAGGGAGGAATAGAAAGATGCAGTGTCCTTCTCTATGAACTTGTACAACTTCCTTTCAAACGTTCACCTTGAACAAAATAGATTCTGGCATGGAATAAACAAAGTAAAGATAACATTCCCACAATACTCTTGATGTGGCTGCCTATAAGTGGGTGAGGGTTGGGCACTGCTGAATAATTACTTAGTCCCTCATGAGATATTACAAATGTATATTTGGTGCCCAGAGTCAGGAGTAACCTACATACCAGTTCCAGAGGTCTAAGGCTCACCACTCTCTCCAGGTGAACTGATTTAACTGGCAGTGGATTCAGTTGTACACATCTGGCCCCAACCTCCATTTCATCTGAGGCCAGTAGAATCTGTTCTATACATTTCTTAGGTCAAAATCACCATGTGCAGTTGTCCAAGTTTAAGTGCTTCCAAACTTGCAGAATTTTATGAACTCTCCCTCATATCTAATTTTCATGGAACATGGACGAGAGCTCTTTCTCACAAAGACATCTAGCAGTGTTTTAAATACAAGGGGAGCACCCATACCACAATGTTTTGAGAATGCTAATTAATAGAACTACCACATTTCTGTCAAGAATTAGCTGGGTAATAGGTAGCCAGTGAAAGATTTAAGAAAGAGGTGAGAAGATGAGAGGGAGCAGGATGAAGTGGAGGAAGTAGAAGACCTAGAAGTATACTGAATGAGGATCAGCTGAGGTAGTTTGAAGAAACTGAAGTTTTAAACTGTGATAAAGATCTGGAAACCAGTCTGAGGTGAACAACTGACATTCAGTCATCACTAATGGTGTGACACAGGCTGCCTCAGGTCAACACAGTTTTAAAAATTTTTTTTTTTTTCAACGTTTATTTATTTTTGGGACAGAGAGAGACAGAGCATGAACGGGGGAGGGACAGAGAGAGAGGGAGACACAGAATCGGAAACAGGCTCCAGGCTCTGAGCCATCAGCCCAGAGCCTGACGCGGGGCTCGAACTCACGGACCGTGAGATCGTGACCTGGCTGAAGTCGGACGCTTAACCGACTGCGCCACCCAGGCGCCCCTCAACACAGTTTTAAAACAAGAAGATATTTTGCACATTTTGGTGAAAATATAGGACTATAAATTTTTAATGTATCTATATACATAAGTAAAGGTCGTAATAAATAGTGTTATTTATGGAGCTGATAAATAGTAATTAGAAACCCCCCTAGGCCAAAATCCAACAAAATTTGGGGATAATTTTACCTGTGCTGAGAGTTAGGTTTTAAGCTTAATTGTTTATTTAGCTGATGGTTACCATTCTTAAGTCTCCAGTTAGTACATTAGAATACTCTGTCCAGGGGTGCCTGGGTGGCTCAGTCGGTTAAGCGTCCGACTTCGGCTCAGGTCATGATCTCACAGTCCATGAGTTCGAGCCCCACGTCGGGCTCTGGGCTGACGGCTCAGAGCCTGGAGCCTGCTTCCGATTCTGTGTCTCCCTCTCTCTCTGACCCTCCCCCATTCATGCTCTGCCTCTCTGTCTCAAAAATAAATAAACATTAAAAAAATACTCTGTCCACATGAGAAATTGCTGTTGTATTTGTTTCCATTTAACTTCTTTCTTCTCCTTTCCTGCTTTCTCTGAAGATAATGGCTAGGTTTCTAAATAGCCTACTGATGAAATATTATTAATCAATGGAAATAGTTAAATAGAACTTCAGGTTAGGAAAAGAAATGTTAGCATATGCATAATCTAATTTGCTCACTGGTCATTAGATAATCAACTTTACATTATATACTAGAAGTATATAATTATTTTTGAATTATCTAAATGTTCACCTACTTTCTGATTTTTTTTTTCTGTGGGAATGAGGCTCTATGACTCATAATTAAATCACCTTCTTTCAACCTGGATTAGTTTAATCATCTCTTTGTCCCAAATCACCTTTCGGTAAATTAAGCTAATAGAAAATAACTTAGAGAATTGAAAGAATGTGAATTTAAGCATGAGAGGCAAAAGGATTAAACACACCTGTTCTGATGATCCTTTTTAAATACTTTTCTGTAATTGTAATAGCTTTGGTATAAGCAACTGTTGAAGCTATGAACCACAGAGTATGGAAAGTGGGGCAACATTTGAATTCTCTGGAATATAGCTATGACCTTGGGTTTAAACCTTTGAGTATTGTTTTCTCCATGAAACGAAATGAGTTATCAGCTTAGGGTTGAGTATGTATCTCTCTTACAACTGTTCGAAATCATCTTTTATATATCCACTTCTGGAGTCATAGCTGGAAGACAAGCTCTTCAGACATAGATAATGAAGCTCTACTTTCCAAGGGGGTAACATGGGGATTTCACATATATGACCCTGGGATTTGCTGAAGTAATCTTGTTGATAAGGTTTTTTTTTTTTTTTTTTTTTTTTTTTCATGCCTGCAAGCTAGTTATTTCTCAAGTAGCTAGTAATTTATCTTGTTAAACTCTACAGCCAGGTGTGATTTTTCTGCATGGATAACATAAATCTAGATACTACTACTTCCTATCAATACAAACTCATTGAAAACTTGGGAAAAGGATTCTGATAAACATTCCCTAAAATTATATGAAACACGGTTGTATGTATTCATATGTATGTGTTTGTTTTGTGTATTTTTAAAGGGAATGTCTATAGCCTTCCTCTGATATTTAGATTTCATCATCATCCCAGATATTTAGAATTGCTACTGTAGAATATAAGAAATACAATTGACCCTTGAATGATGGGGAGGGGGGGTGGTTGGCTGTGGCACTGACCTCCTGCACAGTTGAAAATCCATGTATAATTTTTGACCCCTCACCTCCCAAATTGAATAACTGAGGATTGATTGGAAACCTTACTGATAACAGTTTATTAATATGTATTTTGTGGACTTTTATGCATTATTTGCTGTATTCTTAAAATAAGCTAGAGAAAAAGTGTTGAGAAAATACATTCACAGTACTTTTCTGTATTTATAAAAAGTGTATAAATGGACACATACAATTCAAACCTGTGTTCAAAGGTCAACTGTATTAAGGGAAAGAATGAAAACCGTGAAAAAATACAGTGAAAATTAGTTCTTTAATCAGTAGTACTATTGATGAATTCCAGTGTTTAAGCTGAGTTTTATTTTATTCTAAATTTGTTTCCATTCATATGTGTTACATTGAATGGCATCTTACAATTCTGTTACATAACGTTCCAAAACAAATAATGATACTCAAGGTTGCTGTGTAAAGGATATCAATTTTACATATTCAAGTTGAATAAATAGCATTTTGTTGAAATTCTGGGGGAAAACCAATAGCAGGAAATTGCAGAATTGAACACTGCTTTTCTCCTGCAAATAAAGAATGTAAATCATTTAATCAGACTGGTTCTAAAAACCATGTAAATTCTGTAAGTGAGTAAAATATTGACTTACAGTTTTTAATTATACAGGATTAGATACTTGGGTAGAAGTTTTAGAATATTGTCTTAATCTAATAAAATATGGTCTTTGGAATCTATTAGTCTAAAATTCCAGCTTCAGTATTTATTGATAATGTTACCCTTAGCCAAATAACATATATTCTCTTTCCACCATAAATGAGGCAATGAACATAAAGTCTCTGTTTAGTTCGTGGTAAATGAAAATGCCTCAGGGTGCCTAAGTGGCTCAATTGGTTAAGCTGCCAACTCCTGATTTCAGTTGAGAATTGAACCAAGTCATGATCTCATGTCTGAGTTTGAGCCTGCCTTGGGCTCCATGCTGAGAGTGCAAGGTGTGCTTAGGATTCTCTCTCTGCCCCTGCCCTGCTCATGCACACTCATTCGCTCTGTCTCTCTCGAAATAAATAAATTTAAAAAAGAAAAAAAAATAGTTCCTCATAAAAAGCAGTAGGAGCAGTAGTCCTTCTGGGGCCAGGGGGAAATGGGGTACACAGAGAGTCTAAATGTATCCAGAGAGAGGTTTTTGAGGGAAGTTAGAAATAGGCTGAGGAGGGTTAGCCATGCAGAAGTAGGGTTCAGGCTTTATTTAGTCTAGTAAATTAACAGACACTATCCCAAGAATAAGTCCTGTTTAAAGGTAGTTATATCACGGTTTCTGTATTTGATATCATTATAGGCCTGAATAAAGAACGTAGGCTAAATTACTGAAATGACAGAAATGGTGGCAGTTGATTATTTGAATTTAAGTTAAAGACAAATTACTGGTTAACAGCTATGAAAAGATCCAAGGTATGGCAGAGAATCTCCTAGAAGTAAGATTGTGAGATATGTCAAGTATAAAACCTTGAAGATAATACAATTGATAATCCACACAGGCACAGATTTTATGAGACCAAAGTTGCCAGTGTTGTGTAATGAATGTTATGTTGACTGTACTGTGTCTAAACTGTTGTTTTATGTGTGGGAAAATTTCACCTATAAAATCTTTATGCTTGTGCACCAGGGAATAGTGGTGTTTATGTGCTCTATTTGGTTATGTTTGGTTGTGCATGTTGAAGAAGTAGCTTTATTTTAAAGGTAATTATAATTCGATACCTCAAAAGATGGTATCTTTTCGTTTTCCCCATTTTTGTGTCCAAGTATAGAGAGACCCCAGTTAAATATTTGGGTCCATCTAATGTAGCTTCTGGGGAGCTATTGTTAATTACAGCAAATGTATGTTTAGTGTTTTTTATGTGTAGGCACTAAGAGCTCTGTCTGTATATATTTAGTAGAATTCTTGTTGATAGTCCTAGAAGACAAGAACTACCATTATCTCTATACCACAAATGAGAAAATTGGCTCTTAAAAGTAATTGTTTTGCTTAAGATCACATAGTGAGTAGTAAAGCCAGAATTCAAACCACCTGTGATTCCAGAACTCATATGTTACAACATATTAACCAGCATTTCAGGAGGGAAGGTGAGGTGAACCATAGACTATAATACCTGTTATCAGTAATTAAATAAAATAAATAAATAATTTTATTTATTTATCACCTCACCTGTGTGCCCTGGAGCCACTTGTAGGATAATTTTTCCGAAAGTTGAGAGGATACTGTCTCATCTTTGTGTTTGTAATATGCCATGTGCTTTACCTCCAAACTCTTGAATATTTATAAGCACATCAGTGTACTTTCACTCACAGAAATAGGATTCATTCACTGGTAGAGCCAGGCAATGCTCTAGGCACTTGGGATTTATTTATCCCTGAACAAAACACACAAAACAAAGATTCTTTAATTTCTTAGAGTAATTTTGTGGGTTTCAACATAAAGGAAACTGAAAGCACATAAGAAAAAGTAAGAACTTCTAACAATTAAACAAAAACTGGGTACCTGGTTAGTGGGGCTTAAGTTAGCTCATTTAAAAAAAAATTGAGTGTTGTTGACACAGAGTCAATTTCTTAAACATCAAGTTGTCTGAAGTCAAATATGGCTGGAGTAGAATTTTTTTGGTCTTACAGATTAGACTACTGTAATTCTCATTCCTTCATTTTCATATGGGTTTATAAGGGAAACTGTTTTCTTCTTTCTTAAAATATGTAGTCTCTATCTTTCCCATATTCTGACATGTTGTCTTTTGGCAGAAATCAGAGAAATAATATTGTTGGTTTCAAGATGTCAAGTAAAGCTTTCATCCACCTGGACACTGTTCTTTGTTCATGCATGAGTGCTAGATGCTACAAGATACTGGAAGCAAGAAGGCAAGCAGGTCTTCCAAGGCCTGAATGTCATGGAAGAAGGGTATGGTTTCTTAGTATTCTTTCTCATGGTAATATCCCTCCTATTTGCCATAGTATGAGTTTTGTTGTTGATGAGAATGGAGGATTAAAACATGAAGAGGATTATGAACCTTTTTAATGGGAGGTCTTCTTTCCCCAATGTAGCCAAGATGTACAGCTTTTATAGATGTTTAGAGTCTTCTATAATTTCATAGGAATGTACAGGATACACATTAGTACAGTTGCCTAAATGTAGGCAAAGCAAAATGGTTCTGTCTTTACTAGGGTCTCTAGAACTCCCAAAGGTTTCAGCCTAAAAAGGAAGGTGACTGTACAATGACATGTTGAAGGGCAATAATCTTTCATGACTTTGGGGAGGACAAAAACAAATAATCAAGCTTGAATAACTTGATATTTCTTTCTGTGGAGCTCCAGTCTGGAGACTTTACTGGCGATACACCTGAACTTTTGAAGAATTACTATGCATTTATAAAATGCCTCCTTCTGCTTTAAGCTCTTAAATGTTTGCTTATGAGCACAGTTAAAGCCCATGACTATATTTGGTATCATTAGGAACCTGGAATAGTGAGTAATTTCTGTTTTCTTTTTAATGAAATCTTTGCCTTGATGAGGCTGTATGAGCTGAGGTTTTAAATTCAAAAGAATTTTAACATGGAAGTCTGGAAGCTAAGGGAAAATACAAGAAAGTAAGCTGTTGGGATACTAGAAAAGCTAGAAGAAAAGTTTTAGGATAGAAAACTATCGAGTTTGCAATGAGTAAGATATTAACTGATGTAGGTTTATATTCTATTAAACTTCACTGTGTACTAAAATGCTGTCACAATTTTAGAAACATTACTTAACACACTCAGCACTTACTATTAGGTAGTATAGTGTGCACTCGATACATATTAACTTGTTGACTTTAATCCTTATAAGTCTGGTTAGGTACTATTACTGTCTTCAGTTTATAGTTGGGGAAACTGAGGCACAGAAGTGCGGTAGCTTTGTCATTGTCATAGATATAATGAGTAGTTGCTATGTATGGTCTGAAAATTTGTGTCCTCTCCCCTCTTGGTTTTCCCCCTCCCAAAAAAGGTTGTATGTTGAAATCCTAACCACCTAAGCTGATGGTATTAGTAGGTGGGGACTTCGGGAGATGATTAAGTAATGAGGGTGGAGTCCTCATTCCTGGGATTAGTGCTTTTATAAAGGAGACCCCACAGAACTTCCTTGCCCCTTTTGTCATGTGGGGATAAAAGGAGAATTCGGTAGCCTGGAAGAGGGCTCTTACCTGACCGTGCTGGCCCACTCATTATGACTTTCAGCCATGAAAATCATTTTTTTCTCAATTGTGAGAAATAAATTTATGTTGCTTATAAGTCACTGGCTGGCATTTTGTGGTAGTGGTCTATAAATACTCGAACTAAGTTGTGTAGTCAAAACTTGAATCCAGGCAGCCTTGCTCCAGAGTTCACAATCTTAACTACTAAGCTATACCCTCTCTCTCAATAAGTAAACCATTTCTATTTGTATATTAAATGTTATTAATACGTTATGTCAATGTCTACACTGTTGTACAGTGTACATGTGTATATTGTCACATTGTAAAATGCTGTTTTGTATTTTTTGGTAAAATCCAGGAAAAGCTGGCAGGTTATTTATTTGTGTTTAGGTTTAGAGCAGTAGGTAAGGATTTGGGAAATAGCTGTGCCTTTTAACTAGAAACCAAACACCCAATTTTGTTTAAGATTACTAGCTACTTTCTGTGCTATAAGTTATTTTGGAAAATAGTTCCTTTAGGAGGAAATACAGTCTAATGGTTGAATGTGGAAACTTCAGGACACATTTTTAATGGGGTAAGGGATAAACATTTTGAGTAGTTCTTGATCAGAACATGGTATTTAAGAAGGGTATACAAGAAAACTGAAGTTTTGGTCCACTCAGATATACATTGAAGATCTTCCAGTCTAGCGATGAGACTTGGATTCGAGTGTCATCATCATCTACTGGAAACATGGTATGCAAAGGAGAGAGGAGAGAAATTGCCTTAACTTTCATTATTGGTCTAAGTATGATCTGGCAGTATTGGCATCACCAAGGAGCTCATTAGAAACAAAGCATCTTGTATAAAGAAATGGAAAAATCTTCCGTGCTCCTGGATTGGAAGAATAAATATTGTCAACATTTCAATACTACCCAAAGCTATCTACACATTCAATGCAATCCCAATCAAAATTGTACCAGCACTCTTCTCGAAGCTAGAACAAGCAATCCTAAAATTTGTATGGAACCACAAAAGACCCCGAATAGCCAAAGTAATTTTGAAGAAGACCAAAGCAGGAGGCATCACAATCCCAGACTTTAGCCTCTACTACAAAGCTGTAATCATCAAGACAGCATGGAATTGGCACAAAAACAGACACATAGACCAATGGAATAGAATAGAAACCCCAGAACTAGACCCACAGACGTATGGCCAACTCATCTTTGACAAAGCAGGAAAGAACATCCAATGGAAAAAAGACAGTCTCTTTAACAAATGGTGCTGGGAGAACTGGACAGCAACATGCAGAAGATTGAAACTAGACCACTTTCTCACACCATTCACAAAAATAAACTCAAAATGGATAAAGGACCTGAATATGAGACAGGAAACCATCAAAACACTAGAGGAGAAAACAGAAGACCTCTCTGACCTCAGCTGTAGCAATTTCTTACTTGCCACATCCCCAAAGGCAAGGGAATTAAAAGCAAAAATGAACTATTGGGACCTCATGAAGATAAAAATGTTCTGCACAGTAAAGGAAACAATCAACAAAACTAAAAGGCAACCAACGGAATGGGAAAAGATATTTGCAAATGACATATCAGACAAAGGGCTAGTATCCAAAATCTATAAAGAGCTCACCAAACTCCACACCTGAAAAATAATCCAGTGAAGAAATGGGCAGAAAACATGAGTAGACACTTCTCTAAAGAAGACATCCGGATGGCCAACAGGCACATGAAAAGATGCTCAACGTTGCTCCTCATCAGGGAAATACAAATCAAAACCACACTCAGATATCACCTCATGCCAGTCAGAGTGGCCAAAATGAACAAATCAGGAGACTATAGATGCTGGACAGGATGTGGAGAAACAGGAACCTTCTTGCACTGTTGGTGGGAATGCAAAGTGGTGCAGCCGCTCTGGAAAACAGTGTGGAGGTTCCTCAAAAAATTAAAAGTAGACCTACCCTATGATCCAGCAGTAGCACTGCTAGGAATTTACCCAAGGGATACAGGAGTACTGATGCATAGGGGCACTTGTACCCCAATGTTTATAGCAGCACTCTCAACAATAGCCAAATTATGGAAAGAGCCTAAATGTCCATCAACTGATGAATGGATAAAGAAATTGTGGTTTATATACACAATGGAGTACTACGTGGCAATGAGAAAGAATGAAATATGGTCCTTTGTAGCAACGTGGATGGAACTGGAGAGAGTGATGCTAAGTGAAATAAGCCATACAGAGAAAGACAGATACCATATGTTTTCACTCTTATGTGGATCCTGAGAAACTTAACAGAAACCCATGGGGGAGGGGAAGGGGAAAAAAAAAGAGGTTAGAGTGGGAGAGAGCCAAAGCATAAGAGACTGTTAAAAACTGAGAACAAACTGAGGGTTGATGGGGGGTGGGAGGAAGGGGAGGGTGAGTGATGGGTATTGAAGAGCATATCTTTTGGTATGAGCACTGGCTGTTGTATGGAAACCAATTTGACAATAAATCTCATATTAAAAATATAAAATGAAAAATGAAATAAAAAAAATATAGCATCTTGGGGCACTTGGGTGGCTCAGTTGATCATGTGTCCAACTTTGGCTCAAGTCATGATCTCACAGCTTGTGAGCTCGAGCCTCATGTCAGGCTCTGTGCTGACAGTGAGGAGCCAGCTTTGGATTCTCTGTCTCCCTCTCTCTCTCTGCCCCTTCCCTGCTTGCTGCGTGTTCGCTGTCTGCCTCCTTAACTCCCTGCCTCTGAAATAAACATTAAAAAAAAGAAATACAGCATCTTTAGCCCCATTCAGACCTACTGAATCAGAACCTGCATTTTTAACAAGATCATGGGGGTGATTCTATTGCATATTAAAGTTTGATAAACACTGTAATAGAAGGACACAATTTTCAGGTTTGTGCTGTCTTGAAGGACAAGAAATGAATGGCCTCAAACTTTTTGGCCTATTTTTTATATCTCTTTAAGAACCTTTTGTCTGGTTGGCAGATCTGATTTTTATGAAAAATTTCTTCTCTTTTCCCAAGTAACAATACTAACAATGATAACAATAATAGTAGCTAAGATTTATTGAGTGTATTCTATGAGCCAACCACTCTTCTCCTTTGATTATCTCACTTTTCGGAATCTACAAAAGAAGTTGGTATTTTTTTTTTTAAAGTTTATTTTTGAGAGATTGGGGGAAGGGCAGAGAGAGAGAGAGAGAGAGGAGACCCACTCGTTGCACTGACAGCAGCAAGCCTAATATGGGGGTCAAACTCATGAACCATGAGACTGTGACTTGAGCCGAGGTCCAATGCTTAATTGACTGAGCCACCCAGGTGCGCTGGAGTTTTTGTTTTAGATGAGGAACTGAGGCCTGGAAAGGTTAAGTAACTTGTTTAAAGTCCTACAGCTAGCACAATTCAAACCCAAATCCAAAGTGGCATCATTTGCAGCCTGAATGGTCTTTCATATTCTGTTCTTCATATAATAACTTAATTTCTTATATGAGCCTTCTGTTAAAAAGGCAAATGTAGAGAGAGCTTGTAAGACATCCATCCCCAATAAACTGGGGGCAGCATTTAGTCATCCAAAGCTTCTGAACAGTACAAGAATTCCTCCAATGAAACTCTTCAAAAAAAAACAAAACAAAACAAAAACAAAAACCATGTCTCCGTGGTAAACAACTGGTATTTGTTCAGCATATATGTAGATACACATCTGTATCCTAGAACATAGTTTTTTAAAAATGACTTTTACACCAAACCCCAGACATTGATACTTTGTTTCAGCATTTAGAAGGTATTACTTTTTTTTTTTACTTTTTCATTCCTTTAATCTAATTTAGACCATCTGAACTATAGCAGCACTGACCTGGAGTGCCAGTGGAGGCTTCTTAGTGAAGTATGTTAAGAACTCGATGAGAAATAGAAAAATCATTGTGAAAGAAACAAAACAGGTCTTACCTGTTAACCTTGGAGCATGAATCTGTTGAACCTTTGAAGGAAGGCATCCTAAAGGACACCACGTGTGATTCATCCCAGGGAGGCTACGATGGAAAATATTTCCCAGATGTCTTTCCATATATGCTTTGACTTGAAGCTTCAATCACAGATAAGTGAATGTTTTCTAAACCATTGCACTGCTTTAGTTCAGTGAGAGACATTTCTGTTGTTAGGTAGGGTGTTTTTTTTTTTTTTTTTTTTTTTTTCAAAAGGCAAGTTAACGATCACAATTTGTTAGCAACTGTTCTCCTTTACTCATTTTATTAGTTTTCCCTATTCAGTGATGAACCATCTTATGTTTTTTACTTGTAAGTTCCTAACTCAATTAAAACGCTCAAGTGGTTTAGCCTTGTATATTAAAGACTATCATAAATAAATTCAAATGAGGTTAACCTTGGAGTGACATCCTCATTTCTATGACGATGTGCAGTCTGTGACTCCTTTCTTATCATTGGCCACAACATGATCAGACTCTAATACGTAAAGACCTTGGAACTTTAAGTTACTTCATCTCCAGCCACTTGGATTCATTTATTTATAAATGGTTATTTCAAGTTTTCTTTCATTTGGCTCAAGCTGTTGATTGATGTTTCGTGTGAGTGTTTTCCTCATCAAAAAGCAGGAAGATAGCTGGGACATAACTTTCCAATAGCCTTTTTAATATGAAAGCCTATTTTGTATATGGCTCTTTCTGTCATCACTTGTGCATGACTGAGCTTAAATAGTTTGCAGACCTTGCTGATGGATTACAGAAGAAGCAATGAACTGGCAATTCTTTTTTAAGGGATTAGGTGACTTTGCACTGTAGTGAATTGTGCATTTTCCCCCTTGTTTCACTTTCTTAGGTGCTGTTTGGTGATCAATTTTATGGTATATAATGAGAAATTCCATAGATGAGTGCACATGGTGGATAGTACCTTCTGGTAAAAATGACATTCTTGTCTAGTAATAATGGGCATGGGATAGGAGCTGATGGTTTGTTCATGTGTATTTCCAAAGGGAGGTTGAGGAACTCAGTTAAGGAAGAAGTAGTCCCAGGCCCTTCTGACCCAAAACTGGCCCATTTGCTGTTGATGGAATTATAGAGACCCCCAGGCTGCTATGATGCTTACCAGCCAAGTTATGTCACGTCCTCAGCAACCTTCACCTTTTGCTTCACCTACTCATCTTACAGTATTTTTTTGCTTTGTGTCTGGCAGACCTATTAGGGCAAAGATACTGGTAGAAGTTTAACACAAATGTTGATTATTATTCAAGTCAGTTATCTCAGAAATATGTGCTATCAGTTACTAAGGGGCAGCAGAAAGCAATTTAAAACCTCTTGTTGTCAGAAAAGCTTTTTAATACATAAGAGAATAAATATAATTAATATATATAACACCTAATTTTGTATATAGAAAATATATTGCTATCTCACTACCCTTTTTTTTCCTTTCTAATATAGTTTAAAAAGCTTAAAGAGTTTTGAATTCAAATATTGGCTCTTTGGAAAAAAACCTAACATATATATTTTATTAAAAATATATATATTAGGTGAAATATATATATTATATAAACATATAAAAATCTGTATTAATACATATATCAGACTTATATTTACATATTATATTTATTATATGTATTAGATTTATATATTAAATATGATTTTTTTCAAAAGGGCTAATATTTGACTTTGAAACTCTTTCAGCTTTTTAAAATATACTAGAAAGGAAAAAAAGGTAATAGAGATAGCAACTGGCAATATAGTAATAAACAAAATTAGCTTTCATTTATTTGTTGTGGAGGCAGTGTATTCAGTCTCCAGAGTCTGGAAACCTTAAAACTGAGGCAAGTTACAAGATCTTTCAAAGCCTTGCAAAATGGAGACAATAATGTACCTGCCTCATAATCTTAAGGAACTTGTGGTGAGGTTTGAATGAAATGATCCATGTATAATTGCTAAACAATTACATAGTAAGTTTTCTAGAAATGTTGCTTACTATTATATGTTCCTGACACCATGCCAAAATGAGCTTATTTTCCAATTTTGCAAATAATGAAACATACTTTGAAAAGTTAAGTAAAATTCATAAGGCCACACCTAATGGACTCCTGCCTCATACTACAATGTGTTAACTATAATTCTATATTTAATGTTTTACATAGTTTTTAGGTGATTTTTTCCCCACAACTTTATCAGAAAACTGAAAATCAGGGTTTTTTTAATATTAAAAAAATTTCTTTTTAACATTTATTCATTTTTTGAGAGATGGAGAGAGACAGAGCACGAGCAGGGAGGGGCAGAGAGAGGAGACACAGAATCCGAAGCAGGCTCCAGGCTCTGAGCTGTCAGCACAGAGCCCAAAGTGGGGCTCAAACCCATAAACCCTTAGATCATGACTTGAGCTGAAGTCGGCTGCTTAACTGACTGAGCCATCCAGGCACCCAAGAATCAGTTTTTCGTATGTTAAAGATCTCCAAGTTACCAAGTTATAAAACTGGGATTTGAACATTCTTCTGCCTAGTTCTCTCTTCCCACCCTGTTCCTCTGAATACCGTGTGTAATTATGGTGTTTGGGAAGAGAGTTTATGTGTGTAAGCAGCACTTTTCCATTAGTTCTGCTATTGTTATCTATAGTCACAAAACATTCCAGTGAAAGTTGAAAGAAACAGACTTTATGATGAGCAAAAATATTAATAACTTATTGCACAATTACCAGAATGGCTACACAATAAAAGACTTGACAATACTAAATGTTGGTCAGGATGTGGAGAATGAGAACTCACACACTGTTGGTAGGAGAGAGATGGTGTAAACTGCTTTGGGAAAAGGTCTGCCAATTTCTTTTAAACTAAACATACACCTGCTTAACACCTGGCAATTCTACTCCTAGGTACTTACCCAGGAGAAGTAAAAACTTCGATTTACAAAAAGACTTAAAGCTACTACGAACATTTTAGTATGTATAATGGCCAGAAACTGGAAAAAGCATAGATGTCCATGAAGAGACTAGATGAACTGAAGCATAATCCTCCAATGGAATATTAATTAGCCATAAAAAATAACAAGCTACACTTATACATGATAGTATGGATGCATATCAGAAACATTATGCTGAGTGAAAGAAACTTTACATAAAAGATGATTTCACTGTGATGTTCTAGGACAAGCAAAACAAATCTGTGATGGTGTTTTCCTTCCCAAACACTGTCTTGTTCAGGAAGAGTGGTGTCTCTTGAATCTGGGGAGATATGTAAGCAATATCTGACTTACTGTTTATACATTGTCATGGGAGGTTTCCTCTGCAACTTTAGTTATCCAATTAAAGCTGTTAAGAAATTTGTTTGATCTCTTCAGCTAATGTCAAAGATACCACCTTGGCCCTGGAAGGCATTCAGACCAACCTGAACTCACAGGTCTGGGTTGTTTGGGATGATAAAATTGCCCTTGACCTCTTCCTTATGGGGCTAAGGCAGAGTCTGGGTAAACATTAATACATCCTGCTGTACACGGATTAGTGCCTTGGGGCAAGCATAAAGGTCAATATAGAGACTTTAAAAGGAAACTAAGGTACACTCTGGTGTTTTATTAGACTTTTTTTTTTCTTTTTTTCTTTTCTCTCTCTCTCTGTCTCTCTCTCTCTCTTTTTTTTTTTTTTTTAAAGCTGACTGGGTCTGGAACCCTGAGCGGGGCATGGTCAAGATTGGTACTTCTTGAAGTTCTGTTGATAGTAGATTTCATTAAATGCAGAGTTTAACCGAATGGATTTGGTTTCAGCCACTAATTAGTGACTGGCGAAGTGGTGTCCTAATGTGACAGAAGCCACCAGTAGTGTAGAAATAAGTGGAGACTGCTGTACGACAACTTTCTGTGTATCTCTGGTAAGTTTTTGTTCCATATCATCTTTTCAAGGATGTAACCCACCATTCGTACTGGCCATTGTAAGCGATTCAGGATTCCTAAGGAACCAGTATAAATTTTGATACTAGCTGTTACAGGGGGGCAGAACTAAGGCTGATTGTTTGGCAAGGAAGTCCTCCTACCCAAAGGACAACAATAACAAGGGTACCATTCAGGCAGCTGTCTTTGAACCTTTATAAGCAATGTATTGGAGGACTGTTTGTCCAATAGACTATACAGTTTGGTGAACAAGTTTACTATAAATTCCCGTAGACTTTCCTCAGATTTTGTTAAATACCCTTATCCTTCCCTTCCAAAGATCTGTGTGTTTGTCAGCATTCCATCCTCACTGTCAAAACTATCAAGAATGGAAAGGGATTGAGATTCTACCCTCCTTGTAAGCTAGCAAGTTAGTGTGATACAGTTTCATGGTTGTTGATAAAAGGCATGAAACCATGGAGTCAGAAATAAGGACTGTTTTTACAGTAATAGTAATAGCCAGACTATCAGTATTTTCCCCAATTTCTGTAGTAAAGAGAACCAGATGGTGCCTGGATATGTAGTAAGTTCCATTTTAGGAGAGAAACCCTTAGCTTTAAGGTGCCTGAATTTTTTATAATGGGCTGTTCCCAATCTTGCCCTCTACTCCAGAGGGAAATACTATATCTGTCTTCCAAGATTGTTCATAATGAAGAAGTTCTCAAAAAGATAGTCCAGAACAAAGAGTAGTTAGTACATAAGTCATATATATGCAGAAATGTGAGAATATTTCCAGCAATAACCATCTTACACGTGACATGGCCTCATAGTTCTGTGACCTTTGACATCAGTGACCTTCACTGTCTTTGTCTTACTTTCCCCTTCTCTAGCACTTCACTTGACTTTACCTTCCTCTAGAAGTGTTCTTTCTGTATGATCTTAAGACTCTGAAATGTCAAACTCTGACCAAAATCTCTCCACCTCTCTTACTTACTCACTGACTAAATATTCTGAAATTATATCAAGCTTTACCTCCCTTCAACCACCCTGCATTTTCTTCACCTTGCTTTCCTTCCTGGCATTTTACTCTTTCTCAGGCTAAGCCCAAGCTACTTTATTTAACCAGTGTCCTCCGTGCCAGTGCCCCTATTCCTTCAGTTACACTTGTTTGGATACTTTACAACCCTCGATTATCCACTACTTTCTCTGTTTCTGATGCCAAACTTGCAAACCAATGTGGAGAAAATGGAATGACCTTTTTTTGATGAAAGCATTAAAGATGATGATTTCCAATTTCAGCAGCTTCAGCTCATCTCTCTAGTTCAGACTTCTTGTAAAATATTTTGGAGAGATGGTAAGCACCACAGCAATGAAAACTGGAATAGGCCTGAGATAATGGGCACAATAAAATGTTTATTATAATGCTAGCAGTAAATAGGAGAGGCACTTTGCTGTCTTACATCTACCTGGGTAATGGACCAAAAGTATTTTAAGTTTACTAAAGTGAAAACAATTAATCCTTTCTGAAGGTAGATTAAATATAGCCCCAAATAACATACTTGATCTATATTGTGGTTATCTTTACTGAATTCCAGTCCAAGTTCAGGGAAGTAACTTTGCAAGGTGACTTGTGGATTTTCCTGTTTTTCATTTTGTTATTTTCCATTAGACAGATAAACACATTGCTGAGTGTCAAAAGCTTTTGCCATTAAAGGAGGTGAAGAAAATATGATAGTGAATACTCTGATGGTTTTAGTTTATGATGCATTTCAAGCTGTGCCTCTCTAACAGTTAAATCCTTCAGCATTTTTAGTGGGGTGAACCATCATGTAATTTGAGAAGCTTAAGCACTTTTGTTTGAAAGAAAAAAAGAGTCAAATTCTATGTCATTTGGCAAAGTCCTACAGTGTGATGGATTTTAGAAAGTAGACCAGAAATTGTACAGTGTATAGCATATTGATATTCTTCATATTGTCTCTCCCTCAGGACAATTATTAACATCAAATTTGTGCTGACACTATTTAACAGGCATCTGATGTTTACATTCAGGATAATTATTGAGCAGGAAAGTAAAAGGTAATAAAATAGAGACTGTATCAAACAGGGGCAAAAAAAAAGTTACTAGCCAGAGGAACTTAAGAAAATCTGTATGATTAACACTCACAAATGAAACTAAAAAATGGGATATGATAACGAGGTTTTGTTAGTAAGCATTCTTGAAATTTAGAATTTTATTTTATTTTTTAAAGAGAAGCACTGTTAAAAATGGTAGATTCCTGACTTGTTATGAATACTACATATGGAGCCATGGAAACTACAATACTATCGATACAATGAGAGATTTTAAAATAATTGTGGATCTCTTTCCATAGTGAGAATTTTAGACTTGATTGCTATTCCTGGATCCTCCATTAACTTTGGTGAGCTGCTTCATCTCTGTAGGTATTCTTGAAATAAAAGGGGGTGGTTTGATAATCTTTAAAATTCACTTCTAGTTCTAAAAGTCTTTTGTATTCCTGTCCTTATTCCCTATTTTCCTCCCATTTTAGAAACATGAAGACCTTACAGAATTCTTCAGAGGCAATTCTTTTGTCTTCATGTTGGCATTAGGAAAAAAGTTAGGAAGTCTCTCTTTTATCAGAATAGATTGTAGGCTCTCATTTTGTGGGCTATTATGTATTTGGGTGGCATCCACCTTCTTTATGCTTCTGAAATAATAGTGATGCCATGTTTGTGCTCAAATAGTGTCCTTTGATAAAGATAAAAGCAGACTGCAGGAAGCTGTGATCATCTCAGTGAAGTCTCTTGGGTTTTTCTACAGTAACTTATTTTAGAAAAGCTCAATGATTTAATGTACATTAACTCACTGATGCTCACATGGGCCTGTCTGAAAAGTGGGAAGGGCTGGTATTTCACCATTATGTGTTCTTACAGACAGGCACAGAGGAACTACTGAAGTGGAATGGAGGTAATTTAAAAGGCATTACAGGTTTTAACCCCCTCCTCTGTGGAAAGAACACCCAGTGCATATCCCCACATTGCACTTAGTGCATTGCATTGCATGCATTTTTTATGGGTCTTTCTCACACACTAGGCTGTGAGCATTTCAAGGACACTGCCTAGCACATAACAAGCCCTGCAGTGTTTCCTGAAATGACATGGAACCTATCCTGGGTGACTCAGGTTCATTATTGGACCTGGGCCTTAGCTGCAGACCCAGTTTTCTGGATCCTTGATATATTTACCAGGGATATATTTACCTGAGACCCTTCCCCTGACCAAATCCTTAAATTTTAGAACATAGGAATATTTGTACAAATAATAGACTTTATCTAGATTCATATACCTGTGTATCCAGTGTTATTAACCATCTTTTCAAGTTTGATTAGGCACCAAGAGAGAAAGCTTTATTTATTTTTCCCAAAATCACGATTTTTTTTATTACATGTAGTCATTCTCATAAAGTAGGAAAAAATGTTCTGTTGAGATGCAGATTACATACATCAAAATTAAATTCCTGGGATGAGGATAATATTGAAAATGCTTGCTGCTTTTTCCTTTGTGCCAGGCACCATTGCGTGCTATTTATACTTTTACTTATTTACTTCTCAAAATAACCTAGTGAAGTGGATGTCTTCCCCATTGAGAAACAGAGATTTAATTAAACCACACAAAATCAACAACTAGAGGTAGTAGGCTTCAAACCTGTATATTCTTCACTAAGTCTATGCTTTTAACTGTATTTAACTGCCTCTTGGATGGGAATTAATTTTAATTTTTTTCACTTTAAACAATTTGGAAGGAAAACAGTAAAAAACTTAGCCATCAGGGATTTTGGTAGTTGCTGAATCCTTTGGGACCCCCTATTAAGTAGGCCAAAGTTTAGTTGTAGATAATTTCTAAAGAGATACCACCAATGACTTACTGTAGATTTTTACCATTTGAAATTTTAATACATACAACTTTTTTTTTTTTTTTTTTGGATTACTTGTACATATACTCCTAGGTCCCTGACAGGTAATTATTTGTCACTTGGTTGAGGCAAGAATTTGAATTCCATGGGCTTTGATGCGTTATGTGGGAAGAAGTCAATTGCGTAGTAAATATTTACTGAGTTGGCTGCTGGGCATTTTATTCTGATTTTTGGTAAAGAAGTCTGGGCTTCAGTGGAACCATTGCTGCTTCACTTTCGGCTCCTGTAATTTCAGTGAAGCAGCTCAACACCCCCTTATTCCATGGTTGGAACATGTAACCTGAGGTTATTCCGATCAGTCATTCCCACTCCTCTTGTCACAGTTATTGTTTCACAGATGGGCACTGTAATCCCTACTGGGCGTCTTCAGCTAAACACGTTAAGTCACTTGCTTATGTCACCTCTAACACTAGACTACTCAGAAGGTTGTAGGAGAGGAAACACAGCTTTCCTGTGGCCTTAGACATTCCTTCTCTGCAAGGGTCCTTGCAGCATTCTAATATAGCAGTACGGCTCAGGTGCAAGAAGACAAGAGCCACGCTGCATAAGTGATGAAATAATGCTTCCTGTAAGAGCAACATATTTTGTAACAAATCCATAGACTTAGCTTCCAGGGCCTCTGCAAGGCAAATATTGGCTCTAAGAGTCACTGAACTTGGGGAAGCCCAAAGCATGGCAACCTCATCAGCTATTTTGTTGATGTACAGTTCCTCTAAGCCCAGGCAGTTTACTAATCAAGGATCACTTTCATTGTAGGCAATGTTGTCTAGCAATATAGTTGACCCTTGACTATTATCAGATGGTCAGGGTAGTAGAGTTAGTTGACAAATGGTCAGATTTGCATGCATTGGGGGAAATTATTTTGTTAACCTTTTATCCATAGACACTAAATTCTGGGACTTAAAAAAACAAACAAACTGTTACCAAGGAAGCAGGCTCTATATTGTCTCTAGACTTTGACTTGAAAGGATATGTCACAGGATACTTTGTAGCCATATCCCTGCTATAAGAGAGGAGGCTGTCTGAGAATGGACCTAAGCCAGAAACAGCGCTTGGCAAGTGGGGAGGAATAACCTGGTCCTGGTGGCTTTAATAAATAAGGACTAAAAGCTATACTATCAAGGCTTTTTCTGTCATTTAAGTCAATAACTTTGTTTTAAGCCACTGAGTAGTTGTTACTACTTACATTTGGTAGTAAAACTCAAAGTTGAATAAAAGTCAGAAGAGCTAGAAAATCTTGTCTTCAGTGGTATTAGAACTGGATACCATTTGATTACATGTATTCACTTATTGCTTTATTCAACAACTAGGTACTAAATATTGTGTGCCGAAGAAAAAAAGCCTTTGACTTTTAGAATGCAGAAATGATCAGGATGGGGCACCTGGATGGTTCAGTCTGTTAAGCATCTAACTCTTGATTCCAGCTCAGGTCATGATCTCACAGATGATGAGTTTGAGCCCTATGTTGGGCTCCCTGCTGACAGTGCAGAGCCTGTTTGAGATTCTCTCTCTGTGCCCCTCTCATGCTTGTGGTCTCTCTCTCAAAATAATTAAAATAAAAACTTTAAAAAATCATTAAAATGACCAGGTTAAAGTAACTTGACAAAATACTTCTGTGAGAAGCAGGAGACCCAGTGCTTAGTCTCTGAGTTGTTGAATGAGGACATTAGCTTTGTGCTCTTTAACCCATCACAGATTGAGAGATCATGTCTGCAAAGCTCTTGGCATCAGGGCTGTTCCACTGACCAACTCCAGGGGTGGCTTTCACATTTTGTTTCAGTGTGTAGACCTCCTGAAATTCTGTTGCACGGTGACCCTGCCTAGCACCACCTCTGCTTACCACAGGATCTACTAATTAGTGTAAGTGTTTGAGCAAGTACAATTCATGCAATAGAATCAGAAAGCAATTGTCTTACTCTATTTGGGCTCCTATAACACACTATCATAGACTAGGAGGCTTAAAACCACAGAAGTCTATTTCTCATGTTTCTGGAGGCTGGGAATTACAAAATTAAGGTGCTGGCAGGTTTGCAAGTGAGCTGTTGCATCTTGGTTCACAGACCTTTTCACTGTGTTCTCATATGACAGAAGGGGTAAGGGATCATTGGGGCCTTCTTTCATAAGGGTACTAATCCCATTCATGGGGGATGTACCCTTATGACCTAATTGCATTCCAAAGTCCCCCACCTCCTAATGTCAGCACTTCAGGGATTAGTTATCAATACATGATGGGGGTGGGGGACACAAAAATTCAATCTATTGTAGAAATTTTACTTTTATCTTCCTTTCTCTTTTAAATTTCATTCCCTGGGAATATTTTCCTTCAACTCTTGAGAAAGTCAGGAAGGTGCTCAACTTTTCTGGTTATTAGTATGTGACATAAATTGTACTGGTCGAGAAATTAAATTGCCTAATTCTATACTGTTGTCAAAACTTCACCCTTGACTTAAAAGTCAAAACTGCCCTTGAGCTCAAACTTTGTATTGGCTGGCTGCATGTAGTTTTTAAGGGACTGTATGGACAGATTCTTTTCTTTCTCCATGCATCATATTTTCTATCTTTCTGCCTGTTAACCATGATTTCTGATTCCTCTGGGATTGGAGTGGAATGGAGGGCTTATGATGTAAAAAATGGCAGTAAAGTTTTCCTTTCTCTGGTACTACAAAAACTGCCTTCATGTTCTCTGAACTTGGTGAGTGTTAAAGTGTGACTGTGGGACTTGTGAGTTCTTCAGAGACTCTGCATTTTCTGGAGACCTCTTAACTAGAGTTATCTTGACAAGGGAAGGTGCCCCTTTATTGTAGCTTGCCTCTTAACCAATACCTTTTCCAGCTGCTGATAATTCAGCCATTCCCATCTGGCTACTTTTCTGCCAAGGATCCTTTATCTTTCCGGTCTCCTCTCTTAGACATGAACTAAAATGTCCTCACTCTAGTGCTCTTTACAGAGCTCCCAGAAAACCCTCCAGAGTCATTCATTCCGATGCATTCTAGGTGGTAGGATAAATCCCCTATTTGCTACCTCACCTTTGCTCTGCCATCAAAATTTCTGGCCTTAGATTTCTCAAGTGTGAGTCAGACATCAAATCCATTTATCTCCCATTCTGAGATAGCAGTTATTAGGTTTTCTGAGAGGTTCTTTGGAAGCTTTTTCACTAGATTTAAGACCAGGAAAGACACACTTTCCCTACATGTATTTTTAAGGAAGATTAGGGTCCACATCATTCAAATTGTTAAACTTTTTTTGATAGCATTATCTTCTCTCTTGGCTTTTTATACCCTGAATGGGTAAGGGGTTTAAGAGCTGTCTGGCTGGTTTTCTGATTCCCCCCCCCCCTTTTTTTTTTTAAATCAACTTTAATGAGATATAATTTGGATGATAAAACACACTTTAAGTATACAGTTCAGTGAATTTTGACAAATGGATCAACTCCTGTAACTTCCTTCATAATACGTAGAATATTTAAATCACCCCCAAACGTTCTCTCATGCCCTGGTGAAGTTAATTCATCTTCCTAACTCTGAACTTAGGCGACCAATGATCCACTTTTGACACTATAGTTTAGCCCTTTCTGCATTTCCCTATAATTGGAATTCTACAATATCTTCTCTTGCTGGAGATATTTTTGAGATTCAACCATATGAGTTCATTTTTTTTTTTCTCCTGAATAGTATTGCATTGTAAGGTTATACCAGTTTTTGTTCATCCACTCCTGTTTAATGGCCTTGTGGGTTGCTTCTAGTTTGGGCTATTGGAAAGTTGCTATGGCACAGTCAAAGGTAGACCTCCTCAGTATGGGGTGCATTCTAGTTTATTTAAGTTTTTGTTTAAAATTTTGCAATTTTTACATTGTCACAGAAAATAAAATGTAAGTTAATAAGGCATTTAAATGGTTAATATTTTGTTGATTCATGTGCTGTCATGTTTTATACCCTTGGCAGCCCAGGCAATTATATATTTGTCACCCTTGTGATATCAGGTTATTAGCTATGAAAAGTACCTTTATAACCTTCTGGGAACACCCTGGGATGTGTACCTTTTTAACTTGCGTGCAGATTTTGATGTAGCCCTTCACACAACGACTACTTGATAAAGATGAAGCACCAACCCTTGAAAGCATTGAACACTTGAATGCATGGGTATTTCCAGTCTGTTCCTATAGCTGCCTGGCTATGATTCTTCTTAATCCTCCTGCAATTCTGGAATTGTCATTGGTATTGGTTATCTTGGACTAAGCTTCTTAGTTCTCCTTCAAGGATTTGACTCAGAACTGCCCTACACATAGCCATTTAGGGTAGGTTACTATCCTCTGGCTCAGTCCAGATTCTAAATCTTACTTGGTCTCCAAAGAGGTGGGTGTTCAGATGTAGACACTAGCAATCATAGCAGAAAAAAATGGAAGGAAATGGACAGTTAGCATAATAGTATTAAATATACATAAGATTGCTGTCTTCAAATACTTGAAAGCCTGATGAGAAAGAATAAGTTAAGTTCCCCTACCCTTTAGGGGAGAATTCCCAAGTGTAGAAACTAGGGTCACTGGATAGAAGATATAGGAATTGCATTTTCCCAGCTAAAAATTGGATGGGCTATGATTAAAAAGTCATCATCTATGTCATTGCAAGTGTTTTGAAGTTAGATACCTGGTCAGGGTGATTAAAGGGGATGGGTTACATAAGCTTAAATTTCATTTCATTCCTGACATTTTTGTGAACCTATGAAACATTTTTTTAATGAATGTCTTTTGGGAAACTATTCAGACCTATTACTGGCTATTGTCTTTAATTTCTCAACTTCTAGGAAGAGAATGGTAGAACGCTGGCAGAACCAAAAAGGTGAAGAGTTGGGGTACCTGGTGGGAATGTTAAAAGACAAGGAAATGCACGAACTTTAAGAGTAAAAGTGGCTGTGAGTAGATGGTTTCCTGTCTTAGAGTGATGAGGTGGGCAGGTCAAAAAAACAACCAACCAACTACACAAACTTTAGAATATGTTGCATGATTTCTTACCTTAGATCTGTGGAACAGTTAGCTATCTGGAGTACTACTAATGCAGCCTGCTGGCTTTCACCAAAAGACATCAGATTGGTATCTCTCCTAATTTTTATCTTGTACTGGTAAACCAAGGGCATCCTTTTCATTAAAATGCAGAGTTGAAATCTCTTATTAGCTGTCCTATAAAATTTTGATAGCAAGAGTGAAAAATTTCATGTTCTTACCTAAAGAGCTCCAGGCTAATCAGATTCTAGGGAAATGTGTACTAACTTTGACTTGATAATCAAGATACAGTCACTAAATTGCTTTAGTAGAATAAAACAGATTTCTTTTCTTTCCTATGATATTCCCAGATCAATTTTTTTGAAACTTCATTAACTGGTTTTACATTGTTACAGTAACTTGACAGAGTTGGTATACAAATGCTTATTTAACAATAGAACACAGTTCAGTATAATTCTTAAAAAATCACTTTTCAGGATCTACATGTTGTACTTGACTTTTCTTAAAAAAAATTAGTGTATTTTCCCGATTACAGTGATTGTTAACCCAATTGTGCTTTCTGTTCTAAGTGCTGCTTTATGGGTACTTATTTTTTTGTTTTAAAGGATACCGTTTTCCTAATCAGCTGAGTTTGGAATTTCATAGTTAGTATGCACCTCAGCACAATTTTGTAGGCGTAGCTAATTAATAAAATTAGTGGTTGGTCTTTCTAATTCTGATATTTTACATGAGGGTGAATTTCATTAGGATATCTTCAAGCATGGTACATAAAGAACTCTGCCAAATGATGCATTAGAGAATCAAGTAATAGCTAACAAATCAACCTTTGGACCAGAGCATCATGTAATGATCCCTCCTGGAGTTCATCAATGGTGCAAAGACACACTGGGGCGGCAAGCACATTGGGACAGTGAGATGTTTTCAATAGAAAAAAGGTAAACATTCATTCTGTTGAGCACCACAGACAGGTTGGACAATAGGATGAAAGCTGTTCCTGGGCTTTCACCCAAAGTGGTATCAGGTAAAGAATTACAACAGTGGCACTATATGTGTTCATGATAAACCACACACACACACACATACACACACACACACACACACAAATTCATCTTAGATGATTGTAATAAAATTTGGCCAATTTACATGTCAGTTTGAAAAAAAAAATTAAAGAATAAAAGCTGGTCATAAACAGAAGCTTACATTAGCCTAAAGATGTTTTAGTTGCTAACACTGCTCATTTTTCCCAAAAGCCCCTTAGTAATTAAATAATAAACTCTACTGAAAGGATGGATATCTCTCCTATAGGATTAGGATTTCATGTGGGTAGGGGCTGTGTCTCATTTGTCTTTCCAGTTTCTTGGGAGGGAGGCAGGGCAGAAGCTTGCATTTCACAGGTTATAAAATGAATCCCAGGTTGTGACTCAAGAGCTACTGCTGTGGTAGGTGTAGATGGGAATACAGGGGAGAGCCCAGATCCTTACCAGAGGTGGAACTCAGGTTTGGGTACTTGGTTCATCTGGTTCTGGAATAGAACTGAATATAGCCAAGTGTATTTTAAATTCCTAGATGACAGTTTTAAAAAATGTTTATTTACTTTGAGAAAGAGAGTGAGAACGTGTGAGTGGGTGGGAAAGGGGTGTATAGAGACAGAGGGAGAAAGAATCCCAAGCTGGCTCTGCACTGTCAGCACATAGCCCAGTGTGAGGCTTGATCTCATGAACAGGGAGATCATGACCTGAGCCCATATCAAGAGTGGGACACTTAACTGAGACACCCAGGCACCCCACCTCTAGATGATACTTCTATCCAGTATGAAAATTATTTATTGAATCTTTGTTTTAGAGATAAAGAATTAGATTGGGCTTATACTGGCCTTGTTTTAGGGGTATGTGTGTATATGTGTATGGTAGAAACATACAAAACAAAAGGAAAAATAAAAGGATGTGTTATGTGTGTTTTAAAAAGCATTTTCTCCTGGGGCACCTGGGTGGATCAGTCAGTTGAGTGTCCAACTTCCGCTCAGGTCATGATCTCATGGTTCATGGGTTCGAGCTCCACATTGGGCTCTGTGCTGACAGCTCAGAGCCTGGAGCCTGCTTTAGATTCTGTGTCTCCCTCCCTCTCTCTCCCCCTCCCCCACTCATTCTCTGTCTCTGTCTTTCAAAAATAAATAAATGTTAAAAAATAAAAAAAAACATTTTCTCCTAATTTTCAACTGATAAATGTACCAACATGCATTGTACTCCAAAAGCTAAAATCTGGTGTTCTGTTTGTTGTTTCAATCAAAAGGTTCATATTTCAAAGGGAATTTTCTCCTTCCTTACTCCATAATACCTTCTGAGGCACTCATTCTTTGAACAAAATGTCTTTTTTAATCTTCTCACTGAATATTAATTCTTCTTAACAAAAAGTAAATTTCAATTTTAAGAGTCATTCAACTGGAATCCCTAACAAGTTGTAACTCTGATGGGCTTTAAATATAGCAAAAATATTTCTGTGAAGCATATTACATTTCACATGAGATATTATCTCAGAAATAACCCCTTGAACCTTAAATTAGATATTTTTAATTATGTGGGATAGGATTTGTGTCTAATTTATGTGAGGATGTCTACAAGATCATTTGGGATAAACGCCCTTTTCAATTTGATAGCTTGTTTAGGGATTCTATCAATGCAAAGAATGTGAATGTTAAGACCATTTTCCTAGAATTTATTCGTTTATACATAAAGGACTGTGGTTTAATACCAAAAAAATGGTAGAAAAAAACCTGATATGTTTAAAAGCTTGCTCTTATTCAACAATAGACCACTTTTTAAAAGGTGTTTGGTATAACAAAGGCCTGTTCTTTGGGAAACCTTTGCATCAATGAGGTTAGTGGGAGAACTAATTACCTCCTTCGTTGTGGCCTTACCAATTATAACAAATGCAGCGTGTACTGAGGGGCACCTGGGTGGTGTAGTCGGTAAGCGACTCACTCTTGATCTCTGCTCAGGCCATGAGTTCAAGTGCTGCATTCAGCTCTGTGCTGATGGTGCGGAGCCTGCTTGGGATTCATTCTGTTTCTCCTTCTCCCTCCCTGTCCCCTGCTTGTGCTCATTTTCTCTCTCTCTTTCTTTCTCAAAATAAATAAATAAACTTTAAAAAATACAGTGTGTACCAAGAGAGCCTCAGATAGCTGCACCTTGAAACTGTATTCATGTCAATGGCTGAAGTGATATTTCAACTTGTGTTATTATCAGCTGTGAGGCAATCTTTGCAGCTCCTCCTATCCTCCTCTTTTCAACTTTCAGATTTAGAACTAATCTGCATTATGTTAGATAAAGGAGCACAAGACCACAGGGCTAGGAGAATGCTACTAGATACCCTAAGAACTCTTGACCTGTTTTTCCTGTAGTAGACAAAAGACCACATACAGTTGCTAAAGATATTTGCTGTGAAGTAATCCTAACTTCTTCCTGGTTTGAGGTGAGGCTCCCTGGGCATTTTAGCAGGCTTGGCTTGGGGCCAATGTACAGGAGGGAAAGAATAAGAGAGTCGGCCTGATTCACAGGGAATGCTAGAAAGGATGCCTTTGGCTCTTGCAGCTAATGGATCTCGAGGGAGAAGATAAAGTTTTGAAGAGAGGCAGCAGTTTCGTTATTTAGTGTTGATGGAGCATGGGAAAGTTTTGATTTACATATTTTGAATACCAAGAACTGAAAGAGTAAAAGAGATACAGCATAGTAAGAAGAGACTTATGTCATTCCAGCATTAGTTTGATCTTTAGCTTTGTAATCATGGGGAAGTACAAGCTCTAAGCTCTATTTCCTTGTTTGTTAAATGAGTGCTGGTCTGTGTCAGTGGTTTTCATGTCCTAGGGGTATTTTAGAAATCTCTGGGGATGTTAGTTAATTGTCAAAATGATTGGGGGAACTCAACTCACATTTATTAGATGGAAATCAGATAGACCTAAAGTTCTGAAATGCATAAAAAGATCCTGCACAACAAAAAATTGTCCTGTATCCAGTATGACTTCTGAATGTCACAGGGAACATTCATATAGGTAAATAAAACTGGCTTATAATTTTCTGAGTCTATAAATTAACTCATTTTATGTGTATAATGAATTATTTTCTGTTTGGTTTTAAGAAATATAAATACCAAAGTTAACAGATGTTATATTTTGCAGGAATCAGTGTGTATATATTAGGAGAGATTTTTAATTCCTTTTCTTTGGGATTTTCAGAGGGTTGTTCATCTAGGAAATGATGTTCCTACAGGATGCTCCACATGGAATTTCAGTTGCTAATAACTGTTATGTCAGTCTGCATTTGTAGCAGTGATAGTAACAATGATTTATGTAGTTTGTGTCTACGTTTGTTGTGTTTCCTATTGCAGTTGTACTGAAGTATCTACACTTTGGAATACGTGCTTAATTTTAAATTTCCTTATCATTCTCCTTTTTATTACATTTCAATTTTAGGATAATAAAGGGGCTATCACTAAATAGTGGATACAATAGGTGTTAGATCAGATGGGATTAAGAAGCACTGGATTAGCTCACCTTCCAAATTGCTTTCATTGTTACCAACCTGTATCCCTAAATAATCTGACTATAGCATGTGATTCTGATCAATAGATGTCTAAATTTATTTGTCCTATTCTAGTGGGAAAATATAGTTTCATGGAAAGGACCAAGAGAATAATGAAGGAAATGACTTTGGAACTTGGGGTGGAACTTGGGGTAGAACTTGTTCTCCTTTCCTTGTATTACATAAATTTTGAAATTACTGTGATATGCCTGCTACCTGTTGCTAGAGTTTAAGATAAAGTAATATGTGGTATTTGAATATGATTACTGAATATATCACTAGGAAAATACCAAAGTTTTTACGTTTCTTAGGCATTTATCTTATTCACACACACATGACAAGTTCAGCCTTCTAAATATATTACTTCTAATCTGGTAAACTGTCACTTCAAGCCTAATACAATTATTGGAATAATCATCTGAAACTTAAAATGTTAATGTCACATATGAATATAAATTATTTTTTTGGAATTACAGAAGAAATATTCTATTAAAGCTATTTCAGATTAGAGAAGTTAATACTTTCTCATGCTTCATGTCTGTTTAAACATCATTTTCTAGGGGAGGTCTTCTCTAACCATTCTATCTAAATTAGGCTTTTCATGCCATTATTTTTTAGATCTTTTTATTTTGAACTAATTCTAGATGTAACAGTTTAACAGATAAAACAGATTTTGCGCTTGCCCTTCAACTAGCTTCTCCCAATATTAAGGTTTAATATAACCATGCTGCATTGATTAAAATAATAAATTGATGTGCTAATCAGTAAACTATAGACACATTTGGATTTCCCGTTTTTCCACTAATGTCTTTATTCTGTTTCAGATTTCAGTCCAGGATCGCATATTGCATTTAGTTGTCATAACTCTAGTTGCTTTGGACCTGTGACAGTTTGTCTTTCCTTGTTTTTCATAGTCTTGACACTTTATTTTATTTTATTTTTAATATAATTTATTATCAAATTGGCTAACATAGAGTGTGTAAAGTTTGCTCTTGGTTTTGGGGTAGATTCCTCTGTTTCATTGCTTACATACAATACCCAGTGCTCATTCCAACATGTGCCCTCCTCAATGGCCATCACCCATTTTCCCCTCACCCCAATCCCCCATCAACCCTCAGTTTGTTCTCTGCTTTTAAGAGTCTCTTATGGTTTGCCTTCCTCCCTCTGTATTTTTTTTTCCCCTTCCCTTCTTCCATGGTCTTTGAGCAACATGTTAAGTTGCTCAAGATCCACATATGAGTGAAAACATAGGATATCTGTCTTTCTCTGACTGGCTTATTTCACTCAGTATAATACCTTCCAGCTCTATCCGCATTGCTGCAAATGGCCTTATTTCATTCTTTCTCATTGCCAAGTAGTATTCCATTTTATATATACATACATATATATATATATATATATATATATATACATATATATATATATATATACATATATATATACATATATATATACATATATATATACATATATATATATACATACATGTATATATATATGTATATATATACATACATACACACACACACCACATCTTCTTTATCCATTCATCAGTTGATGGACATTTAGGCTCTTTCCATAATTTGGCTATTGTTGGAAGTGCTGCTATAAACACTGGGGTACATGTACCCCTGTGAATCAGCACTCCTGTATCCTTTGGATAAATTCCTAGTAGTGCTATTGCTGGGTCGTAGGGTACTTCTTTTTTTTTTTTTTCTTGAGGAACCTCCATTCTGTTTTCCAGAGTGGCTGCACCAGTTTGCATTCCCTCCAACAGGGCAAGAGGGTTCCCATTTCTCCACATCCTTGCCAACATCTGTTGTTTCCTGAGTTGTTAATTTAGCCACTCTGACCGGTGTGAGGTGCTATCTCAGTATGGTTTTGATTTGTATTTCCCTGATGATGAGTGATGTTGAGCATCTTTTCATGTGTCTGCTGGCCATCTGGATGTCTTCTTTGGAAAAATGTCTATTCATGTCTTTTGCCCATTTCTTCACTGGATTATTTTTCAGATGTTGAGTTCGGTAAATTCTTTGTAGATTTTGGATACTAACCCTTTATCCAATGTCATTTGCAAATATCTTTTCCCATTCCGTTGGTTGCCTTTTAGTTTTGTTGACTGTTTCCTTTGCAGTGCAGAAGATTTTTATCTTCATGAGGTCCCAATAGTTCATTTTTGCTTTTAATTCCCTTGCCTTTGGAGATGTGTTGAGTAAGAAATTGCTGCAGCTGAGGTCACAGAGGTTGTTGCCTGCTTTCTCCACTAGGGCTGTGATGGTTTCCTGTCTCACATTTAGGTCTTTCATCCATTTTGAGTTTATTTGTGTGAATGGTGTAAGAAAGTGGTCTAGTTTCATTCTTCTGCATGTTGCTGTCCAGTTCTCCCAGCACCATTTGTTAAAGTGACTGTCTTTTTTCCATTGGATATTCTTTCCTGCTTTGTCAAAGATTCATTGGCCATACATTTGGGGGGTCTAATTCTAAGTTTTCTATTCCATTCCAGTGGCCTGTCTTTGTGCCAATACCATACTGTCTTGATGATTACAGCTTTGTAGTAGAGGCTAAAGTCTGGGATTGTGATGCCTCCTGCTTTGGTTTCCTTCTTCAATGTTACTTTGGCTATTCGGGGTCTTTTGTGGTTCCATACAAATTTTAGGATTGTTTGTTCTAGCTTCGAGAAGAATGCTGGTGCAATTTTTATTGGGATTGCATTGAATGTGTAGATTGCTTTGGGTATTATTGACATTTTAACAATATTTATTCTTCCAATCCATGAGCATAGAAGTTTTTTCATTTGTGTCTTCTTCAATTTCCTTCATAAGTTTTCTATAGTTTTCAGCATACAGATCTTTTATACCTTTGGTTAGGTTTATTTCTAGGTATTTTATGGTTCTTGGTGCAATTGTAAATGGGATCAGTTTCTTGATTTCTCTTCCTGTTGCTTCATTATTGGTGTATAAAAATTCAACCAATTTCTGTACATTGATTTTGTACCCTGAGACTTTGTTTAATTCATGTATTAGTTCTAACAGCCTTTTGGTGGAGTCTTTTGGGGTTTCCATGTAAAGTTTGACTTCTTTGCCAATTTTGATGCCTTTTATCTTGTTTTGTTGTCTGATTGCTGATGCTAGGACTTCCAACACTATGTTAAACAACAGTGGTGAGAGTGGACATCCCTGTCATGTACCTGATCTTAGGGGGAAAGCTCTCAGTTTTTCCCCACTGAGGATGATATTAGCTGTGGCCTTTCATATATGTGGCTTTTATAATATTTAGGTATGTTTCTTCTATCCCAACTTTCTTGAGGTTTTTTTATTAAGAAAGGATGCTGTATTTTGTCAAATGCTTTTTCTGCATCTATTGACAGGGCTATATGGTTCTTAACCTTTCTTCTATTAATGTGATATATCACGTTGATTGATTTGTGAGTATTGAAACAGGCCTGTAGCCCAGGAATGAATCCCATTTGATCATGGTGAACAATTCTTTTTATATGCTTTTGAATTTGATTTGCTAGTATCTTTTTGAGAATTTTCACATCCATGTTTATCAGGGGTATTGGCCTGTAATTCTCCTTTTTAGTGGGATCTCTCTCTGGTTTCGAAATCAAGGTAATGCTGACTTGATAGAATGAGTCTGGAATTTGTCCTTCCATTTCTGTTTTTTGGAACAGCTTGAGAAGAATAGGTATTAAGTCTGCTTTAAAGGTCTGGTATAATTCCCCTGTGAAGTCATCTGGTCCAGGACTCTTATTTGTTGGAGATTTCTGGTAACTGATTCATTTCTTCACTAGTTATGGGTCTGTTCAAATTTTCTATTTCTTACCATTTTAGTTTTGATAGTGGGTGTCTAGGAATTTGTCCATTTGTTCTAGGTTGTCCAGTTTGTTGGCATATCATTTTTCATAGTATTCTCTGATAACTGCTTGTATTTCTGAGGGATTGGTTGTGATAAATCCACTTTCATTTGTGATTTTATATATTTGGGTCCTCTTTTTTCTTTTTGAGAAGTCTGGCTAGGGAGTTATCAATTTTGTTTATTTTTTCAAAAAACCAGCTCTTAGTTTCATTGATCTGTTCTACTGTTTTATTTGAATTTTATATTGTTTATTTCTTCCCTGATCTTTATCATTTCTCTTCTTCTGCTGGCCTTGGGGTTTCTTTGTTGTTCTGCTTCTAGTACCTTTAGGTGTGCTGTTAGATTTTGTATTTGGGATTTTTCTTGTCTGGGATAGGCCTGGATTGCAATGTATTTTACTCTTAGGACTGCCTTTGCTGCATCCCAAAGTGTTTGGAATGTTGTGTTTTCATTTTCATTTGTTTCTGTATTTTTTAAATTTCTTCTTTAATTGCCTGGTTGACCCATTCATTCTTTAGTAGGATGTTCTTTTACCTCCCTGCATCTGGAGGTTTTCCAGACTTTTTCCTGTGGTTGATTTCAAGTTTCATAGCATTGTGGTCTGAAATTGTGCATGATATGTTCTCAATTCCTTTATATTTATTGAGGGATGTTTTGTGATCCAGTATGTGACCTATCTTGGAGAATGTTCCATGTTCCACATTCTCAAGAAGAATGTGTATATTGCTGCTTTAGGATGAAAAATTCTAAATCTGTCAAGTCCATCTGGTCCAGTGTATCATTCAGGGTCATTGTTTCTTTATTTATTTTCTGTCCAGATGATCTGTCCATTGTTGTAAGTGGAGTATTAAAGTCCCCTGCAGTTACCACATTTTTACCAATAAGATTGCTTATGTTTGTGGTTGTTTTATATATTTGGGTGCTCCTGAATTGGGTGAATAGACATTTATAATTGTTATATCTTCTTGATGGATAGGTCCCATAACTGTGATATAATGTCCTTCTTCATCTCTTGTTACAGCCTTTAGTTGAAAATCTAGTTTGTCTACGGGAACCCTCTAGCACTGTTGGTGGGAATGCAAATTGGTGCAGCCACTCTGGAAAACAGTGTGTAGGTTCCTCAAAAAATTAAAAATAGACCTACCCTATGACCCAGCAATAGCACTGCTAGGAATTTACCCAAGGGATACAGGAGTGCTGATGCATAGGGGCACTTGTACCCCAATGTTTATAGCAGCACTCTCAACAATAGCCAAATTATGGAAAGAGCCTAAATGTCCATCCACTGATGAATGGATGTCAAAAAGAAATTGTGGTTTATATACACAATGGAATACTACGTGGCAATGAGAAAGAATGAAATATGGCCCTTTGTAGCAACATGGATGGAACTGGAGAGTGTTATGCTAAGTGAAATAAGCCATACAGAGAAAGACAGATACTGTATGTTTTCACTCTTATGTGGATCCTGAGAAACTTAACAAAACCATGGGGGAGGGGAAGAAAAAAAAAGAGGTTAGAGTGGAAGAGAGCCAAAGCATAAGAGACTCTTAAAAACAGAACAAACTGAGGGTTGATGGGGGTGGGAAGGAGGGGAGGGTGGGTGATGGGTATTGAGGAGGGCACCTTTTGGGATGAGCACTGGGTGTTGTATGGAAACCAATTTGACAATAAACTTCATATATTGAAAAAAAAAAGTTGGAGGCTTAACCGACTGGGGCACCCAAGTGCCCCCCTTATTTTTGATTTGTATATTTTGAAAATTTAACTCTTCCATAGAGTTGAGGCAGCAGCACACAGAACAAAAAAATACCAGATCAGCCATTACCCATACACTAATTTTTTTTTTGGCTAACATTGGAATATTCTTTAAAATAAGTAGAGTTGGTGAGAGACAGTAAAGGGCAATTTTTTTTTTTTGTAGAAAAGATTTATTTTCATTGTATTTGAAATATAGTAGTCCAGAAGCCAAAATAAAGCTTTTAGAAATGAAGACTTAGTGGGGGGAAAAAACAGAAGAAAATATATTTAATAATAACGTGTAATAAGTATAGGGGTTCTAACTCATTGATTCTTTCAAAATTATTCCTTATTTTATCCATTCAAAAATTATTAATCAACTGCCTATTGTGTCTAGGCACCATTCTAGATTCTGATTCTAGATTGTGATAATGTAGCAATGAATAAAATAGACAAAATCCCTGTCAAAAAAAATCTAGTTTGTCTGATATAAGTATGGCTACTCCAGCTTTCTTTTGACTTCCAGTAGCATGATCGGTGGTTCTCCATCCCCTCACCATCAATCTAAAAATGTCTTCAGGTCTAAATTGGGTCTCTTGTAGACAGAAAATAGGTAGGTCTTTTTTTTTTTCTTTCTTTTTTTTCAATCCATTCTGATACCCTCTGTTTGTTGATTGGAGCCTTTAGTCCATTTACATTCATGTTATTATTGAAAGATCTCAATTTAGAGTCATTGTGATATCTGTAGGTTTCATGCTTGTAGTGATGTCTCTGGTACTTTGTGGTCTTTGCAACATTATACTCACAGAGTCCCCTTTAGGATCTCTTGTAGGGCTGGTTTAGTGGTGATGAACTCCATCAGTTTTTGTCTGGGAAAACCTTTATCTCTCCTTCTATTCTGAATGACAGGCTTGCTGGATAAAGATTTTTGGCTACATATTTTTCCTATTCAGCACATTGAAAATTTTCTGCAACTCCTTTCTGGTCTGCCATGTTTCAGTAGATAAGTCTGCTACTACCCTTATGTATCTACTCTTGTAGATTAAGGCCCGTTTATCCCTAGTTGCTTTCAGAATTCTGTCTTTATCATTGCATTTTGGCAGTTTCACTATGATGTGTTGTGAAGAAGATCAAGTTACATCTGAAGGGAATTCTCTGTGCCTGCTGGATTTCAATGTCTGTTTCCTTCCCCAGATTGGGGAAGTTCTCAGCTATGATTTCTTCATGTACACCTTCTGCCCCTTCCTCTCTTCTTCTTCTGGAACTCCTATGTTATGAGTATTACTACTTTTCATTGAATCACTTAGTTCTCTATTTCTCCCTTTGTGGTCTAGAATTTTTTTTATCTCTTTTTCTCACCTTCATCTTTTTCCATATTTTTATCTTCTGTTTCACTTACTCTCCCCTCTGCCTCTTCAGTCCTCACTGTTACTGCCTCTAGTTTATTTTGCACCTCATTTATAGCACTTTTTAATTCGTCATGACTGTGTTTTAGTTCCTTGATCTCTGCAGCAATAGATTCTTTACTGTCATCTATGCTTTTTTCAAGCCCAGCGATTAATCTTATGACTATTATTCTAAGTTCTTGTTCAGTTATATTGTTTATATCTGTTTTGATTAATTCTTTAGCTGTCATTTCTTCCTGGAATTTCTTTTGAGGATAATTCTTCCGTTTTTATCATTTTGGCTCGTTTTCTGTCCCTTGTGTTTTAAAAGCTTGTTATGTGCCCTGCACCTTTAAGTACTACTATTTTAAGAGGGCTCATACACTGTCCAGGGCCTGGCCTGCAAGAGGTGTTTTTTGGAGTGTGTTACTTATACTCTTGTTGTGACTCTGGTTGCTTTATTTCCCTGCTCGTAGTAATGTTTTGGACCCTCCACCAGATGTGCTTTGATTTGTTTGTTGAAGTAGCCCTGAAAGAAAACAAACAGAAAAACAAAACAAACAAAAAAATCAGCTATAGCCAAACAAAGGGGTGGGGGCATTGTTGATGGAAGAGGTCCTATCCCATGCAAAGAGAAAAATGACAGGGTGGGGAAAAAGAAAAGAAAATTGGCCAGGTAGAGGAACTCTATGGCTTAATCCAGAGAGAGGGGGAGGGGGAGAGGGGGAGGGAGGGAGGGAGAGAGAAGGAGGGAAATTAAGAAGGAGATACAAGACAGGTATAAAGAGCATAGATTAAATATGTCTGCTTAAACAAACCAACAACCATAATAACCACACTAGAGGAGAGAAGAAATAAGAAGGAGAAAAGGAAGAAAAAAATATATATGTAATAAGAATTGTCCAAGAATTAAATCAGGAACTGCAAAACTGGTGGGTGACTTGGAACCGGTGGCAGCACTCGTCTGTAGGACCGGCTGTCTGGTTTGTCAGCATTAATCCCGTTCCTGTAGATGTGCAGCTACCAGGTCTGGAGGGGCGTGGTTTGGTGCAGGCGGGTCCCGCCTCCACTGTGGGTCCACTGTCTGTTCCCTCAGGTCCCACCTTGTTGGTGATGGGGAGAAAAATGGCGACACCCCAGTCTCTCCTCCATGGACTGGGTGTCCCAAACCACTCTGTTCAGGCTGACCTCACAGTGCCGTGGGCGCGAATAAGGCAGTTTGTCCCTCTCTGCTGACTCCCACACCTCCCTGGCACTTGGCTGGGATTTAAACCCTGATGTCTTAAAGGGTCCCGATCCGTGTGACTGGGTTCCAGGGAAGAGCTGCTCCGTGCCTCCTCACAGTGCCACGTGTACTGTTTGTCCCACTCTGCCAACTCCTGCACCTCCCTGGTGCTTGGCTGGGATTTAAACCCTCATATGTTAAAGGGCCCACTCCATGTACCCTGGATCCAGGGAAGTGCATCTCTGTACCACCGATATATGTTCTCTGGCTGGTGGGCACAGGCAGTCTTTGTCCTTTGAATGGTAATATACCTTTTTCCCTCTAGGGAGGGGATTGCTTTCTCCCTCTGCAGACTGTGCCTCTGAACTAATTATTGAGTCTGGAACTGGCTCCCTTCCTCCCCAGGTGTGTGAACTGGACAGCTGGACCCAGTCTGGAGAAAGCCCCACAGTTAGAGATTGGATCTTTCTCTGTCCCCATCTGTGGTTTTTCTCTTGTACAGGTACAGTCCTATTCTTTCCCAGCCTCTCTTTCTCTTCCTTTTGTCTCTCTGCAGAAGGGGATCCCTCCCATCTGTGCCTATGTGGCCTGTTTTATCTCTCCCAGTTTGCAGTCCCTGGAGACGTCTTTATCACTCTGCAGTCTGGACTCTTGGAATTCAAAGTCCTTTGGCCTCAACACTTCTGTGAGGGATGAGGGAACTTCAGTTCCCCCTACTTCTCTGCCATGTTGGACCCCCCCCCCCCCCTTAACCTTGACCCTTTAGGAGAGTACTGGTCTGGTGTTTTGTAGAAGTGCCTCAACTGGATTTTTCTGATGTTTTCTCCTAGTTAGGTGCAGGTTATGGATTTGGGGAAGAATAATACAAAAGTAAAATGTCTTTCTCAGAACAATGTATCAGGGGATATGTGATATTTGTATGTCTTATTATTGGGGAGTTAACCTTGTTAATCTGATTAAGGTGGTGTCTACTAGGTTCCTCTGTGTGTATTGTAAGGTTAGTGTGTTTTGCTTTTTAATAAGTATTTGGGGTGAGAAAATTTAAGGCTATGCAAATATCATGCTTCCCCTTAATCTTTCACCAACTAATTTTAGCATTCACCAATGGATCTTGACTGCAGCAACTTTTACAATTTTTGTGGTGTTGTAATGGTGCATTTTTTTTAGTACACTTATTAATTGGAATTGTTCTTAACCAATAGCTGTCCATTCATTTACTCATTTATTTAAATCAACTTGGACTTGTGACTACTCATTCTTTAGATTCAGTATTATTATTATTTACATTTTTGCTCAAATTGTTCCAACATTGGCCATTGTGACCTTTCAGGTCAGCTCTTGTACCTTCTTGACATTTCCCCATTTTTTCCCACCCTTTAACCATTTCCTTATGTTCAGGTATGAGAAGATGCTCTAGGCTCATTTTATACTTTTTCCTGCCCCAGCTCTGGTTTCAACCACTTCTTTAAGGAGCCCTATTTTAAAGGAATACTTTTATCTACAGAAGTGTCATAACTTGAAGGCATTCAAGAAGCATGTATTTTTATCAATAACCACTTATTTTGGATTTGATAGTTTTTTCTGCAGTGAAAAAATGATTTGCTCTGCACATACAGGAAGTTTATAGATTGCTAGATGATTGCCTGCCTCATTAAACATCTAGTAGTTTATATTCAGTTACTACTCTCCTCTTTTTTGTAATTACTTTTGTTTCCCCATATTTGAATTGTTATTTGGAATTTTATCTACTCATTCAGTGAGTACCAATGTTCTAGGCACTGGAGATAATAAATATATGCCACAGAAATGTCTCTGTTCCCGTAGAACTCTCATTAAAGTAAATGGTTTTTTTCAAAACCAAAACTCTTTCTGGAAAGTACATACATGATCATATCTTACAGCTGTCCTGAAAGTACCAGAATTTGTGTATCATGAAACCCCCTTAAATAGACCATTGAAAAGAATCTGCTTATTCATATCTCAAGAATAAAGTGGATGTAGGAAATCTAAACCCTATTACCTAGTTTTAAATCTAAGGCTTCATGACTGACTTCCACAGCTCCTCTGGATGTCCACACCCAGGCCTGTCTTCAACAGGCATGTCTGTGAGGTGCATGGGCACCATGGAATTCATATTTATTTGAAGACCTAGTTAGGCTGTTAGCTGTGTGACTTGAGATCACTTAATTTTTTTTTTTTACTCCATTTGTTTATTCCAAATGTGAACCTAATTCACATATTGGTTATGAGGATTAATGAAATAAAATTCATAGATATTCTCTAGAGGAACAAAAATTCTTAACATTAGTAGAATCTATATGTATGGCATGTAAGTCTTTTAAAAAGTAAATCTAATAGTATTGTTCTGTGAAATGCGAGATCTTTGGTAATTTCCCAACTTAGAACATGAGCATTGAGTCCATCTTTACCCAAAGGTGATTATCCAGTGCTTTCATAACCTGTTATCTTCAGTTACAACTTCAAATGTGTCCTTGTAATAGTAAAGCAGGAATCCTGTCTTATTTTTTTAATCTTTAGTACCATTAATGTCTGGCTCATGATATTTTATTAAGTAAGTGTTAAGGCTTTTCCTTTTTTTTTTTTTTTTTTTTTTTTTTTTTGCAAAAGGTAATTTGTATTTCCATAATCCTGCAGTGAATTTCCATAATTATAGAGTGAATCATAGAGTATCAGTATGTTTACATAAAGGAGGCAATAGGAATAAAGGGTGGTCTCTGTCTTCCCCACCAAATTTCCAAAAGAGGAAAAAAAAGTGTTGAGATTTGACACGCCTTTCACAAATACAGGAGATTAACAAGTTATGAAACCATTTTAGTTATGTCATGCTTGTGCATCTTATTGTATGTAAATTGTAGCATTTTCTGTTTTATAGTTTAAGAAATTACTTACCTGTGTTAAATACATATATTCTATGATATAATGTATTTAAATTATTTATCTTTTAAAGTTTATTGATTTATTTTGAGAGAGACCGAGAGCATACAGAAGTGTGAGTAGGGAAGGGTAAGAGAGAGAATCCTAAGCAGACTCCATGCTGTCAATGCAGAGCCTGATGTGGGGCTTGAACTCACAAACCATGCGATCATGACCTGAGCCAAAATCAAGAGTTGGATGCTTAACTGAGCCACACACACACCCTCAGATTATTTATTTAGAAGAACATATTGATATATATTATAAATAAGTTGATGTCCCTTTTCATATCTTGCTAATTATATGACTTTATAATCAATTTCTAAGTGTTCCTTTATTCATCTGAGCAAATTATGGGCTGCATTGAGAAAACAAGTAATGATTAGCTTTTTTTTATGATGCCACAAAAGTAGTTTATTTTTACTGAAATAAAACTCTATTCACTCCTAGACCCTATTGATTTAATAAAGAAATTAGAAAGGCAGCGGTAAGCAAATAACAAAGTAGCCTAAACAAAGCCATGTGATTATAATTTGCTTTTTGAATTCTAAGGCATTCATGGCTTACAATGTGGGAAGATTTTCTGGAAAGCGAATAAGTCTATACTTAAAATCTGGCTCTGTGAGTCAGTGTTCAGAGCATGTTGGGCTGAAAAAAAGGCAATGTTTAGATATAGGGCCCTGTTACTTCATTCTAGAGCTCTTTCTCTTGATTTGCTTAACATTTCACTTGAAGAAAGCCTTCTAGGAAGAAGGGGGTTTAGAAATCACTTCTATAAGTGTTCTTGTATTTAATCAATAGGGCTTTTGAACAGGCAATATTCACTGTTTTAAAAGAACAATCCAAGGGAGCTGAAAGTGTATTCTACATGTCTCTTGAGAATCGTTCAGCAAGGTGCAAATAAACTGTCAAATGGCAGTTGAGGAATTCATTGATAGACCTGGAAGATTACTCTGAGCAATAGTCATTGAAAATGTAATGAGTAAAATGTGATCTTCTGCTTGGTATCTATATTTGTCTAAAGTTGTGTTTGTCAGTGACTTTCTCATGGCCTTATATTCAATATCCTTCTTGTCCTTCAGTGTAACCCAGTGATAAAATGCAAAGATGCTGACAGAGGTAAGACAAGGCTTACCTTGTTCTGGTATAATGGGAAGGACAGAGTGTTAGAAAGCATGGTCATGCACTAAAAAACTGTACTCTCTTGGGTCCCTGGTTATCTAGGTCTAAAATAGTGCATTGGACAGCATGATGTCTTTGCTTTCTCCTGGCTTTAAGTTTCTTCAATTTCTTTTTTTAAAATTTTTTTAACGTTGTATTTATTATTGAGAGACAGAGAGAGACAGAGCGTGAGCAGGGGAGGGGCAGAGGGAGGAGGAGGCACAGAACCCGAAGCAGGCTCCAGGCTCCAGGCTCTGAGCTGTCAGCACAGAGCCCTGACGGGGGCACTTGAACTCACGAACTGTGAGATCATGACCTGAGCCGAAGTCGGACGCTTAAACGACTGAGCCACCCAGGTGCCCCAAGTTTCTTCAATTTCTAGATAAGCCAGAATGAGGTTACAGTGATGGGTTTTGAATAATATTATATAATGCATAGTCACCATATTCAAACCACCAACCTTACTTTATATCTGCTTTAAGGATTTCACTAATGTTTTTCCCATAGGAAATAAACTGGAATTACGTGGTACTAAGGAAAATGAAAGAGGGTATTGGGAGACTGCTGACCTCTGGACTCCTCTCAGGTCACTTAAGAGACGAAAGTCCAAAAGTCAACACTAAGTGAGGTAAATGGCCAGTGGGAAAAAGAACCTAAAGTCTATGACATTTTCTGGTATCCAGGTCTCCCAGGGCCAAGGAATGTTAAAGTTCTCTTTCCCTTGGTCATTTAGGTCAAAGGCACTGGTTGCATTACTTAATATCAGGACACCTTCTGCCAATAGCTCTCCCATTAGCATGTCTTTGCCTCAGGTCTCATAACTGGTCACCTTCAGGCCTAAGAGGGTAGATAGCAACCTACTGTACTAGTCCTTGGGCATTGCATTCTGTCTTGTAATTCTCTACTCCCTGCCATACCTTCATGAATAGTCCTTTTGTTAAACTTTCCTCAAATTTTCCTATTTGAGTGTGTTGTCTGTTGCTCCTGGTAATATTATTAGACAAAGTGAAATTGAAAAAGGATGACTGTTACTTAGAGGATTCAGATCCTTAAATGATACGTTGGTTTAGGTAAGAATGACACAATTAGTGGTATTATCAGGTACAGTAGGCTGAATAATGACCCCTAATGATGTCCAGTACTAATCTTCAGAATTTGGAAAATGTTGTAAAAGAGCTTGAAGATGTGATTAAGTTAATAATCTTGAGATGGGAACATTATCCTGAATTATCTAGGTGGGCCCAGTATAATCACAGGAGTTCTCATAAGAGGGAAGTGGGAAGGTTGGAGTTTGAGAAGGGGAGGTGACAATGGAAGTAAAAGACAGAGCCATACCACGGCAGGAACCAGAGCATGAGCCAGGGAATACAGGGTAGGCTCTAGAAGCTGGAAATGGATTCTCCCCTAAAGCCTACAGAAGGAATGCTAACACCTTGACTTTAGAACTTGTGACCTCTAGAATAAGGTAATAAGTTTGTGTTGTTCTAAGCCACTAATACACTAGAGAATAGGATCAATGGTTGGTTCGTTGCCATGGATTTATGTATTTCCATTTTTACAAACTTTTGAATGTAGGTAAAAATAGAATGGTATAATGACCTCTTCTGTTGTGATTTAAAAACACTCCTAGGACCCAGCTTCTTTTCACCTATAGAGTGTAATCTGTTTTTTTTTTTTCCCCTTCTTCCCAGCATCTGAACCTCTTTGCTGTGTTTCAAGGAATTTAGCATCTTATGTATTCTTGATGGGGGCAAAACCTACCTCATATCAAAGCTGAAAAGTCCCAGTTAGTTGCCTCCCAAACATTTCTTTCTGCTGGGCTACAGTCCTAAGCCCTAGACTTGGCTAAGTAGATGCAACATGCCTTTTTTTTTTTTTTTTTTTTTAATGTTTGTTTACTTTTGAGAGAGAGAGAGAAAGACAGAGTGTGAGAAGGGGAGGGGCAGAGAGAGAGAGAGACACAGAATCTGAAGCAGGCTCCAGGCTCTGTGCTGTCAGCACTGAGCCTGACGTGGAGCTGGGAATCATGAACCATGAAATCATGACCTGAGCTGAAGTTGGATGCTTAACCAACTGCACCACCCAGGTGCCCCATCCATGTCTTTCTTTAGAATCTGTGATAGAAGCCAGGGGTAGCGGTTGCAGATGGAGGGCCAGCCTGGCAGTGGCAATAACTGCAGCCAGAGCTTCTGGGTGACAACCAGCAGCAGCAGCAGCTTACTCACGCACCAGTTCTGCTGTGTAGGATTTGGTATTTTGTTGCTAGTTGTATAGCTATGAGCCTAATTTTCCAGACTGTGAATGATTTTGACAAATTATCTTTGTCCTTAAATGAGCCAGAGTTGGTTCATTTGTTTATGTTGCCTGAAACAAAGAACCTGGTTAATAACATACTTTTCCATTCTGCCATCCTTATTGTGTGAACTTTGCCTTCAGGCACTCTTTCCTCTTGACCTCCTGATAGCTGTGGCTGTTATAGGTAGACATGATAACCTTCAGAGGGAGAACAAATCACCTATATTTGTTTCTTTCTTAAGGGGGGAAGCCCCTTTACCTCAAGACTCTTAGCTGATTTTCTCTTGTGTCTCAAAAATCAAAACAACATATTCAGTTAGTATATAACATCAATCACTAGCGTGGGGAATGGCAACCCCATGACGATCAGCTAGATCAGTGAGAACCCTACTATATGGCTCTGGAGGTGGGTGAATACCTGTGCAAAATCAGCTTTGCTTAAAAAAAGGGTGGCAAATGCATCTTGTGTAATAAATCAACATCCTCACCCACAAAGTTTCTGCGAAGAATAAGGACAAGGTGTATAAAGCTTTTCACTGTACCTTGCATACTTGAAGCATTCAAATACAAACATCCAACACTTATAACAAATCCCTTGGGAAGCTTTGTAGACTACATACAACTCAGACTTCAAGACCCACTGAAATAAAATATGTAGACGTAGGCCCTAGTTATCAACATTTTAAAAATGTCCTTAGGAGGGGCATTTGGCTGGTTCAGTCAGAAGAGCCTGTGACTCTCGATCTTGGGGTCATGAGTTTGAGTCCCACGCTGGATATAGAGATTACTTAAAAAAATAAAATAAAAATAAACTCACATCCTTTAAAACAACAACAAACAAACAACAATTTAGGAGATTCTCCATATATCCCTGGTTTAAGAGTCACCAAACAGGAATGATGGTAATATTTTAAATAAGATGGACTAGTATTTCTTGAAAGCTTATTTTTTTTATTTTTTAAAAAATTTTTTTAATGTTTACTTTTGAGAGAGTGAGAACATGTGAACATGGGAGGGGCAGAGAGAGAGAGAGAGAGAGAGAGAGAGAGATACACAATCCGAAGGATGCTCTAGGCCCTGAACTGTCAGCACAGAGCCTGACATAGAGCTTGTATTCACAAACTGTGAGATCATGACCTGAGCCAAACTTGGATGCTTAACCGACTGAGCTACCCAGGTGCCCCTATGTTTGTTTATTTATTTTGAAAGAGAGAATGCTAGCAGGGGAGAGGGGCAGAGAGAAGGAGAGAGAATCTTAAGCAGGCTCCATGCTCAGTGCAGAGCCCAATGTGGGGCTCAGTCCCAGGTCTCTGAGATTATGACCTGAGCCAAAATCAAGAATTGAACACTTAACTGACTGAGCCACCCAGGTGCCCCTGGACTAGTGTTTGTTAGGGTAGTTCCTTTGAGCAGAATGAGAGACTAATTCATTGCACATGGTATTATACTGTAGAGGGCTGATGACAAAGGGAATCCAGAAAAAGTGACTCTAGTAATACGTCATCTTAACAATGAGAGTTTTAGAGCTATTTAACAAAGGGGGATTTTTTTCCAGGGGCCTTCTACTTAGGAGAAATTTCCTACTGCTACTTTCACTTAGGTCATCGGTTAATGTTAAATACCTGGCAAATTTAAGACTAAATAGTAAAAGAGATCTGTCATCATAAAGAGCTGTTGAAACTAGAGAAAAAAAATCTTGAATTGCCTTTAGGCTAGGCTTATCACTATTCTGGGAAAGATGGATTTGTTTTCTGGTTCTTCAGAGTTACTCAGCTCAGTGGTTTTTAATTTAACTGGCACCTTTTTCATTGGCTGGAATTGTTGTTCAGGGTTTCACCTGGAGATCTAGTACAGGAGACTGGTAGCAGAAATTGCAGCACTGGCTGGAAAAAATGCCTTTAACTTTGTTTTCTTTGGACATGGGTAACCCCCATGTTACTTGCTGATCATTAGATAAGTAAAAGTTAAAGAAGTGATAAAATTATACATTTAGTGAAAAATACAATACAAGGAAAATGGACATGGTGACAAAAGCAATCAGATCAAAGGATCTCAAGTTTGAAGATAACATACCCATGTGGAGGGCAGCAAGTGTTCATACAGGGTTTTGGAGTGTTCAGGACATAAGCCAGGTTGTGGGTTAGAAATTAATAGGAGAAATGGATATAGCAACTCTAAACAGTGAATATAATTTTTCAAATTAAAAATGAAGAAATAGGGACGCCTGGGTGGCTAAGTTGGTTCAGCGTCCAACTCTTGATTTTGGCTCAGGTCATGATCTCATGGTTTGTGAGTTCGAGCCCCACATTGGACTCTGTGCTGACAGCAGGGAGTCTGCTTGGGATTGTGTCTCTCTCTCTCTCTCTCTCTCTCTCTCTCTCTCTGCCCCCCTCCTGCTTATAGTAATGTGCTCTCTTTCTCTCAAAATAAATACATGAACTAAAAAAAGTAATCTGAATACATTATACCATGGAATATATGTACTTAATAAACACAGATAAGTAATTTGTTAAACAATAAAACAGAAAACACCACAATTACATGCAATAAGAAGGTGCACAAGCGTGACATAACTAAAATGGTATCTCCTGTATTTGCGACAGGCATGTCACATCTCCATATGTTTGGCTCTGCACCAACAGCACAGAGCCTACTTGGGATTCTTTCTCTGCCCCTCCCCTGTGTACTTTCTCTTTCTCTCTCTCTCTCAGAATATATAAATGGAAACTTAAAAGGGGGAAAAAAATGAAGAAATATGATTATTTGAGAATTAAGAGGAAGGGTTTTAAGGGTTTTAAGATGTGAGGAACTTGATGCTTAAGGCACCTGACAGGTTCATTAGAAAGGCATAGAGGGCTGATATAGAACATCAAAGGAAGTATTTATAGTATGAGTTCTGGAAAAGGTTGGAGGAGCAAGAGTATATGTGGAGGGGTGGGTCTTATCTGGGAGGAACAGAGCGTCCCTCCTCTGGTCACTGTGTGTGAATGTTCTTAGGTTTTGTTTTATGATGTGAAGTCAAGGGAGTGTCTATATGGCCATAATTTTTCTGTGAAGAAGAGCAGGAGATCATTTGAGAATGAAGGGTGAGGTAGGGAAACTTGGGATTTCAAGACACTGGAGAGAGTTTGAAATATCTCTAGGACAATGGGGAAAATATTACCTAAAGAGAGTAGTCCTATTTAAGGGCAACATTGAGGGCTCAGGTGAGTTGATGGCCACAAATTTATAGAGCCATCAATCTGCCCTATGATTAGTTCAGTGGTTTCTGCCCATAGTACACAGGTTCCTTGGGGCTGGCAGCAAGAGGCCCATATTTGGGCTCATGAAGGTGTGAGTTTTCACAAGACAGGTTTGAGGAAGGAAAAAGTTGAGGTTAGGGGCATTGAAATGATGGCATATAAGCAGGATAAGGAAGGGGATGAGAAGTGGAGAAGGCAGAACAAGAAAGAAGTGCTAATGTGATCAAGCGGCGAGGTAGCTTTGCAGAAAGAAATGTAGAAAACTGTAGTTGGAAAGTAAAATCTTTAATGCATTATTTCTCAGGTGATAGCCAGATTCACGGTGTGCTTATGAGAATGAGTTGCTGCGATATTGTCAAAGATGAGGTGGTCAAGAAACCAAGTGGTCATAGTGCTATACCTTAAAGTCTCTCAGGATCATATGAGCTGGGATGGAAATGAGATTTGCTAAATAACACCTACCTGAAAACTCTTCAGTAAATGAGGGGGAGGTCTAGGAGGTGAGGTAGATGATAGCAATGAGGAGAAATAAGGTATGTTAAAATAAAAAAATGTGAGCCTCAGGAGAACAAAAGTTTTAATAAAATAGTCTAAAAGTGGAAATAAGGCACATGGGTGATTCTGAATCACTGTTGGACCTCAAGGAATAAGGGATGTATGAGAATAAACAGATTCCCCTTGAAGTCACTACGAAGGAAAAATACTGCCTTGACGGACAGTCGGGTTTCAGTTCTCATGAGGAGGTGGTATGTCTTTTTTTCTCCTCCTCTATATCCTGTCTGTAGAAAATCCTATCTACTCCCATTGCTTCAATTACAATGTAAACAATTCCAATACTAGATCTCTAGCTCAAGACAATCTTTTGAGCTCCTCCAGACCTGATAACCTGCTTGCTGAACATCTTCATTTGATGTTCCCTAGTCATCTCAAAATTAACATTTCTAAATGTGAAATCATGCTTGGCTTTTCTCTCCTTCACTATTCTATAATTGTATAATCCTACCATCAACCCAGTTGCACACACCAAATCCACGGTAAAATCCTTGGCATTTATTTTACTCCTGTATCCAGTTTTTCATCAATTCCTGTCAGTTCTGTTTCGTGAATCTAATCTCACTGCCACCACTTTTAATCCAGGACAAAATTCTTCCCTCCCTCCCTCCCTCCCTTCCTCTTTTCCTTCCTTTTCTTCCTCTTCCCTCGCTCCCTCCCACCCTTCCCTCCCACCCTTCCCTCCCACCCTTCCCTCCCACCCTTCCCGCCCCTCCCTTCCCGCCTTCCCTTCCCGCCTTCCCTTCCCGCCTTCCCTTCCCGCCTTCCCTTCCCGCCTTCCCTTCCCGCCTTCCCTTCCCGCCTCCCTGCCTCCCTTCCTTCCTTCCTTCCTTCCTTCCTTCCTTCCTTCCTTCCTCTCTACCTTCCTTCCTTCCTCTCTATCTACCTCTCTTCCTTCCTCCCTTCCTCTCTTCCTTTCTTCCTTCCCTCCCTCCTTCCCTTCTTCTGAATTATTTTGCAGTCTTCTCACTGGTCTCTGCATCTAGATTTTTCCCCAATTCATTTTTTGTACTATAGCCAGAGTGATATTGCAAAAAGACAAATCTTTAATTATGTTACTACCCTACTTAAATCTATCTGTGGCATTCCATTTTCCTTAAGAAATGGAACCAGCACTAAACCAGCACTGTCCAATAGAAATATGAGAACCACATATGTAACTTAAAATTTCTAGTGGCCACATCTAAAAACTAAAAAACAGGTAAAATTTTAATATTTCAGATATAATGGATTAAATAAAACTTATTACCAATTTGATAAGTAACCAATGTCAAAAATTAAGATAGTACAAACTTGTTTTAGTAAGTCTTTGAAATCCTGTGTGTATTTTACACATACAAGTAATGTCAGTTTGGACTAACCACACTTCAAGTACCCGATAGCCACACGTAGTTGAAGGCTACCATATTGGATAGTGTATGCCTATACTCTTTCAGCCAACATATCAGCTCTTTCTGTGTCTGACTCCTCAAATAGTTGCTTAGTCACCTTTTTCTTCTACTCTTTGTTTTTAATTATGGGCTCTCAGAACTGAGTTTTATACTTATAGTCCCTATCTAGAATGTAATTCCTCTATCAGGGTATTTTTGCTTAAGTTCTCCTGAAAACTAGTCTAAAACAAAGACTAATGAGCTTCCTTCCTTCCCCACAGGGGAGCAGGAATGAGGGTGAAACGGAGAAGAAAGAGGGAGATCCAAAGAAGTGAACTGAAATCGCTCTTCTGGGGGTTGGTTGCTCAGAAGTGCTAAGACTAGACAGCCCTCTGAGAAGCTAACTCCTTCTAGGAAAGTCCATAGGGTCTTTTTCACTGGACAGAGTTTCACCTCATGTGCTCTTAAATCCTACATACTTCAGGTTGTATGTATATAGTCAGAGAGTGTGTTCCAAGTGATCAGCAGGGAAGCCCTAGAATGGGAGCTGAAACTTGCAGGGCTGAGGTGAAGCAATTGAGGTTGAGAAGTTGGTCAGAGCCTATCAAGAGCTGGTCATCTCTGTGGCAGCTGGAACAAGAACTTATCCCACAGGGATTAGCTCAGGTCACTTCTTGGGGGAGCTTTCCCTGATGCTGAGATAAAAATTAAATTCTTCCAGTATGTTCTCATGGTCTCTTATACTTCTCTTCCAAAGATAAAATGTATCATATATTATTGTTGTAACTTGTAGTATTGATGATTTGTCTTCTACATAAAACTGTAAGTTCTGTGAGGCCAGGTTATGACCATCTTTCCCTATGAGATTTCCCTGTCTCCTTCCTTGTGGTGCTTCACACAGTTCACTCTCTTCTTCTTTAGGTGCCTCAACAAATACTTGTGACATGAATGGATCAAAGTTTGAATTTGTAAAACATCTCGTGTTTTTCAGAGCAAGCCTCTTTAGCAGTACCTTCAGAATATAAACATTACTAAAGGTTAGTTTGTTGCCTTGTTAAGCCTTTCATAGACTGTCAGACTTTAAGCTGGAATAAAGGCACTGGTAAAATGCTCTCTCTGACCAATGAGGTGCTCTGTGTTCCCTTAGGTCCATTTGTTCTGCAAACAAGATTTGTCAGGTTAGGAGTTCAAATGCAAGCTCTTTTTTTTTTTTTTTTTTTTTTAAACCACTGCTCTTTCTCACATTCTAATGAGAGCTGTAGCACCTGGATTGTTGCATCAGTATTCATATCTAATATGAAAGAAACTGAAAGCTAAAAGGAAACCTCAGGGCTACAAAACAGCAGGTCCATCAGGCAGCACTCTCAGCCCTGTTTTGTTTTGTTTTTAATTAAAATTTCTTTTTTTAATGTTTGTTTATTTTTGAGAGAGAGGGAGACACAGGACCTGATGTAGGCTCTGAGCTGTCAGCACAGAGCCGGACACGGGCTCGAACCCAGGAATTGTGAGATCATGACCTGAGCAAAAAGTTGGACACCCAACTGACTGAGCCACCCAGGTGCCCCTCTCATCCCTGTTTTTAAGCTGTGTCTTCAATGAGAAAAGGCTCTGACTACTGCATTGTGTCCGGTGGGGAAAACTGGGTAAAGGAGATGTAGCAAAGAGGAGTAGTGTCAACTTAAATTGCGAATTTTTCTTTGCCATCTTCAGTCAACTTATGTCCCAGAGAAGTTATGCTGCCCAACTAATGATACTCCCATCTGGGGACCCATGGTTGAGTAATGTCCTTGATGCCAGTTCATAAATTCCAGCTAATTCCAACCCTACTCAATATTCCATATCTTTCTTGAACCAATGAAGCTAATGGAAAAAACAAACTAGAACTTCACTTTACCCAAGGAGTCATTCAACCAGAATTTTTATGACAAAGAAGGGACTAGAAGTGAGGTGTAATATACAGAGCCTTTAAATTCATATATAAATGATTCAAATATGAAATTGAATGAAGGATTTACCTTATCCTGGAGAGGACTGACCTAAGAAGTCTCTTGCTTAGTTTAATAGCCTTCATTTGCCCAGTAAAGGCATTTCATTTTATTGTTCTGTAGATACTTTGAACCTTAGATTAAAACAAAAATTTTAAAAAACTTACTGAAAATAATAAAGGTACTGAGCTCAAAAAAAAAAAAAAAAAAAACCCCAAAAAACAAAACAGTGGAAGATTGTAATGTGGGAGTTTCTCACTACCTAATGGATAAAAAGAGAAAATGACAGTAAGTTATAAAAATATAGGACTCCATATAAAGTTATATCAAGAAATGTTAAATTATTGAGTGAGAAAGCTTTTTTTTTTCCTGGATCACTAAGACTGCAATTTAATTACAAAGTACGGAACCAATATGCCCTTCCAGACACACACATTTAGCAGATGCTCAATAAATATTATTGACCCACTTATTGGCCCAAAATGATCTTGTTTGTAAAAATAGCCTCAGAAAGAAATTCCAAGATAATGTATTTCAGTTGTTAACAAGTGTTTTTATCTAGACACGAGTGTTTCTGCCATCTTTTTATTTCAAAGCACACATTTATGTACAGCTGATACAAAATTAGCTAAACTCTCAGTTGCCTGTTGCTTTAAAGCACAACAAATCAGAGGATAAGATCTATCCATGAGATCTTATCAAGAGAGCCTTGCCAGTGAACTTCTTATTCAGGATGTTCTCATGGACTATAAATAAGAGTGTGAAAAGATAATTAAAATTTTAATATTGGTTGTCACACACTCAAAAATTTCACCCTTGAGAGTTTTAAGGAAACTTAAAACTCGTTTCTTTCAGAAAAACTCATTTTTCTTTCAGAAGGAAAACATTCATTTTTAAGATGTAGGCTATTTACTACATAGTAAAAGGTTGATATATAAACACATCTTTGGGATTCAGAGGCAGGCCACTGACTTTGAGCCTCATGTCTGGGTGAAAAGAACAGCTTTGGCATTCTCTAACTATGAAGACTTGGGAGGCTTGTTTCTGTGCAATAGATACAATACTGAGTTTATTGCAACTATATTAGCATTTGTAAGGTGTCTGTTCTGGACTCTGTTTAGTGCATGGTTGGTATTTAATAATATCTAACTGGTAATGATTGTGATTGGTGATTATTGGGGGGCGGGACCAAAATGATCTGTCTTCTGTCATTAACTCCATGTGGCATTTGCTAATTATAACTCCTTTCCTTTGTACTAAGTAGATGGCAGGCATGGTGCTGTGTATTTGATGAGTGTGATTTCTTGCAATCCTCCCAACAGCCTTAGGAGGAGGTACTATTCTGCACATAGCTTTGTGGCTGAGGGAGCTGAGGCTTAGAGAAGTAATGAGACTTGCCCAAGATCACAAGGCAAGTAAATAGCAGAACCTAGTTTGACAGCAAAATAGTTTTAAACTTAGATTCCTTGGCTCACTCCATTGGAGGTTCTGTTTCGGAAGCTCTTCTTGGTCTGAGATCAAGTGCATTTAATGCAGTCTGGGAGATCTGGAAATGGAGGTCACATAAAACTGAGTTAGAATATAAAAATATTTATGATTATCTGCTGATTAATTAAATATTATTAAGGTTTTATGTAGTAAGCATATAGGGTGCAAGAGTTAAAATACCTTGGTAATTCAATCTTCTTTTGGTGTTTTGGGAGCTGTTTCCACAGTGAGAGGAAAAAAAGTAACCTTAAGCCAGCAACATTCTGTTAGGACCCAGAGTATTAATAACAATATCTGTTAGTAGCCACTTGATTCATGTCTTTTTATGTTATGTCTGGAAGATTTTTTAAAAAATGAAGATAGCTTAAAAGCTGTGTTGAAATAACTTTACTAATAAGATTTTGATAACTCACATCAGTTTTTCCTTCTCAAGGCTCTGTTCAGAGACTAATCTATTGCGTTCAGAACAATCTGAACCAGACCACTTATCCAGACCTGGCATAGGGAATGATCTATTTTATTAAGATCTGGATTTCTTTCCTTGCTTTGTCCAAACACTGTTAATTTCCTATTTCTTGTTTTATACCAGCCTGTGCAGTTCTTAATCTTTGTTTCTGTGTTTACTGAAAGTTTTCTTGAAATATGATCATGATCCCCTGGGTTCTCAGAATCCTGTTACCAAATGTTTACTTAAGAGTAGCCTTTCTTATTCTTCCTACCTCTACTTTTGAGCTGAGTGCCTGGTTGTATTCCCCTGGGTGTACCTCCCACACTGTCTTCTCTGCTGGAATGACACAAAGGGTGATTTTGTAGACATCTTGCCACTCCTTTGGTTGCTCAGTAAACATCCTTATGCCTGAAGAAAGAGCCTAAAACCCAAAGGGTGTAGGATATATCACTAAAGTAAAATATGACATCTTTTAAAACATGTTTTTCCATTACCAGGAAAAATGTAAGTGAGAATATATAGATTTAAACTAACTTGTCATTTCAGGAAAACTTTGTGTCTGTTCCAAGAGGAACATTAAATTGCTCTAAATTTTACTTTCTATTTTCTTATCCAGACTGCTGTCATTGAGATTCATTGGTCCCTTAATAGATTCATACATTTCTTTACTTTACATTTCCCCACTGCATCTTCTAGAATGGTCTCCACACCAAAGACACTCACAAATTTTATTGACCCACTGACTGACTGTTTGGAACATGACATGGGCTGACAGATGTTTTACCAGCCATCTAGGGATTGTATACCACTAGTAGAAATTATTAACTTGCAGAAATCAATAGCTGGAGTGTGCCATAAGCACTTACTTTCAAGCACAGGTTTTATAGAAAGGAATTTCATGAATTCAGATGTAGTAATAATTTACATTTCATTACTTTATTTTACAAATATGAATGTTATAGTTTTCATTGCCATCTTTTTACTACTTCAAAATACACATTTTATGTACTGATAACACAAAATTAGCTACATTCCCAGTCATCTAGTGCTTTAAAGTACAACAAATTTGAAACAGACTGGTGTAAGGTTTTCCTCTCTTCAAAAATTTTCATTGCACAGAATAGGATTAGTATTGGAAGAATGAAGATAGGTAAATGCTCCTTAATTTTTAAGGGACAAGAAGTTTCCCATAAACTATGGTCTAGGCAAATATGTAAGATTTTAGAATTTATACTTAAAGAAATGGTGAATAGCTAACAAAGGAAGCCATGATACCTGGAGACTAGTATGTGTTTATTAAGAAGAAATGTCATCAAAGTAATCCAGCTCCCTTCTTTGAGGGAGTTATTACATCAGTAAGTCAGAGGAATGAACAAAGTAGTGTATTTGGGCTAAAGCAAGACACTGGCCAAATCTTTCAAGCTACCTTTGTGTAAAGATGGTGAATGACTAGCTAAGTGTTCATAATATTAGATGAATGTTTGAAAGACTATATCCAAAGAGGATTATTCAGTGCATCAGTGCCATCAGGCAGTTTTCATGAAGGCATATCTTAGAATTCTGTCCTTGAGCCTATTATATCCATTTTTTAAATGATAGAGGCAACATGATATACGTAGTTACAGTGATTAGGGCTTAGACTATCTGAGCTCACATCCTGATTCCACTACTTATTAGAGTGTGTAAGCTTGGGCAGGTTACTGAATCTCTATAAGGTACAATTTCTTCATCTTTGAAATGGCAATACTATCTTTCATTGGGTTCTTGTGAAGATTAAATGGATACATAATGTAAAGTGGGTATCAAGCCACTAATACCTGGTAAATGCTCAAAAATGTTAGCTATTAACTACTTGGATATGGGTATAGAAACCTAAGTCATCAAATAAGCTAGACAGAATAAGCTAGACAACAGAAAACAGATTTTGCATGACAGGATTTTGATTGATGGCAGATGGCCATACTTATACCCTTGCCCCCCTCTACAATCCCAGTATCCATGTTATTTTAGGACTGGACTTTTGTTTAAGTATTTTCAGGAATATGTTTAAGACCCTTAATACGTATCCCCAAACTCAAATGAACGAGTGCTGCATGTAGGATATATAAAAAAGGAAATACGGAAAGATTAAGGAATTTTAATTACCAGATAGCTCAATATGAGTTAGGAGTATGTAGTCACGAATAAATAAGCAATAACACAATCCTAAACTGCTTAACCAAAGTATGTTGCTAGTAGGATTAAAAATACAAAGATTACTGGTTATACCACTTTGAAGGTGTTTTGATTACAATGTTGAGTACCACATTTTAAATAGCAGAGATAATCTGGAGTGTGTTCAAAGAATGATGTCTGAAATAGCCAAAGAACTCAAAACCATATCACAAAAAGAATATTTGAACCAGAGGATGTTTACCTTGGAGACAAGGAGACCTGGAACAAATTAACAGGGGAGGGCTTAGAATTGTTTTTTCTTTAAACTGTTAATTTATTAATTCAATTAAAGTGTTCTTTTTTAAATCTCCTTTACATTCAGTTCTGCTTTAAGTATCACATTTGTAGCACGTTCAGTCTCCAAACAAAAATATTCATCATTTGTCTAATTTCATCATTACATCACTTTTCTGAGCTTCTGCAATACTTGGTTGGGGTTGTTTTCATGAACACAACCATAAAACTTAAAAGTATATATTAAAAAAAAATTTTTTAATGTTTATTTTTGACAGAGAGACAGAGCGTGAGTGGGGGAGAGGCAGAGACAGAGGAGGCACAGAATCTGAAGCAGGCTTCAGGCTCTGAGCTGCAACATAGAGCCCGATGCAAGGCTGGAACTCCTGAATGGTAAGATGATGACCTGAGCTGAAGTTGGATGCTAAACTGACTGTGCCACCCAGTTGTCCCTAAAAGTGTATATTATTACTGGTTTTCTTGTCCAGTTGTTTCCCTATTCTTTCCTCTCCATTAGATTTTTATGGTAGAATTTTTGGCATTAGGCAGTACATTTCAAGCTAATGAAAGCATGGGGTGGTTTTGTCGTAGTAAGAACTTTTCTCTCACTATGCTCAAGTTCAGGCTGAAAGCTCCTTTGAAACTGCAGAAGAATTTAAAGTTAACTTGGGTTGGATTGGTAGATCAAATCACCTATAATATTTCTTCTAATCACTCATTCTACAATATGAGCTCATCATAGAGTATTGCCCATTTTAACCATCCAATGTCTCACACCTTATCCTGGGGATAGTTTGAAAGTATAGAGGAAAGAAATGTACATTTTGGGGTAAAGTTAATCTAATTTCAGATGAGCAGTAGATGTGAAAATCTCTGGTTTATGAACTCTTTCCCATTTTACTTAATTTTTAAGGTATATGGATTCATCCATTATTAAAGAGGTGAGATTATTCTTTGTTGAATATGGCCAACTTTTCAAATTCTTAGAACAAATTTTGCATATCTTTCATGAATTTTCTTCCCTGACCAAGAGGTCTAGTAATAAGTGTGTCGATGATATCATACTTTATGTTAATTTGACACATTAACTTTTATACATCTATTTTCACATGCATTGTCTTATTTAAAAATTTCCCCAGCTGAATTTTAGGCAGATAATAAAACTGAGATTCTTTGAGGTTAAATTTTGATTTTTTTTTTTTTTTTTTTTTTTTTTTTTTTTTTTTTTTGTGGCCAGCAAGGGGGCAGAGCCGGGAACAAACCCTCATTCTTCTCACCCTGACTTTAATTATTTTTTTTCCTTTGAGTTAATAGTTTTAGATGTTAGCAATTTTATCACTGGGAAGGGACTTTTCCCTTCAGCTTGAGAAAATTGCCTTTCCCTTTTGTAGCGGCCTTTTGTTTTGTGAAGTATATTTGTAGAACAATGCTAATTGAAATGTCATTTAATTCAGATTCAGAAATTGTGCCCTGCTTTGAAGTGACATGATGATATTTGCCTGAGGAAGTGCATGCCACTACTTGGGATGTGGAGGCCATCAGTGAGCGAGACCAGGTAGGCAGTGTAGGGAGGCTGGTCATATATGTGAAGCACATATATGTGTACATATGTATACACACATATGTGTACACTCTCTAGGGATGAGGCCTTGATAGCCTATACCTAAAAATCATTTCAGAAATAAAGGTTCAGCATGAGTGAATTAAAAAGAGTCATCAGTGGGCATGGGATTGGGATGGAGTATTGTATCTGGGACATCTGATGGCAGATGTGTGATCTGATCACAGAGGCCATGATTCAGAAGCATATCCTGGGCTATTGTCAGGCTCACAGCCAGTGGGAATTAGAGTGTGCAGTGGGAGATGGCAGTTTAGGAAAGAAGGTCTCAGAGGCACCAGTGTTGAAATTTACCAGAGTCAAGACCTTCAGTTGGGAAACAAATCCCCAAGAATGTAAAGAGGTTAGGTGTGAAAAATGAGAGATACATGACCTCAGTAGTAGGATAGGAAGAATGCAGGATCAGGGAGTTAAATGGGCCATTAAAGCTGAGGAATCAATCCATTGATAAATATGGATTTTTTGGGGTTTTTACCTTGTTTCTAGGTTATTATGTATGTTTGAAAAATATTGATGCTTTTTAAAATTAAATAATGAACTATTTGGCCTTTTTGTTTTTTCAAAGAATCTAAGGTAAAGTTTAAATGGGAAAATATCAGGCAACACAATGAAGCATGTTCCTTTTTATAAATTATTTTTCAATTGTTTAAGTGATGCATCAATATGGTAAAACATCAAGACGGACTTTTCTTGTTTTAAATCAAATTAATAAAAATAATGTAAGGTCCTCCGAATTCATATCCTAGTAGTGATGAATAAAATATTCTGAAGAAATTTCCTTAAATTCATAGCTAAATGTGCAAGAAAGAGAAATCTCCAGCTGCCAGAAATGAAGATAGAAATGAAAACCAAAGCAGAAAGCATCAACTAGGACTGTGCTCCTGTGGTGGGGTGGATTAGAGAATTATTATGTTGGGAAGGACTCTGAAGAAAGCAGAGTGAGACTGAGATCCCAGCAGCAAAATGTGCTGAAAATTACTAGGAATCTTACCTCTGCCTGGGTTATGAGTGGCGGTAGGGGGAAGGTTTCCCTAAAAATCTAAATCTTAAGACTGTGTTTTGAACATAATTCTAGTACTGTGAAGTGATTCTACCAATTCACAAGGATATTAGAAAGATAGAATAAATTATAAAACTACTTTGATTTTTGGTATAAATTTCCTGTATAAGTACATAAACAATATAAAAATTACAAGATATTCTTTAGCCAGTTTCAGTGAACATTTTAAGATTCTTATTCTGGACTCTTGGGACTTCTTGTCAACAGAGATGTACGTGCGGGTGTGTGTGTTTGGAAAGGTAAGGTCTGAGCTATTTTTAGTACTTCAAAAAGTAGTACTGTGTGTAAGATGATTTATTTACCAGAGATAAAGTTGCATGGGCTATTAAATAGAATTTTTAAAAATAACACAAAATATCAAAAGTTTTCATGGGAAATACTTATTAAAAGTGGAGTGTCAAAAGCTTTTAAATCATGAATTAGTTGACATCAAGGGTCTTTAAAGGCAAATACAATGCAAATCCTATTGTCTATCATAAAAGTTAATAGCACACATGGTCTCTGTCCAGTGTAAAGGAAGCCATTAGGTAATCTTTAGTTTGTAGAGTTGAAAATCTACAGAACTGTATAAAAGGGGTAGTGAGTTGATGATCGAGTTATACCCATCATCCCTGGAACTCTAGTATACCATTCCCCCACTGAAAGGTCCACCAATGAGCTGTCAATCAGGGATTGAGTCCATAAAACTCCTGGGACCATCACCTGACAATGAAATTGGACTAGTGTCAGGCGTACCCAAGTCTCCCTAAACTAGCTTATCCTCTGTTCCTATTTTGACAGCTCCAGAATGGAGTTCATTTCCTGCATTTAATGGATTTGTCATAAACCTAATTGAATCTTCCAGATAAAAGAAACTTAGGACAACTTCAGTAGTCTAGCTTGTAGCCTTGCTAGATTCCTCAACACCTGCATATCAATCCAGGTACTCAGAAGATTGGCTGGGATAATTGCAAATCATCCTTATCAGGGCCAGGTTATAAATCTTCTTTGGTCTTTTTAAAGGTTCAGAATTAGGATTTTTAGGAAGAGAAGGATTTCAGTAAAATACCTTGTAATTGGAGAATCAAATTTTCTAACCATTTTTTTTTTCCTGGAAGAATATCAGATAACATTAAATAATCAAATTTACTACTAAGACACATATTCAGGCAAAAGGCATTTTGCAAATACAACATTATTTTGAAATGACAACCAATCAATTTAAGTTACAATTTTTAGAGTATTTTTGGAGGTTAGAATAACCAAATATACATGCATAGTCAAGATACTGTTTTGTTAATCATGTAAAACTATATAAAATTAGGCAAGATATTGGGATATTAACTGCTACTAAATACATACACCATTTTATTGCTTAGGCTCAATTGTCTGATCAAATATTTTCATGAACTGACAAGAGGATTTGGGGATTCATATATTAGGATCTAAAATTATATCAAAGAACATCTGCATCTGAAAACCAAGTACAGTCTATTATTTCTTTCCCATGGTCAGTATTTTACCTATTATGTGTGAGAAGAAAAATAGAAGAAAACATTGGAGCTTTATAAAATGTACTTTTTCTATAAAATGCTTGTTTAGTTGGACTTAGAAATCTGGGTATAATCAAATCAGTTGTATTTTTGACAGTTGTTTCTGAAGTCCTATTATGCAAAATCAAGATTACTAGGGAATGGGAAAAACGCTAGCAAAACAGAGATGACTGATGTAGAAAATTGATACCTAAGGATATAGGGATATTTTGCTCTTATTTATGACTTTCTGAAAAGGCAATTTCATTAGTGCCCTTCTGCTTCAAATAAAACAGTTGTGCAAAATACTCAGTTTCGAGAACAACTTCCCCTGATGTTAAAAAAAAAAAAAAAATCCATCTGTCAAAGTTTCAGTACTTGTTTTGAAATTAGGCTCCTGACTCTACAATTGAGGTATTTCATTTTTGTCCTTTATTTGTCTTGGCCACTGAACTTTCACTTTTTATTTATGTTTTCCTATTTTATTAGGAGCTATTGAAGTTATTTATAAGCAGAGACATTTGGAGATTTCATAAGAGTAAGAACTGATAAGTCTCATTTTTTTTTTTTTTTGCTTGTTTGCAAACCTGCCTTGGCTCTTCTACAAAAATTATCTTTTTAGTTTCTATGATGAAATTAATCACATGCTTTTATAATTATCTATTCATAAATCTGTTTCTCTTACTAGACGATGAGCTTTTCCAGAGAAGGTAACATGTTTTAAAATATATGTATCCCAACAGAAGAATGGCATCTGGTCTATAAAAAACTAAGCATTTGTTGACTATCTGAACAGATAATAAGGAAGAAGCAGGATTACTTATGGTTAGTAGGTTCTTAGAACGATTTATAGCTATTATAGTATTAAGAATTGGGCTAGGCTAGATGGGCATAATGGAATAAACTCAGAAAAAAATGTCTTTATTTTTAAACTTGAATGATCTGCAAAATGTTGGTAACAATGACATAATTAATCTTGAACAATAATATTAAAAACTGAAGTAACTTTTTAATATACTGTCAGGCTTGATTTGTCACCCAAATATGAGATATAATTATCAGTATCATGAACTAGATCAGTAATGATTTGGGAGACAAGTAATAGGTAACCCTGACTCAAATAGGGTTAAAACAATAAGGGAATTTATTGTTTTTCATAATTAGAAGTCCAGAGGCAAGATGGATCCCAGAAATTAATAATATCATGACCCTTGTTTCCTTTAATCTTCTCATTTTCTTGTCCTCAATATTTTTATTTTATAGTTGTTTTTTGGGGATCCCAAGAAGTTTACTGTAGATTCATGTACCAATTCAGACATGACAAAGTCCAGAAGAAGAAATGCATCTTTCTTTGGTTTTTATTTTTAAGAGCTAGGAAGGTTTTTCCAGAGTTGATCTAAAAGATTTCTCTTCTGTTTAATTGGGCTATGTTGAGTCTCCTGCCCCTTCCTAAAGCAATCACAAGCTATATGGAAATGGGATTATCTTGATTGGTTTGATTTTTGTGGTTTTCAACCCTGGATGCACTTTATCATGATGAAATTAAAAAAAAAAAATCAATGCTTGGGCTACACCAAGATTAGTTGAATCAGAATTTCTGGGGGTATATTGAGAATGATGGACGTGGATAGAGTCTGAAGGAGACTGGTGACCATGATCACCACAGTTAATTCTCTATACAAAAGAGGCTTTTGGCCTCCCTCTGGACTTTGGGCTGAGATGAAGAAATGGCTTATTTGTATTTACTGTCACCCAGCATCCCTTGTGAATATCAGTATATATGTACAAGACAGCTGACCAGTGTTAGAATTTGTGATCTGTGGAGACAACTGGATTGAGCAAGAATTAAATCCAGGTCTTTGCTTGTGTTAGCAAAGAATGCTAAATTGCACCAATCAGTCAAGGATGTCCCCAAAAGGTTTATAAAAAATTCATGCTCTCTTCCCTGTGTGGCATGTTATAGAGAAGCATTTAGGCCAGATATTCAGATAATCTCTTTAATCCCTCTTCTCAGTGATATGTTCTCTTCCAGTGGGGATGAGTACCTTATACAGGCTTAGGGGTCAGAAAATGCCTGTGTAACTGGGGCTAGTTTTAGAAGTTCTCTCAGCCTCGTTTTACTTGTCTATAAAACTGAGATGGTAACTCCTATCAGAGAGTGATTTTAAAAATTAAATCAGACTATAAAGGAAAAGCACTTTGGGCATAGGAAAAGAACAGAAGATGAGCTGATGATCTGCCTTTGGTAGCTAATCACTGACAACCCATCGTTAATACTAATCCAGAGAACATATTCATGTTTTCTCTCTCTCCCAGGACTTTCCCCCCACTTCTATTATCTAGGTGTCTACCTTTTTTTTTTCTTTTGGCACTTTTATCCATACATATGATTTCTTTTTATATAATAAATTCAAATCAAATTTAAATTATGAAATTTCTCCCCAGTTTCATTTACAAAATAAACTATTCAAATTTAATTTGTAGGCTTTTCTTCCTCCCTCTCTTGTTCTCTGATGGGACTTGTGTAGGTAGTTTTTTTAGAAGGGGGTGGGTGGGGGCTCTCTGATTAACCATGCTTATACCCAACATACCCACTTTGCTCATTTAAAAAAAATGCTTTATTTTTGCCAGAATCATATATTTTCAGGTTGACTTGATTGTTTTCTTAGGATATATTCTAAGGATAATATATCTTAGGATATATTCTAAGATCCCATTATAAAAAAAAATAAAGACTGCATTTATCATTTCATCAAAAATGAGGACTATGATTGTTTGAAAAAATCTGTAACACAAAACAAACAAAACCCAGGAATGCCATTTTTCCGAGGACTTTTCATGCTACTCCCCAATAACATTTACTCCCTGGCAATGCTGAACTCCTTTCATTCCCTTGAGCATTCTGTGTGTTCTTCCTTCTGGACTTTCACGGGCTGTGCCCTTTTTCACCTGGCTACCTTCTAACTCTCCTTTCTCACCTGGACTTTTGCTTCCCAATCAAAAAGCCTTTTCAGTCTCTTGTCTCTGGAGGGAGCATCACTTCTAATGACCTCCTTGGCATTTTGTATCACAGTTGCATTGTTGTGCCACACAGTACTGCTTCACTGTTTTCTTCTCTGGACTCCACACTCAAAGAGGGCATCCTTGTGGCCCAGTGCATAGCGTAGTGCTGAGCCCATTCCCAATTTAAATGAGAAAACAAAACCAACTTTTGGTACCCTCTAAGGACTACATCCACTTCAAAGGTCTGTAGAATTAGAGGTAGGTAGAGGTAGGTGATCATGCATGTTTAGCATATTCTGTTTGCTTATAGATCTACTTCCCTAAGATCTCCACAACAGCAAGTATCCATCTAATTTTATTTAAAAAACAAAATAAAAAACAATGCTCCATGTTATTGATATAAAACTTACAGTTTTGTTTTGTTTACTTTTATTTAGTACAACAGGTCCCCCCCACCCCCCACTCCACCCCTTGTTTTAGGAAGCATCTTCCCTCTGGTAGATAGAATTGTATTGCTTTTTAGTACTTTTAGTTTAATCCCATACTGCCTTTGGTAAGATTTGTGTTTCCCTGCTTAATGATGTCTTTTGAACCTTTGCTATGAAGTGCAGTAACTTGATTTTGAGATTTCAAATACAGTGTTTTAATCCTATGTGCTGGATTTAGCAGTATAATCTTAGCATGCTTTACCCACTCCGCTGCCATGTTCTCTTTTCTGTTCTTTTCTTGCTGAAGGCATACAGATTTTACAAATATATTGGGTCTTTGAACATAACCATCCAAACCAGAATTCTCAGGGAAGAACTTGAAATACAATCATTTTTAGGTTAATGAAATAATCCATTTTTACTACTGACTTAAATATTTTCCTGTTACCATTATAGTCTTGTTTTCTTTAAACTATATTGCTTACTAATTTTCATTGTTTTTTTATATACTGTTAATAGATTTTATTACTTCTGATTTCATTAGGACATGATCATATTTAAAATAATCTTGTGTTTACTGCCTTTTACAATGTCAGAAGACTTGTGATAGAAAGGAGAATAGAGAGAGTAAACCAGCATTTAAATTATTTGGATGACCAAATGTAGAAGTTATTAAATAAAGAAAAAGCATGTGGGAGTATTGGTTTTCAGTAAAGTGTATGGTAGATAATCCCCTGAAATTTCACTTACTAAATAAATTAAAATGACTAGGCTAGAAATATCAAAAATTAGATAGAAAATTGGCCGAAGTATCACAAACCAGATAATAGTACATATTATATGTTGAAGTGGGTAGTCTAGATTATAGTTAATAGAAAGCTCAGCTTTGTTGGGTGTTTGGGTGGCTCAGTCAGTTGAATGTCCAACTTTTGATTTTGGCTCAGATCATGATCACAGGGCTGTGGCATTGAGCCCGTGTCAGGTTCTTCCCTGAGCATGGGGCCTGCTTGAAACTCTCTACCTCTGCCCCTCTTCCCTGCTCATGCATGCTCTCTCTAAAAACAAACAGACAAAAAAAAAAAACACACCTTAGCTTTGAATTTTTCATAACGTTTTTATGAATGTTATGGAACTGGAAATGGATGAAAATTTCAGTTTAGATATATGTATACTTGAATAACAATAGAAAATATCACTAAAATCTTGAAATTTAAGGATGTTTTTGTGAATTGCTATAAATATCATTACAGAACAAAAAAGAGTCAATGTGGAAAAATGGGATTAAAATGAGGAGGATAGTATTTTAGTTAGGACAACAAAAGATAACTTAAAGGAAGGGTGGAAACCAATACTTGAAATGGTCCAAGTTTCTTCTTCTATTCTTCATCTTTTTCCTTGTGATTCCAAATGAGAACTCAGGTCTTGGTCCCATGTCCCTTTCCCTTTCTCTCTCCTAGAAAAGTGATCTATTCTGGAGACTTCAGAGAACACATCTGGGTTGTTAACTTCTCTCAGGTCTGCAATACCAGCTCAAAGGTTGGGTCCTATATCTCTATCCACCAATGGTATATATTCTCTTTTAGGATTCTGTATTCATATCAAACTCAAAACTCTTAAAACTCTTCGCTATTTACCTTGTATTTTACACTTAGGGTTTCCCTCCTCCACTGTATATTTGCCTCTTTTTCTAAAGTCTCCTACAGGACTGAAATAATCTTACTTTTAATTTCTTTTTTCATCATTTCCTATATCCAATCCATTCCTATAATAGATCCTGTCACTTCTTCCACAGTGTATTTTTCTCATCAGAGATAGCCTTAGTTTTATAGCAATTGCCTCGTGTGAATTTTGTATGATAGTTTTCTAGCAGTTTTCTCTGCCCCAGGGTTATTCTTGACCTCTTTAATCTTTAACCATTTTTGAGTTAAATTATATGGTGGACATATTTGTTTCAGTCTAATTACTTGGAACTCTTTTCCCCTAATCTCACTGAAATGACCAAAATTCATGTAAGCCTGCATATATGTATGCATGTGGGGGGCAGGTTATGTGTGCTGTTAGTGCACATATTATGTGTGCTGTTAGTGCACATATTTCTCTGTTACAACAGAGAAATGATTTTGAAGAAATTGTGGAAAGCATAGTGAAGATAGACTTGGACTGAAGGAAGTTCCATTTTGTCTATGATTCAACAGAGGTAAAGGAAAGAACCAGGCAAAGTAAGTGGGCTTCCACAAGAGCACAGTGAACCACTCAAGTCAGACTAGCAAAGGCTGAGAGAATGGTGGAGAGGCAGTTAACACACCAAAGGTTGGGGACTTTACCAGATCCTAACTGATGGTGGGAGGGGATGTTGTTTACCCTGAAGCTTCCTTTGACAATAAAGGTGGGATTGTAAGGCTGGATGTACTGTAATGGACCAGTAATAAGGGTAGATAAGGATGTGTTGTGAGAGGAGGTTCTCTTTGGTCTGTCTTCAATCTACCATAACAAACATTGGGTTTTCTTTTCAGGCCTCAAATGTAACTGGCACAACATGGCCCCACTGAAATGCAAGAGAGGATAGAAAGGAAATATGTCCCCTTGCCAGCCTCTATTGTAGGAGTGAGAAAGGGAATGTGGGCAAAACTACTGCCAGTTTGTCCCCACAGGAATCCAGACTAATAGCAACAATAGTGAAGGCAATGGAGAAATCTGTCCAAGAACTATCCCCTCATAAAAGCATGAATCTCAGAAAGATGTAGAGTTCCCCCAATACATATTTTAAAGAAATAAGATAGGGGCAACTGGGTGGCTCACTTGGTTAAGCATCTGACTCTTGGTTTTGGCTCAGGTCATGATCTCATGGTTCATGGGTTTAATCCCCACATCGGGCTGTGTACTGATGGTGCAGAGACTGCTTGGGATTCACCTCCTCCCTCTCTCTCTGCCCCTCTCCTGCTCAAGCACTCTCTTTCTCTCTCTCTCTCAAATAAATAAATGTAAAAAAAAATAATTCCAGTCTTTATCAAAGTCTTTTAAAATATATAAAATTAATAAGAAATCTCTTATTTTATAAAATCTAACAGAAAATTGCATACTGATATAATTTATGAATATAGAGAACACATTTAAAAATATTTTTAATAGCATTAAATTAGAATGAAGCCATATATTAAAGAAATACTCTAATGAGATCAAATAGAATTCAGTATGATGGTGTAGTGTGATTCAGTATTAAATTTCTATAAAAGGTTTCTAAGGACTGGAAGTTGCACTTGGGTAAATGTGGACAATGTAAATAGCTAGAATGAACTTCCCCTTCTTTTGACATGGTTTTAAATAGTCCTTTATGTGGCAATACTTAAAAGCAAAGATTTGCTGAGCATTTTCTTTGTATTAGAGACTTCACAGGTATAATATTCAATACTCTTAAAAACTTGAGATGGGCATTATCATGTGTCCTTTTTTACATATGGGGACACTAATGCTTAGGGAGTTTAATTAGCTTTACCTTAAGTAACTTTGTCAGATCTTGGATTTGATTTTGCCCTCTTCAGAAGTAAGAAGTTAAGTTGTTAATGTTTCATAGGTGCTGGCTGAAGGTATGAGACTCCTGGGTCAGAGACCAAATACCTTATTACTCATGGCACATGAGCATCATTGTATTTGTATTGGTTGCTCTTCTGCTGAAGTTCCATGGGGAGTGATAGATGAGCTACACATAATAGGTTTGTGCTGCAGTTGAGCAATACTGAGCTTGGGGAATCCACTCTGCTTTATAGCAATACTCTTGCTATATAGCTAGCTATAAGCTAGTCTTTGTCGGAGCAGGGGAGAGGATAAATTACTTATGCTTTCAAGTAATCAGGTACATAACCATGAGTAATGGATTGGATAAAAGAGTGGTCTGGGCCTTGGAATCTTGGAATACCCAGCAAGATATGCCAACAAGCAAGAGTCCAAGATGACTATCTCTCCCAACAACCTTCATCTCCAAATTCACTCACCTCAAATCTTAGCGATCTTAAGTCTTTCGCTAATATCTTATGCTTATTACGAAAATGATTTTTGTTTAAATGTATTGATTTTATAAAGATAAAAACGTCTTATGTTTTCCTGAATTTATATTCTAATGCTGTGTATATTGATTTATAAAGTAAGGAGACAATTCAAAATATTTAGAAAAAAATTTTTGAAATTTCTTTGACATTTCTAGACTCTGAGTCCAAAAATGACATCTAGGCTTTATTGATCATGATACTGCTCATTTCAAAGAAAACAAAGCATTGTGAAGAAAAGTATAAAAACTCATTTTATACTTTTTGCAATATGCAAATGCCAAACCAATGGCTGCATCACAATATTGAAGAACAAATAGACATGTGGTATTGTCTAGATTTTAGACAGGCAGTATGTCTATGTCAGTAAGCAATACACTCTTTGACACCTTTCTTAATATCATGTCCAACAAACTTTTCTACTTTTCAGGTAGGAAGTCTTATGGGTCCAAATAAATTTCTTCAGCTTTTCTAATTAATTTTATTAAAAAAAAATCCCTTCCTTTTGAAAGAAGGTGTCAAATTAGCAATTTAGAGAACTAGTGTAACAAAGAAAAATGTTGAAATTGTTGGAAAACTAAATAGGATTCAGAGGTAAGACTTGCTCATTGAAAGGGTTCTTAAAAACAAGCATGTTTAAAATGATACTTCTCTCAGCTTTGCATGAGAAGCAGTAACATCTGTCCTGCTGTTAGGCTTAGAGTCTGTCATATGACTTATTTTGTCTTCTCAAATAAGCCACTTTGCTGAGGCAGGAATTTGTTTATCATTTCCAGTCTGCAACTAGTATTAGTCCTTTACCTAATCTTCACTGGCTCTTGATGGCTCGGGTAACAACTCTAATGTAATTTCTGTGTTGCTGTTTGCATTTAATAGGTATTAAATTGAATGTGCAATTGGTCAGCTGGAGATAAAAGTATCATTGAGCTTTTGGCAAAAAAGCTGAAACATATATTACATTCCAATGGGAAAACCATTAGCTTTAATAACTGGATATGAATTGTTGGCATTTATTATCCTTGTCAGTATGCTAATGTTCATTAGATTTTTAATGAGAGGATGGCAATAAAAACATGGCATAGAGTTAAAAATGGATATTAATTAGAGTATTAAAATGTCCTTATTTATGTAGTTGTGAAGAGGAAAGCTGGTAACTGAACTTTGATCATAAAAACATTTCCTCTATTCCCTTTCCCTACTGCATCTAATTAAAATGTTAGACAAATAGAGAAATACAAAAAAAGTAAAAATATAGTCACTTAGTGAATCTTTAAGACCCATCTCTTTGGCAGGTAATTATATAGATGGTCCCCGATTTATTATGGTTCAACTTTGGATTTTTCAACTTTACAAAGATGAGAAAGCAATACACATTCAGTGGAAACCATACTTCAGATTTTGAATTTTGATATTTTCCTGGGCTAGCGATATGAAGGTACAGTACTCTCTTGTGATGTCGGGCAGTGGTGGAGAGGTTGCAGCTCCCAGTCAGTCGTGAAGCTGAACAACCCATTACAGCCATTTTGGTATCCATACAAGCATTCTGTTTTGTGCTTTCAGCACCATTTTCAGTCAGTTGCGTGAGATATTCAGCACTTTATTATAAAATAGATGTCGTTTTAGATAATTTTGCTCAACTGAAGGCTAATGGAAGTTTAAGTTTTCATTTTAATTCCCGTTAATCCACAGCATTATATTAGTTTCAGGTGTACAATGTAGTGATTCAACAATTCCATACATTACCTGGTGCTCATTACAAGTGCGCTCCGTAGTGCAGACCATCACCTATTTAACCTATCCTCTCACCCACCTCCCATCTAGTAACCATCAATTTGTTCCCTGTAGTTAAGAGTGTGTTTCTTTGCTTTCCTTTCCCCCCCCATCCAGGTTCATTTGTTTGTTAAATTCCACATAGGAATGAAATCATACAGTACTTGTCTTTCTCTGACAGACTTATTTCACTTAGCATTATACGCTGTAGCTCCATCCATGTTGTTGCAAATGGCAAGATTTCATTCCTTTTTAAATGCTGAATTATATTCCATTATGTGCATATACATATGTGTATGTATATATGTATATACATATATGTGTGTGTGTGTGTGTGTATTTTGTATTCCTTGGGTAAATACCCAGTACTATGATTGCTGGATCTCAGGGTAGTTCTATTTTTAACTTTTTGAGGAACCTCCATACTGTTTTCCACAGGAGTTGCACCAGTTTGCATTCCCGCCAACAGTGCATAAGGATTCCTTTTTCTCCACATCCTTTCCAACATTTGTTTCTTGTGTTGTTGATTTTAGCCATCCTAACAGGTAGGAGATAATATCTCATTGTAGCTTTGATTTACATTTCCATGACAATAAGTGATGATGAGCATCTTTTCATGTGTCTGTTGGCCATTAATGTGTCATCTTTGGAGAAAAGTCTGTTCATATCTTCTGCCCAATTTTTAACTGGATTCTTTTTTGGGTATTGAGTTTGATAAGTCCTTTATAGATTTTGGATACTCTTTATCCAATATGTCATTTGCAAATATCTTCTCCAATTCAGTAGGTTGTCTTTTAGTTTTGTTGATTGTTTCCTTCTCTGTGCAGAAATTTTTATTTTGATGTAGTCCCAATAGTTTATTTTCCTTTTATTTACCTTGCCTCAGGGAATCTACCCTGATTGCTATGGCCAATGTCAAAGAAGTCATGGACTGTGTTCTTTTCTAGGGTTTTTATGGCTTCAGGTTTCATATTTAGGTCTTTAATCCATTTTGAATTTATTTTTGTGTATGGTGAAAGAAAGTGGTCCAGTTCCATTCTTTTGCATGTTGCTGTCCAGGTTTCCCAACACCATTTGTTGTCCTTACCCATTGCATATTCTTTCCTGCTTTGTCAAAGATTGACTGTATAATTGTAGGTTTATTTTTGGGTTTTCTGTTCTGTTGATCTATGTCTATTTTTGTGCCAGTACCATACTGTTTTATATAGCTTTGAAAAATAGCTTGAAATCCAGAATTGTGATGCCTTGAGATTTGCTTTTCTTTTTCAAAATTGCTTTGGTTAAAAGCATAAGAGACTCTTAAAAACTGAGAACAAACTGAGGGCTAATGGGGGGTGGGAGAGAGGGGAGGGTGGGTGATGGGTATTGAGGAGGGCGCCTTTTGGGATGAGCACTGGGTGTTGTATGGAAACCAATTTGACAATAAACTTCATATATTGAAAAAAAAAGAAAAACAAAATTGCTTTGGTTATTCATGGTCTTCAGTGGTTCCATACAAATTTTTTACAATTGTTTTAGTACCATGAAAATACTTCTGGTATTAAATTTGCATTAAATTTGTAAATTGCTTTGGGTAATATAGACATTTTAACAATATCTGTTCTTCCAATCCATGAGCATGGAATGTTTTGCTATTTCTTTGTCATCTTCAATTTCTTTCATGAGTGATTTCTATTCTAGTTTTCAGAGTACAGATCTTCTACCTTTTTTCATTAGGTTTATTCCGAAGTATCTTATTAATTTTAGTGCAGTTGTAAATGGGATTGCTTTCTTAATTTCTTTCTGCTGCTTTATTATTGGTATATAGAAATGCAGATTTCTAGACATTAATTTTGTAAACTGTGACTTTACTGAATTCAGTTCTAACAGTTTTTGGTGTGGTCTTTAGGATTTTCTATCTGTGGTATCATGTCATCTGCAAGTTACTTCTTCCTTGCCAAGTTGGATGCCTTTCATTTCTTTTGGTTTTCTGATTGCTACGGCTAGGATTTCCAGTACTCTGTTGAATGAAAGTGGTGAAAGTGGACATCCTTGTCTTGTTCCTTACATTATGGAAAAATTTCTAGTTTTTCTCCATTAGAATTTTGTTACCTGTGGGTTTTTCACAAATGACCTTTATTATGTTGAGGTATGTTCCCTCTAAATCTACTTTCTGGAGGGTTTTTTATCATGAATGGGTGTTGCACTTTGTCAAGTGCTTTTTCTGTGTCTATTGAAATGACCATATGGTTCTTATCCTTTGTCTTATTGATGTGATGTGTCATGTTGATTGATTTGCTAATATTGAACTCCCTTGCAACCCAGGAATAAATCCCACTTGATCATTGTGAATGATTCTTTTAATGTATTGTTGGATTCAATTTGCTATTATTTTGTTGAGGATTTTTGCATCTATGTTCCAGCAGAGATATTGGCCTGCAGTTCTTTTTTTGTTTGTTTGTTTTGGTTTTGGTTTTGGTTTCAATATCAGGGAGATGATGGCCTCATAGAATGAATTTGGAAATTTTCTTTCCTTTTTTATGTTTTGGAATAGTTTCAGAAGAATAGGTATTAACTTTAATTATTTGGTAGAATTTGCCTGTGAAGCCATCTGATTCTGGACTTTTGTTTGTTGGGAGTTTTTTGATAACTGATTGAATTTCTTTTCTGGTAATTGGTCTGTTCAAATTTTCTATTTCTTCCTATTTCTACCTTTTGGTAGTTTGTGTATATCTAGGAATTTGTCCATTTCCTCTGTTGCCCAATTTGTTGATATATAGTTGTCCAATTTGTTGATGAATAAGTTTTCATAATATTCTCTTGTAATTTTATGTCTGTGACTTTGGTTTTTATTTCTCTTCTCTCCTTTTTAACTTTATTTAAGTCCTGTCTCTTTCTTGATAAGTGTCACTAGAGGTTTATCAATTTTGTCGATTTTTTTTTTTTCAAAGAACGAGATCCTGGTTTTATTGATCTATTTTTTTAAATTTGTGTATCACTTATTTCTACTCTAATCTTTATTATTTACTTCCTTTTTCTGGATTTTCGTTTGTTGTTCTTTTTCTGACTCCTTTAAGTATAAGGTTAGGTTGTTTATTTGATATTTTTCTTCTTGAGGTAGACTATATTGCTATAGACTTTCCTCTTAGAACCACTTTTGCTGCATCCCAAAGGTTTTGAACTGTTGTTTTGATTTTCATTTGTTTCCATGTACTTTTTAATTCTTTCATTATTTCATGGTTGACCAATTCATTGTTTAGGTGTGTGTTATTTGACCTCCCCTTTAGTCTTTCTGGCAGGGCTGGTTTAGTGATCATGAACTCTTGTTTGTCTTGGAAACTCTATCTCTCCTTCTATTCTGAATGATAGCCCTGCTAGATAGAGTATTCTTGGCTGTAAATTTTTCCCATTCAGCACTTTGAGTATATCATGTCACTCCCTTCTGGCTTAGAAAGTTTCTGCTAAAAAAGCCTCTGATAACATTATGGGGTTTTCCTTGTATATAACTATCTTCTTTTGCAGCTCTAAAAGTTTTTTTCTTTCTCACTAGATTTTTTCCATTTTAATGACAATATATCTTGGTGTGGATCTGCTTTTGTTGATTTTGGGGGGGGGGTTCTCTTTGCATCCTGAATATGGCTGGCTATTTCCTTACCCAGATTAGGGAACTTTTCAGCTATTATTTCTTCAAATAAATTTTCTGCCCCCTTTGTTTCCCTTCTTCTAGGACTCCTATAATGTAAATGTTAGTAGGTTTGATGGAGTCACTGAATTCCCTAAGGCTGTCCTCATTTTGCATAATACTTTTTTCTCTCTTTTGTTCACTTGAATTACTTTCCATTGCTTTGTTTTCTAGGTCATTAATTTGTTCCTCTTCTTCTTCCAGCCTGCTTTTCATTCCATCAAGCATGTTTCTCATTTCATTTATTGAGCCCTTTATGTTCTTAACTCTGTGTTAAGGGTCTCACTGATGTCTTCCACTCTTTTAAATCCAGTGAGTATCTTTATGATCATTACTTTAAATTCTCTATCATACATGTTACTTACATCTGTTTCACTTAGATCTCTGGCTGCGACCTTGTCCTGTTCTTTCATTTGGGACAAATTCCTCTGTCTTCTCATTTTGTCTAAGTCTCTGTGCCTGTTTTTATGTGTTAGGAAAGTCACCTATTTCTCCTGTCCTTGAGGTTAATGGTCTTTTGAAGAAGAGCTCCTATAGTGCCCTGCAGTGTATCATCCCCTGTTTCCCAGGGCCTGGCACTTGAGAGAGTATCTCCAATGTGTGCTGCATGTGCTCTGCTGTTTTGCCCTGGCTACTTTATCCTTTAGGCTAGTTGTCCGCAGATGTTCTCTTTGCCTGTTGTGGACAGTGTTTGCTCCCTAACCTGAACACAGTGCGTTTTAACTAGGTGTGCTCTGGTCTGCTTGTGAACTGAGTGTTACCACTGCTGCCAGAACTGGGCCTCTGCAAAACTCCCAAGTTGGGAGATGTGGTGTGGGCAGGGGTTTGGGTTGATCTGAGGAAGGGGGCCCACTGTTGTGGGACTGAGGCAAGAGTAACTGGGAAAGGCAGTTCCACTGGAGTGCAGGGGGGTAGAGCTTGGTGTAAGCAAGTTAGTGTTAGCACTATGCTGGTTCCCGCAGTAGGCTCTGTGCTTATGCTAAGGGGCAAGGGAGGGAAATGGCACTAGCTAGCTCCTTTGTTCCTGGAGAGGTGTCTCTATGAATGCTACCTCTCAGGGAAGTGGTCTGAGGGGGGTGAATAATCTCCCCACTGTGTGCCCCAGGTGGTCTTCAGATTGCTATTTCCATTGTGTATGTCCTTGGCTTCTTTGCCCCGCCTTCTCTCCAAAAGCTTCCCCAATGCCTTTGGGCTGTCCTCAAGCCCAAACTGCTGACCTTTAGAACTCCAGGCTTTAAGCCCCACTGGTTACAAGAACTCAGGAAATTCAGTCCCTCTTGCTTTTCAAGACAGTTGCTATGGAGAGTCATAGCTCTATCTCCAAAGTAACTGTCATGATCGATTTCTCTCCCAAACCGTGTCTCCACACCTCAGTTTCTTCAACGTGGCCTCTTCTCTACCTTTAGTCATGGAGTTTGTTCTTCCAGTCTTCACATCAATTTCTGGGGTATGCAAGATGAGTTAATAGTTTTCTAGTTGTATTCATGAGATGAGGTGAGCTTAGGATCCCCCTACTCTGCCACCATCTTGCTTACTCCTAACATAGGTTGTCTGAGGACATTTAAGGTAGGCTAGGCTAAGCTATGATGTTTCGTAGGTTAGGTGTATTAAATACATATTTGAGTTAGGATATTTTCAACTTATAATGAGGTTATTGGGACATCACCCTTTTGCAAGTGGAGGAATATGTGCATATATGATGCCAGACAAATATAGGTTTTAACAGTGTATAAACAAAACTATAATACAGCAATGTGTAAGTTTGCAAATGAGAAGGCATGCAGATTATGAGTGCTTCTCTCTTAAGAGGCTGTATAGTGTAGGATTAAGGTAATAAAAAATGATAATAAAGTTGCCTGGATTTAATTCCTGGCTTCGCTACTCACTGGCAATGTTACTTAAAGTCTCTTAATTTTCCCTTTCAGTATGATGAGAATGACTGTTACGTCCTCAGTTTCTGCGTCTGTAAAGTGGATAATGATAATGATAACTCACAAAGTGGGTGTGAGAGTTTGATAAGATTATGTGTAAAATTTGCTTGGCACAGTACTTGACATATAATAAGTATTATGGAGTTCATTCAAAGAAGAAAATTATTTTTACTTTATCTTTTTAAAGAAATGTGACAAGCAGAGTTTTGATGATTGAAGGGTCCTTCTCAGAAATAATTTGTCTTGAATTCTTCACCCTTAGAGGACATCAACAAAAATGACATAATGTATGAGACATAGAAATGTTTATTGGAAATGTAATTTTGAATGATCTTTTCATGTAACCCCAAATTTACACTGCAGGATTTTAAAATTTTATAGGAATATTAACAAATACATTTGAGATTTTCAAAGAGGAATGTATGAAATATCTGTGGAAGCATATGGTGCTGAATCAAAAGAATGAGAGTAGTTCAATGGATCCTAGCAATGTTCATTAAAGAGACAGAATGACCATACAAGATATGTAGATATTTCTTTCTAAATGAGCTGAGAATTGTTGAAAGTTTTGAATGTGTTGTATCAATAAGATTAGGTACTTTAAAACCTGAACTGATTCTTTTCACATCATCTACAGAGTCCCCCCTGGATTCTGGCTGTATTAGCTATTTGCCATGGTTCTTTTACACAAATCTTCACCTCTATATACCTGTGGAAACTCCCATCCCATCTTTTGAGATACTTCCTGGAACCCTTAGCTGATCTATTCTAATTATTTCAGGTAGAAAAGCGTATGAGTTGTTACTTATACCCTGCACCTGCCCCTATTTTAGCAATAATATTAGTGATAGCTGCACATGTTTTGCACACTTACTATGTTCCAGCCATTACATTCAGGATTTCATGTTGTTTTCTCATCATTCCTTGCAAGAACCCTTAAAGAACAACCTGAAGAGGCTAGAGTGACCCATTCCAAATAGTTATAATCTTATAAAGAGCACTGACCTTTTCTTCAGGGCATAGAAAGAATGCTTGAGCCAAACCTATATACTTCAGGTATAGGAAGACACTTAAGCACATATAACTTATGTAAATTATGTACTTTAGGAATAAATTACAGTCCCTGGTTTGAGGAACTCGTATTCTAGGAAGTGATCCAGACAAATGAACAACTGTTGGGTTGAAATGTGAAAATTGTCATGTTTGTAGATCAAAACTGGTCAAATAAAAACAATTTCTTATGTTTTGACTTCACATTATATAACAATTCAGGATGCAAAAGCATCTGAATGTTTGCTTTAGGAACCTAATGAAAATAAGAATAAGAGAAATGTTTCCATAGATCATAATGCAATTGTCTATTTTACAAGTGTATATGAATTTAGTATTAGCAAAGACTTAGGTGTAATGAGAAAAGTTATTTATTTTAAGGGAGGAATATAAAACTCTGAAACCATAGTGTTAATTTTATATGAAAAAAAGTGATCCATATCAAATGTTTTTGTTACAGAAGATTTGTAGGTTGAAATCATCATTTGATTTTCATATTTGTTCCCAATCTGTTACATATTGATTTTAGTGATTTCCAGAGGAATCGTTTTTGAAGACTATTTTATACACACATAAATTTACATGTATATGTATAAGTTTTAAAATTTAAGGGGGGCAGTGGCCATAAGAATTTCTGTTCTTCCATGGGTAAAATGGTAGGTTAAGCATTCAAAATAAGGTATTGTGACTATTGTATTTATGAACACATTTTTCACATACCTTTATTAAAAGAGCTTTAATTTAGCTTTCTTAAGCTAAAGCTAAGCTAAGCTTTAATTTAGCTTTAGATACGGATAGTACTTAGATAAGAAGAGTGTGCTCCTTATCTAATACAGTTGACATAAAGTTAAACCAGGGCAATAGCAAAATATCTATGTGGAATATTGAATGTTAATAAAACAGTAGGGGACAAATAGAATTTCCAGAGGTTAAAATGTTATAAACTTAGCAATATTCTAAGCCTTTCACAATTGCATCAATGCCGAGTATATACTCTATAATAGATGAGATTCTGTTCATAAAGCTAAAAACCATAGCTCTGTGTTTGATAATAAAACCATAGTGTCCACCACTGGCTTATTCAAAAAAGGTGCTCAGCCAGGAGCTGTTGCATGAATGGATTAACCGATGAAATATATCAAAACCTGGACTTTCAAATGTAATGATTAATATTTTTAAAAATTAGAAAATTTTTACTGGTGTGAAGGTGTTTGTTCTATTTGTGGAAACAAGTCAGTGAAGATGAAAACTCTTGTTAGAGGAAGAAATAAAAAAAGGAACCAGAGTCTAAGATTAAATGCTTAGTTTTATTCATTTCAGTGCACATTAATGAGTATGATCAGATTGATGTTGAAGACTGCACATTTTATTTGATGGTTAAACAGCTGATAAATAGGTCTTTAATCTCTTATAATTCATGGATATGCTAAGAAAATATTTGAGGGAAAAGTGGCAACTTCTCAGGTTTTAACTATATCAGACTAACCAGAGTTGCAGGGGGAGTCAGAGGCTCAGTGGATTGAGAATGGAAAGAACCTGGTTTCACTTCATCTTTCTTTTGATTAACTTTGTGATATTGGGCCAGTGGCTTAAAAAAACCTAAACTCTTAGCTGCCTACCAACTCACCTTAATCCAAATATTGCAAATGCAAGTGTAATGTACAATTTTACATATTAAATTTACCATAAAAAGAGTAATTCTTTATTAAACTAGGTGCATGTAAGAGAAGAAGGTTTAAAGTTGACTAAGAAAGTGACTAAGAAAGTGGTAGATTTTCAGGTGTCCATTGTATAAAATTTGTAATAGTCTCCTAGACCACAAGGTCTCAGTCACACTGTACTCTGGGAACTGAGCAGCAGGCCTACTGAGAGAAGATAACTATCAAGGAGGAGAAGGTGTTTGTCATAGTTCTGAGGCTAGCCTTCCAGAAGTTGCCATCAAATGGAATTGTAAGATTAAATTTGGCAATTTACAGAGGAGACTTAGTTTTGAACCAGGCTATTGTCAGTATCAAAAGATGAAGCCACAGAATGCATGGACCTAGGGGAGAAGTTAATACCATGATTCCAGAAATATCCACCAATTTTTCAGGGATAAGGAATTCATGCACTAGGCCTTGGAGTAAGGGGAGCTGGCAAGATCCAGGTAAGGGGTCAGGGACCCAGTCAAATGTGGGTTGAGTATGTTTAACTGCCCCATTTATGTTAGGTTTGGTCATATAAGTTATTTTGGTCTGTCGAAGATTAGCAGACAGGCACAAGCAGAGGCTTTAAAAGTTCTTGCCCCATTTTGTACTCTACTTATCCCCCATAAGATCCCTAGGTAGGGCTAGGTTATCAGTCTTACCTTGGATTGAACATATGCAGTGCAGATCTGAATCCAACCCACAGCTTGAGTAAGGCTTTTCAGCCAGCTAAGCCTAACCCAAATCACCAGAACCACAACTGATCCTCATACCTATGCTTTTGGGAATACATCCCTGTGGTTGTAAGCCATTCAATACCAGATGGTCTTTTTTTTACATCATGTTATTGCAGTTACCAAAGGGGTGTGTGTGTGTGTGTGTGTGTGTGTGTGTGTGTGTGTGTGACTTCCTCTCAAAATTTCTAACATCATCCCTGAATATTAATGCTTATTAATATGAATTTTTCTAATTTTTCATCACCTGTGGTTTTATTCTTGAGTTCTCAGACACCAGGGGAAAAAGATTTTAGTTTAACACCCTTTTAGTTAGTCCCTTGCTATTTCCAAAAGATTTCATCTAAACACAAATGTACTTACTAACCCAAAATTCCAAATGTTATCAACTCGTGTACTTCCTTTTTGGAGAAAAAGACAAGACAGCCCACGTGTTTTGGTAAAAGCCCCTGAGAAATTTGTTTCCTTGAAGAATATTTGCTGAACAATCTTTCAAGTAATTTTTACCCAGAAGATATTTTCATATTTTTATACCACTATAGGAAGCAATTATTTTCTGTAGGAAAGGGTGGTAATCAAAACTGTTCAGTATAATATATAAAGCCTAACCAGTATGTGAATCGTTGGTATATTTCTGAACTGAAAAATTCTGTTTGAGGGGCACCTGGGTGGCTCAGTTTGTTGAGTATCCAACTTGGGCCCAGGTCATGATCTCTTGGTTTGTTAGTTTGAGCCACGCATCTGACTTACCACTCTCAGTGCATAGCCTACTTTAGATCTTCTGTTCTCCTCTCTGTCCTCCACTCATGGTCTCACTCTCAAAAATAAATAAAACATTTAAAAAATTTAAAAAAAATGCTGTTTGATATGTTGATGCGTTTTTGTTTGCTTGTTTTAGCAGGACTGATTTTGAATTGGAATCCGTTAAAAACATGAGTAATTTCTTTTGAGGGCAAGAAAAGATGAATTTTAAATTGTTTTATCAATTCTTTCTGTAAATTAAATATCTGCCCACAATGGAATTTTAAGATCTTTCAACTTGAAGCTACTTAACTGTCCTAGCTTTTTTGTATCAATGCCATGAATTTTCTTAATTTTTTTATTGCTTATATACTTTTGAGAGAGCGAGTGAGTGAGAAAGTGAATATAGGGGAGGGGCAGAGAGCAAGGGAGACATAGAATCCCAAGCAGGCTCCAGGCTGAGCTATCAGCACAGATCCTGACACAGGCTCGAACTCACGAACTGTGAGATCACAACCTGAGCTGAAGTTGGACGCTTAACTGACTGAGCCACCCCAGCGCCCTGTGAATTTTTTTTTTCTAATTCCCAGTGTATACCATCAAGTGATTGTCATTTATGTATTTAATACTTTTTGTATCTGGAATTTGTATTTTTCTGCAGAATTATTTTTCATTTTAAATATTTAAAATCAGGGGGCGCCTGGGTGGCTCAGTTGGTTAAGCAGCCGACTTCGGCTCAGGTCATGATCTCGCGGTTTGTGAGTTCGAGCCCCGTGTCGGGCCCTGACAGCTCAGGGCCTGGAGCCTGTTTCAGATTCTGTGTCTCCCTCTCTCTGACCCTCCCCCGTTCATGCTCTGTCTCTGTCTCAAAAATAAATAAACGTTAAAAAAAAATGTAAATATTTAAAATCAAACTTCTCTTCTAACTAAGAAAACATAAGGCAAAATGCTATTCCATAGAAATAATAATAACACAAAATGAGACACTTCTTGAGAGCCTAGTATTATGTATTCTAAGAGTTTTACATGTATTAACTCAATTACCCCTCAAAGTACTAGACAGGTGCTATTGTTATCCCTATCTTATAGATAAGAAAAATAAGGTACAGAGTGTTTAATTAACTTTTCAATGTCACACAGAGAGTAAGTAATAAAAGAAAGATTTCAACCCAGGCAATCAGGCTTTAAAGCTTGGATTCTTAACCATTTATATTAGTCAATTACCAATGTGATAACTTTAAAGATTGCACTAATTAGGATGCTCCTTGGTCATAATTTCTTGTTCAAGTCCTTGAAGCTTCTGAAATTCATCTTCAGTAACCAGCAAGGATCACTTGATTGGCTTAGTAAAAGGCCAGGATATTGGCAGATGATAAAATATTATACTTAGAGGTTGGTAACCCAAGTCTTTAATATGCCTGGGACTTTGTTTTTTTTTTTTTTTTTTTTTTCATGCAAAAATACAAATTAAGTTTAATAGAATTTAGTAAATTTAAAGGAAACATAAGTCCTTATAGCTAAAGTAAAAAACTTTGTTTTTTTTTTTTTTTTTTTTTTTTTAATATATGAAATTTACTGTCAAATTGGTTTCCATACAACACCCAGTGCTCATCCCAAAAGGTGCCCTCCTCAATACCCATCACCCACCCTGCCCTCCCTCCCACCCCCCATCAACCCTCAGTTTGTTCTCAGTTTTTAACAGTCTCTTATGCTTTGGCTCTCTCCCACTCTAGCCTCTTTTTTTTTTTTTTTCCTTCCCCTCCCCCATGGGTTTCTGTTATGTTTCTCAGGATCCACATAAGAGTGAAACCATATGGTATCTGTCCTTCTCCGTATGGCTTACTTCACTTAGCATCACACTCTCCAGTTCCATCCATGTTGCTACAAAAGGCCATATTTCATTTTTTCTCATTGCCACGTAGTATTCCATTGTGTATATAAACCACAATTTCTTTATCCATTCATCAGTCGATGGACATTTAGGCTCTTTCCATAATTTGGCTATTGTTGAGAGTGCCGCTATAAACATTGGGGTACAGGTGCCCCTATGCATCAGTACTCCTGTATCCCTTGGGTAAATTCCTAGCAGTGCTATTGCTGGGTCATAGGGTAGGTCTATTTTTAATTTTCTGAGGAACCTCCACATTGCTTTCCAGAGCGGCTGCACCAATTTGCATTCCCACCAACAGTGCAAGAGGGTTCCCGTTTCTCCACATCCTCTCCAGCATCTATAGTCTCCTGATTTCTTCATTTTGGCCACTCTGACTGGCGTGAGGTGATATCTGAGTGTGGTTTTGATTTGTATTTCCCTGATAAGGAGCGACGTTGAACATCTTTTCATATGCCTGTTGGCCATCCGGATGTCTTCTTTAGAGAAGTGTCTATTCATGTTTTCTGCCCATTTCTTCACTGGGTTATTTGTTTTTCGGGTGTGGAGTTTGATGAGCTCTTTATAGATTTTGGATACTAGCCCTTTGTCCGTTGTGTCATTTGCAAATATCTTTTCCCATTCCGTTGGTTGCCTTTTAGTTTTGTTGGTTGTTTCCTTTGCTGTGCAGAAGCTTTTTATCTTCATAAGGTCCCAATAGTTCATTTTTGCTTTTAATTCCCTTGCTTTTGGGGATGTGCCGAGTAAGAGATTGCTACGGCTGAGGTCAGAGAGGTCTTTTCCTGCTTTCTCCTCTAAGGTTTTGATGGTTTCCTGTCTCACATTCAGGTCCTTTATCCATTTTGAGTTTATTTTTGTGAATGGTGTGAGAAAGTGGTCTAGTTTCAACCTTCTGCATGTTGCTGTCCAGTTCTCCCAGCACCATTTGTTAAAGAGACTGTCTTTTTTCCATTGGATGTTCTTTCCTGCTTTGTCAAAGATGAGTTGGCCATACGTTTGTGGGTCTAGTTCTGGGGTTTCTATTCTATTCCATTGGTCTATGTGTCTGTTTTTATGCCAATACCATGCTGACTTGATGATGACAGCTTTGTAGTAGAGGCTAAAGTCTGGGATTGTGATGCCTCCTGCTTTGGTCTTCTTCTTCAAAATTACTTTGGCTATTCGGGGCCTTTTGTGGTTCCATATGAATTTTAGGATTGCTTGTTCTAGTTTCGAGAAGAATGCTGGTGCAATTTTGATTGGGATTGCATTGAATGTGTAGATAGCTTTGGGTAGTATTGACATTTTGACAATATTTATTCTTCCAATCCATGAGCAGGGAATGTCTTTCCATTTCTTTATATCTTCTTCAATTACCTGCATAAGCTTTCTATAGTTTTCAGCATACAGATCTTTTACATCTTTGGTTAGATTTATTCCTAGGTATTTTATGCTTCTTGGTGCAATTGTGAATGGGATCAGTTTCTTCATTTGTCCTTCTGTTGCTTCATTGTTAGTGTATAAGAATGCAACTGATTTCTGCACATTGATTTTGTATCCTGCAACTTTGCTGAATTCATGTATCAGTTCTAGCAGACTTTTGGTGGAGTCTATCGGATTTTCCATGTATAATATCATGTCATCTGCAAAAAGCGAAAGCTTGACTTCATCTTTGCCAATTTTGATGCCTTTGATTTCCTTTTGTTGTCTGATTGCTGATGCTAGAACTTCCAGCACTATGTTAAACAAGAGCGGTGACAGTGGGCATCCCTGTCATGTTCCTGATCTCAGGGAAAAAGCTCTCAGTTTTTCCCCGTTGAGGATGATGTTAGCTGTGGGCTTTTCATAAATGGCCTTTATGATCTTTAAGTATGTTCCTTCTATCCCGACTTTCTCAAGGGTTTTTATTAAGAAAGGGTGCTGGATTTTGTCAAAGGCCTTTTCTGCATCGATTGACAGGATCATATGGTTCTTCTCTTTTTTTTTGTTAATGTGATGTATCACGTTGATCGATTTGCGAATGTTGAACCAGCCCTGCATCCCAGGAATGAATCCCACTTGCTCATGGTGAATAATTCTTTTTATATGCTGTTGAATTCGATTTGCTAGTATCTTATTAAGAATTTTTGCATCCATATTCATCAGGGATATTGGCCTGTAGTTCTCTTTTTTTACTGGGTCTCTGTCTGGTTTAGGAATCAAAGTAATACTGGCTTCATAGAATGAGTCTGGAAGTTTTCCTTCCCTTTCTATTTCTTGGAATAGCTTGAGAAGGATAGGTATTATCTCTGCTTTAAATGTCTGGTAGAACTCCCCTGGGAAGCCATCTGGTCCTGGACTCTTATTTGTTGGGAGATTTTTGATAACCGATTCAATTTCTTCGCTGGTTATGGGTCTGTTCAAGCTTTCTATTTCCTCCTGATTGAGTTTTGGAAGAGTGTGGGTGTTTAGAAATTTGTCCATTTCTTCCAGGTTGTCCAATTTGCTGGCATATAATTTTTCATAGTATTCCCTGATAATTGTTTGTATCTCTGAGGGATTGGTTGTAATCATTCCATTTTCACTCATGATTTTATCTATTTGGGTCATCTCCCTTTTCTTTTTGAGAAGCCTGGCTAGAGGTTTGTCAATTTTGTTTATTTTTTCAAAAAACCAACTCTTGGTTTCGTTGATCTGCTCTACAGTTTTTTTAGATTCTATATTGTTTATTTCTGCTCTGATCTTTATTATTTCTCTTCTTCTGCTGGGTTTAGGCTGCCTTTGCTGTTCTGCTTCTATTTCCTTTAGGTGTGCTGTTAGATTTTGTATTTGGGATTTTTCTTGTTTCTTGAGATAGGCCTGGATTGCAATGTATTTTCCTCTCAGGACTGCCTTCGCTGCATCCCAAAGCGTTTGGATTGTTGTATTTTCATTTTCGTTTGTTTCCATGTATATTTTAATTTCTTCTCTAATTGCCTGGTTGACCCACTCATTCATTAGTAGGGTGTTCTTTAACCTCCATGCTTTTGGAGGTTTTCCAGACTTTTTCCTGTGGTTGATTTCAAGCTTCATAGCATTGTGGTCTGAAAGTGTGCATGGTATAATTTCAATTCTTGTAAACTTATGAAGGGCTGTTTTGTGACCCAGTATATGATCTATCTTGGAGAATGTTCCATGTGCACTCGAGAAGAAAGTATATTCTGTTGCTTTGGGATGCAGAGTTCTAAATATATCTGTCAAGTCCATCTGATCCAATGTATCATTCAGGGCCCTTGTTTCTTTATTGACTGTGTGTCTAGATGATCTATCCATTTCTGTAAGTGGGGTGTTAAATTCCCCTGCAATGACCACATTCTTATCAATAAGGTTGCTTATGTTTATGAGTAATTGTTTTATATATCTGGGGGCTCGGGTATTCGGCGCATAGACATTTATAATAGTTAGCTCTTCCTGGTGGATAGACCCTGTGATTATTATATAATGCCCTTCTTCATCTCTTGTTACAGCCTTTAATTTAAAGTCTAGTTTGTCTGATATAAGTATGGCTACTCCAGCTTTCTTTTGGCTTCCAGGAGCATGATAAATAGTTCTCCATCCCCTCACTCTCAATCTAAAGGTGTCCTCAGATCTAAAATGAGTCTCTTGTAGACAGCAAATAGATGGGTCTTGTTTTTTTATCCATTCTGATACCCTATGTCTTTTAGTTGGCGCATTTAATCCATTTACATTCAGTGTTATTATAGAAAGATATGGGTTTAGAGTCATTGTGATGTCTGTATGTTTTATGCTTGTAGTGATGTCTCTGGTACTTTGTCTCACAGGATCCCCCTTAGGATCTCTTGTAGGGCTGGTTTCGTGGTGACAAATTCCTTCAGTTTTTGTTTGTTTGGGAAGACCTTTATCTCTCCTTCTATTCTAAATGACAGACTTGCTGGATAAAGGATTCTCGGCTGCATATTTTTTCTGTTTAGCACACTGTAGATATCGTGCCAAGCCTTTCTGGCCTGCCAAGTTTCAAAGGAGAGATCAGTCACGAGTCTTATAGGTCTCCCTTTATATGTGAGGGCACGTTTATCCCTTGCTGCTTTCAGAATTTTCTCTTTATCCTTGTATTTTGCCAGTTTCACTATGATATGTCGTGCAGAAGATCGATTCAAGTTACGTCTGAAGGGAGTTCTCTGTGCCTCTTGGATTTCAATGCCTTTTTCCTTCCCCAGTTCAGGGAAGTTCTCAGCTATAATTTGTTCAAGTACCCCTTCAGCACCTTTCCCTCTCTCTTCCTCCTCTGGGATACCAATTATGCGTATATTATTTTTTTTTTAGTGTATCACTTAGTTCTCTAATTTTCCCCTCATACTCCTGGATTTTTTTATCTCTCTTTCTTTCAGCTTCCTCTTTCTCCATAACTTTATCTTCTAGTTCACCTGTTCTCTCCTCTGCCTCTTCAAGCCGAGCCATCGTGGTTTCCATTTTGTTTTGCATTTCGTTTAAAGCGTTTTTCAGCTCCTCGTGACTGTTCCTTAGTCCCTAGATCTTTGTGGCAAGAGATTCTCTGCTGTCCTGTATACTGTTTTCAAGCCCAGCGATTAATTTTATGACTATTATTCTAAATTCACTTTCTGTTATATTATTTAAATCCTTTTTGATCAGTTCATTAGCTGTTGTTATTTCCTGGAGATTCTTCTGAGGGGAATTCTTCCGTTTGGTCATTTTGGAGAGTCCCTGGCGTGGTGAGGACCTGCAGTGCACTTCCCCTGTGCTGTGGTGTATAACTGGAGTTAGTGGGCGGGGCCGCAGTCCGACCTGATGTCTGCCCCCAGCCCACTGCTGGGGCCACAGTCAGACTGGTGTGTGCCTTCTCTTCCCCTCTCCTAGGGGCGGGATTCACTGTGGGGTGGCGTGGCCCGTCTGGGCTACTTGCACACTGCCAGGCTTGTGTTGCTGGGGATCTGGCGTATTAGCTGGGGTGGGTAGGCAAGGTGCACGGGGGCTGGAGGGGCAGGCTTAGCTCGCTTCTCCTTAGGTGATCCACTTCAGGAGGAGCCCTGTGGCAGCGGGAGGGAGTCAGATCCACTGCCGGAGGTTTGGCTCCGCAGAAGCACAGAGTTGGGTGTTTGCGAGGAGCGAGCAAGTTCCCTGGCAGGAACTGGTTCCCTTTGGGATTTTGGCTGGGGGATGGGCGGGGGAGATGGCGCTGGCGCCTTTGTTCCCCGCCAAGCTGAGCTCTGCCGTCCGGGGGCTCAGCAGCTCTCCCTCCTTTTGTCCTCCAGCCTTCCCGCTTTCCGAGCAGAGCTGTTAACTTATGACCTCCCAGACGCTAAGTCGCGCTTGCTGTCGGAACACAGTCTGTCCGGCCCCTCCGCTTTTGCCAGCCAGACTCGGGGGCTCTGCTTGGCCGGCGAGCCGCCCCTCCGCCCCGGCTCCCTCCCGCCAGTCCGTGGAGCGCGCACCGCCTCGCCGCCCTTCCTACCCTCTTCCGTGGGCCTCTAGTCTGCGCTTGACTCCGGAGACTCCCTTCTGCTAATCCTCTGGCGGTTTTCTGGGTTCTTTAGGCAGGTGTAGGTGGAATCTAAGTGATCGGCAGGACGCGCTGTGAGCCCCGCGTCCTCCTACGCCGCCATCTTCCGGAACCTCTCTATGCCTGGGACTTTGAACCTGACTAATTTTTTTCCAGAACCCTTTGGGAGGGAAAATCAGAAAAATGGAAGATAATAAATTTTGAATATAGTGGATTAAGTGCTGCAAAATTGGGCACTTTCTTATATTTTAATGATTTTATATATCAAGCTACTAAAAACTCTTAAGGTTGATGAATGGTACTTTAAATTGTGGTTACAACATCAAAATTAGAAAAAAAATTCTATAGGCAGAGACCATATGTTCTATCTAATTTTGTAACAACATGGAAATGAATGTTGCTTGCATACTTGGTTGATCAAACACTGTTCTGGCCTCATTGTCAGCTATTAGGGTGGTATTCAAAATAAATCCCTCCATCTCCATGACTGGCTAGAGAAACTTTGATAATCCATTTTATCAAATGTGGTGGTTAATGTCATTTTGGAAATGAGTATCTTAGCATGTGAAGCATTTATTGAAAGACGGGACTTGGCATATTTCTTGAAACCTATACCATGCTACATACAGACTTAAATTCAACTCAAAATAATGATGGGACTTATTACTTTCCTCTTCCGAGCTCTAAAATTCTGCAGAGAAAAATAATACGATCAGAAAAGCCTATTTATAATCATGGCTTGATGTGAAATAAAATTGGACATTTTGGACAAGGCAGAATTCCATCAGAAGTTGAACACAGATACAATTATGCTTTTTCAGAATATTAGATGCTTTAAAGCAAAGAAAATCACAAAACTAGATGCTCAGAGTATTCAGATCTTAATTTTAAGATTAAGTGGATAGATCAGCAAATTAATAGTGTTGAATAATAATATATATCTGATTATAGATGACCACCTATCTCTGTTTGCTTGGGTTAATGTGAGGGATTTTCTGGGATGTGAGACTTTTCAGTACAGTAAAACCTTGGTTTGTGAGCATAATCCATTCCAGAAACATGCTTGTAATCCAAAGTACTTGTATATCAAAGCAAATTTCCCCATAAAAAATCATGGACATTCAGATGATTTGTTACACAACCCAAAATATTCATATAAAAATAAAAGGATAACAATACTGTAAATATAATAGGAAATAATAAAATATAAAGAAAAAGTAACCTGCACTTACCTTTGAAAACCTTCATGGCTGGTGTGAGGGAGGCAAGAGAGAGAGAGGAGGGTTATTGCGTAGGACTACTTTCACTCTCATTAACAGACTCGGTGAAATCTCTTTCTTTTCTTGCACTGCAACTTTAAGAAAGAACCTATGCAATGACACTTGCTTTTGCCTCCTTTTGAGAATTTCATGGAAATTTGACATTGCTTATGATGATCAACTGCAATCTGTGTAGAGAGAGGAAAAGAAGAACCATTGGCTTAGTTGTGATCATGTGATGTTTGGTGTCATGTACTATTCATATTGCAAGACATCATTCATTTATCAAGTTAAAATTTATTAGAAATGTTTGCTCATCTTGTGGAACGCTCGCAGAAAAAGTTACTTGTAATCCAAGGTTTTAGTGTATATAGCATCCATGAGAATCTCTATGAAAAGTCACATGTATTACATTCCTGCCCCCAGTCCCTGCCAACTTTTTTTCTTAAGTTGATTGTATGAAGTAAATGGAGGAAGTACTTATTTTTTTTTAATGTGTGTGGGATTTTTTGTTTGTACTATGCCTAGTATTAATGATAACTAAATCCTTACTTTCAAAATGCTTATTACCTAGATTAGTTGAAAATTTAAAAAATCTGAAATAAACCAAATGAAGATGTATAAACTATGAAAACATTGAATATGAAATTGTAAAATTCTTGATATTGATGTTTTTAAATACTATGATTCTCTCTGGCATTTTTCTATTGACTTCTATTGAATAGCCAAGCAGATTGCAACCATTTATGTATTGTCTTTCCACTTAGTTACCTCATAGTCTCTGTGAATTCATTTCATTGACTTGTGGTTTTCCAGATCCAATTTGAGTTAAGTGATTTTTTTTTTAGCTGTTTTGTTTTAATGAATTCTTATTCTGCAGAAGATATTCTGGCAGGCTTTTTGCTAACTTATTTTTAGAGTTCCATCTACTTGAGCATGACGAATGCTATTAGGATCAAGGAAGCAGTTACATTAGATAAAAATTACTTACAAAATGTTGGGTTACTCACATGCAAACACACTACAGGCTATATGCATGGCCTTCAGGTGGATGGTGTGAGAAGCTTTCAGTGGATGTGATGGTCTGGGAGGACTGCAGAAACTGAAACAAAACCCACTGCTCTGAGGCTGCTGTTACGTTTGCTCACTTGTTCCTGAAGCACTCACTGTGCTCTAAGTGCTGCTGGTATTCCTGTTCAATGGTTGAGCTTTCATGGGTGGATTGTATCTCAGAACATAAAACAAAGTGTGGAACATACTTGCCATCAGTCTTCTAACATAATTTATTATAGGGTAAAGATAAATTTATAGGGTAAATATAAATTTAATTGCATTCGTGACCCCCCAGAAAGGGAGTTTTAGCTTTTCTGCCCCCCACATGTATTCTCTTGTGATAAACACTTGTAACCCAACCAGGACATGTTGTTTTCCTCCTTTCCTCCTTTCACGAATAAAGTTTACAATGTTTTGAGAAAATACTGTGGAACACCTTTAAAGATTCCTATAGATTTTATAAGGAAATTAAATGGTTCTATTTTTACTACTTGTTAAGTATTCTACCCTGGAGAATTCAGAGATCTCTAAATATGTTGGATCTGTGCTAAAATTGTACCTTTTAAAAGCAATTAAAGATTGACTGGTAATTATGTTAGGAGGAGGCAGATGATGAAAATAATAACCTTAATTTATTGAGTACTTACTAAATATCACCCATTGTTCAAAGTACTTTATATACATTATCTTATTGTAACAGCAAACTAAGAGATTACTACTGTTATCGTTTCCACTTTGCCAATGATGAAACTGAGGCTGCTACTTTAAATGACTCTCATGGTCACTCACCCAGTGTGGGTCAGCTCCACAAACCATCTCCCAAACATAGGGACATAAATATGGGAGGGGTGGCCTTCATTTAGGAGTGCTGCTGGGAAGGAAAGCCCTTAGGTTTCATATTAGCCCAGAAGGTGAAAAGAACATTCACTAAAGTATTATGTTGATCATACAATGAGCCCTCCAAAGTGTGTGAAGGAAAGTTTTGAGAGGAAGAAAAGTGGGAAGTTGAGTCAAGGGGATGGGGAGAGAGCACAGAATATTTTGTGAACGTGAATACTTGATGGAGGGGACTGCTTGTATGATGAGTAAGGGTGTCAGGAGGCAGAAGCAAGGTGTATTTACCTACCTATGAGTTTTCCAAGAGGAGTGCGCAGTGGAAATGTATAGGGAAAATGTAAAACTTTCCGAGGTTGACTTCAATCTGATGTATGCTGCTGGATCTTAAATTCTAAAGTAGTGATCAGAGGTCTGATTTTTAGTGCTGATGCTGGCTGTAGGAGGCCCTAGTAATCAGAATCTGGGCCTGTGAAAGCAGAGGACTGTGACACGTTTTATAAATCCTCATTGCAGCATGTATTTCTGGGTAGTGGTGTGTTTTCATGAGATTGCATAGTCCTTGTGTGCTGGGAATTATACTTTCCTAGGGACAAAGAGTTACCATCTATGTAGGATGAGGAGTCATTGAAGGCAAGGGAGAATAAAATCTTTCGCAATTAGAGCAAGGGAATGCAGGCTGGGAAAAAGAAATAGTTTTGACTTGCCACCCTAGTGGCATATACATTTTATTCTAATCTTGAAACAATATATGGGCTTGATAATACTATTTTATAGTGAGGAATAAAATTTGGGACTTAGATTTTAAGAAATCACCCAAGGTCATACAAATCGGGAATTAAAGTCCAGCACATCTGATTTTAAATATTGTACTTTTTACATTATAGCACATGGCAAGGCATTTTTAGTAGTAGACATCTATTGCCTGAATCTGCTAAATATAAACCTCATTTCTGAATCTTGTCTCTGTTCCAGACCTTTTGCCAAGACACATAGCCAACATCTGTGACCTATAATGTTTTTCATTTTCCTGAAGTTTGTCTCCATATTCTATGAAATCCCAGATTGTATAGCCAGCTTTCAGTTAAGATTTTTCCTTTATCAGTAATGGATAGATGAAAGGGAGCCTAAATGGTGGGATTAAAGTGAGAGTTCAGTTACTTTGGGATAAGATCTTAACTTCTGTTTATTCAAAGATAAGTTGGCAAATCTCTGCTCTGACTTAAGAAGTGTTCTTAATTCCAACACTCAAGTTGTCTACACGGCCTGAACTAAGTCCAAGCCTTTTAATTAGAAGCAATAAACTAAGAGATGAAGAAAAAGGAGTTTCCAATATTATCCCACTCCACTGAGAGGACTTTCTACAATCATTGCTGCATTGCTACAGTAGTTTCTCCATGGACCTAGCATAGCACTTTCCATATAACATTATAAATCTGTTTCATCCTCAGTAGAAAATAAGATACTAAGGCAGGAGCACTGTTTTCATCCCTGTGCATTCCTAATATTTTTATTCTTATTATTTATTTTATTTTTAAATTTACATCCAAGTTAGCATATAGGACAACAATGATTTCAGAAGTAGATTCCTTACCCATTTAGCCCATGCCCCCTCCCACAACCCCTCAGCAACTCTCTTTTCTCTATATTTAAGAGTCTTATGTTTTGTTCCCCTCCCTGTTTCTATATTATTTTTGCTTCCCTTAAGCTCATCTGTTTTGCATCTTAAATTTATCATATGATTGAATTCATATGATATTTCTTTCTGTGGCTAATTTCACTTAGCATAATACCCTCTAGTTCCATCCACATAGTTGCAAATGGCAAGATTCCATTCTTTTTGATTGCTGATGAATACTCCATTTTGTGTGTGTGTGTAAGTATGTGGATGGATATATATATGTGTATATATATATATAAATTTTATATATATTGATTATATATTTTATATATTATATATGTGATATATATTTTATATATTATATCTATTTTATATATTATACATTTATTAATTATATGTATTAGATATATATTATATATATGTATTATATATTATATATATTTTGTATATTATGTTTTTATATATTATATATTTTTATATATTATATATATTTTATATATATCATATATATATATCATATATATGATATATATATATCATATATATATTATATATATATCACATATTCTTTATCCATTCATGCGCTGATACACATTTGGGGTCTTTCTATACTTTGGCTATGGTCAATAGTGCTGCTATAAACATTGGGGAGCATGTGCCCCTTCGAATCAGCACACCTATATCCCCTGGATAGATATGCATAGCAGTGCAATTGCTGGGTAATAGGGTAGTTCTATTTTTTATTTTTTGAGGAACCTCCATACTGTTTGCCAGAATGGCTGCACCAGTTTGCATTCCACCAGCAGTGCAAAATAGATCCTTTTTCTCTGCATCCTCACCAACATCTGTTGTTGCCTGAGTTTTTTTCTTTTTAACATGAAATTTATTGTCAAATTGGTTTGTATACAACACACAGTGCTCATCCCAAAAGGTGCCCTCCTCAATACCCCTCACCCACCCTCCCCTCCCTCCCATCCCCCATCAACCCTCAGTTTGTTCTCAGTTTTTATGTTTTGGCTCCCTTCCTCTCTAACCTTTTTTTTTTTTTTCCTTCCCCTCCCCCATGGTCTTCTGTTAAGTTTCTCAGCATCCACCTAGTAGTGAAAACATATGGCATCTGTCTTTCTCTGTATGACTTATTTCACTTCACATAACACTCTCCAATTCCATCCACACTGCTACAAAAGGCCATATTTCATTCTTTCTCATTGCCACATAGTATTCCATTGTGTACATAAACCACAGTTTCTTTATCCACTCATTAGTTGATGAACATTTAGACTCTTTCCATAATTTGGCTATTGTTGAAAGTGCTGCTATAAACATTGGGCACGTGTGCCCCTATGCATCAGTACTCCTGTATCCCTTGGGTAAATTCCTAGCAGTGCTATTGCTGGGTCATAGGGTAGGTCTATTTCTAATTTTTTGAGGAAACTTCACACTGTTTTCCAGAGTGGCTGCACCAGTTTGCATTCCCACCAACAGTGCAGGAGGGATCCCATTTCTCTACATCCTTGCCAGCATCTATAGTCTCCTGATATGTTCATTTTAGCCACTCTGACTGGTGTGAGGTGTGGTTTTGCTTTGTATTTCCCTGATGAGGAGCGACATTGAACATCTTTTCATGTGCCTGTTGGCCATCTGGATGTCTTCTTTAGAGAAATGTCTATTCATGTCTTCTGCCCATTTCTTCACTGGATTATTTGTTTTCCGGGTGTGGAGTTTGGTGAGCTCTTTATAGATTTTTGGATAGTAGCCCTTTGTCCAATATGTCATTTGCAAATATCTTTTCCCATTCTGTTGGTTGCCTTTTAGTTTTGTTGACTGCTTCCTTTGCTGTGCAGAAGCTTTTTATCTTCATGAGCTCCCATGAGCTCCCAATAGTTCATTTTTGCTTTTAATTCCCTTGCCTTTGGGGATGTGGCAAGTAAGAAATTGCTGCAGCTGAAGTCAGAGAGGTCTTTTCCTGCTTTCTCCTAGGGTTTTGATGGCTTCCTGTCTCACATTCAGGTCCTTTATCCATTTTGAGTTTATTTTTGTGAATGGTGTAAGAAAGTGGTCTAGTTTCATTCTTCATGTTGCTGTCCAGCTCTCCCACCACCATTTGTTAAAGAGACTGTCTTTTTTCCATTGGATATTCTTTCCTGCTTTGTCAAAGATTAGTTGGCCATACTTTTGTGGGTCTAATTCTGGGGTTTCTATTCAATTCCATTGGTCTGTGTGTCTGTTTTTGTGCCAGTACCATGCGGTCTTGATGATTACAGCTTTGTAGTAGAGGCTAAAGTCTGGGATTGTGATGCCTCCTGCTTTGGTCTTCTTCTTCAATATTACTTTGGCTATTGAGGGGCTTTTGTGGTTCCATACAAATTTTAGGATTGCTTGTTCTAGCTTCGAGAAGAATGCTGGTGCTATTTTGATTGGGATTGCATTGAATGTGTAGATTGCTTTGGGTAGTATTGACATTTTAACAGTACTTATTCTTCCAATCCATGAACACAGAATGTTTTTCCATTTCTTTGTATCTTCTTCAATTTCCTTCATAAGCTTTCTATAGTTTTCAGCATACAGATCTTTTACATCTTTGGTCAGAGTTATTCCTAGGTATTTTATGCTTCTTGGTGCAGTTGTGAATGGGATCAGCTTCTTTATTTGTCTTTCTGTTGCTTCATTGTTAGTGTATAAGAATGCAACTGATTTCTGTACATTGATTTTGTATCCTGCAACTTTGCTCAATTCATGTATCAGTTCTAGTAGAGTTTTGGTGGAGTCTATTGGGTTTTCCATGCATAAAATCATGTCATCTGCAAAAAGTGAAGGTTTACTTCATCTTTGCCAATTTTGATGCCTTTTATTTTGTTTTGTTGTCTGATTGCTGATGCTAGCACTTCCAACACTACGTTAAACAACAGCTGTGAGAGTGGACATCCCTGTCGTGTTCCTGATTTCAGGGAAAAAGCTCTCAGTTTTTCCCCATGTTAAACAATAACATATGATGTTAGCTGTGGGCTTTTCATAAATGGCTTTATGATGTTTAAGAATGCTCCTTCTATCCTGACTTTCTTGAGGGTTTTTATTAAGAAAGGTGCTGAATTTTTTCAAATGCTTTTTTCTGCATCGATTGACAGGATCATATGGTTCTTATCTTTTCTTTTATTAATGTGATGTATCACATTGATTGATTTGTGAATGTTGAACCAGCCCTGCAGGCCAGGAAACAATCCCACTTGATCATGGTGAATAATTTTTTTTATATGCTGTTGAATTCGATTTGCTACAATCTTATTGAGAATTCTTGCATCCATATTCATCAGGGATATTGGCCTGTAGTTCTCCTATTTTGCTGGGTCTCTGTCTGGTTTAGGAATCAAAGTAATGTTGGCTTCATAAAATGAGTCTGGAAGTTTTCCTTCCCTTCAATTTTTTGGAACAGCTTGAGAATAGGTATTATCTCTGCTTTAAATGTCTGGTAGAATTCCCCAGGGAAGCCATCTGGTCCTGGACCCTTATTTATTGGGAGATTTTTGATAACTGATTCAATTTCCTCACTGGTTATGGGTCTGTTCAAGTTTCCTATTTCTTTCTGTTTGAGTTCTGGAAGTGTGTGGGTGCTTAGGAATGTGTCCATTTCTTCCAGGTTGTCCAGTTAGTTGGCATATAATTTTTCATAGTATTCGCTGATAATTGCTTGTATTTCTGAGGGATTGGTTGTAATAAGTCCATTTTCATTCATGATTTTATCTATTTGGGTCATCTCCCTTTTCTTTTTGAGAAGCTTGGCTAGAGGTTTATCAAGTTTGTTTATTTTTCAAAAAACCAACTCTTGGTTTCATTGATCTGCTCTACAGTTTTTTTAGATTCTATATTGTTTATTTCTGCTCTGATCTTTATTATTTCTCTTCTTCTGCTGGGTTTGGGGTGCCTTTGCTGTTCTGCTTCTATTTCCTTTAGGTGTGCTGTTAGATTTTGTATTTGGGATTTTTCTTATTTCTTGAGATAAGCCTGGTTTGCAATGTATTTTCTTCTCAGGACCGCCTTTGCTGCATCTCAGAATCCCAACATTTCTGGATTGTTGTATTTTCATCTTCATTTGTTTCCATATATTTTTAAATTTCTTCTCTAATTGCCTGGTTGACCCATTCATTCTTTAGTAGGGTCTTTAACCTCCATGCTTTTGGAGGTTTTCGAGACTTTCTTCTGTGGTTGATTTCAAGCTTTATAGCATTGTGGTCTGAAAGTGTGCATGGTATGATCGCAATTCTTGTATACTTATGAAGGGCTGTTTTGTGACCCGGTATGTGATCTATTTTAGAGAATGTTCCATGTGCACTTGAGAAGCAAGTATATTCTGTTGCTTTGGGATGCAGAGTTCTAAATATATCTGTCAGTAGCACTGCTATAAACATTGGGGTGCATGTGCCCCTTTGAAACAGCATACCTGCATCCTTGGATAAATACCTAGTAATGAAATTGCTGGGTAATAGAGTAGTTCTATTTTTAATTTTTTGAGGAACCTCCATACTGTTTTCCAGAGTGACTGCACCAGTTTGCATTCCCACCAGCAATGCAAAAGAGATCCTCTTTCTCCACATCCTCACCAACATCTCTTGTTGTCTGAGTTGTTAATTAATGTTAGCCATTCTATGTTAGCCATGTGAGGTGGTATCTCATTATGGTTTTTATTTGTATTTCCCTAATGATGAGTGATGTTGAGCATTTTTTATGTCTGTTGACCATCTGGATGTCATGTTTTTTTCCCATTTTTTCACTGGATTATTTGTTTTTTGGGTGTTGAGTTTGATAAGTTCTTTATAGATTTTGGATACTAACCCTTTAGCTGATGTGTTGTTTGCAAATATCTTTTCCCATTCCATCAGTTGCCTTTTAGTTCTGCTGATTGTTGCCTTCGCTGTGCAGAAACTTTTTATTTTGATGAGGAATAGTTCATTTTTGCTTTGGTTTCCCTCGCCTCTGGGGACAGGTTGAGTAAGATGTTGCTCCGCCAAGGTCAAAGAGGTTATTGCCTGCTTTTTCCTCTAGGATTTTGATGGCTTCCTGTCTTACATTGAAGTCTTTCATCCATTTTGAGTTTACTTTTGTGTATGGTATAAGAAAGTGGTCCAGGTTCATTTTTCTGCATGTCGCTGTCCAGTTTTCCCAGCACCACTTGCTGAAGAGACTGTCTTGATTCCATTGGATATTCTTTCCTGCTTTGTCAAAGATTAGTTGGCCATACATTTGTGGGTCCATTTCTGGGTTCTCTATTCTGTTCCATTGATGTGAGTGTCTGTTTTTGTGCCAGTACCATACTGTCTTAATGATTACAGCTTGGTAATACAGCTTGAAGTCTGGGATTGTGACGCCTCCAGCTTTGGTTTTCTTTTTCAAGATTGCTTTGGCTATTAGGGTTCTTTTTGGTTCAATATAAATTTTAGGATTGTTTGTTGTAGCTCTGTGAAGAATGCTGGTGTTGTTTTGATAGGGATCGCATTGAGTATGTAGATTGCTTTGTGTAGTATTGACATTTTAACAATATTGGTTCTTCCTATCCAGCAGCATGGAATCTTTTTCCATTTTTTTGTGTCTTCTTCAATTTCTTTCATAAGCTTTCTATAGTTTTCAGTGTATAGATTTTTCACCTCTTTGGCTAGATTTATTCTTAGGTATTTTATGGTTTTTAGTGCAATTGTAAATGGGATCGATTCCTTGATTTTTTTTTTTTTCTGTTGCTTCATTGTTGGCGTATAGGAATGCAACCAATTTCTGTGCATTGATTTTATATCCTACAACTTTGCTGAATTCATGAATAAGTTCTAGCAGTTTTTTGGTGGAATCTTTTGGGTTTTCCATATAGAATACCATGTCATCTGCAAAGAGTGAAAGTTTGACCTCTTCCTGGTTGATCTGGTTGCCTTTTATTCCTTTGTGTTGTCTGATTGCTGAGGTAAGACTTACAATACTATGTTGAGTAACAGTGGCAAGAATGGACATCCCTGTCTTGTTCCTGACCTTAGGGGGAAAGCTCTGTTTTTCCCCATTGAGGATATTAGTGTTGCGTCTTTTATATATAGCTTTTATGATCTTGAGGTATGCTTCTTCTATCCCCACTTTCTTGAGGGTTTTTATGAAGAAAGGATTCTGTGTTTTGTCAAATGCTTTCTCTGCATCTATTGAGAGGATCATGTGGTTCTTGTCCTTTCTTTTATTGATGTGATGAATCACATTGATTGTTTTGTGGATATTGAACCAGCCCTGCATCCCAGTTATAAATCCCACTTGGTAATGGTGAATAAGTGTTTTTAATGTATTATTGGATCCGGTTGGCTAGTATCTTGTTGAGGATTTTTGCATCCATGTTCATCAGGGAAATTGGTCTGTAGTTCTCCTTTTTTGGGGGTCTCTGTCTGGTTTTGGAATCAAGGTAATGCTGGCTTCATAGAAAGAGTTTGGAAGTTTTCCTTCCATTTCCAATTTTTGGAATGGATTCAAGAGAATAGGTGTTAACTCTTCTTTAAATCTATGGTAGAATTATCCTGGAAAGCCATGGCCCTTGACTCTTGTTTTTTGGCAAATTTTTTATTACTAATTCAATTTCTTTACTGGTTTTGGGTCTGTTAAAATTTTCTATTTTTTTCTGTTTCAGTTTTGGTAGTTTATGTGTTTCTATGAATTTATTCATTTCTTCCAGATTGCCCATTCTATTGGTGTATAATTGCTTTTATTCTCTTATTATTGTTTGGATTTATGCTGTATTGGTTGTGATCTCTCCTCTTTCATTCTTGATTTTATTTATTTGGGTCTTTTCCTTTCTTTTTTATCAAAGTGGCTAGGAGTTTATCAATTTTGTTAATTCTTTCAAAGAACCAGCTTCTGTTTTCATTGATCTTTTACTGTTTTTGTTTTGTTTTGTTTTATTTTGTTTTGTTTTTGTTTCTCTGTAAGGTTTAAGGTTAGGTTGTGTATCTGAGACCTTTCTTCCTTCTTTAGGAAGGCCTGGATTGCTATATACTTCCCTCTTATGACTGCCTTTGCTGCCTTCCAGAGGTTTGGGCACTAGTGTTATTATTTTCATTGGCTTCCATGTACTTTTTAATTTCCTCTCTAACTTTTTGGTTAGTCCATTCATTCTTTAGTAGGATGGTCTTTAGTCTCCCAAGTATTTGTTACCTTTCCACATTTTTTTCTTATTGATTTTGAGTTTCGTACTGTTGTGGTCTGAAAATATGCATAGTTTGATCTTGACCTTTTTGTACATGTTGAGGGCTGATTTGTGTCCCAGTATGTGATCTATTCTGGAGAATGTTCCATGTGCACTGGAGAAGAAGTTATATTCTGCTGCTTTAGGATGAAATGTTCTGAATATATCTGTTAAGTCCATCTGGCCCAGTGTGTCATTCAAAACCATTGTTTCCTTGTTGATTTTCTGTTTAGATGATCTGTCCATTGCTGTAGGTGGGGTGTTGAAGTCCACTATTATTTTGGTATTATTATCAATGAGTTTCTTAATGTTTGTGATTAATTGATTTATATATTTGGGTGCCCCACATTTGGACCATCAGTGTTTACAATTTTTAGATATTCTTGGTGGATAGACCCCATAATTATGATATGTTGCCCTTCTTCATGTCTTGTTACAGTCTTTATTTTAAAGTCTAGATTGTCTAAGTATGGCTACTCTTTCTTTTGTTGACCATTAACATGATAGGTGGTTCTCCATCCCCTTACTTTCAATCTGAAGGTGTCTTTAGGTCTAAAGTGCATCTCTTGTAAACAGTATATAGATGGATCTTGTTTTCTTATCCATTCTGTTACCCTATGTCTTTTGATTGGAACATTTAGTCCATTGACCTTTAGAGTGAGTATTGAAAGATATGAATTTATTGCCATTATATTTGCTTGTAGATCAGAGTTTATGGTGGTCCTTGCTAGTGTTTGTTGCCTTTGATGTCTCCCCAACCCCCCTCATCTTTTCTCCCCTCAGAGAGTCCCCCTTAAAATTTCTTGCAGAGCTGGTTTTAGTGGTCACAAATCCCTTTAATTTTTGTTTGTTTGGGAAACTTTTAATCTCTCCTTCTATTTTGAATGTCAGCCTTGCTGGATAAAGAATTCTTGGCTGCATATTTTTCAGATTCAGCACATTGAAGGTATCCTGCCACTCCTTTCTGGCCTGCCAAGTTTCTGTGGACAGTTCTGCTGCAAACCTGATCTGTCTACCCTTGTAGGTTAAGGACTTTTTTCCCCCTTGTTGCTTTCATGATTCTTTCCTTGCTTCAGTATTTTGTGAATTTGAGTATGATATGTCTTGTTTGTGGTTGGTTTTGTTAAATATTATGGGAGTCCTCTGTGCTTCTTGGATTTTGATGTCTGTGTCTTTCCCCAGGTTAGGAAATTTTTCTGCTATGATTTGCTCACATAACCCTTCCTTCTACCCCTTTTTCTCTCTCTTCATCTCTAGAACCTCTATGATTCTGATGTTGTTCCTTTTTAGCGAGTCACTGAGTTCTTTAATTCTTAAGTTGTTCTCTTTTGCCTTAGTTTCCCTGTTTTTTTCTGCTTCATTTTTCTCCATAAGTTTGTCCTCTATATCACTGATTGGCTGCTCTGTTTAATCCATTGGAGATTGCATCTCAGTTATAGCATTTTTTATTTCATCTTGACTAGGTTTTACTTCTTATATATCCACAGAAAGGGATTATAATCTATTTTACCCCAGCTAGTATTCTTATTATCATGATTCTAAATTCTGGTTCAGACATCTTGCTTGTATCTGTTTTATGTCCCTGGCTGTCATTTCTTCCTATTCTTTCTTTTGGAGTGAATTCCTTTGCTTCATCATTTTGAGGGAAGAAAAGGAATTGATAAGGTAAAAAAAATTAAAATTAAAAAATGAAAAACAACACAAAAGAAAATCAAATAAATGATCCTAGGTGTGTTTTGGTCTGGCTGTTGGAAGGAGATTGATAGATTAGAGAAAAAAAGGGAAAGGTGAGAAAAGAAAAAAAGGAAAAAAGAAAAAAAAGAAAATGTTTGAAAATTTGAAAAAGTGAATACACTAAAATAGAATAAAATGAAATGATGAAATGAAAATAATATTAAAAATTTACAAAAAGTAAAAAATATAGTAGAAAAAAGGGAAATATATTTAAAAAAAATTTTTTAATGTTTATTTTTTTTTGAAGGCGAGAGACAGAGTGTGTGGGGGGCAGGGGCAGAGAGAGAGGGAGACACGAATCTGAAGCAGGCTCTAGGCTCTGAGCTGTCAGCACAGAGCCCAACGCGGGGCTCGAACCCACAAACTGCGAGATCATGACCTGAGCCAAAGTCAGAGGCTCAACCACCTGAGCCACCCAGGCACCCCTTAAAGGAAATATTTTTAATAAAAATGGAAAATAATTTTTTCCTTTCTGTATTCAAGAATAAGAAAAGAAAAAAAGTAAATAGATGGACCAGTGAACAGACTGAAATACGATTGAAATTACATCAGTTTCCCCTAGAAGTCATTATGAAGCCACTTTATAGTTTGTAAACTAAGCATGTGGAGAGACGTGGTGTTCCTGAAAAGCAAGGTTGGCCCAGCTGGGCAGGTCTTCATGTAATGGCTCAGTTCTCCACTAGATGGCGCTGCTTAGCTTACTGGGGTGGATTGTTGTGGCACTTGTAGGTGTATATGCACATGCGCAGGAGGGGTGAAAATGGTGTCACTTGGCTACCCAGTCTCTAATATTGGAACTCTGTTCTTTGCAATCAGCAATTGTGCACCTATCCTTTGTCTCCGGCTTCTGTCCACTCCCTGCTTTTACGCTGTCCATGATCAAGCCATCAGGCTGCCAGGTAGCACCTCCCTCCTGAGTTTTATCCCCGATATGGCCGTGTTTCCCAGCCCCTCACTTCTGAGGGACTGCAGCTTTAACCTGTTCTGACCCTCTGGAGGAGGGTCTCACTGAGCAATGGCTGGGTGCCCATCTGCCCCCAGGAATGTTTGTGGGACTGTGCTGCTGCCAATGCCCAGAGATTGTGGCTAGATGCCAGCCCACTCCAGAAAAAGTTCTTGTGATCATGTAGCAGCAGCACTTCAGGGATTATGGTAAATCATAGCACACATCTGGCTCCAGGCTTTACCCTTAACATCCTCACTCCAACGCCAGCAAATATGGTTGTCCTCTAGGTTCTACTGGGACCTTTGCCTGTGGGGGGCCACACAGACTCTACCAAATGTCCTTCCAGCAGGGGAACTGCTTCTCCCTGTGTGGTCTGAGGACACCAAGGACCTTGCTCTCTGATTTGTCCTTCCCACCAGAGCATTGCCAGGTATTGAGCTGCAGAGTTCTAGACTCTGTGCTCCCCCTGTTTACAGAGTCTTAAGGAATTTAAAGCCTCCTCTTCTTTCTCCTTTCTCCCTTTTTTGTTCAGTCCCTTGTATACTCTTTCTTTTCTCTCCAGCTGCTTTCTCTTGAGGGTTGGGGGGGGGGGGTGGTGCTTTCCAATACTTCCCGCCCTGTCTTCATCCTGTTTCCTCTCTCCACAAGCAAAAAAAGCTCCCTTCCTTCTACATCTTCTCTCTCTTCTGGTTCACCTCTCCATGACATGTACCTGCCGAGTTCTGTGGTTCAGGTTGTGAAGTTTGTTGTGTTAATCCTCAAATCACTTTCTAGGTGTGCAAGATGGTTTAGTGTTGATCTGACTGCATTTTATGGATGAGAGATGTGCAAAAAAAAAAAAAAAAAAAACGAAAAAAAGAAACCTCCATGCTGTTCCTCCATCTTGGCCCCTCATGGAATAAGTCCTAATATTTTTATAAGTATGTACAATAAGTCTTCTGTTGAAATGAATAATCAGGTCAAAAGTGAGTACTTGCTAGGGAGGTCAGGCCTGCCTGAAGAGTTTCTCACCTGTAAGTGCTTTATTCTAGTGAGAGGTGATAAGTTCGTAATTAGAGATGTTAAAGCATGGGCAGTAAGAGATGCCTGCCAAGAATGTTGTAGATGACATTAAGTTCCTTTCTCAGCATTGGGTGCTAATTCCAGAGTCTTGGTGCATGTCCCACCTCTGATGTTCTCTGTAATTTTGCATGAAATGTTTGATGTTACTGCTTAGTTCTTTGTTTACTACATCGCCAGAGTACAATTAATAATCTATAAGATTATTTATATTTTAGAAGTTTTTACCTTTATGAAATCCTCTATGAACAATGGATATATTGCTTAGAATAAGTGTAGTCTATTTAGAAAGAAGTGTACCTTTAAGACCCAAACCTAAATAACTTAAATCATAATGAACAAATTGGAAACAGTAGTGACATTAGAAATCCATTGACTTCAACTTTAATGTCTGACAATATTTTAAAATATTTTTTTCAGTGGTAGCAAGTTTTGAAATGTTTTTAAAAACTTTTCATTGAGAAATGAATGACTGACTCTTCGGTTGGATTTTTATTCACTATCCCTGTTTCTGTGAGAAATCACCTCCTTGGTCTGGTCTTGAGCCGAACTATAGCTTAGACTATATTTAGACCACCTGGCTTTGAATCCTGACTTGCCATTTAATTTCAAGAGTAATCTTGAAAGTTATTTAATTGTGTGGGTCAATTCCCTTGGCGTAAAATGGGTATAATAATAGACCCATCCCGTAGGGTGTTGTGAAGATTCAATTAGAAAATACACGTTAGGTACTTAGGAGAGTGCTTGGCACACAGTAGGCATTTAATAAATGTTAACTATTGTATTTACTGCCATTGTTGTTAACTTGTATTCTGGGTTGGATTTGCTGTAGTAGGGCCAGGGCAACTCCTCTGATATTCAGGTGTTTTTGGAAATAAAATGTCTGAGTTACTCGTCTTGTGCTGAATGGAAACTCTAAGTCCTATTAATTCCATTTGAATTGTCTGAAACTTCCACTCCACATTTTTCATTTCTCCTGTTCATGTGCTTAGTTGAAACCTTCATCATCACTTATGCTATGATATTAGTCTCTTAATTGGACCTGAAAATCCTTATTTCTCTAATTCATCTGCCACGTTGCCATCAAATACATATTTTGTCTTGCAAAAGTGACACCTGCTTGAAATTCACTCTAGCCTATAGTAAGTGTTCAATAAAAGTGTTTTTTTTCTTATTTCTATTTCCTTCCTAGAGAGGCTATAGGTTGCTTATGAATGAGCAAGCTCTCCAATATTGGTGACACGGAAGTAATGGCTGAATTAAATGTGTCAGGGATTCCACAGCAGGGATTTTGCACTGTGTTAGATATTGAACTTGAACAACTAAGTTGCTATCCAGCTCTGGAGAGTGAATAATACTATGGCATAAATGGAGTCTAAGAGAATCATGTATCATTATGAAAGAGTCATAAGATTTAGGCATATTTGTGAGGTCACATCTAGATGTCCTCCTGGTATATGGGAGTTTTAGAAATAAACTTTAATGCCTATGGAAATATGCTTATTATGTTTATAGTTTTATACTTGATGCTTTAGGGGAATCTTTATGATTGTTTTTGAATGTGCTAAAGACAAATAAAAAAGGAATGTTGTTTGATATTGGCGTTTTGGTTATTTTGATATTGTAAAGAAATCCTAACTAAAGCACATGATACTTTCAGATTTTAGTTTTTGCACTATTTATTTATGTGAAATATCATTAGACAAAAAATGAAAAAAAGTATATTGTTGGATTGGCTACACATTGAATTACTGTGAAAATCAAACTCTTGCCTTGCTCATATCTGTACTTGTGTAGTTCCTTTGTTATGCATAGTTCTTATTGTATGATGAAGGGATTTTTGCAATGTTGTGCAGCTGGGATTTTGAGCTGACCCATCCCTCCATAGACTGGGATGAGCCCTACACTGAGGATAAGGCCATCATAAGGCCCCCTGCTGTTCACTTAGGGGAGACGTTTGTCTCTCAGACCAGAAGCTAGAAAGGAATTGGAGGGTACTGCTAGGGCATCAGAGTTAGACTCTTTCTTGGACCAAGGAGGCATCAGAATGATTGTGAGGCTGCTGGGTCCTAGAAGCATTCTCCACAGAAGGTGCTCCGGGATCTGGGAAGAAGGAAATATTGTTTGAAGCTTCTGGGTTAACTTAACTAACCCTTTGACACAAAGATCTGGATGTTTTCTTTTCTTTGTGTCAGGAGTATGGAATGGGCCAAGTTTTAAGAGCAAGGTAGAATTCAACGACAACCATAACTTAAATTTCTCTGAACTGTTTTATTTCCTTGATTTTTTTTTACCCCCTTTCTACCTCAGGCACTGAATTCTGTTCCCCTTGTCCAAATTCCTATGTTGAAGCCCTAATTCCCAGTACCTTAGAGTGTGACCTCACGATGGGGCCTGTACAAAGGTGATTGAGTTAAAATGAGGCCATTAATCTGACTAGTGTCAGAGTGGGGCCTAATTAATCTGACTAGTGACCTTCTAAGAAGAGGAAATATGGGTACACAGAGGGCACCAAGGACCCAGGGATGTGTGCACACAGAGGAGAGACCACGTGAAGAACAGAGTGACAGTGGCCATCTGCAAGCTAAGGAGAGAGGCCGCAGAAGAAACCCAATTTGCTGACACCTTGATCTTATACTTCTAACCTCCAGAACTGTGAGAAGTTTCTTTTGTTTAAGCCACCCAGTCTGTGGTACTTTGTTATGGCAGCCCTAGAAACTAATATAGCATCTCATAAAGCTTCTCTTTGAAGCATCAACTAGGTTTGTCAGTGCTGAGAGGAACCCACAGAAGGAACACCAGGGGACAGGTAAAATGTATGACCTGTGCATCTCATTTCTTTTGCTCACTAGGCATGGGGGTTCTATTTTATTTTTTAATAAAAAAGACAATTCCCTTCTAATCACCAATTATCAAGTGAGCTGCGAAAGAAAGGAAAGGTGGAGGATTGAAATGAATTGTACTGACAAAATCATTCTCCCCTTGTAGAGTTTTTAAAGACGGTTGTTTAAAATCTATGTGTGATTAAAAGAATAAAACTGCTTTTGAATTCTGGGGAAATGCTTTCTCACCAACCATTATAATTCTGAGAAGTCAGCTTTTCCTTTAGCAGATATTTTTAGAAGCCAGGAGTTGAAACAAAGGAATGGTTCTAGCAACAGTGGAGACTCACGTAAATGATCATATAATCTAGACACCTATAACTTCCTGTTTGAGACTGTTGTAAATTATACTACTTAAATAATATCCCCAGAATTAGGGAAGAGTTTAAAGAAAACAGAGCAGTGTTTTCATTTTTGTACTCAGGAAAGTATTACATGAGACAACTTTATATCACTCAATTATTAGAAAGTAGTTTTGCAATATCTTTATTTTGTATTACCTATAATATATTTATAGCCTGTCTGTATTGTAATATAGTTCTTCTTGGTTTATTAATAAATTTTAAAACCTTTCTGTTTTCATACAAACTTTGATTTTAAAAATTTTCAGTAGTTTGTATCTTTGTTTTTTGCCTGTAAGAATCAAAGAAAATACATAAATGATGAAGGAAAATATCAATATATCCTTTGTGATATATGTGTTTATTACTTTTCCACCCCTTCAAATCAGGAAAAGGATATCCAAGTTCTAGGAGGAAATATTTTTTCATGCCTTAAGGGAAAAGTCTTTTATTGGCTTAGGCTGGCTACACATTGGTGGTTAACGTTGGCATTTCTATCCTGCCTTTCCACTGTATTATTTTTCTATTGCTGCTATAACAAATTATTACAACCTTAGTGGCTTAAAGCAACACCAATTTATCTTAAAGTTCTAGAGGTCAGATGTCTGGAAGTGGAATTACTGGGTTGAAATGAAGGTGCCTACCAGTCTGCATTCCTTCTGAAGGCTCTACAGGAGGATGTGTTTCCTTGTCCTTCCCACTTTTCAGAGGCTGCCTGTATTCCTTGGTTTGTGGGTTCTTCCTGCATCTTTAAAACCAGCAGTGTAGCATCTTCAAATCTCTTTGACTCACTCTCTGACCTCTGCTTCTGCCATCACATCTCATTCTCTCTTGGTTTCCTCTCATGAAGACCCTTGTTACTACATTGGACCCAATGGTTGAGGCAGGATGATCTTCTATCTTGGAGTTCTTTACTTAATCATATATGCAAAACTCCTTTTTTTGAGAGAGAAAAGTTTATAATAGAATACCTACTAAATGTTTGAGTATATTTGACCCCGTCTTTTTTTCGGGTTTATTTCCATGCACAATTTTCAACCCAATCTTCACTAGACAGCCAATCATATGAATGTGTTTTGTGTATACATGTGTGTATATGTATGTGTTTTCTGATTCTTGGTCTTTCCAACACAATGATATTGTTCACATTTCCAAAATCAAAAAAGGCTCTAGAAACTGAATACTTTGCAACTCAAGAGGTGGCAAAAACCTGGCATGAACTGATGTAAGGCTGTTTACAGTCTTTATCTCAGTATGAATATTCACGTTTCATTGCAGAAATAGTAATTAATCTAGTTACAAACTGTTTATACAGTTATAAACCACATTACCATGCAGAAATCAAATACATCTGGTCCTAAGAGTTCTACATGATGGGTTGTGGACTTATATTTCCTATGCAAACTCTTACCCATCAGGTACAGTTTTCATGTCAATAGCAACTCTCCACTAGAGACCCCTATTAAATCTGACTACAATTGTATAGACAAACTCCATAAATTTGACCTTCAAAATTCCAGAGATAGTTAGTTAACACAATTTTTATGGGCCCTGATCGATCCATTCCACAATCAGAAGGGCTTCAGATTATGTGGGTATGGTAGATAAAATGATGGCCTCACCACAATGTCCCCATCCTAATACCTAGAACCTGAAAATATGTTCCCTAAAAGGCAAAAGAGACTTTGCATAGATGGTTACGTAAAGAATCCTGAGATGGAAGATCATCCTGCTTGCCCACCTTCTTCATCACTATTTATCCATGACCCCCACCACCATCTCCACACACACTTGCACACTGTAGTTAATTTGTGGCATATGGGAATATCTGGATGTATAAAGGGGAGAGAATTGGGGTTTATAGTTACATGGGTATTGGAGCCTTGCCTCCAGGGATGTGAAAATGACCCCCCCTTTTTTTTTTTACATCTCAAACTGTAATTTACACAATCATTTGCAGATAAGCATTAGCATTTGTTTGATTTTCTTTAGTGGTATTAGAATTGCCCATATTTTGTTCTCCGTTTTAACTGTTGAATATGGATCCCACAGAACTGGCTTGTAACAAGCAATAGCAAAATGTAAAGGATTGTTGCTTGCAAGTGTATTAACTTAAAACAGTCTATTGCACATGCAAGGAAATATTATATTTATGAGCTGTGCAGTGTTCCAAGTTTATTTAACAGTAAGAATCTGTGTGGTTGGAGTCAAATGTTAAGTGGTTAAATAAAGTATGCATTACTGGCTCACCATATCCAATTGGTATTGATTAATGCACTGCTACTGAATATTTTCCCCTTACAGATGTTCAGAAAATATCTTCTGTTATTGCTGCCCTTGTATTATAATCTGCAGGTGAGAAATTCTTTTCTTTTTACAGTACAATTGTGTAAAGTGCTTAATCTCACTCTGGTAAGACAAATGAAGACTTTTTAGAGATTGCTGTAAACAGCATATTGTACTATCTGCTGTTTTCATGATTTTGGTATTAAGGAGGATGAGTAAATAACTGAGTTTTCTGTCACTCATTTCTTTTCTAATCATCTGGCATGCCACATTTTCAATTTACTGAATTTTATTCTGCAAATATATTTGTGTTCCAATGATTATTTAATATCAAAGTAGGAATATTAATGGCCAGGTGGTCATACTAAGTATTTGTGATACTTGGTGTCAGTTAGCTTCTGTGAGCCCTATTTTTATCTGTAATATCAATATTTTAAATCATTCTAAGTTTCACTTTAGTTTGAAAATGATCTGATTTGATAGATTCATTATCAATTAAAGATACTAGGAGGCTAGAGGTTACTGTAATTTGGAATCAGACTTTTAGTCACTCAAAATTTTTTTTTCTGTCAACATGGAAATTAATATTTCATTTACATAACCAACACATTTTATAATCTTAGATTCATATGTACAGTATAACCTAACACAGTATGTAGCATGTATGTAATATATACTTGGCAATATGTAATAGACTTATAGGTGTATTTATGTATAATTTTATTTACTTTTTTATGTATACACAGTAAAACCTTGGATTGCAAGTTACTTGTGCTGTGAGTGTTCCACAAGATGAGCAAACATTTTTAATAAATTTTAACTTGATAAATGAGCAGTATCTTGCAATATGAGTAGTATGCGATGCCTAATGTCACATGATCACAACTGAGCCAATGGTTCTTTCTCTCTCTTTCTCTCTCACTGTGGGATTGTGGGTGATTGTGTTCCATGCTTGGGTGCTCGGTCTCAGGCTATGATGTTTGGCCCAAATCAGTGTTTTTTCAGAATGTTGGAAGGTTCCCAAACTGACATTGTGTATTTTTAGTCACTTCAAAGTACCTATGGACATTCCTTTGTGTTTCCATGTAAAAGTAAGCTTAGAAATGCTTTGTGTCATTCTAGGTCAGGCTGCCTGCAGATAAAGACCTTTTCCTCTGCTGCCTTATTGCCAGTTACATTACTTACAATATTTGACAAAAGAGTTTATTAATATGGTACTGTAGTCAATATCCATGTGAGCGTATACAATGGCCCCCATGCAGAAAAAGATTCCACTGAGGCAGTAGATAACAGTGATTCTGTTAGTGATAGTGAGTCTTCTTACACAATAACCCCCCCTCTCCCTAATCTCCCTCACACCGGCCACAAAGGCTTTCAAAGGTATGTTTAGGTTAATTTACCTTTCTTTACATGTATTATTTTGTATTACAGTATTGTAGTCACTTTTATATGAATATTTTTGGATTGTGGAATGAATCATCTGAGTTTCCACGATTTCTTATGGAAAAATTCACTTTGATGTACAAGTGCTTTGGATTAAAAGCATGCTTCAGAAATGAATTATGCTCACAAACCAAGGTTTTACTGTGTATACTTTGTTTCTCCACTATACTGATATATGCAAGTTTGAATTAATAATTTATTAGTTAGAAAGGACAAACTGAAAATAGGTGCACTCATTCACTGTTGAAAAAAATTTTTTTTATTTTAAACTTATTTCTTTAGGGACACTGAATCGTTTGCCCACAAATTATTAGCTCTTTAACGCAGGAGCTTAGAGGGAGGAGGAGCTCCCAAGAAAGTTTAACTTTGAAGTGTTGGGGGTCATTCCACAATGAAGTCCAATCAGATATGAAAAAGGGGCTGGGGGCGCCTGGGTGGCGCAGTCGGTTAAGCGTCCGACTTCAGCCAGGTCACGATCTCACGGTCCGTGAGTTCGAGCCCCGCGTCAGGCTCTGGGCTGATGGCTCGGAGCCTGGAGCCTGTTTCCGATTCTGTGTCTCCCTCTCTCTCTGCCCCTCCCCCATTCATGCTCTGTCTCTCTCTGTCCCAAAAATAAATAAAAAAAAAAAAAAAAAAACGTTGAAAAAGGGGCTGAAGATTTATTGCACTCTCTTCAATTACTTGGAGGATTATTATGTAAAATAGTAAGTTCATTCTGTGGCTGTAGAGGAGAGCAAAGGGCCAATCGCTGTTCTTTTGCCTGATAAATATTTATCGAGTGCCTTCTCTGAGTGAGATGCTGTGGATGCTTCCTAAATGGCTGTTGTACCTGAAAGTTAGGGTAAGGTGGTTCTTGTTACAATGTGAAGAATGAGACCTTGTGCATCCTAAAAGGGCAGTGAGGTCCCATTACAGGCAGTATTTTGGAAGAGAATGGATTAAAACTTAAGGATATCATAGCTGGGAATTCTTGCATCATGAAGGATGAGGGACTCATTAATTATTGAGCCATTTTTTCTGATTCTGTGAAACTCCTTTGAGAGTACAAGTGATTTAATTTGATGTGGCTTACAGTTCAAAGAATGTCATTTCATTGAATACTTCAGGTAGACATTTGTTGAGATAAGATGTGGTAAACTAACATCATCTCTTTTCTATGAATTAACCCTTAAAGTCATAATTGGCCTGTGGAAAAGGTCAGAGCAATCTCAATTGTGGAACGCTACCTCATGGACTGTTTGGCTATACTAAGAGGTTCTCTGATAACAATATCAACTAGTAATATGCAAATAAGGAGACCAAAAACAACAACTCGAGTTTTTCTAGTTAAATGTTTTTATGCTTTAATAAAATGTCCAAATATTGTGTCTGTTTTACTTTTTTGAAACATTGAACAAGAAGCATACAGAAGAGGACACGTACTTGATACATATTTCCCATTAACAATACCAAAATATTTGTTACTTAGACACTTAATACTTACATTAATTATAGCTATTATAAAATTCTGCTCAAATAGTCCTAATACAAGTTTTCATTTATGTTTTCTGGTCCTCATTTGAACCTCATCCCCAGGTATCCATACAATAATACCCACCCTGTGACATTGTCTTAAGGCGTAAACTATATGATAGTTTATTAGTGCAAAGTTCTAGACAAAATGATTTTTGTCTTTCGTAATTTAAAAAATTTATTTGTTAATAACATTTTAGTATTGTGTCAACCCAAGCTGCCAATTTAAGCCTGTTTATATTAAATTCTTTGGAACACATATACATGGATATTTACGTTTTAATTATACTTTTTTTTTAAGTTTGTTTACCCTGAGAGAGATCGTGAACACGAGTGGGGGAGGGACAGAGAGAAAGAATCCCAAGCAGGCCCTGTGCTGTCAGAGCAAATCCTTATATGGGGCTCAAACTCACAGACCATGAAATCATGACCTGAGCAGAAGTCAGACACTTAACCAACTAAGCCACCCAGGTACCCCTAATTATACTTTTTTAACTATAGATTCCCACCAGAAAATTCTATCTTCCAGGCACAAATCCACTAATAACATTCATGGTACTCCCATAAAGGGAGGCTATGGTTTATAGGTAAGAACTAATGTATGTGTTTAGGTGAACAATGGAGAAATTTTTATCAATAACTGATAATGTAATTTGAGGTATAAAGGGATGATGTTGAAGAGCTTAGATTTTGGAATAAATCAGACATGTTTGAATCCAAGCTCTGCCATTTATAAATAATGATGGGTATGTTACTTAATTTCTTTTTATTAAGATTTAAAAAAATTTTTGATCTTTTTTTTTGAGAGAGAGAGACTGAGTACGAGCAGTGGAGGAACAGAGAAAGAGGGAGACATAGAATCCGAAGCTGGCTCCAGGCTCTGAACTGTCAGCACAGAGCCCAATGTGGGACTCGAACCTGTGGCACGACATCACGACCTGAGCCAAAGTTGGACACTTAACTGACTGAGCCACCTAGGCATCCTGTATTCTTAACCCTGTTCCCTCATTTTTAAAATTGCAAAATAACAAGCAATTTCTTCATAGGTTTCTGAGGAATCAAATGAGATGATGCTTGTAACTTACTTGTCACTTATATAACGTCATTACAAATAATGATAAAACATAAACATGTTCACAACCACACCTACAAATCTTATGGAGTGGGGTTGAATCTCAGCTCCAAAATGCAGAAGTGCAAGAAATAGAATTTCAGTTTTCTAACAAAAGGCCTTGAAATCTAATCACATTGCTAAAAGAGTAGATCTCCTATCCAGATTTTCATTCCTTGCTCATTGGAGTCTAAAGCTAAGTCTAAATTCTTATCTGTGCCAAGATTGTGGAGAGACATTCTTGGATCATAAACTCCTCTATCGACCCAGGCTACCATTACTATCTTACTTTGGCCCTTTAGTTTCAGTTACCATCTCGATTTCTTTACAGATTTTAGAACACAGGTATCTGTAAATATGTCAGTGGTTCCATCTGCCTATGATTCATACAGGCATTTCTTCTCTTGGGTCTGGCCTTGAAGTCCCCCTTGGCTGTTTCAGCAAAAGGCTCTTTTTGTGGACCCACAGTCTTCTCTGATCCTTTTCTTCTTTCTACATCCTTTCTCTCATGAGAGGTAGGGATATTTCCTCTTTGAGGTAGGGAATATCTCTTCTCTGTTTGTTTTATACAAAATAAATATGTTTCTGCACTTCAGATATATCTGCATTCCAGATTCCTGGAACATCTAAAATTCCCATAGGGTCTAAGGGTTTTGGGAAATCTAGATAAAACTATCAAGCAGTTCTCAATCCTCTGTACATGAAGACAAGAGTAAGGAAGTAGAAGCAGAAGTATACTGGGAGAAAAGGAGTGTTGTTAGTTAATTATAAAAAATTTTAATCTTGCTCTGCCAACTTCATGTTTATTAGCATTATTCAAAATTCCATTTTACTACATACTAAGCAAATTCTAGGTCTTTTATTTACTTAGGACTCAGCTAAATGTTGTAGGAGGAGTTACAAAAGCAGATGATTCTGCTACTGAAGAATTTACAGATATTAACGGGGGAGGAGGGGAGATAAAATTATATACACAGGAAAAATTTGACATAAATATGCATTAAAAAATTACAGGCGTGCCTGGGTGGCTCAGTTGGTTAAGTGTCCAGCTCTTGATCTCAGGGTCCTGAGTTCAAGCTCTGCATTTGGTTCCCCTCTGCACATTTAAGTGCAGCCTACTTAAGAAAAAAAAATTGAACAAGAGGTGCTCTCCCAGAGATTTCCTTATAGGAGGAGGGGAAAATGGTTTATATAGTTTGATAAAGTTTCCTGAAGATTTTGCTTTGACCTTTTCTTTATTTTGCAATTACTGTGTAAAAAGCTAAGTTAGATTTCACCAAATATTAATAAGATGGTGGACATTTTATACAAATAAGGACTGATACCATTGAGAAATTTGAGCAAAATGACAAAAAGGAGTAATTTATCTAGAATCACCTGGCACTAGTGACCACTCAGGATCTAATGGAAGAGGAAGACACTGATCTTAGGAATGAATTACATGGGGCACCTGGGTCACTCGGTTGAGTGTCTGACTCTTGATTTTGGCTCAGGTCATTATCCCAGGGTGGTGGGATGGAACCAGTGTTGGGCTCTGAGCTGAGAGTGGAACCTGCTTGAGATTCTCTCTCTCTCCTTTTGCCCCTCTCCCCTGCTCATACTATGTCTCTAAAATTGAAAAAACAAACAAAAAAAGAATTGCAGAAAATCATAAATGTGAGGTTATGAAGGATGGACTTGGGAGGGGGTGATTAAGACTAAGGAGAAGAAACCTAAGGAATAATCATCAGAGCCAATGTTTCCATAGATCCTATGGTATAGTTCATACTGTTCTGAACACTTCTCATTCACTTACTGAATCTTCATAGCTCTGAGGTAAATACTCTTCATTTCATAGATGACAGGGGGTGACCCAAGTTACACAGGCAAAAGCAGTGACAGCCACACTACCCAGGTTCAAATTCTACTCCTACTGCTCTTGTGCTCTTACAAACTACTTCTCAAGCAAATCCAAATTAAATTGAGACAAACCAACCAACCCAGAACAGGTTAGATCTAGTTGGTAAAGAAGCAGAAGTCAAGCCTAGCTCCCTGGTTTTAATCTTGCATGAATGAAAGATTTATAATAATGATATAAGAAAGTGAAGAAAGGAGTGGAGGCTGTTTCATTATTTGCATAATAGATTATGCAAATGTATGTATATTTTATGTGTATAACTTAATTGGTATACAGATTTGGTGAAGCCCAGTTGTTTAGGGATTTCTTTTATAACCTCTCTTCCCAGCCTCCTGAAATACATAGGCCATAGTGTCCATTAGAAGAGAAGTTTTTCTATAATCTAGGTAGTATCTTAGAATATGAAAATTTAAGTTTCTTCTCCTATATCTTTGTGGTTGTTTGTAGCATTTAATTTTATAATTGTCATGTAATGATTTTTTTATTTCTCTTCTAACCATTTTGTGGAAAGGGTATTAATTTGAAATTGAAGTATCTTGAGAAAAGTTTTCAAGAATTTGTTGGCCAGGAAGATTCTACCCATTTGTCTCAAGGTTGTGAGTTTTAAGGTGAATGTGTTTTGGCTTGATCTTTTGATTCCATTTTGTTGCTACCGTTTTGCTTGAACTTTGTATGATTGACAGTGGTATTTAGAGTTTCCTATAATGGCACTCTAATATTAGAGTTTTGAATTACTTTAATAAAAAAGATTCATTGAGTGCCTAAAATTGGTTATTTTGATAAGAAAGATAATAGGTGCATGTTCAGCGAGATCCACTTATGGCAGAATTTCCTTTGCTAAAATGACCTATTTTTGCTACTCTCCCAAAATCGATACCACTTTGGAATGTCATTTAGGCAGCCACAGACCATTTTTAAAAAACACATTATTCAGTGCACCTTTAATTGCCTAATAGTAATACAAAAAATACATAGTAGTTCATTAGTATTGATAAAAAAAAGACCTGCTGTGCAGCTATCCAGGAGGCTGCAGATCACAGTTAGAAGCGCTTTAATATACATATGAATGTTTGAACTAGGCTCAAAGATGCTTTTGATACCTTAATCTTTCACAGAACTGGATTTTATAGCTTTAAAAAGATTTTTTTTAATTGAGCTATAGATCTACAAATTTGGTGAAAGGAAGGTGAAACTAAACACAATGAAGGCAGAGACAATGTTTGTGCTGTCAATTCCTGTGTTTCTTTCTAGAGCTTAGCTCCTGTAACTGAGTTGAGTATTACACAGATGTTGAGTCAATGAGAGAAGGATACATTGTAAATGAATCCAGAGAAGACCGGAGAATTAAGTCCCAAATGAGCCAGAAGCACACAACAAGGTCTTATTGCCTTTAAATTGCGAATTTTATTAACATAGCTTTTAGATATACTACACAGAATGTCAGGTTTAAGAGATGACACTTTTTGCCACATGGTGGCATCGTTGTAGTTTTGATGGAGTTTTTAAGGAACTCCAAGCTGAAGAAATTTGTTTCGACACCTACCATTAAATGCTTATGTTTTGATGAGACACATATGAGGTATTATGTAGTTGGCCTATACAGGTATGAGAAAACTTTAAATATGTATTTTTTCTGTGAAACTTTAAAAATAACCCTAAATTTAAGAGTAACTTTTCCATTTGTTAAAATTACTCCTTTGCACCAGAAGGCTTCTCCAATCAAGTACAAATAGTTAGATTAAAATAAAATTAGAATAATAACGAGGTAGTTCAAGTAAATTGGAAAAGGCAAGTTAGTGTAATATTGTTAAATTTTGAGAAGAAATTTTATTTCTCATAACCATTAAAGGTTTATAGAGTTAAGCTGTTTCCTCTGAGCTAATCTGAGATTCTCATAATTAAGCTGAAATTATGTACTTTTTCTTTGTAATGGCTTTTTAAGCATGTTTATTTCATATTGTCTTTTTTTCTTTAGTGACTATGATATTTAGATTTGAATTGCTTTGGTTATCATGAGATTGCTCAACCTTCTTTTAACACCACCCAAAATGATCTTAGACAAATAATGAGATTGTCTCTCATGTTAAGACCCTTGTTTGAATTGGGACATTGCCTTACTGTTTAAATCAGGAAAAATTACTTTAAAATATGAATTACATGAATATTTGTTAGGGAAGCATAAAGTGTCTTTGTGTAAGAGGCATCTTCTTTTGAATAAGAGACTATGCATTCTTGTTCTTACCTTGGTTGATATACATTTAAAATCTCAGTGACAAAGCATAGAATTAAAAAAAATCTTTATTGACATTAAATCACGATATTGGACTGCCTAGTCGTGTTGTCTGGTCCAAAACATACCTGTCGTCAATATTCCACATCTTCCATGCCTTGCTTACAAAATATATTATTGTAATTCTCCATTTTATCTTTTATAGTAATTTATTTTGTCTCATACTTGTTTTATATGTTGAATGCTTTTGGAGACTTTTGTGCAATGGGAATGTAATTTTCTATTTTTCTCTTGTTACATTTATAAGGTATTAGAAGACATTAAATACTTAGAAACCAGTAACTCTTGAGATTGTATGTTTCAGATTTGCAGTTCAGTTTTTTTTTGTAAGGAATTTGTATTTTATCCAGGGGGTAGGCAAAAGAGGTAAACACATTAATTAAGAAGGTATGAGGACACCTAGGTTGTGACTTCAGGAAAATTAAGTGGATTATGGTACCAGTGCTTTCCCTGGGGCAGTTCTGAAAAATCTTTGAGGCCTGTGGAAACAGTTTGTGACTTCATAGGAGGCCACAGTAGATACTTTGTTGTGTAGACACAGAAGAATTGGGAATAGAATGAATTTTTCTGTAGGGGGGAAAATAAAACTCTTAGCTGTTTGCCTCAGCAATTTGTTAGAGGCCAAATATGGTAGATAATATTTTTATCCCCACAAAGATTGCAAAAGCTAGTTGGTCAATCTTTGTAATTCTTGTAAATGGGTCTTCAGTGTACAAATCATAGCCTAGAGTCCAGGGTACCAATTCCCTACTTCACTGTTGCTCATATGTTGATTAAACATATATAGTCTCATGCTTAAATGTGAATTCAAAAGGTATATTCTTCTTGTAAGCTATTGAAAACTAACTTGGAGTTTGAGTAAATTACACTGAGTGTAAGATTGTCTTGGAAATGTAAAGGAACTATCAGATTAGAGTCTTTATTACCACGTATAAATATGTGGCCATGCTGTCTGGGTAGTCAAGGAAATTCTTCCACTTAATGGCTAACAAAAATAATTGTGATAAACAGTTGTAAAAAAATAAATTCTCTGGTTTCTGTCAGTGTGAACAGTCCTGCTCTTCATTGAAACTGCTGGTGACAATTTTAAGTCAGTCACAGGAAGGAAGTATAGAAGTGTTAAAATAGCTGAGCATTATGAAACTCTTAATATTTTGTTCTGCCATCAAGTAATGATGAGCCTACATGTTTCTTCAACTCTTTCCATCTCAAAGTCCACTAAATTTCAGCTAAAAACAACCCTAAACTTCACAATAGCCTAACAAAATTCTCAAAATATTTAAGAGCAAGGAAGTGAAAAGGACTGGGCTACAAAAACACTCTTTTCCCTACCAGTTCAGTCCTTTAGTTTTCAGTATCTATTCCAATAAAATGGAGCTTTATTTTGGCATACAATAGCATAACTGTAATGTATCCATTTAGTCAACATTCTATTAAAATAAGTTTATTTGGAGAAACTAGGTGTTTGGGTTTTTTTTTTTTTATAGTAAAGGAGCAGTTTTTGAAACACCTTAAATGTATTTTTGTATGTTTGGAGTGGCATTCAAGGGAAGCAGCAGCAGAAGGAATATGGGGTTGATATGAGAGGACAAGATGGCAGCAGGATGCGTTGAACATCTATCCTACTAAAGAGTAATAGAAAATTTAGTTGTGATGAAAAGGATATTTCAAAATAGTGTCTAAGGACATTTAAAAGTGGATATTCTCAGAGTCTTTAATACTCCGTCATTGTTTATATACAGCTGACTCTTGAAAAATTCAGGGGTTAAGATTGCCAACTACCCATACAGTCAAAAATCTATGTAAAATGTTTGAATCCCCAATAACTTCGCATAGCCTACTGTTAACATGGCCTTACTGTTATAGCCTTACTGATAGCATAAACAGTTGAATAGCACACATTTCTTTGTGTTTATATGTATTATGTATTGTATCCTTACAACAAAGGAAGCTAGAGAAAAAATGTTAAGAAAATCATAAGGAAGAGAAAATACATTTACAGTAAGCACTGAAAAAAATCTGCCTGTAAGGGTGTGTGTGTGGGGGGGGAACCTGTGCAGTTCAAACCCATGTTGTTCAAGGGTCAAGTGTATTTATTATACTCTTTCATTGGTGATGGCTTTGTACTCACTGTTATTTTTATTTAAGTGGCTTTAAAAACCAACAGCATGCAGAAATTAATGCAAAGGATTGGTATAAGAAGATCTGTCTTCCAGGGGCTAGTGGCATAGAGCCATAGGGAGATCAAGTCTGAAATAGCAGGTCAGCAACAGGCAAGCAATATTTGAATATCCTAGCACATTTAAATGAATAGCAAAGATTTGACAATATATAGGCATATCAATTAGTGGCTCAGGCATTTGCTGTTTTGTATTTTTAATTTTTTTTTTTTTTGCATTTATTTTTGATAGAGACCGAGCACAAGTGGGGGAGGGGCAGAGAGAGAAGGAGGCTTTTTTGTATTTTTAAGTATAAGGACTCTGATAAAGGTTTCTAATTCTTTACTAAAATGTTTTTTGGAATCTGAGTCTACTTCTATAATGACACCTATCTTAACCTCGTGTTGCAAATATGATCCTTGAAAACTGATGAATCTTGTTAAATTTTTAGCTGAGAAAACACCTACCAGCACACCCATTCACTTTCCTCAGGTGCTGTGGGACTGCTTCTATAGAGAAGAAGCACCCATTTTGTGTTAAGTGAGGAGACACATTAGAAATCGGTTAGTCAAGGTCATTCAGTGTGCTTAGGGTAATTCAAACAGACTAGAAGAAGCCTCCGCAGTTTTGATCTTCTTTCTGTATGCATTGAAAAAAAATGTATAGATGATGAAAAGAAAGATGTTAAAGAAAATAATGCCCTTGGTCAGCTCATTCAAGAGTAGTTTTAAAACAGAGCTAAAGTAGAGAGGTGGCTCCCTCATCTAAGCATTGGACCCTGAACAACTGTTTGCAGTAAGCTTATGTAACCTTGGCACTGTGCTATGCTTGTAATTGAAGTTCATCTTTATGAGATTTCAGCAGAGCCTGGTCAAAGAGGTTGGTCATTAAAGGCAGGAAGCACAGCAACTTTAGTAAATATAGTAGAAAGAAATGCAATTTTCCTTAGCAAGGTGTTAAGGAGAGAGCTTTTGAAATTTATCTTAATTTAGGCTTCGAAAGATATGACCTTGCTCTTACATCTTGCTGTAGAGTTGCCTTTTGATGTACTTGCTTTACATACTAAGGCAGATGACTGTGTTACCTTAATTGAGTTTGTGTTCTATTGCTTTCTTGGTAAATTCTATTTTAGTAGCTTTATAAATTGACCATAAAAACCTACACTAGACTGAAATTTCAGGGACCTAGGAGAAAACTATTTCTTTTACTTAAAAAGACATTTATTTATATGACTCAAGGTCATTTAGGTATTAATTTTCTTATTAACTCTTAGAGTTTATTGGTTTTCTCTTCAGAAAATAATATTCTCCAACTTCCAGTTCAGTAAAGGAACACAAATCATTAGTTAAGCAAGCATAGAATATAGTGTAAGAATCACAAAAATTAAAATCTGATTTTAGAAACCCTGGAGAACAGTCGTGCCTTGAGAAGCTGAGTAGCGTAGCAATCTGCCAGGAGGTGGGGATTTCGTGGGGGCAGGTGATGTTTGAGAGCACAGTTCTTACTTCAGAGAGGTTTAACTGAAAATTCCAAAAGTTGCTCAGCTAGGAACAGAAGAGGCTGTGATGAAAAGAGGAAATCATGTCAAACGGGTGGGTTCCTTTTTTTAGCTCTTTGAGTCTCTCACTTTTTTTTTTTTTCTTTTTTTTACCACCTTTCTAGGGCATGAACTTAGGGGATGCATTGCCTAATTACATGCATTCCCCCAAGTGCTTAGATCTTTCCGCATTCAGTCTTCTTTGTGGCCCTCTTTTCCTTATCCCTCTTTCCTAATGTCCACATATTGGGCATATACATTGGCTGAAATGTACAACTGAATATAGCTGTGGTCTTTGGTGCTATGATGATCAAACAAAGATAGGATATAGTAAAGCACAAGTGCCCTTTCCTGCTTCACAGGTGTCCAGACAGCTGGACACTGACCAGTCTTAGCTAAGTGTTAGCTGTTCTCATTTCCCTTTCATTTATAAGTCCCCCACTCCTTTTTTCCCCTATCACCTGGCCCTTGGGCTTATGGTTTTTCCAGGTAACCCTGTCAGTGCACTATAAATTCTATAAAGATACTTATTGCAGATGCCCAGGGAAGACTTGACACACAGAAGAGGAGGCACGTGAAAATAGATGCAGAGATTGGAGCAATGTGACCTCGAGGCAAGGAAGCCAAGGATTGCCCCAGAAACTGGACAAGACAAGGGCGTGTTCTCCCATAAAGCTTCCAGAAGGGGGTGTGCCCTTGCAGACACCTTGATTTGAGACTTTTGGCCTGTAAAACTGACAGAGAATAAAATTCTGTTGCTTTTATCCACCAGGTTTGTGATAATTTGTTTTAGCATCCATAGGAAATGAATATGGATTTTGCTACTGGAAAGTGGGGTGTTGGTGCAACAGATGCCTAAAAGTGTGGACAAGGGTTTACAATTAGATGATGGGTAAAGACTGGGAGGATTTTCACATAATAGAAAGACCTAGATTCTAGTGAGTGCTCAAAAGGAAGTAAGGACCACAAATGAGAGAGCTTCTTAGAGAATACATATATTGTCATGAGCGGAGTGCTGATGGAACCATGAAGGTTAAAAGTGTGTTTTGGTGAGGATTCAGAAGGAGATGAGGAACATATTGTGTTAAACTGGAGGAAAGGTGATCTTTCTTATATAGCGGAAGAAAACGTGGCTGAATTGTGTTCTTTGTTAGTATGCAAAATAGGACTTGTAAGTGAAGGCCTTGTATGTTTAGCTGAGGAGATATCCAAGTAAAGTATTGAAGGTATGGCCTCATTTCTTTTTTCTGATTACAGTGAAATGTAAGAGGAAAGAGAAATTGAGAAGAAGCTATTAAGGCAAAAGCAACCAGCACTTGCTAATTTGAGAAATTTGCAGCCTATCCAGATTGTGAAAAATGCTAATGTTAGGAGATTCACTGTTAGGAAAACATGCTCTGGAGAGAAACTAAGGGTATAGCTGGACCACATGAAGAAATTACACGTGCCACTCATAGATTCACACCTCAATCTCGGCAGAAGCCAGGAGTAGAGATGGAAATATCTGTGGAGGGCCCACTTGTCTAATGACGTGAATCCCCTTGACATACACAGGGGACCAGCCACGTTTGTGAGAATATATTATTTCAGTAGACACATTGCCATTCTGGAATGAAAGGGACAGAGACAGGATGACATGAAAGAAAGCTGTTGGACTTCTCCCCTAGAGCCTCTATAGGTGATGCAACCATGCTGACACCTTAATTTTGGAATTCTCACCTCCAGAACTGTGATGGAATAAATTTCTATTTTTTTTAAGTCTCCAACTTTGTGGTAATTTGTTATGGGCATCCCTAAGAAACTAATAGTGTGTCACCTTCAATCTACTTTCTTTGAGGAGGTGAAGCTAAAAAGGTCATGGTTGCAATTTACCCCTTTGGATTGGTGACAACCAGGCCAATTTCTTGACATTCCCTCCAAGTCAGCAATATCTTCTGGTATTCCCAGAGGAGCTAATTGCCTATAGAAGGACTAACTTTTGTCTCTCTAGCCCTTGTCAATTCCCAAGTTGTTGGGGCACATCCTTATTAGATTCTGTGTCTTTCACTCTTTCTTCTCAAAAAAAAAAAAAAAAAAAAAAAAAAACAACACTTTATCTTAGTAAAGCACCCACCCTTAGTCTTTACCCTAATTCCTATCACCTGATCAGGGAGATCCCCCTGCTCTTCTCCCAGCACTCTTGCAGCCCAGTCCTCTTTGTAATGTATCCCTGCAGGAATTCAAACATACATTTGCATTTTAATGGAAATATAATTGACTTCCCCTGAACATTTAAATAATTAAGACTTCACATTTACATTTTAATCCAGATACCCTGTAGCCCTTACTTTTGGGGAAAGAGATCTTTTCTGATAGGTAAAAATTGTAGCTATCATGCTCTGAGCACCTACTGTGTGCCACACATCTTGATAGTCACTTTGTAGATACCATGACATTTAATCCTCACAGTAGTAGTAATTTCAACCCCAGTTTGCAGACTAGGACCAAAGACATAGAGACAGGTGATCTAAGCAAACTCACATGACTTAGGGAGCCATAGTTAGACAGATGATGAAGCTTTGAGGTGAAGGGTTCATGGGGTCCGGAGCCGATGGCCAAGAAAAATTCTTGGATACTGAAAACTAAAGGACTGAATTTGGTAGGGAAAAGAGTGTTTTTGTACCCTTGTCTTTTTCACTTCTTTGCTCTTAAATATTTTGAGAATTTTGTTTGGCTATTGTGAAGTTTAGGGCTGTTTTTAGCTGAAATTTAGGGGACTTAGAAATGGAGAAGCTCCCATGCTCCTCCTAGAGAGAAAAGTAGAGAGAATGTCCATTACCCCAAGAATCTCCCAACACCTGGGTGGTGTCCCACATGCAGGATTTGTCAGAGGTTCCTGGTGTCCCTTGAATGAAGTCATTATGACCACCGACTGGCTGACTGAGGGCCACTGAAGGAGGGATGCATATCTCTCTCTCTGTCCCCCCCATCCCCCTACTTCCCCATTGTATTCTGGACTATAGATGGGTGCCTGGCATATGGACTGAAATATACCCTGAAGTCCATGCCCTAAAAGGCTGTGCCTCAAAGAACATACCTTTATGGTCACGCCTTGATGACCTAGTCTTTGAAGAGCATGCCTTGGAGGCTGTGCTTTAGCTTCTTGAAGAACCTGCCATTTTTAACCCATGGAAAAACACTTTTAGAAAAGTTTTACAAGGGGGAATTAACCAATTTTGTAATTTAAGTAGTTTAAGTAGTAGTAGAGGACACTGATGGAAAATAACAGAAATCCATCATGATCTAAGTGACATTCCAACACATTAAGTCTTTACAGCCAACTTCCCTAGGAAACAGTCCTGGGTTGGGTTTTAATTCAGTCAGGTACTGGTTCTGGCAGCTCCCAGCAGAGGTCCCGTGGCCAGGCATGGCTAGACTAGAGATGTGGAGAGGATCACATTAGAGCAAGGAGGAGGAAACCTCACTTGGGAGTCTTAAGACTGGCAGCTGTCTTGGTGACTTAGGTGGCTGTCCCATGCCCAAGACAGGTAACTTTATATAAGGACAGGAATAAAGAGAGGACATCAAGTTTCTGGGTCTTATTACCATTCTGACCAGGCTACTGACTTCCAGACAAAAGGCAGGGTTTCTTCTCCCCATAGAGTAGCCATGGGCTAGAGGATTGCAGCCTGAGCAATTGACATGAAAATGCTCCAATAAGACCATACTCCTTAAAAAGCCCCTGAAATGAGAGTAAATGAAGAAAGGAGAAGTACTCACCAAATTTGTATCAAAGCTCAGAGTTCAGATGAAAAGATGCCTAGCTCCAGGTTGGGCACCATATGATGAAGTTTTGGGGTGATGAGGGGTTTGTGGGGTCTGTAGCCAACAGCCAAGAAAGAATTTTTGAAGATGTCTTTGGTGCAAAAAGGTGATTTTATTAAACCATGGGGACAGGACCCATGGGCAGGAAGAGCTGCACTGTAAGTGTGGGGGAATCAGGGGGGATAAAGTCAAGAGGGAGTTTCCAAAGAGATTTTCACATCCTAAAGACTTACTGGAGACCTGGCAATTGTCAAGCTAAGGTTGTTTTTCCCTCTAGCAAAGAATTAATGTTAAGACAGTAGGGAGTTCCTGGACTTTAGGCTATGATGGGATTGCCTTTTTCTGGTAAACTGGTGGAGACTCTGAACAGTTTAACCATTTTTTTTTTTTTTTCCTGTTTTTGGGTAGCTGGGACTGTCCAAGGAATATCATACATATACCACCTTGCTGTTAGCCTGCACTTTCTCCTCAGGTTGCCCCATGCTCCCTTATCAGAGACATCCAAGATTTTTCTGGTCTTCTACTTATGTTTTAGATTTTATATTCTCTACTGTTAAAGCTTGTCATACAGATTTTTTAAACCTGTGTATGTTCTCTCATTTTGGACTATTGCCATCTCAATGACAGAAATAATAGTAACTCACTTTTGACTTTATAGAGCACTTATTAACTGTCCAGAAAGCTAGACTTCTCATATTTACTGTCATGTGTGATCTTTACCATAGCTTACTAGTTTCCTGATTACAAATGAAGAAACTGAGTCTTGGGTTAAATATCTTACCCCAAGTCACACAGTTGTTTTGATGTAAGATATGTATTTGAATATAAATTTGTCTAAATGCAGAGAATGAGTCCTTGGCTAAAGAGCACAATAATCAGGAACTTCAAAGGTAAATAGTGTCTTATTATACAGAAGATCCCAAGGTATAGTATAATAGCATAACTTTGTAGTACTAGACTGATGTATGCAATAGATGCCTTTTGGTCACACGTCATATTAACCATTACTAATCAAATAAATGTCAGAATGTTATTTATATATCATGACCTTTTGAAAGTCATTTGAAACAGCTTTCATTTAAAAGGTAATAAAAACTAAATCCAAACTCCTGAAACATGAATAATGAGAAGAGAGACCAAAATCTTGAAGCATGTTAAAAACAAGACAAACAGTCCCAAAATGGTGTGGCCACATCACCAAACAAAGACTTAATTGTAATTTCAACCCCTTTCCCCCCCCCCCAGAAATGGAGTCTTAAACCAGTAAATGGGAAATCACCTGATCAGCACTAGTTAGATCATCCATCAGATTGATAGGTCTCTGCCATCCCATAAAGGAAAACAACTTTGCAATAACCAGCCTGCTTTTTCATAAGTATACCTTCCTTGTTCCTGATCCTTTCTACGTATAAAATCTTTCATTTTGTACAGCTCCTCACAACTCCTTTCTATCTGCTAATTTGCATTCTGCCTGATTCAAATCAATTGTTGCTCAAACTCTTCAAATTTAATTTGCCTCAGTTTATCTTTTAGCATGCACAATTGGAAAAGGAGAATAGTTGTGGAGAAGCTTGATTGAATAATCACCACTTAGATACGTGAAGCATTCTTATTTAAACTCTCCATGAACTGTACTTGGCCTTAGTTAACCCAATCTTTGTTAAGAAGATAGCTTATGTTTTGTCACAGTTTAAATATCAGCCCAATCCTGTAATTTTTTTAAAGCAAAATCTTAGCCATTTCCCAGTTTATAAGATCAGTCTGAAGTTCAAAATAGTTTGGATAGATGTAACCGTGAGTTTCCTGAAGATATAAATCTGCAGAGTTCAAGCTTATTTTCCCATACTTCCTCTTTTCTTCAGGGCCTGCTTTCTCATTTCTGCCCTGGACTGGTGATGTGTGACTAGACTGTGACTGTGTGTGTGGCTGGGAATATCTACAAGAATGTGCCCACGAATCAGTGGGAGGCAAGCTTGCTATTCATTCCCTGTTGGTCACTGCTGTACTTGTGTGAGACTGATTATTGATTCTCTGAGTGACCAGAGTCTATGTCCTGACTTTTAGCTGCAGTATAGTTATTGATCCTCTGGGGGCTCTTCTCTGCTTAGTTGTACACAATAAATTGTCCATAGTAAATTGTCTGGCTACCAAAGATTAGAAAGATGAGACCTCTTGCTTCTAGGGTCCTTCTGCACTGTTGAGCACCCATACTACTTCCTCTTGATTGAAGAGATTCTCCTAAATCTTAGCCACGTCTGCTCTCAGCTTTACTTGTTTTTACCTCTCCTGGCAGCTTTTGTGACTCAGCAAATGACTTAGCAAATCAAGAAAAATGCCACCGCTTACTATAGAGCAGTAGGGAACTATGCAAGTACCTCTATTCCACCCCTAACTAAGGGAATGAGTTGAATAACCCTTTTCCTTCCATAGCATGATGAATATTATAAACAGTTGATGATGTTCTACATTCTGCTACTCTAAAAGACCATGGCTCTTATGCTGTCTTGCCCCTTGTATAACAGGATGATGATGTGTAGAATGATCTTTAGAATTTGCTGGAATGTCTTTTTTTTTTTTTTTTTTTAATTTGGGGCAGTGGTGGGGGGAGGGCGGATAGAGAACACACATGTGCAAGGGAGTGGGACAGAGGGAGAGAGAATCTTAAGCAGGCTCCATGCTTAGTGGAGCCCCATACAGGGCTTGATCTCATAACTCTGGGGTCATAACCTGAGCCAAAATCAAGAGTTGGATACTCAGCCAACTGAGCCACCCAGGCACCCCAAGGAATGCTATAATAAGCCCCAAGGAAAGATGGTTAACACACAGTGGGCTTCTGATGTTTTGTTCTCAGATGAAACCATTCCTACAGCAATGTAGGCATTCTGTTTAATTGTTGATATGAGAGGGCTGCATGAATAGTGCTATGTCCTGGCTGAAAATTAAACCCACCTGGAAACATTTACAAATTACTCGGGATCCCCTCAAACTAATAAGTCAGAATCTGGGGGACTATTTTCCCAGCACAGTATTTAACCAGTGGGATAGAAGGGAAGCCAGGGAGGATGAATGAATATCCTATAAAATATAATACTGGAAAGCATGAACTGAAGAAGATAGCATAGTTGAGTGAAGGATCTTCATTCTTAGCTTCCAGGTAGCTCAGCAAAGAGAGAAATAGGTTGTACAACTCAGTCTTCAGGGTCTAACTAAAGGATAGTAATTCAGAGTTAAAGCTTCTTCCGTATAGAAGGAATTCATAACATGAGTTTTCATCCAAGGAACATTCAAAATAATGGTTCATATCTTAGATAATACTTTCATAATATAAAAATGCTTAGATATATTGCTATGTTATTAATTTTCAATAAGAATTGAAAACTATTATATCATGGTGGAAAGGTCGATGATGATATGATGTCATTAGTCTACTCGGATTTTCCAGGGAACACATTGGTTTATACATGCTAATGGTGCTGTATGCTCAGTGTTTGGACAACCATGTAAATGACCATCTTGGGAAATGCTCATACAGCTCAGATTGGCTTGAACAGTCCTAAGATCTTTTTTTTCCTCTTTCCTGAATGGGTTACTTTGAAAAAGCATGATATGTAGATAAGTTGATGAGTTTTGTAATTGGAAAAATGAAGTTAATATCTCTTTCATAATTTTCTAGTTGTATAATCTTGGAAGAGTTGCTTGATTTATTTGAGACTTAGTTCCTCATTTTCAAATAGTAGTAACACTCTATTTTTTTAAAAATTTTTAAAAGTTTTTTATTTATTTTTGAGATAGAGACAGAGCATGAGCAGGGGAGGGGCAGAGAGAGAGAGGGAGACACAGAATCTGAAGCAGGCTCCAGGCTCTGAGCTGTCAGCACAGAGTCCCACGCGGGGCTCAAACTTATGGACTGTGAGATCATGACCTGAGCTGAAGTCAGAGGCTTAATTGACTGAGCCACCCAGGTGCCCCAGTAACACTTTCTGTAAAGGCCTATTGTGATGATTAGGTAAGAGGTACATACATAGAGTAAGATCATAGAATAATGCTGAGGGCATAGTAGTTACTTTATAAATGTTGATGAGGATTATTGTTACCATTTAAACCGATCTATTGGGGGAAATTATCACTTCCTTTTGGGACTTGAGTATGTAAATGGAACTGAATATTGTATTTTCAGATTCTGACACTAGGCCTTACTCATGAAGTAAATATCAGAATATAGGATGATAACCTTAAAAATTAAATGCTTTGTAATAACTCTTTTTTAAAAATTTAAGTTTATTTATTTATTTTGGGGGGGGGGGCAACCAGGGGAGGGGCAGAGAAAGAGGGAGAGAAAATCCCAAGCAGGCTATCCTGTAATGCCCCCGATTTCGAATCCAAGAGACCACCAAGGAGCTGATATCGATGCAAACGCACGAGGGTTTATTTGCAAGCTCGAGCTTGGGCCCAAGTATTCCCAACACAGCAGAGCAGGGACTTGGACCCCTAGGTTAAGAGGCGTAGCAGTTTTATAGGGGCCAGTGGCCAATGAGATGGTAACACTCACAGAAAGTTGCATAGTCATGTCAGTCCACATGCAGGTGGCCAATTGAATTACAATTTACCCTATAGTAACTGTTTGAACTAGCCTATCACTCTGGTCAGAATTGGCACGCAAGTTTGGCGGACAAAAGGCGGGTTTTACATTCTTTGGCGGTTAGGGGTTCCGCATTCCTATATGAGCCAGTTTCCAGTAAGGGTGTGCTGAGTGGTTTGACTAGGGTTGGGGAGTGTCTTAAGCAATAAGTAGGTCATGTGGGGGTTATACATGAGATGGTGGGTGTAGCACAAAATGGAGTTAGTCTTGCTCTGCTTGTCCAGGGGTAGGGGATTTTTGTTAAATTCCTTGGGTCCCACAATCCCACAAACTGTGAGATCATGACCTGAGCTTAAATCAAGAGCCGGATGCTTAACAGACTGAGCCATCCAGGTGCCCCCAAAATTAAATGCTTTGTGAACCTTATTTATTTTTCTGTTGTTGTTTGCCTTTATTTTTAGATACATAAAGAGCTTCACTTTCAAAAAGAGTGAACCCTCAGCCTGTTTGTTTTCTGTAAACACATGAAGTAAAGGCAGAATAAGAATATGTCAAAGATACTTGTTTAATTTACAATAGGGCTGTCATTGGACTACTAAGAATTTGATGTATTATACCATAGTCTCTTTCATTTTATGGGGTTTCTTTGTAGAAAAGAAACATTACTATCTCTTCATGGGTTTTTACTACCTTTTCAATCTACCAGCCCTGCCACAAACATCAGATTACTGTAACTTAAAAAAATATTGTTCCCTTATAGCACAATTCATGCTTCTGCAGATTGTGCAGACTGCATCCTTTATGGATTATGCTCCTGAGATAGCCCATATGTGGTTAAATTTTCTACAGCTCTGGCACTCATACTAATTCTCTTGCTTTGGCTGGGTTTTGTGTTCAAGGGATTTAGAAACATGTTTTTCCCCCCTTCACAAATAAGAACATGCATAGCAAATGTGGGTATTTGTTTTTATAAAAATATCTAGATAAACCCATGCCTATAGCTGTCCATCAGCAGTGTAGGAATCAGCCTTAATCTCTCTAAGAGCTCACATTTTTATTTGCATAAATTCTTATTAGTAAAAATAGAATAATCAGTACTTCTCTTTGGAGGAAAGAATTATACACCTAATGAAACTTTGTATTAAATATAAAAAAACATGGGGCGCCTGGGTGGCTCAGTCGGTTAAGCGGCTGACTTCGGCTCAGGTCATGATCTCGCAGTCCGTGAGTTCGAGCCCCGCGTTGGGCTCTGTGCTGACAGCTCAGGGCCTGGAGCCTGTTTCGGATTCTGTGTCTCCCTCTCTCTGACCCTCCCCCGTTCGTGCTCTGTCTCTCTCTGTCTCAAAAATAAATAAACGTTAAAAAAAAAAAAATTAAAAAAAAATAAATATAAAAAAACATTAATAAATGTACAGATGAAAAGTATCTTAAAATCTATACATTGAAATAACTTGTGGCCCAGTACCCATATTATTAGACCATCTATATTTTGTAATTCACACCAACATGTGATACCTGACTGTGGGTATAAATCTCATTTCCTAGGAAAAAATAAACTTCCAAGGGAAATATCAATTTCACATCTTGCTTTCCAAAACTTTACTGTATATAAAGTCATTTATAATTGTCACTGGTGAAGTCATCATCATTTGTTTTCCTGGTGTCTGTGGACTGGCTAAACCCCTTTTGCTTTTCAACTTTATATTCACTTTTTCCTGTTTCTTCTGGAGAGTGAGCAAAAGGAACTTGTAAAAGACATAAAATGAGTCATCCTTCAACAAAAGATTTCTCCTGAGATGGTACTTGTGAGTGTAAATTGCCTTCTTTCTTGTCCGCTCAGAATAAGGACTAAGGGCTGTTTATTCTCTCTACTGCTTTCACTATTGTGCCTATAATCTCCCCCCTCCCCATCTCCATTAGTTTAGTAGATGGCAATTATGTATTGTTTTTCTAGGTGCCAATTGTAACTGCCATTTTGCTATCTCAGTCGTGGGAGGCAATTGTGTATCCTCTGTCTTTTGAAAAGGATATATATAATCTGTAATTCTATCTATTACAATGGCAAGTGGGTGGTGTCTACAGCAGACTCTCATTTTTCAAAATAAAATGATATATGTGTTGGATGTCCAACTGTTAAGTGAACTAGAAACTTAAAAAAGTCAGAAAATCAAACGATACATTATTTCAAAGTTTCTTTTTTGTTGTTTACCATAAAGAGAATCACATGGAATTTATAGTGAGACTGTATAGAAAGTCAGATATACATTTAAAGTACCATGAAAAAAATTTGCAAAGGTATTTATCTTTAGATAAGCAAATCTGGTATATATTGATTAAAAATTATATTTAAAGTTGAAGATAGGGGCGCCTGGGTGGCTCAGTCGGTTGAGCGTCCGACTTCTGCTCAGGTCACGATCTCGCGGTTCGTGAGTTCGAGCCCCGCGTCCGGCTCTGGGCTGATGGCTCAGAGCCTGGAGCCTGCTTCCGATTCTGTGTCTCCCTCTCTCTCTGCCCCTCCCCCGTTCATTCTCTGTCTCTCTCTGTCCCAAAAATAAATAAATGTTAAAAAAAAATTAAAAAAAAAATAAAGTTGAAGATTGATCTTCCTTTTTATACTTATAACTTGACAGCATGACATAATGAATTTTTTTGTTCTTTTTTGTTTTGCTTTTTTAAGAAGATGAGTTGACATAGTTTAGTACAGGTGTCTGTAATTTTGAGAGCAAAGAACCACCCCACGGGTGCATCATAATGTCTCAGAATTGTTTTATACTTGGTTGTTGGCGACTAGAAATAAGCACTCTGGAATAGGGAATTATAAACACTCCAGCTGGTGTTCTAGCAAGTCAACCTCTCTGAACTTCAATTTTCTAATTCTTAGAATGAGGAAAAATACTTTTCTCATAGGGTTATTGGGATGATTAAAGGATACTTAGAACACAAAACACTTTGCCCAGTTCCTAGGATAAGTTAAAACGTGATATAAATTCTCTATCTGTGGTTGTGAGATAGTAGTGATGAAATGTGAGAGAAGGATGGCAGAGGTCTTGATTTTACACAAGATCAGAGATGTAAGGAAATATGACCAAGGTCACCCAGTTGGTGGCAGAGCATTGCTAACTCTCACTTAGATCAGTACTTTATGGTATTTTACTATCTTACTCTGCAGGATTTTCCACCAATAACTCAGAATCCCATATGCTGTCATCATAGTGCTGCTATTTCATGATAACTTTGTAAATGGCTATAATCCTGGCTGCAGCATTTTTGGTTATAAGCAGTGAAGAGAACAAGTGAGAATTTTAAAGAGCAACGGTCTCTACTGCTCAGTTTTCTTTCAGTGAATCCTTGGAATTTGATCTGTGTTGGGCTCAAAGGCCAATCAATAGCAACTAGGGACTGGGGAATGGGTTCAGATTCCTTAACCTGACTACTAATGTACATTACCTCTGATCTGAGGCTAGTGAAGAATATTGTCCTACTTTTTATATATCACTTAGACATTTTATATAATCTCAAGAGAAAAATATTTGTTTTCATTTGTAAAAGGAAATAAGTTTTTGACTCTAGAAATCCTTGATTTGTTACAACTTATTACTGAAACATTTAAGTATAGTAATATCAGTACTTTAAAGGCAAGTTTATACCTCTGTCTGATGGTATTGGTTTGGATTGATTCACGATAGGTACTAAAATAATTTACTTACAGAGGTCTCATCAATCCGTAGTGCTCATTAATTCCCTATATTAAATGAATACTGAGTAGTTTGATATATAACCATTCTATCCAAATTATGTCCTACAAAAGTTCATGATAAAAAAACATTGTATTTAGGCTGTATTATTTGGTTAGAATACTTTCTGCTAATGGGATAATAGAAAAGTCCTAATCCCCAAAAGTTTAAACAGAAGAAACCTTGCCATGTAGAGTAGGGATGCTCCAAGGTCAGTTAATTAGGAGATGTAGTGAAGTCATCAAGGACTCAGTTTCTTTCTATCTTGTCTCTCTGCTATTTTCATTATGGTGGCTTCTTTCCCACATGGTTACAAGATGGTTGCTATAGTCCCAGGTATCACATAGAGATAAAATATCCAGCAGCAGAAATGGGGCCATGCTTTCCTTGTGTCTTTTTCTGACCATAGAAACTTCTTCCAGAAGCCTTTCTGTAGATTTGTTCTTCTGTCTCATTGGACAAAATCACATGTGTCAATGCCAATGGTGAATGGAACTACTATGATTGGCTAGATTATTCAGGCTCCACTTGTGGCCTAGGGCAAGGACCATTATTTGTTAGAAAGGAAAGGGGCAATGACTGTTGGATAGGTAACCAAGAATGTCTGATATATTAGAGCGAGCTTGACAATAAGTGATGGTAAAACTAGGCAAGAAAAGAAAATAATGGAGAAGTCTGAAAACCATAAATAAAGTTAACGCTTATCTTCTAATTTATCTGGAGGAAAAGGAAAAGAAATATAACTTAATTGTGCCATCTAAATGGTTTCTTGTTCTGGTAAATTGTCCTCCTGCTGTTGATGAAGACAATTATTCCATTCACATATTAGAGTCCTGCTAGCTTAATAGATCCCTAATGAAATTAGCAGAGAGTTTGTGCTTCATTATGCGACTTTATAGGCAAAAAAAAAAAAAAGTTATTAGAGACACCTACAATTATTTTCACGCTATGCACTTACATGTTTTTATTTTGCTTTATTTTTTGTTATTAAAGACCATTTGTCTATGGTATTTATAAGAATCCTTCATTTAAAGAGTTGCGAAATAAATTGTATCTTGTGGGATTTTTTAAGCACTTTCTAGCATTAATTTGACATCAGTGTCTGAAATGTGTGGGTGTGGGTGGGTGTGCATGTGTGTGGTCATCACAGTAGTAGTGAGAATTTGAAGGCAGACTATTAGTGTTTTCAAAGCATAGTAGTTTGGAGTGTGCTTATTATCAAAAGTAAAATAAATGTCTGTTCTATGAAGCCTAAGACATTGAAGATGAAGCTAAGGCACAGGAAAGGGAGATCTAAACACATAAGTAAATCCTGGAAGTAGAAAAGTAGAGAGAAATGGGTGGTTAGAGGGTAAACTACTTGGTAAGAGTTAGGGGATATGGCTAATGCAGTGTGACCAGCACATGGGAAGATAGGTTGGAACAGAGACCAGTAGAAAGTCAAGAAAGTTGACAGCATTTAATCTTGATAAAATGTGGTCTCAGATATGCCCTGTGTTTTTAGAATAGAAAAAAGAAAAAGGATCTAGATACGTTTTTGGTACATGTTCAGTTTTCTTCTCTAGACTTTCTTTGTCCTCATTATCTACTCATGTTACAAGACTTTGCTTTCCCTGATCCCATTGTATCCTGTGGTTTCTTCATTGTAAGCTTACCATGCTCTATTATAAATATTTGCTGGCTTGTTTGTATACTTCCATGGACTTTGGGAATAGTGCTTCTGCCTCCTTATTCTGTTTCCAGTATGCTGCAAAGTATGACATAGGTATGTAGTCTGCGCTCAATAATGAACGAATTCCTACACTGATGCACAGGTTCTAATTGAAGAAAATAAACTCAAAATATGATATCCTCTTCATGTTTTGTCTTCAGTTTTTTCTTATAAAAGGGTTTTTGACCTAGAAGATACTTTTCATCTTTTGAGGTAGATTGACATCCCCAGTTATTAGCTTCCTTTTAATCTTGTCCTGCAAAATCTGCAAAGATTTTGCAAACTCTTACTTTTGAAAGGTTGATCTATTTAATTATCTTAAAGTTGGGCCACTTTAGCAATTTTCTATAGACAATAGAATAGGGAAGAGAGCCATTGTGTCAATTTGGATCCTAGGTCTTAAAAAATAAACTCTTCTGCTCTTTCTTTGAGCCCTGTACCTACTTGTGATCAAGCCTGGGCTGGTCTGATGGAGGATGAAGCATCATGTGCAGCCCTCTTACCACTCCTTTTCAACATCATACTAGAAATTCTAGCTAATGCAATAAGACAAGAAAAGGAAATAAAAGGTATAGAGATTGAGAAGGAAGGTATGAAACTCTGTTCACAGATGGCATGATATCTATGTAAAAAAATATGAAATAATAACAACAAAAAACTCCTGAAAATAATAGGTAATTATAACAGGTTTATAAGATATAAAGTTAATATACAAAAGTCAACTACTTTCCTATATTCAAAAATGAACAAATGGAATTTGAAATTAAAAATGCAATACTATTTATATTAGTGAACCCCAAAATAAAATAAGTATAAATCTAACAAAATGTGTACAAGATATGTATTGAGAAAACTTCACTCTGATGAATGCAGTAAAAGAACTAAATAAATGGAGAATTATTCCATATTTATAGACAGAAGACTCAATATTGTCAAGATGTCAGTTTTTTTCTAAGTTGACCAAAGATTCAATGCAATCTCAATTGAAATTCCAGCAATTTATTTTGTAGATTTTGATAAATTGATCCTTAAGTTTATATAGACAAAAAGTCCCAGGATAGTTGACACAATATTGAAGAAGAACGAAGTCAGAGGAATGACAGTACCCAACACCAACACTTTCTATTAAACTACAGTAATCAAGACTGTATGGTATTGGTGAAAGAATAGAAAAATAGATCAATGAAAAAAAATATCCCAGAAATGGAACTGTATAAATATAATCAATTGGTCTTTGATGAGGAGCAAAGGCAATGCAATGGAGCAGCAGAGATAGTGTTTTCAACAAATGGTGCTAGAATAACTGGACATTCACATGCAAAAAAAAAAAAAAAAAACAAAAAAACAGACACAGACCTTGCACTTGTCACAAAATCTTACTCAAAATTTATCACAGACCTAAATGTAAAACAAAGTGATAAAATTCCTAGAAAATAACATTCCTAGAAAATAACATTGGAGAAAATCTAGGTAGGAGGAAATCTAGATGACATCAGGCATGGCAATGATATAATGCTAAAGGTGTTCTTTAAAAATCATTGATAAGCTAGACTTCATTAAAATTTAAAAAAATCTGCAAAGGACAATGTCAAGAGAATGAGAAGACAAGCTATAGACTGCAAGAAGATATTTGTAGAAGATGTATGTGATAAAGGAATTTTACCCAAAATATACAAAGAACTCTTAAAACTCAACAATTAAAAAAAAAATCCCTATCAAAGAATGAGACAAACAACAGACACTTCACCAAAGAAGGTATAGAGATGGTAAATAAGCATAAGAAAAGATGCTCCACATCTTATGTAATCAGGAAAATTAAAAGAACAATGAAATGCCACTATATACCTATTAAAATGGCCAAAATTCAGAATAGTGACAACACCAAATGCTGGCAAGGATGTAGAATAAAAGGAACTCTTGTTCATTCGTTGGTCCTGGGAATGCAAAATGGTACAGCCACTTTGTAAGAAAGTTTGGCAGTTGGTTGCAAAACCAAACATGCTCTTATCATACAATCCAGCAGTCATGCTTTACCCAAAGGAGTTGAAAACTTATATCTACATAAAAACTTGCACATGGGTATTGGTAATAGTTTCATTCATGCCAAGCATGGAAGCAAAGAAGATGTCCTTCAGTAGGTGAATAAATAAATAAGCCATGATACATTCAAACAATGAGTATTGTTAGTAGTAAAAAGAAATGAGCTATAAAGCCATAAAAAGGCATAGAAGAACCTTAAATATGTATTACTAAGTGAAAGAAGCCAATCTGAAAAGATTACATGCTGTATGATTCCAACTATATGATATTCTGAAAAGGCAAAGCTATGGAGATGATGAAAAGATCAGTGGTTGCCAAAGGGATGGGGGAGATGAAAAGGTAGATCACAGTGAATTTGGGGGCAATTAAAATACTCTGGATCAATCCATGTCATTATAAATTTGTCCAAACTTCTAGACTGTACAACACCAAAAGTGAAAAATAATATAAATTATGACATTTGGGTGATTATGCATTAATGTAGTTTCACTGATTGTAACAAATGTGTCATGATGGTGGTAGAAGTTGATAATGGGGGAGGCTATGCATGTATAGAGACAAGAGGATATATGGGAAATCTGTCCCTTCCCTCAATTTTGCTGTGAACCTAAACCATGTCCAAAAAAAATAGTCCTAATAATAATAATAATAATAATAATAATAATAATAATAAATCCATGAAGGAGGATCCGGTTGTTTTGTCTGAGGCAATTCTGGGTCAGTCTTTGTTGATCAAACCCAAAACACACACTGGTGTGATACATTTATTATGTTTGAGAAATGTAAGCTCTTATTTTGTCCCTGTAGATTATTACACCTAGAATTTCTTCTCTTTGACAAAATATGCTTGTATGACCAATTTTGGTGGTGTGTATACTTCTAATTATCTTTGTAATCCTGTCTCCTCCCTGTGGTGATTGATAGGATTTGATTGTCAGCCATCTAGTTTAGTTTATATATACATTTTTACTCAGAAAAATGTTGCTGTCTTCATGGTTTTAATTAGGTGCAATATGCAGATAACTAATTATAGGTACATTTATAACCACCATTCTTTATATATATATAAAGTCTACTCAACTTCCAATCTTGTGTATTCCCTTAGTAGATCAAACTCAACATGAACAATGGTTCCTAACCTATTTCTTTTTCAAGCAACGCTATTATTGAAGCTAATCACCCTATAGTTATTTTTGGCCCTATCCTCTCTTTCCACAGAGCCCTACCATTAATAATTTTAAGCTGTGTCCTTCCTTTTTAACAAAATTAAATATAAAGCTTTTATGTATTTTCATTGCCACCTTTCTATTATAAGGTAAGTTTTTTGTTTTCTTGTACATAATTTTGTTTCTGAAACCTCTAATATATTCTATATACTATTGCAGTGATCCTACTGTATTATCAGGGAGCCAAAGGAAAAATAAAGGAGTTAACATTCACTGAGTCCCCCACTCTGGAGGAGATGCTGGGCTGCATGTTTTATTCACTCTTTTATTCAGAAATATATTTTTTAAATGTTTATTTTTGAGAGAGAGCACAAGTGGGGGAGGGGCAGAGATTGAGGGGGATACAGGATCCAAAGCAGGCTCCATGCTGACAGCAGAGAACCCCATGTGGGGCTCGAACTCACAAACCATGAGATCATGACCTGAGCTGAAGTGGGACACTTAACTGACTGAGCCACCCAGGCAGCCCAGAAATGTATTTTTTAATAATAACTACCAGGAAAATTGTGCTTTTAGGTACTAATAATAAAAGATGTATTGTGTGAAACATAAATAATTTCCGACTTCACAGAGCTGTTAATTTGCTAGGTGAGAGACAGACAATGCCCAAGTAAACAAGCCAACAAAAAAAGGTTTTTTTAAAAAGAAGGCCAGTTATAAGATCTGGGTAGGAGTACATGCCAAACTCTTCTTATACCCAGAGAAATGATAGTAAAAATATTCTTAAAAAGTTAACTAATACATAACCACTTTTCAGAATGAGAAAGTAAATTCTCCTTGGACTGAATATTGTGAAAACCACCCATGTGGAGTGAAGCAGGTAGGAGTTTCCACAGTAATCTATGGATGGCACCTCAGATGTCTGCTTCATGAGGAACTGATACAGCCAAACTCTGTGGTGAGCCACCAAAGCGTAGGAAAATTCTATTGTGAAGAATGAGCTCACAGCCCCAGATCATCAAACAAGTAATGAAGATCAATGTTAAAAAATGCATTACACAGTAAGAGTAGAGGAACTTGGACCTAAGAAAACAGAAGAAATTTCTGTACCTGTTTTTGAAATTTAATAGAAAAATGGACAAGGATTAGAAACAGAAAAGAAATTCCACATATAGCTAAAAAATAAGGAAGAGATGCTCAAACATATGGTACTTGGAAAAATGAAAATTAAAAAACAATGGAATATCATTTTATACCTATCAGCAGGAAAAAAAAAATAGGATAAATACCAAGTATCATTTGGGACATGAGACTATAGGAACCCTTGTGGGAATGTGGATTGGAGCAGGCATCCTGGAGGGCAATTCTGCAGCACTTGGTCACATTAAATAATGACATTTCCTGTGTTCTATAAACTCCTGGACTTTTCCCACCCAGGGCACCTGGGTGGCTCAGTCAATTAAGTGACTGGCTCTTGTACTGTCAGCACAGAGCCTGCTTGAGATTCTCTCCTCTCTCTGTCTCTTCTCCACATGCACGTGCGCTTGTGCGCTCTCTCTCTCTCTCTCTCTCTCTCTCCCTCCCTCTCTCTCAAACAAACATTAAAACGTGCACGTATATTTGTTTCAGGCTTGTTAGTGGTAGTGGGGATCACAAGGCAACCAATAGATCCAATACAATAGAATAGTGTGTAGCACTTAGGGCCAATGGCTAGATGGACAGAAAACAACATCATTAGAGTTCTAAAACATGTAGCTATAAAAAAGGCAAGAAATCGCATGAAGTCTGCAAACCAATAGCAGTTATGTAAAGTACACATCCATACCCACGAAATAGCACTGCATATTTAAAAGGACTCAGATAGTTATAGAGATACGTATCTAAAGCATTAGAATGGCAGGGGCGCCTGCATGGCTCAGTCAGTTGAGCGTCCAACTTCGGCTCAGGTCATGATCTCACAGCTCATGGGTTCGAGCCCAACACTGGGCTCTGTGCTGACAGCTCGGAGCCTGGAGCCTGTTTTGGATTCTGTGTCTCCCTCTGTCTGCCCCTAACCCACTCTAATTCTGTCTTTCTCTACGTCTCAAAAATAAACGTTAAAAAAAAATTTAAAGCATTAGAATGTCAACAGAGAAGGGCATGGAGATGGAATTGGGGAAGAAAGGGAGTTTAAAAAGAGAAAACAGACTAAAAATAAAAAAATAAATGGTCCGATTACTTTAAGCAATAAAAGAAGTAATCATTTCTAAGAAGAACAAGAGATTAGGAAATTGAACCAATTAGAAGTTCTGAATGTGAATATGCACTTGAAACACAAAGTACTGTGAAGGGGACAAGTCATATGCTCTCATAGAAAATAGTGGTGGCAATGTAGGAAATGGACTCTACCTGGTCAGAAAAGGGCTCTCTGAACTGGCAAAGTTTAAGCCAAAACCAGTAGGGAAGAGAAGCAACCAGCCAAGTTAATACTCTTGAGAAGAGCCTCCTGGACACACAGGTTAGTCTGTTCTAGACATTGAAAGGAAAGCGTGGCTGGAGTGAGGTGAGCAGGAAAAGAGTGGTCTAAGAGAAGATATAATCACAGGTTAAGGCATGTAAAGCCTTTAGATTTCATTCCAGTTATAATGAGAAGCCCTGCACAGTATTAAGCAGATGTTAAGATTTGGTTTACATTTATAATTTTTAAGAGTTTACTCTGATGAGTAGAATAGAGTAGAAGGAAATGACAGAGGGAATAGGAAACTGGTTGGGAAGCATTCCATGAGAAAGATGATGTCTCATAGGGGTGGCCACGGAGATGGAGACCAACAGAGACAAGATATAATTTGGAGGTAGAATGAACAGGGATTACTGATGGTCTCATTGGGGAGATGAAGGAGAGGGGAGAATTAAGGCTTTCAGGTTCTTAGCTTACCATTCACTAGAGAGGAAGAGTAGGTGAACACATATTTTGAGTTAAAATCAAGAATTTGATATTGGATAGACTACCTTTGGCCTCTGGTGAGATATCCAAGTAAAGGTGTCAAACAAGGTATTGGATAAAAGAGACAAGAATGAAAAGAATATATTTAAACTAGAGATGTAAATAGGAGAGACAGTTTTCATGTAGACCGTAGTTAAGCTATGGGAAAGAGGAGCCAGACCAAATGTTTACAGGGGAAAAAATAACAGTTATGCAGCATTCTCATCATTTAGATGTTTAGTATAGGCAGAGGAGCTCGCTAGTAAGGAAGACTGAACATGAGTAGCCAAAGTGGCAGGAGGAAAACCAGGGTATTTCACAAGGGAAGGAGCTGTTCTGTCAAATTCTCCTGAGAAATAAAAGGAGTACATAAAAATGGGTCCGTTAATTTGGCAACATTGAAGACTTTGGTGATCTTAAATAGGAGTAATTACATGTTGTTTGAGGGACAGAGTGGAATGGATTGAGGAGTGAATGTAAGACAAAATGGAGACCTCTGTAGACAACACTTTGGAAGTCTGAGTAACTGGGGAATAGGTACAGGTAGGGAATGTCGGCTTGAAAATAGTGGTCTGTTTAAGAACATTTACAAATTGATTCGAAACTCAATACTTTGTTTATTCTAGCCATATCTGTTCGCTTATTCTCACAGGCCAGGCTGAATGGAAGCATTTAGTTTCCTCAAGTAAGATGATTACCAGGGCAGGGTAATAATTTAGCATCCCATAAAACTAATATTCTTGAAGTTATCTCTTCAGCACTGTTGGGGGTGGGGTCTAACAACAAAGATTTTGTTTGCTTGTTTCATTTTTATTCCGGCTAGGTATTTTCTTCTTCTGTGGGAGTAGCATCAAACTATATGTTGAGACTTGAAGAAGTTGAGACCTGAGTCCTTGGCATCATATTTATGATTTATCCTGTTGACAAATTAGGGACTCCTGTACATAGACATTAGGACAGTTTCCTACCTGACCTATCACTTTAATATAGCTTTCTTATCCTAGTTCCTTTGCTTTTTGTTTTATGGAGATAATAGGACCATCTGCAAGTTCTCATCTTCTCTGCTCCCTCATGCCCTTTTGACTTATATAATTTCTTCCACATCTAGGTTTTCCTCTCTGACCCAGCTATGTTAATGCCCCCCTTTCTTTGGCCTTCTGCCCTTCTTTTTGTCTACAATATCTATTTAACCATTATGTTTGTACTTTACTTGCAAATGTTTTAATATTATTTTTATGTACCTAAATGAGTACTCATTTTTAATACCCAGTGATGTTTTTGATTGGCTCCAGAGGAATTTTTAGGATTGGCATTTATTTTGGCTTTCTCTGTGACACCTATCTATACCCATGTATTTCCTCAGAAAGTATACACAGTGGGTGACATCAGATATTAGACTGGAAAGGAAATTTTGTATAATGACTTCTTTCCCCTTGTCTTATTTACATTAAAGAAATTTAAAGACAATTTACTTATTTTCCTCTCACATCCAAAATGTGCCATGCTGACTTCTTAGTAAAAAAAAAGGAACAAAAATTTGATAAATTTTTGAAAATCTTGAGTCATGCAGACCTGCTTTAGAACCCTACTTCTGTCTTTAACAAGCTTTGCAGTTTAAGGTCATGTTCATTAATCTTATCCCTGTTTCTGTCCAGTGGAAATAATAACCTATTCTTGTGTGATACATTAAGTTAACTTTGAAAAGCTCATAATAAGGGTGATCACCATGACTTATTAATTACCATGAAAATAGTAATAAAACAGTCAAAAATTTTGGTTGCCCAAATTGAAATTAGGCCCCCTGGTCTCTCCAGCTTTATGCCTTTGATATAATCTGGGTGATTCAGATCAAAGGGCTTATTTGACCTATTTTTCAACTTGGGTAGGAATTTTCTCACAAACACAGTGCTTTTTACCACTTGAAGAAATTCAATATGTTTCTGTTGAACTGAATTTCAAGTAATCATTTGGTCTGCAAATGTCTATGTGTGACCTGATGTTAGCATTTCTACCCCCTGCACTTGTCCCTTCAAAGATGGCTTCTCACTAGGGTATCTAGGGAAAAAAACTTGTATGTATCACGTCCAGTTCTAAGTCAGTTCTATGCTATACTTTGATCTGATCTATGCTAAAAACCTGGGTTAGTACTGGAAACTTCTCACAATTTCTTTACTACCATTTTTCTTCTTATGATGCTGTTACCACATTGACTCTTAATGGAATGAATGTGGCAAAGCCTCTATTCTATTTTATCTTTACTAATTCTAATTTACCATTTTAAAGTCTAAATAGCTATAACAAGCTTAATTGAGGAATTGATAGAGCTACTAGAAGTTACTATGTGGGAGATACAGAAATACATTTTAAATCTAATTTTGAAATATCATAGTACTCCTAAATAATGGCAAGATAACAAAAAGGTTAAATCTATTTTAGATCTCACAAGTGTACTACAGAACCTTATTGTTCAGGACCATTTCAAAGTATTTCGTTCATGAACACTTGTGCATGTAAGTCTCCATCCCCCTTTAGAAAACCCCACTCTTGTCCTTGTTCCTGTTAAGTGATATAAACGTTTCCCAGAAATCTGTGAGACTGGGTTTTAGCCCTCCAAATCTACTTCTTTGGAGGACTCTCTCCAGTGAGATATACTCATTCTTCTCCATGGTTTTTCAGTGTCCAATGGGTTATGCACACATGCATAAATACAAGTGGTAAAACCAAAATCCATGTTACAAATGGAAACATTTTCCTCACTTTGATTGTAATCCCATGGAACCACCCTTCAACAAATGGGAGAAAATGAGTCTTTATGTCATTATGTTGAGCAGTATTAGGCAATTTTTTGTTTGTTTTTCCTATTGTGTTTAGGTTGTGTCTCAGTCTTTCCAGTACAAAAATCAGGAATTAAAAAATTGTATCATTACTTGGTGGGCAATGCTTCTTAACTGTGCAAAACCTCTGCCCTAACTCTGAGCTTTTACAGATCTTTTTCTTCCCTCCCTCCCTCCCTCCCTCCCTCCCTCCCTCTTTCTTCATGTCAGATTGATTCTTGGGTTACGGTAAATGAAAGAATGACTGCATAATCATTATCTCTCATCCAAGGAACCTCTAGGAAGTTGGAAGGATGTTTTAAAGGAAGTAATCAACTAAAATTTTACCAACTGTAGCTGTAGAACATATCAAGAAAAAAAAGATCAGGACTCACAAAACAAATTATTGTGATAAGATGTCATTGTAGAAAATCTCAAAAAATAGGTTTCTAGACACATAAAGAAGAAATAAAAATAAATCACATCGTGAAGATATAAAACCACTGTGAACATTTTGGTGAACATTTAGGTCTACCAAACTATTATTTTTTTATTATCTGTATGAAATAGATCAAGTTATGTTAATCATTTTATAATTCAATTCTAAATATGATCACAATGATTCTCACATATTAAATATTTCTGAGGACTTAATTTTTTGAGTAGGACATTCCATTCATAAGTATGTGCTATGATTTAAATTATTTAATCATTTATTCCACAATTAGAAAGCTTTCGAGGGCTAGTTTACTTTACCAAAGTGCATTTTATATTTACTTTTACCACAGTAGTTGACTTGGTATCTTTGAGTCATTTTCTTGCAAAATAGACAATTGAGAATTTGAGAAAGTTGAATTTATGACTAAATTCACAGATCTTAGACCAATGAATAAATTAAATTTAATAAAAAAACAAGTTTAACTTATGGTAACTTATTTCTAATGTTTATTTATTTTTGAGACAGAGAGAGACAGAGCATGAATGGGGGAGGGGCAGAGAGAGAGGGAGACACAGAATTGGAAGCAGGCTCCAGGGTAACTTATTTCTACTAGTAATTTTCTCCCTCAAGACTCTGAAAAATAGGAATTACTATTAGTGTAAATCATCTTCATGTTTGTGTGTGGGGACCTCTGAAGCACCTTTAAAAATAAATATACCATGGGGTACCTGGGTGGCTCAGTTGGTTAAGCATTGGACTTTGGCTTAGGTCATGATCTCGTGGCTTGTGAGTTCGAGCCCCAGGTCCGGCTTGTGCTGACAGCTCAGAGCCTGGAGCCTGCTTTGGATTCTGTGTCTCCTTCTTTCTCTGCCCCTCCCTGTTCACGCTTTCTCTAAAAAATAAATAAACATTAAAAAAATTAAATATACAAGAAAAAAAACAAGGAAATGTTAATATTTTTCAATGGGTCAGGAATAATAGAGCATGAATTGAGCATAATAATTTTTCTTTGATGAGAAGATTCAATTTCTTTGTTGGTCATTATGTTGGTCTTTCCAGCAGATGGCGTTATTACACTAAAGAATCAAATAATATAGGAAGTCATTCTATCAATAAATGAAAGGAACAGGGAAAGGAATTATTACTTATTGAAGTCTATTAGGTCTTGGTGCTTTTATGTGTGTAATTACACCTACTGCACACAGTGACCCTTATAGGCAAGTATTATTATAAACTGAAGCTGAAAGAATTAAAGGCATTTAGTGTTCACAAAGCAAGTAAGTGACAGGTCCAGGATTATAATCTAGATCTGGCTGATTGAAAATACCTGGATGCCTACTATAATGAAAATATTCTTTCTATAGAAATAACTTAAAATAAATGAGGTTGATACCTTCCAAAATTCAGTAGGGAGGGGGGGAAGTTTAGAGTTGTGTTATTGTTTTAATGAATTAGTCTCAAATTTTAAAAATTGTGGAGAGGTATTTCAGTCCTGGTGGAGCAAAGACCTCTGAAAATCGATTCTTTTATAAAAGCAACAAGAACACTGCCCCTACCCCCCAAAAGTGAAAATCAGTGGTGTTCCCTGGCACCATGGTAGTTTTGAAAACCAGCAACCTTATAGCCAAAATAGTTGTGAAATCCAGCAATTTAGAGATAATTAGAGGAAGTATGGGTTTGAATATCTCCCAAATGCTCTATTTCAAGAGTGTTGTCAATATTTGACCTGTCTAGCAGATCCCTGGAAAAGCTCTTTGCAGAATTTGTTTGTATTCAGTCTGACTCGGAGCTCACTCAATGGGAGAAGCTTTTACCTCTGGAGTCTGTCAAAAATCCATTAGCATAAATTATTTAGCATCATAGCTACCTGAGAAAATACCAGTTGACCAAAACAAGAATCTGAATGTAAACAGCCTAAATGAAAATTCAGGGAGATAGAATGTTCACTGGGAGCTTTTAGAAGCTTGAATTTATTACAGGAAATCTTAAAGTCCATGTGCGTGTGAGAGCTATAAGCATACCTGGACAGACCTGAGATAGCACTGATTTCTCACCTCTGGATGAATGTAAAGTTCTACACAGGCTGGAAGCAAAAGCTATGGTAGAGTTGTAAATTGCCAAGCATTGAAGTTTTGCCCTGATATACACAGAGAGACCGACAGCAAAGAGCAAGAGATTTACTGGCTCAATGTATTTAAGGAAATATGTCTAGTCATTAGCTTGCCATTCAGCTAATCAAACAGACTTCAGTGGCTGTGGTTATACACACACACACACACACACACACACACAAATACAAATAAAGATTATAAAGAATTAGTTCAGGAAAATTCCAAGAAAACAGCAGCTACTACTACAACAAAAACAACAAACAGCAATGGAGATAAATACTTGGAAAGGGGGAATCTCATTTTTAAAGGTACCACATTATAATGTCATAACATCAGTTTTTGTCAAAAACATTAAAAGGCAAGGAGAGAATGGGGCAATAGCATCCATACAAAGGGGGGAAATCAATGAAAACTGTTTATGAGGGAGTCCGAATGATGAACTTAACAGAAGTGGAATTTTACTATGAATAACTTTAGAGAACTAATGGAAACCATGTCTTAAAAAATTAAAGTATGGCAATGATGTCTTGCAGATAATAGTGATTCAATAGAAATTATAAAAATACCTAAACAGAAATTACAGTATTAAAAATTAATACTAACTTAGCATTATTTTAGTATTTTAGTATTTAATATTAAGTATTTAAAAGTACAATAATTGAGATGAACACTCATGAGAAGTACCTAACAGCACATTTAAATTGGCAGAAGAAAGCATCAGTGAACGTAAAGATAGGTCAATCAAGATAGGATAGTCTAGGCAACCAAAAATTAGAGTGAATCAAAATTCAGAGCCTCAGAGACCCATGGGACACCACTAAGAATACTAACATGTAGGGGGAGGAGTCAACATGGTGGAGAAGTAGGGATACCAGAATTTCCCTTGTCTCTCAAACAGAGCAGTATTGGTGTCAGAACACTTAGAATTCCAGCAATCCAAGCTATAGTCTGACAGTCACATCTCCAGGGGCATTTGGAGACAGCTGGATGGTTCAGAGGTTCATCTTTATAAGTGGGAGAGATAAAATAGGTGCAGTAGATGTGGGGAGCCACTTCAGTGGAGAAACAAAAGGAAGAGAAAGAGAAGTGGTAGAACTGTGGGATTGTATTTGGATAAGAGAAAAACCCCTCTGGACCACAGTCTGGAAAAGGAAGAAATTGAAGAGAGCCAGTTTCTAGTTTGCAAATAGCCTTAGGAGCGAGGATCGGAGATTTCAGGGTTGGTGGGGACTTTCCTGGACCTGAGCTGCTGTGGTGCGTTTGCCAGGTGAGGGGGTTGGGGAAGAGGAGAGCCAACCTCTGGCTTGGAAATAGGCTCTCGGGGTGGGGGTGGGGAGCGCACTGCGAGAAAGTCATTCCTAACACTGAGTTCTGTGAGAAGAGGGTTTACTGACTTTCCAAGAACAAAAGACCTTGCAGGCGCCAGCCAGAGGCCTGTTGTCGCTGGATACAATGGCGCTATTTTAAGACCTTGGATTTTGAATCCCAGTTGAGGGCTGGGGAGGTGGGGAGACTGTGGAGCAGGGAAACCGGCCTGCCTGCCCATTATATATATTTCCCCTCTGTTCCCATTGCTTAATTAGGGATTTTTACTATATTCCTTTTACACCTTTTCTGTATCTCCTTTTTTATCTTCCTCTCCTCTTTCTGGATTAAGCCCTATAAATTCTTTGATTCTCTGCCTGGTCTTCATACCCACCCCTATCATTTCTTTCTTAGTTTGGAACAGGGTTTCTTTCTACCACCCTATTTATCTTCTCCCAAATCAAAGCACACATGGTGGGTGGTCCAATCCACCACTATGAGTAGTGAGATAAGCAGCCAAGACACAACAACAGAGTGCATGTAACATACTCAAGAAACATTTCCTGAAGTGCCAGGCCCTGGAATGTGTATGACCCCTTTTTAATATAGTAGTACTCATGGGTGCAGGACACATAACAAGCTATTAAAACACGTAAAGGACAGAAAACTTGCCAAAATGATGAAACAGAAGAATTTTCCTCAAAAGAAATTCCAGGAAGAAATGACAGCCAGAGAATTGCTCAAAACAGATATAAACGATATATCTGATCAAGAATTTAGAATAATAGTCATAAGACTAATAGCTGGGATTAAAAAAACAGAAACCAAAAAACATGGAAGACAGCAGAGAATCTATTGCTCCAGAGATCAAGGAACTAAGAAATACTCACCATGAATTAAGAAATGTTGTAAATGAGATGCAAAGTAAATTAGATGCAGTGACAGCAAGGATGGGAGAAGCAGAGGAGAGAATAGGTGAAATAGAAGATAAAATTATGGAAAATGAGGAAGCTGAGAAAAAGGAGACAAAGGAAATTACTAGGCCATGAAGGGAGAATGAGAGAGCTAAGTGAGTCGATGGAATGAAATAATATTCATATCATAGGAGTTCTGGAAGAGGAGAGAGGGGCAGAAGGCTTATTTGTACAAATTATAGCTGAGAATTTTCCTAATCTAGGGAAGGAAGCAGCATCCAAGTCCAGGAGACACAGAGAAGTCCTTCAGAATCAACAAAAACAGGTGAACACCACAATATCTCATAGTGAAACTGGCAAAATACAAAGGTAGAGTATTCTGAAAGCAGCCAGGGACAAATGGGCCTTAACCTAAAAGGGTAGACACATAAAGCTAATAGCAAATTTGTCCACTGAAATTTGCCCTTCCAGAGCAGTGTGGTGCAGGCAGGCCAGTTTTCCCTGCTCCACAGGCCAGAAGGGAGTGGTGGGAAAAATTCAATGCACTGAATAGGAAAACTATGCAACCAAGAATCCTTTATCCAGCAAGGTTGTCATTCAGAATAGGAGAGATAAAGGCTTTCCCAAACAAAAACTAAAGGAGTTCATGACCAGTAAACCAGCCCTGCAGGAGATCCTAAGGGGCACTCTGTGAGTGGAAAGCAGCAAAAATTACAACAGACCAGAGATAACACCACAAGCATGAAACTTACAGATAACACAATACACTAAATCCTTATCTTTCAATAATCACTCTGGATGTAAATGGATTAAATGCCCCAATCAAAAGACATAAAGTATCAGAATGGATAAAAAAAAAAAAATCCATCTATATGCTGCCTACAAGAGACTCATTTTAGACCTGAGGACACCTTCAGATTGAAAGTTTAGGTCTAGAGAACCATCTGTCATGTTATGGGATGTCAAAAGAAAGCTAGGGTAGCAATACTTATATCAGACAAACTAGATTTTAAAACACTATAACAAGAGATCAAGAAGGGCATTATATCATAAGGGATCTCTCCATCAAGAAGAGCTAGCAATTATAAATGTTTATGTCCCCAATGTGAAAGTAACCAAATGTATAAATCAATCACCAACATAAATGTATAGATAACAATACAATGATTGTAGGGGACTTTAATACTCCACTTACAACAATGGACATATCATCTAGGCAGAAAATTAGTAATGAAACAATGGCGCTGAATGACACATTGTACCGGATGGACTTAACAGATATATTCAGAAATTTTCATCCAAAAGCATCAGAATACACATTTTTCTTGAGTGCACACCAAACATTCTCCAAGATAGATCACATACTGGATCACAAAACAGCCCTCACCAAAGATAAAAGGATCATACCATGCATAGTTTCAGATCACAATGCTTTGAAACTTGAAAGCAACCATAAGAAAAAATTTGGAAAGCCTGCAAGTACTTGAAGGTTAAAGAACATACCACGAAAGAATAAATGGCTCAACCAGGAAATTAAAGAAGAACTTAGAAAATATATGCAAGCAAATGAAAATGAAAACACGACAGTCCAAACCCTTTGGGATGCAGCAAAGGCAGTCCTAAGAGGAAAATACATTGCAATCCAGGCCTATCTCAAGAAGCAAGAACAATCCCAAATACAGAATCTAACCTCACTCCTAAAGGAACTAGAAACAGAGCAGCAAAGAAAACCCAAAGCCAGCATAAGAAGAGAGAGAATAAAGATTAGAGCATAACAGACAACATAGAATGAAAACAAAACAGTAGAACAGCTCAATGAATCTAAGAGCTGGTTTTTTGAAAGAGTAAACAAAATTGATAAACACTTAGCGAGACTTATCAAAAGGGGAGAGGACCCAAATAGATAAAATCATGAATGAAAGAGGAGAGATCACAACACCACAGAAATACAATTATTAGAGAATACTATGAAAAATTATATGCCAACAAGCTGGACAACCTGGAAGAAATGCGCAAATTCTTAGATACCCACACACTACCAAAACTCAAACGGGAAGAAATAGAAGACTTGAACAGACCCATAACTAGTGAAGAAATTAAATTGGTAATCGAAAATCCCCCAACAAGTGAGAGTCCTGGGCCAAATGGCTTTCCAGAGGAATTCTACCAGACATTTAAAGCAGAGTTAGTACCTATTCTTCTCAAGCTGTTCCAAAAAATGGCAACGGAAGGAAAGCTTCTGTTCTCATTTTATGAAGCCAGCATTACCTTGATTCCCAAACCAAATACCCCACTAAAAAGGAGAAATATAGGCCAATATCTCTGATGTACATGGATGTAAAAATTCTCAACAAGATACTAGCAAATCGAATTCAACAGCATATAAAAAGAATTATTCACCATGATCAAATGGGATTCATTCCTGGGCTGCAGGGCTGGTTCAATCTTTGCAAATCAACGTGATATGTCACGTTAATAGAAGAAAGGATAAGAGCCATATGATCCTGTCAATTGATGCAGAAAAAGCATTTGACAAAATATAGCATCTTTTCTTAATAAAAACCCTCAAGAAAGTTGGGATAGGAGGTACATACTTTGACATCATAAAAACCATATATGAAAGGCCCACAGCTAATATCATCCTCAATGGGGAAAAACTGAGAGCTTTTCCCCTGATCAGGAACAGGACCAGGATGTTCAGTCTCACCACATAGTGAATTTAACATAGTACTGGAAGTCCTAGCCTCATCAATCAAGCAACAAAATGAAATAAAAGGCATCTAAATTGGCAAGGAAGAAGTCAACCTTTCACTTTTCACAGATGACATGATACTCTACATGGAAAACCTGAAAGACTCCACCAAAAAATCATTAGAACTGATATATGAATTCAGCAAAGTCACAGGACATAAAATCAATGTACAGAAATTCGTTGCATTTCTATACACCAATAATGAAGCAACAGAAATCTCAAGGAATTGATCCCATTTACAATTGCACCATGACCCATAAAATACTTTGGAATAAATGTAACCAAGAGGTAAAAGATCTATACACTGAAAACTATAGGAAGCTTATGAAGGAAATTGAAGAAGACACAAGGAAATGGAAAAACATTCCGCGCTCATGGATTGGAAGAACAAATATTGTTAAAATGTTGATACTTACCTAGAGCAATCTACACATTCAATGCAATCCCAGTAAAAAAAAGCAGCATTCTTCTCAGAACAAACAATCCTAAAGTTTGTATGGAACCACAAAAGGCCATGAATAGCCAAAGTAACGTTGATAAAAGAAAACCAAAGCTGGAGGCATCACAATACCAGACTTTAGCCTGTACCACAAAGCTGTGATCATCAAAACAACATGGTATTGACACAAAAACAGACACATAGACTGATGGAATAGAGACCCCAGAATTGGACCCCCAAATGTATGGCCAACTAATCTTTGACAAAGCAGCAAAGAGTATTGAATGGAAAAAAGTTTCTTTAGCAAATGATGCTGGGAGAACTGGACAGCAACATGCAGAAGAATGAAACTGGACCATTTTCTTACACCATACACAAAAATAAGTTCAAAATGGATGAAAGACCTAAATGTGAGACAGGAAACCATTAGCATCCTGGAAGAGAAAACAGGAAACAACCTCTATGACCTTGGCCACAGCAACTTCATACTTGATACATCTCCAAAGGCAAGGGAAATAAAAGCAAAAATGAACTATTGGGACCTCATTAAGATAAAAAGCGTCTGCACTGCAAAGGAAACATCAAAGCTAAAAGGCAACCGATGGAATGGGAGAAGATATTTGCAAATGACATATCACATAAAGGGTTAGTACCAAAATCTATAAAGAATTTATCAAACTTAACACCCAAAAAATAATCCAGTGAAGAAATGGGCAGAAGACATGAATAGACATTTTTCCAAAGACATCCAAATGGCTAACAGACACATGAAAAGATGCTCAATATCACTCATCAGGTAAATACAAATTAAAACTACATTGAGATACCACCTCACACAGCTCAGAGTGGCTAAAAATTAACAATTCAGGAAACAACAGGTGCTGGTGAGGATGTAGAAAAAGGGGAACTCTCTTGCATTGTTGTTGGGAATGCAAACTCGTGCAGCCACTCTGGAAAACAGTGTGGCAGTTTCTCAAAAAATTAATGATAGAACTACCCTACAACCCAGGAATAGCACTACTAGGAATTTTTCCCAAGGATACAGGTGTGCTTATTCATAGGGGCACTTACACCCCAATGTTTATGGCAGCTCTTTCAACAATAGCCAAATCATGGAAAGAGCCTAAATGTCCATCAATTGATGAATGGATAAAGAAGATGTGGTTTATATATACAATAGAACACTACTCGGCAATGAAAAAGAAAATCTTGCCATTTGCAGCAATGTGGATGGAACTGGAGGGTATTATGCTAAGTGAAATAAGTCAGAGAAAGATATGTTGTCACTCATGTTGAAATTGAGGAACTTAACAGAAGACCATGGGGGAAGGGAAAGAAAACAAAAAGTTACAGAGACTGAGGAAAACCATAAGAGACTTTTAAATACAGAGAACAAACTGAGAGTGGAAGGGTATTGGGGGGCAGGCAAAATGGGTGATGGGCATTGAGGAAGGCACTTGTTGGGATGAGCACTGGTTTTAAGTGATTAATCACTCCCGAAGCCAAGAGCACACTGTGTACACTGTATGTTAGCTAACTTGACAAAATAATGGGAGTCCCAGAATAAAAGAAGAGAAGGAAAGGGGTAGGAAGAATATTTGAAGAAATAATGCCTGAAAGCTTCCCAAATTTGATGAAAAATATGAATCTACACATTGAAGGAACTCAAGAAAATCCAAGTAAACCCAAAGATATTCACATGTAGACACATTGTAGTCAAACTGTAGGAAGCTAAAAACAAAGAGAAGCGTCTTGAAAACAGGAAGAGAAAAATGATTTATCAAGATATCTTCCATAAAATTAACAACTAACAACAAGGAAAAGGATATTTGAACAGCAATTAAACCAGTTAGACATAAATGATATCTATACGTAAAGAACAAACTAAACCCATAGGTGAGTAGAAGAAAGGTAGTAATAGAGGTTGGAAAAGAAATAAATGGATATTGAAGGCAAAAAAGAGAATCCAGAAGACAAATATTTGGTTCTTCAAAAGATCAACAAAAATTACAAATTATTAGCTAGAATAAACAAGAAAGAGCTAGGCTTGTTACTAGAGTCAGGAGTGAAAGTGGGTGTCATTACTGACATTACACATCTGAAGATATTCATAAGAGACATTGTGAACAACTATGCCACAAATTGCATAACCCAGGTGAAAAGAAAAAAAGTCCTTAGGAAGATACAAACTACCCAAACTGACTCAAGATGCAATCTGTGTTCACAGATCAGAAAGCTTGTTAAGATGGCAATACTCCTTAAATTGATCTACAGAGTAAATGCAATCTCTGTCAAAATCCCACCTGCCTTTTTAAAAAATGGTCCTGACAGTCATATGGAAATGCAAGGAAGCTGCCTTTTTTGAAAAATGGTCCTGAAAATCATATGGAAATGCAAGGAATCTAGATCACAAAAACATCTTGAAAAAGAACAAAGTTGGAGGATTCACATTTCCCAGTTTCAAAACTTTCTACAAAGCTAAAATAATGAAAACAGTGTGTTTACTGGCACAAGGATAGATAAATGGAATAGAATGTACATTCCAGAAATAGCTTCTTACCTTTGTCAATTGATTTATAAAGAGTGTCAAGACAATTTAATGTGAACATAATAGTGTTTTTAACAAATGGTTCTGGGGCAACTAGATTTTTATATAAAAAATGGACTTGGATCCCATGTCACACCATATAAAATATTAACTCAAAATAGATCGAAGTCATGCATTTACAGCCTATATAGCTCTTGGAAGAAACATAGGAGAAATTTTTCATGATCTTGGGTTAGGCAATAGTTTGTTATATTATAAAAAGCACAAGAGACAATATTATATGTCAACTATACTCCAATTAAAAAAAATTAAATGCATGAGACAAAAAAAAACTGACTCTACCAAAATTAAGAAAAACTTTTGTGCTTCAGAGGATTCCATCAAGAAAAAGTGAATGGGCAATGTAAAGACTGAGAGAAAACATTTGCAAATCATTATCTGACTTAAAAGATTATGTCTAGAAGGTAAAACTCATAAAACTCAAAAATAGACTACCCAATTAAAAATGGGCAAATGTTTTGAATATATTTTTCTCCAAAGAAGATATAGAGGTGACCTGTAAGTACATGGAAATATGCTTATCATTAATTATTAGAGTACTACAAATTAGAAGCACCATCAGAGATACTATAGCTTGATAGCTAAACAGTTCCACTCCTAGACATATAACCAAGTGAAATAAAAACATATGTCAATACAAAGCCCCTATCAACTGATGTTCAGAGCAGCATTATTCCTATTATCCCAAATGTAAACCACTCAAGTGTCCATCAACTAATGATTGGATAATTAAAATAGGGTATGTCAATGCAGTGGAATATTATTTGGCAATAAATAGGAATGAAGTGCTGGTACATGCTACAGCATGGATGAACTTTGAAAATATTATGCTATGTGAAAAAAACTAACAAGAAAGACAATGAAAGACAATATATTGTAAATTCCACCAATTTGTCCAGAAGAGGCAGATCTGTAGATCCAGAAAGAAGACTAAGTGATGCCTTGACTTGACATGTGGAAAGAGAGCATTGGACTGACTGCTAATAGGTATGGGATTTCTTTTTGGCTTAATGGTTCACAATTCTGTGACTACACTAAAACACACAGAAACATACACTTTATTCTTTATTTAATATATAATTTACTGTCAAGTTAGCTAACATGCAGTGTATACAGTGTGCTCTTTGTTTTAAGGGTAGATTCCCATGATTCATCGCTTATATACAACACCCAGTGCTCATCCCAACAAGTGCCCTCCTCAGTGCCCATCACTCATTTCCTCCCTCCACACCCTCATCGACCCTCCGTTTGTTTTCTGTATTTAAAAGACTTTTATGGTTTGCCTCCCTCCCTCTCTGTTTGAAACTATTTTTTCCCCTTCCCTTCCCCCATGGTCTTCTGTTAAGTTTCTCAAGTTCCACATATGAGTGAAAACTGTTATTCATTTTGAGAGAGAAGAGAGAAAGCGGGGGAGGGGCAGAGAGGGAGAAAGGGAATCCCAAGCAGGCTCCATGCTGTCTGCACAGAGCCCCATGTGGGGTCAATTTCAGGAGCTGTGAGATCATGACCCCAGCCAATATCAAGACTCTATTGCTCAACCAACTGAGCCACCCAGGCACCCCTGAAACATACACTTGAAAAGAAAGTGGACTTTATAATTGTGGGTATTATCTCAGTAAAACTTACAAAAATATATACCACAAATGCAGGGTTTCTTCTCAAACAGGCATAAAGTGTCCCTATCCTTTGGGATGTGTAGAAAGAATATCTAGCATATATTAAATACTTTCTTTGGGTAAATGACTTTACACATGCTATATCTCTTAAAATGACCATCTTTGTGATATTATTATCCTTGTCATTTTACAGATAAGGAAATGTATGTTAGAGGTTAACTACTTTCCATAGGGATACATAGTAAGTGCTAGAGCCCAAGTCTGTCTTTTTTTTGCAAAGCCTATATACTTTTTATCCTCCCTTCTTTGGTTCATTGAAAAGATGTTTCATTGTTTTCATCGTGTTGTATGTTGTTATGTACATATGCATGTTTTTGCTCTAGGAAGGGTGATATAGAAGCACTAACTGCTCCATGGGGCACCTGGGTGGCTCAGTTGGTTGAGTGTCTGACTTTGGCTCAGGTCATGATCTCACAGTTCGTGAGTTCGGTTCGTGAGTTCGAGCCCCCTGTCGGGCTCTGTGCTGACAGCTCCGAGTCTGGAGCCTGCTTCTGATTCTGTGTCTCCCTGCCCAATCCCCATTCATGCTCTGTCTCTCTCTGTCTTAAAAATAAGTAAATAAATAAAAAAGTACTACTCCCTTTTTGATTATTGGCAAAAACAAGTTGAGAAAAAAATGTGCATTTTCTCTTCTCACACCACTTTATTAATTGCTAATTTCAAAGCTGGCCAGTCTGTTTGGTGTACTAAATAGAATTGGTGCAGTGTCGACAGATGCTTCTTGTCTGTTTGTAAACTGAAATTGGACTCCCAAATAAAGAAGATGAATGTTTCAGGGGAGGAGATTTTCCTTGGCATAAAAATAGAAATTTGCTCTCAAGTTGGTTAATAAGGTAGGCCTTCAGTTCCACAAAGCAGTTTAGAAAAGCATGAAATAATCTTAATTTTCAAATATGTATATGCATTGGTTTTGGAGTTGGTATTGTCATATTAAAGTTGAGCTGGTTTTGGGGGGTACCTGGGTGGCTCAATCAGTTAAGTGTCAGACTTCACTCATGATCTCATGGTTTGTGAATTTGAGCCCCACCATTGCACTCTGCACTGATAGCACTCACTTGTTCTCTCCCTCTCTCAAAAATTAAAAAAATAAAAATTAAAAAAAAAAAAGTTCAGCTGGTTTTGAGAAAATTATATACGTATCTATGTGGGGTTTGTTAACATTTTTCAATTATAAAAAAAATTACATTTAGTATTCTTGTAAGAGGCAGACTACCTTAATACATTGATAATGATTCTCTGTACAGAATGTTTGAGGAACAGGGTACTTACTGTCCCTGGGTCTCATTTTCTAAAACGAAGCACTGTATTAGCTAGTCCTGAGGGTCCTTTCCAGCTCTTTGATTATCTAACACTGACTAGCATACAGGCACACCAGCAAACCTGCCGAGAGAATTCCTCAGAATCATTAATGATTATTCATGGCAAGGGAAGCAGGGGTAACATTGACTCTGAAAGCCGATCCTTCTCACTGTAGAAGTGCGCTCTTGTGTTACGGTGTTTTTGTATATGAGAAATGCCACCTGCCAGTACTTGAAGGTCTCTGAGCACAAGGTATCGACTCAGTGCCCTTCATGTTAAAACATCTCCTGCAAGCCTCGCACAGTGTACCTGTGGTGAGGGCAGTAGTATGGATGCTCATATTGATGTTTTTTAGGAGTGTTTGCTACACATTTCCAGCTTAATCTTTGTATCTTACCAAAAGATTCATGACAAATCAAAGATATCTTTTTTTTTTTTTTAGTATAGATTATGGCTGTTTTGCTTTTAAGCACAATTTTTTGAGATACACTAAACTGAAAGTCCTTTCAGTACCTTCCATATATCTTTAGTGGGATTCTATGGTAAAAAAATATTTGAAAGAAGAACAAATGTATGCTAATATTGTCTCAGAAAGAAAAATTATAATTGTTTTACAGAATCACAAGGTTTTTTATTGAACCTCTTTTTGTCATTGTAGGACAGATTGATTTTTAGGGATATAAACTAAAAATTATTCATGAGTTCTCTACCAGTATAACCAATAGTCTAAATTTAGTACAATAGGTTAAAAATTTAGGACAATATTTTAAATTTAACTTTATTTTTAATTAGCAATATGAGATAAAGATAGATTATTTACATTATTTACACCTCAAATTTACTTAAAACGTTGTTCTTTTTGTTTCAATTCCAAGGATAGTTTACCCTAGGACCGGGAGGAGTCAAGGTTGCCAAAATGGACAACCATATACTGGAAAGGGTTGAACAGGATTTCTAGAGACTAGTCTTTTCTGTTGCTGGAAGTAGTAAGAGCTAGCTATGTTCTAAATTATTGTTAGTTATAACTTCAACAGCTTCGAGAACCAGAAACCAATAGCACCGAACTAAAGAGACACCATTTTGAACCTTGGAACTGTTTAGAATTCACAAACCATGCTCTCCCATAATCACATCTTATAGTTAAATTTTTTTTTCCCCTAAGATAATAAGAAAAATATACACTTAATGCAAAAATTTTGGAAAATACAAAATAGAGAAGAAGATTAAAAATGTTCTTGCTAACATTTTGGTATGTTTCATTCTAGCTATGATAGTCTTTTAATAAACTTTTGTACTTTATGAATCTGGCCTGTATTTGTGAGGAATTTTGCCAAAACACTAATGTGAGGTAATTCTGGGAGAGTTGTATCAAATGGTTCTATATACTTACAGAAGCCTGTGTCAACACAAAATGAACAAACCTTTTAGAGTTTCTCAAAAAAAAAAAAATTTTTATTTGAGCCCAACTGAGGACAGCTGTCTGGGATACATCATCTTCACAAAGAAGAGAGTGCTCCAGAAAAGAATGTCTAATACAAGGTTACATTTTTTTTTGTTGTTACATCAAGAGTTACAAATCCTCATGATGAAGGACATTTCAGAAAATTACAAACTTTATCTGATGCGTTCAGTATGTGCCAAGTTGCAGGCTTCAGAAGTGTGGAAACAGAATTTAGGGAGATTTTTTATTCTTATCTTTAGTTTGAAATGTTTCTTTTAGGTTATTTGCTAACAAAACAGATGTACAATGTGTGCTCAGGGCTGAAATAGAGCCTGTGCTTTGAAGTTTGGTAAAGTCATTTTGACCTTGGTAAAAGTATAGCTTCCCTGGGAGCCCAGGGGCAGGACCCACAAATATTAAAAGTTGAAAATTTCTTTTATCATGTGTTTACAATCCAAGAAATGTATGATAACACCTGGTTCATCTGTTTTCTGGGCCTTTTATAGTACAAGCTTCTGGGTTGTTTACTTGGGAAAATTAGGTGCAGTTAATGGGCTATGCTTTACAAGGTAGGCAGATACCTTGGCTTTATTCTATGGAGAAAAAGATACTGTAAAAACCAGCATGGGATAAATACAGGCAAGGATGTCTGGAAGGAAACAAATGTTTAAGCAAACCTTGAGATGTTGTCCTGTGAGTAATTTAGAAAGACTGTTTGAACTGTGTATCAGACACGTCTTTTTCACATTCTCAGATTTTTATGATCTCATGTGTGTGTCACCCTTGGCCACTTGCTCCACCTCAGTCACTGCTATGGTGACATACTTCATGCAGGCTGAGTGACACCACTGCCTGAAGCCAGCAACCACATACCCAGACTCAGACATTCCCAAAGAATTAAATATGCAATTTGGTAAGTATTATTTGGAGCATAAAAGAACACTAAAAGAGGCAAGGAAAGTTTTACCAGGACTTGAAAGTTTAATTTCAGAGTTTATCAGATCAACAAATTGGAGAGGAGGGATTGCCATGGAGAAGAGGACAGACCTGGAGCTCAATTAGAAAGTTGTTGCAGGGGCACCTGGATGCCGATTGAGTGTCTGACTTCGGCTCAGGTCATGATCTCATGGTTTGTGAGTTCAAGCCCCAAGTCAGGCTCACTGCTGTTCGTGTGGAACCTGCTTCGGATCCTCTGTCTCCCCTTCTCTTTCTCTCTGCCCCTCCCCCACTCATGCTCTCTTGGTTTCTCTCTCAAAAAAAAAAAATTTGTTGCAATAATTCTCATACCAGTGAAATAAAACTATGAGTGGCTTGGGAAATGGAATAAGAGAATTAATCTGAAACAGAATTATGTGATAGAATTGACAAAATTTATGAGCTTTGAAAGGATGTAATAGGAGGTGAAAGCAGGTGAGAAAAGGAATAGCTAAGAGGAATCCTAGGTTCCTGGTTTAGGCAATTAGGTTGATAATGCAGCTATTAATCATGGTATTTAGGTAGAAAACTCTTTAGGTTACAGTGGTAGTAAGATCATTGATATTTTACATTCATTATGCTTGTAGCATATCCAAGTGGAAGTCTGTAAGGGGCAGTTAGGCTATAGAGAGAAATAGGGGGAAAGATTAGAGCTAGGACCTTTGACTTCCAGTTAATTGGAGACTGGGTCTGTATAGGCATGGAAAAGAGAATATAAAATGAAAAGGGGTATATATATAACCAAGGATGGAAATTCTAGGCAACACTAACATTCATGGTGCAGGAAAAGGAGAGTGAAGTAAACTAAATGAAAAGAAGTAAGGAGATGAAAAGATAATGAAATGACAGAGAAATTATTTAAGAAGTGCTAGTATCCAAGGAATTTGAGGGTCTGTGTTCTCATGATAAACTGTAAAATTCTAAGACCAACAGGAATTGCATATTAAGATAAATTATTCCCAGTTCTTGTAAGAATACTTCAGGATATCTGTTGCTGGTTATGGAGGGGCCTTCTAATAATATCGGTTTCTTAGGTTTGAATACTTAGTGGTATAAACCAAGTTATTTCCATGAAGCTTTTATACTGTCTCTGTTGGTGACTGGAAGCTTCTTTGTGTTACATTCCTATCACATTTACATTCACTTGACATTCAACAAATGTTTATAGAGTGCCCACCCTGTATGAGAGATAGGATACAGTGGTGAATTAAAGAGGCAAAGACACTTGTCCTTGAGAAGCTAACATTCAAGAGACAGAACGAAAAATTAGCACAATACATATTTTTATACAGGGTGATAAGTGCTATGAAAAAACTAAAATGGAATAAGTAAGATCAGAGGTATAGTGGGCAGAGAGGTTTGCAGCTGGGCAGTTTGCTATATTAAATAGTGTGGGGATCTCACTGAGAACGTGAGGTTGATCAAATACAAAGAGGAGAAGGAGTTAGCCAAGTGGATACATGAGGATGGAGTATTCCAGGCTGAAGAAAAGATACAGCAAATGCTCAAGATAGGTGCGTGTCGAGCTTGTGTTGGGATCTGGGAGAAGATTGTGGATATAAACAGAATAAGCAGGGAAGAGAAGGTAGATTACATAGGGCCTTGTCTGACTCTTATTAGCAGTAAGAAAAGAATCATTTGCAGGTTTTAATCAAAGGAATGACCTGATCTGACTTGCCTTTCAAAGGATTATTTGGCTGCTCTGTTGAGAATAAATTTGTTTGCTTTTTTGGAGACTTCCATGGTTACTTCTTCTCTGTGATGCATGAAAAGAAATAGGAGACCTAGGAAAAGATTACATACAGATAAAAGATGATAATAATTTCAGGGTGATATCAGTGAAATAGTGAGAAATGGATGGACTCTGGACGTATTAGGTATATAAATTCTGTAGTGTTTCCTTTGTAATAATGCAATCTTGTATAGTAGTCAGCTATTCCAAACATTTGGCAAAGGACCTTATGAAAAAAATATTTTGTGAGGTGTTTTAATCTAGTGCTAATATGTTACAGTCAAATTCACCTTCTTCATAAAATTTATCCTAACTGGCATTGCAATTATTGCTGTTTAAGTCACTAGACTCAGTAAATATGTGTTTGTTGGGTTTCCTGGTATGTAAAAAAAAGATGACTTATAAAGTGATAGGAATTATACCTGTAGTTTTTCAATGGCTTTAGATCTCACAGATTCTGTACTTCAAATCTCTGAATATCTAAATAATTATCTTGATATGACTCTCTAGGTTATGCTGGTCTAGTTGGTATACTTTGCATGTTGCAAACTATAGTCATTTTAAGTTAATGCCTTTAAATTATGAGACATGTAGTATTGTATTATTACTGGCCAAGGCCTTTGTGAGAGGCTGTTATGAATGCAAAATTTGGTTCAATTAAGAGGCACATTTGGATGACTTCATAAATATTGATTAAAATACATGCTGGTCCAAGAAAATTACAATTTCCATGGTTTGAACAAATAATGCAGTTCTGCAACAATGTTGATTTTATTTGCCAAATTTGAGTTTTCTTCAACAGATAGCATTTGAATGCTCTTCTGTTTAAAGTTAGACGTGGCACCGTATTGAATTGTCCAATTATCTTTTAATGGCATCTTTACTACAAAACAGGTATGATAAGCAAACCTTCAAAGCAAGTGTTTTTACTTCTATTTTACTAAAATAAAAATAGTAAAAACTACTTTTGGCTAACAATCTAAATTGTTACAACATATAAGCAAATGAGCACAATGTATATGTGCATGTACATGTGCACACTGATGAGTGTTTGTGTACACATACACATATACAAGCCCATGATGTTTAACTGTATCACCAGCTAATGGAATTAAGCTCAACATAGCTATTAAATTTGTATCCATTGTGTCATGTGTTTTCATTAAGTACAATTAAATGATGAGATGCATTGGTTTTCTCTAGTTAGTAACCTAAAGCCTAAATCTCACATTTAACCTGAATATTATGAGTATTGGTTTTTGATTAAGGGCATGACAAATGTATCATTTGTTTTAAGGTTAAAAAGAGTAGAAATTTAAAGATGTTACATGAATCGACAGGTCACATTTCTTGTGGTTTGTAATATTATAAGCGACTGAATTATTTAATTGCCTACATTATACTTTCTGAGACAGATTTTGCAATAGCATGGTTATCAAGGAATAATATTAAAATTTTGAGTTAACTTTTTGTTAATACCTCCATTTTATTTGGGTAACAAAACAGAGCTGGAGTGAAAAACAGCTATTTTAAAAACACAATGGAAGGTCACTGCTCTGCCCCTGTGGGAGTGGCGTAATTTCTCTCCTAAAGTACCTGGACATTTTTTAACAAGACACCTTGAGAGACCTCTTTATGTTGGAAAGCAAGAGCCCTCCAGGGTATGGTTTGAAGGAGACTGATGGCTGGACTGCTCAGCATAAGAAATAAACGGTTACTTGAAGGTGGGAGTGACCCAGGAGAGAAGAAGAGAGGGTCAGAAACACAATAGCAGGTAGGGGACAGTAGAGAAATATCAAGACTGAGAAATTCCTAGGAGAGGGGTGGTTAAAGGACTGTCCTTGTTTTTGGTGTTGAATATCAGGAGCGTAATCCTCCACATCTTGCTCTATCACACACACCTTTAGTAGTGTCTGCTCTATATACAAATTTCTTGACTGAATGGTGTTTGATAAAACAAAGGAAAAGGTTGTATATCTGTGATGGTTGCTGAACAGAGAAAGGAGAAGAAATATGTTGGGTCAAACATAAGTGAGAATTTAGCAAGAGAAGAAATCAGAATTAGAGATAACAAAAGACAAGCTTCCAGATTTGGGGAAAATTCTCTCTAAGGAGATTTCTTCTCCCTGGACATGAGATAGGAATTAGAGGAAATCATAAAGCAGAGGATGACCTCAGCTGATATCTGGATTACATTTGCCTTGGTTGTTGCTTTGAATCTTCACACAAGTCACTTCTATATTCAAAAAACTTAACCAACAATTTTGAATGTAGAAGGATTTGTTCTAACCCCATTAGTGGAGGCAGCTTGGCATTCCTGGGCCCCTTGCAGTTTGGGAATCTCTGAGATATTTCAAACATTCAAAAATTCTAACAAAAATTGAATAGCTTCTCATGATGAGTTGACATGAGCTAACGAATCTGTCAAATATCTCCTCTGTAATAGAATTATATCCACTCAGTTGATAATTGTGTAATGGTATCTCATGCCTATCAGAAGCTCTGATTAGCAGTTAGATGTCTTTGAAGGAAAAGGAGGAGAAAACAATTATTAAAAATTTCAATTCTATTTCTGCTCCTTCCTTCTGGGTTGAGGTGAACTTTTTCGTTTCGAAGTCATCTGTGTTCCTTGAGCAGACAATAAGACTACAGAACTGCAGCAAAGACAGAGGTCTGTTAACTCCTAAACCCAATCCCTTCTTAGAAATCTATTTCACTGTGAAATGGGTGGAAATGGCCCAGCTGTCTTGTTAACTATAGGCAGCTTCTCAAGGAAGTTAATAAAACTCTCAATAGAAGTATCTACAAACTTATGGTGGTGGCTGCAGACACAGAGCCCTTGGAGATTTCTCACATCTCCTATTGTGGTTTGAAGAGTGTGCTTCAAAGGACCTGAGATGATCATTGTCTAGTCACCAGCAAAAAAAAAAAAAAAAAAAAAAGATATGTGCAGCCAAAAATATTCAGGCCATCCTGCAGTCCTGTTGTCTAAAACACAGATCTCAGCCAAATCTCCTACCGATTTCCACCCTTCCAACACTGCCAGAGAATTATGCAATATGCATTGTCTTTGAATCAGTCATTGATGTTTTGTTTTGTTTCAAGGTTCATTCTTTAAGACTGTAGTCCAGAATCTGACTAATTGATTTTTTTTAATTTATATTTATAAATGATTTTGGTGGATAAAGAACACTTTTTTTTTAAGTTTATTTATTTGAGAGAGACAGAATGCAAGTGAGGGGAGAGGCAGACAGAGACGGAGAATCCCAAGGAGGCTCCTTGAGGTCAGCACAGAGCCCAGTGTGGGGCTCGAACTCACAAAACCATGAGATCATGACTTGAGTCAAAATCACAAGTCAGATGTGTAACTGACTGAGCCACCTAGGCACCCACTGATTTTTTTTAAATACAATTTTCACACAGCTATTTTAAACATTAGGTAAGAACTAGAAAGCATCCTTGGCCTAGGAAGATATCTGGTCACAGTTTTCATTAACTAGCTTTTATTGAACACCTATTATGTGTGAAATTCAAGAAGGTGCATAGTGATACTTTAGGGACTATTTTCACCCTCTAAAATTTGACGGCCTTGAGAATAAGCATCATCAACTTAAAAATATTTTAATGTTTGTTTATATTTTGAGAGAGAGAGAGCACTAGCAGGGATGGGCAGAGAGAGAGGGAGAGATAATCCCAAACAGGTTCCATCCTGTCAGCACAGAGCCCCATGTGGGGCTTGAGCCCACAAACTGTGAGATCATGACCAAGCATCATCAACTTTTTATTCTTTGCCTGACACAGTGTTCCATACATGTGAGATGGATGAGGAGGTTTCCTTTTTCCTTTCTAGAGACTTAGGGAATGAGACTTTGAAGGAAGAGGAGGAGGGACAAGGTATTAAAATGGAGGATTTGGGGGAAAGACTGACCCCTAGCTACAGCCAACAACAGATCTTGAATCTGAGGAAATATCTCTGTGACAATTCGTTACCTCATTTGGGACATTTGTATCAACTTGTAGAGCTCTTAGAAATGAATCCTGCCAAAATATAGATCCTTCACTGAATCAGAAATAGAGTGTCAAGTGACTCATTTATTCTTGTGAGTACCCTGGTTAAGAATTATATTCTAATTTGGAGGTGTTTTTCAATTTCTGTGATCTCTTTCAAAACATGTTGATAGAGTTCATGGAGAAAATTCATTAACAAGATACTTGAAATCAGCAAATCTGACTTCATCACTAATTAGCAGTGTCTGTGCTGACATCCCATTGATGGTGTTTTGAGGACCATAACATGTTAAAGTTTTGTTATAAATTTTAAGGTGCTGTAAAGGTTCAGATCTTGCATATTATAGAATAGTAGCTAAGATCCTGGTACTTGAAGTCAGATCCTAGATTTGAGTCTTATTTCTGCCTTGTGTTAATTGTATAGCTTTGGGCATGTCATTTAGCCTCCCTGAGGCTCAGTTATTTTACTCCCTGACACCTACTGAGTGTCAGGTATTATTTATAACCATGGTATTTTTTTTTCTGTTGCCACTTGTTTTAAGGCAAATTTATTCTATAAAATAATATAAAGAATCTTGTGCTGTCAGTCATTTTTTTGGGGCAAGCATATAGGGCTAGTTTTCTTGGGACTGCATTATAAGGTGATTAATAGCATGATTTTGGAAACAAAACTGATCTCAGAGCAAAGAGTAGAGAGTCTTCTATATTGGGTAAAAAACAAACAACAGCAACAAAAAATAAAAAAAACAACAACAAACAACAGACAAAAAAACAAACAAAAACAAAAACATTACACTAAATTTGTCTAAGACGTACACAAAATTCTACTGTGGTACATAAACTATTCAAACAACATGCATTAACATCTTTTCATACATAGGGACTTTAGGAAAGAAAGAGTTTAGAGTAACAGCCAAGTTATTGTATATTTCCTTACAGATAAAATACTGGCAACAAGGAAATGAACACAAGCAAGAAAAATCCTGCCTGTGCCGGCTGAGGTGTCCAGAACAGCCCTGTTTCCTGTACTGCCAATTGTGGTAAGTAATGGCTGTGGTACAGGCAGTGGTGTGTGTGCAGAATACTATTTCACCTGTCTGGGTTTATGGAATTGCTGGAGAGCAAGAAAGCAGCTGTATTTAGGGAAAGGTCTTGGATGTGAGCAAGATTGGTGTTAGAAAGGTTTTGTTTGACTAAGAGGACATATTATTGACAATAAGTGAAGACAATTATTTGGGTTGCCCTGAGAATCTACATAAATGCATACTATGAAATAAAATTGAAGAATCTTGAAGAGTTATGTGAGACAATGGTCTTAGATTTCATGGCTCTTTAGTATGGGAAGTGTTAAGGAAAGAATGGAGTTATATTATTAGGCAGAAGCTCTGTCAAGTAAAGCAGCATGTGTTTTGAGGGATAGTGCCAATTCCTGGTAGATTTGACAATATTCTCTGATTTTCATAAAAAATCAAAATCTTCCAAACTTCACAAAAGATGAATTTCATTGTATTTTTAAAATTTTTTTTAATGTTTATTTCTGAGACAGAGACAGAGGATGAGTGGGGGAGGGGAAAGAGAGAGGGAGGCACAGAATCAGAAGCAGGCTCCAGGCTCTGAGCTGTCAGCACAGAGCCCGACACGGGGCTTGAACTCACAAACTGCGAGATCATGACCTGAGCCAAAGTTGGTTGCCCAATAGACTGAGCCACCCAGGTGCCCTCTTTTTTTTTTAAATTGAACTTGACATGTTTAACTGATATGAAGGTGGTAACTGAAGAGAACTCTCAATTAAATATTAGGAAACATCATTGCCCTTTTAAAATGCAAATAACCATTTTGTTTCCTTAGTCTCCCTCATTCCTTCTTTGATCTGCTTCTTAAAGGTGGATGATTCCCATTTTTTCTTCGGAGTCTCTCCATCTTCCTTCTTTCTTTTTTTTCCTAGTAATTACATTGTCGTTTAAACATTATGTTAAATATTCAAGGCACCATTAGTTATAAACAATTAAGAAGACATGATCTTTGCCCCAGGGTTCATGTGTTAGGACAGAAAGGTAAGACAGTTTGTAATAATGTAATGTGATAAAGGCTATGTGATTTGGAAACACAAAAGAGGTGACATTTGAAGTTCCATAAAATCTAAATGAGTCTTGAAGAAGGGAGCATTTCAGGAATGGGGAATGTGCAAAGACTTAGCATGGGGTGTGAAAATGCATAGTGTCTTGGGAGACCCCTAAGTCATTTTGTGTGTTTGGAATATAGAATGTAGGTTGGAATGTGCAACAGCTGAAGCTAGGTAAGTGGTTAACTCATCATTTTCCATGTTATCCTGCAGGTAGTGCAGAGTAATAAGAGGTTTTTAAGCACTCAGTGGGCTATCTCATTTCTTTTCATGGCTTAACCAGCATCCCTAAGTTAGTTATTCCCAAATCTTTACCTGCAGTTCTGACTTTGTTCCTTAGTGTCATAATCATATTCAAAACTGTTGCCTTATTATTATCCTGCTGTTACTCAAACGAGTCCACTCAAAATAACTTACTTTGCTCCTTTAAATTCTTCCTTCCTTTCTGCTCTGTTTCATGTTGCCATTTCTCTCAAGTCAGTCAGGCTGAACATCTTAGTGCCATTTTCACCTTTCCTCTTTATTTCCATTTCCTCATAGTCTTTTGTTAACCAAACCCTATGATTTTGCTCCCAAGCACCTCACACCCATTTCCCCACTTCTGTTCCTACTGACACTTCTACAGGGCTCAGACTCTCCTTCCTTCTCATCCTGACTTTAACAATGGCTTTAAATGACTGTAACATTAACTTTAAATGATTTGGTTATTTTCTTTTTCATTTCTAATCCATTTTGAATATAATGGCACCAGAATTTTCTCCCAGAAATGTGGATCTCATAATTCCTATGCTCAAAAACATTTAATGGTTCTTCACTTACGGAATAAAGTACAGAATCCTTAGGGTCACATTCAGGGCCCATAATCATCATCTGTGTTTTTTCTTTCTAAAAATATCTTCTTCCCGTTTCCTTCTCCTTTTTCTAACCTTCCTCATAAGTATTTCTTGTCATAAATCATCATTCTTGGTGCCACCATAATATCAAAAAAACAAAACAAAACAAAACTCTTCTTACATATCTTACCTTATATTAAACTTTATTCCTTTAATTGAGTATGTGTTTTTAGAAGAAAGAGTATATTTAGTTGTCTATTGCTGTCTAATTGCCCCCACATTTAGCCCCTTAAAATAACACACATTTATTATCTCACAGTGTCATCGGGTGAGGAATCAGGTACAGTTTAACTGGGTCTTCCTGCTCAAGTCTCTCAACAAGGTTGAAATCAAGGTGTCATTTGGAGCTAGAATCATCTCAAGGTTCAGTTGTGGGGGGGTGGGGGGTCTGCTTCTAGCACACTCACTTGTTGCAGAATTCACTTTCTTCCAGGTTGTTGGACCAAGGGCCTCAATTTCCACCTTGTTGGCCAAAGACCGGCCTCCATTGTTTGCCATATGGGCTTCTCCATAGGGTAGCTTTTAACATGACAGCCTGTTTTATCAAAGAAAGAGGGAGAAAAGGAGGGAGGGACAGACAAAAAAGGAAGTCGTAGTCTTTCATAATCTGATCTTGGAAGTGACATCCCATCCTTTTTGCCATATTCTGTTCATTAGAAGCAAACAGAAGTGAAATGAGGTGAAACCTTCTCACTTCATTTGGTCAAGATGGTCACAACCCACTAGAAAGAGAGAGAGAGAGAGAGAGAGAGAGAGAGAGAGAGAGAGAGAGATTACCCCATGATACCATTTTCTTGAATTTCACTTGAGGTCAACAGTAAAAGTACACACTGGAAATCAGTTCCAGGTAATTTCTAATTTTTTTCAATATTTTAGGTTTCTTAATTTTTATGTAGTTGTTTCTTTAAGCATTTTAAAATTTAAGGAATTGCTAAGTTTGAAGTGATTTTTCTCTATAAGGTATAAATTTGAGGTATTAATAGTTTTGAAATTTAATACTGTTTACTTAAAAGTTTTAGAAATACTATGGTTTTTTTTACATTAGTTTAAAATAGTTAACTTTTTATGTAATCTTTAATAATAAGCAAAAGAATATTTTGATAAGTATTATAGGCCCAACTCTTGGGGACTATTATTATATTATAGCTACTTCATTTTATAATTCAGAAATATTATACTTTGACTCCAATGAATTATTTTTAGATGCCTTTTCAATGTTATAAACAGATTAAGAGAGTATAATGTGAAGAAGAGAATAAATTCCTTTAGAAATATTCCTGGGTTCGCTTAAGGTTTTATTCATTACTTGGTTCAAAATAACTTTGGCTTGATCTTTTTCTATGTGTGTATGATCTATTTTTGAGATGTTTGAGACCAAAAGAATAAAGCTTAAGTTCCCAGGAGCAGCCAAATAATTGCATTTTGAATTTGTAAAATCCTTTCTTTTTAAGCTGACAATAGTGATGAAACATTTGCATTTGAACCTAGCAGCATGTAGATTTGAAAGTTTGTAATGAATAAAATTGTGAATTAAATGAGGGAGAGAAATGTTACTCTTTTTAAAAAAACCTTTAATGGAACCATTAAATATGGATTATAAAGCAATTTATTTTTCAAGCAACACATTACATTATCAACTTTTTCAGATCTTTATAAATTTGTTCATATATTTTCTTCCCTAAACTTCTCTCTTCAGGAGCAATTTTAAATGCATGTTTTCAGTTCTGTTTAGGAATATATTATCAAGTCCTAAAACCAAGCCTGGTTATATATATTTGCATTTTGTACTTCTTCCTCAATTTGAGCTTAATGATAAAGCCCATTTAGAATTTAAGAATTTGGAAGATAGCACAAAAATAAATTTTAAGTTGATTACAGGTAATGCGTATTTTACCACATTGCCAACTGTTTCTCCCTAACGAGAGATTAAGGACAATGTCAAATATGTACTAAATTTGATACTTCTTAGTGGAAAGTGAAAATTTTTTTTCTAAATATTAATGATTACATAGTTACCAAATTATCAGACTGGCTTTGAGATACATTTGATCACACTACATTTTGAAGAAACATAGGAAAAAAAAAAAAGAATATCCATAAAAATCTGTGTTGATTTTCCTCAACTGACCTGACAGTTCAGTTGTTCAAGTTGATAAGATTAGCTAAGAGTATAGAACATATATGAAATATAAAGTTTCAAAAACAAATATAGTATTTTTTTGACAATGGATAGTTGGTCTTCATCCATTCTAAGAAGACATAAATTAATTGTTTTGAAATGTCACTCAACCAGATACATTCAAATTTATTTCAAGATTAGAAAAGCATATCAAAGCAGCATAAAGCTTGACCAAATAATTCCACCATTTCCCAATTTTAAAATATCAAAATGATTTTCATAGCCTGGTGAGTTATAAAAATGGGAAGAATAACTGTAAACTGAATAGGTATGAATTGGAAATAAGAAAAGGAAGCACCATGGCGAGACTATGAAACTATTTATTGTATTTCCCTGTGGGAGTTACATTGCTGGGAATATGATTATAAGTATGATTCTAACCTTTATTCTCCACTGAGAATTTTGTTATGGCATGTGTTCATACATGTATACATAATCAAAATGTGTAAATTGCTAAAGAGGGTACAATTGACATCACACAGTTCAGAGACATGGAGATAATTCATCCAAAAGAATGTGGTGGTAACTTGGTTTTATGAACTATGTATCAAAAGAATGTGGTAATTCAGTACCAATGACTAGCTATGTGATCTTGGACACATTACTTAGAATCCCTAAGCCTGTTTGACATCTGCTAAAGACATACAATCATAGCTTATCTCTCATGGAGGCTGTGGGGAGTTAGTAAAAATAATATATTGCATTATGACTAGCCTAATCCATGACAAAAGTAAGCATTCACTAAATGTGGGTTATTATGAGTCCTTTCATCCACAGGTTTTATTCAGCACTTACATATGCCATGCAGTACTCTAAGGTCTGGGGATACAACAGTCAACAAAACAGATGAATGGTAAAGTACAGTGTATATAAATAACCAAGATCAATAAGTAAAATAAATGCTAGATTAGATACTGATAAGTACTTGGAGAAGAATAGGGCAGAGAAGAGAACTAGAAAGTACATTGAGATAGAGGTTGTAATTTTGAATAGTTTGGCTAGAGAAGGCATCACTGAAATTATGGCATTTTAGTAAAAACCTGAGGGAGGTGAGGGAATAAGCCATGGGATGTCTGGGAGAAGAGCATTCCAGGGGGAGGGATTGGGCATGTACAAAGGCCCTGAGGTGGGAACAGTAAGGAATCTATGTGGAGTGAGCAAGGGTAGAAGAGTAAGAGATGAGATAAAGAGATAATGGGGGCCAGATGTGAGCCCAGAAGAAGGCTGCTAGGACTTTGACTTTTTCTTTGAGAAACTTGGGAAGCCATTGGAGGGTTTTGAGTAGAGAGATGTGACCTGTGATTAACAGCATCACTCTGGCTGCTGTCTTGAGACCAGGCTGAAGGGAGATGGTTGGAAGGTTATTGTCAGTCTAGGTGAGGGATTGTGCATTAGAGATGGTGATAAACAATGGAGGTTGTGAGCAGTGGTAGGATAATTGATATTTATTGAATGTTAAGACAACAGGTTTTATTAGAAGATTAAGTTTAGAGTGTATGAAAGAAGGGTCAAAGATGACCTAAGGTTTGTGGCTGAACAACTAAAGAGTGGCATTATTACTGAGAAGGAAAAGATAGAGTGTGTATGAGTAGGGAAAGATCTGAAATTCAATTTGATGAATGTTGTGTTTGTGAATTTTATTAGACATTTAAATGAAGTTGTGGAAATGTAGTTGGATTAATTCCACTGGAATTCAAGAGAAAGATCTGGGCTGGTGGTAAAAATTGTAAGAGTCTTATGCATGCAGATGGTTTCTAAAGCCATGAGACAGAGTGAGATGCCCAAGGGAGTGAAGTGGATAAAGTAGAAAAGATGAGGAACGAGCAAAGAAAATTGAGGGTGAGGATATTGAGGTAGGAAACAAGACAAAACAAAAGACAGGATGATATGCTAGAAGCTGAGAGAGGAGGAGTGAGTGAAATGCTAATGGGTCGTGTAAGCTGAGGACCAAAGAGTAACCATTATATTCTACAACATTGAGGTCATTGGTGACCTTATCATTAGTCTGATTGATTCTGCCCTCATCCAGCTATTGTAACCTTTTTCTGAACCATTTTTTTGATCTGTTTTTTCTGCTTCTGGACTCCTGTTCATCACCTACTCTCATATAGATTTTGATTATATTGTAAAAGACTTTTTCTGTGTTTTCATTGTGTCATGGAATTCTGTCTTCACAGCCTGGTGCCTTTCTGTACATGGGTTTATATAGCTCTTGTGAGTGGAGACCTTGTTCCACTCTGCCTTTGAGATTCCCTATGATTGTTCTACATACAGTACTAGCATTAGCATTAGTATTAGTAATATAGTATTAGTATTAGCATTGTTTTATTGCCACCTGCTGCTTGTAACTCAGCAGTTTGTTTGTTTATCTTTAAGCAAAAACCTTTTGTCTTCTGGTGGTAATGCTATTCATCTAATTACACGCCCTGTTACCGCCTCAGTACCATTATCTCCTGGCATTCCAAACTGCTACCCACAGTTATTGGATATTTCGCTGTTGTGAGTCTCAGGCAATTTGAATAATTATAAATGGTCCATTAGAAGAGCTCATAGTTTGTCAAGTGTTTATTACACCATACATATATCCCTCATATTGTCTCTAAAAGACAACACTTGGGACACCTGGGTGGCTCAGTCAGTTAAGCATCCAAATTTGGGTCAGGTCATGATCTCACAGTTTGTGGGTTTGAGCCCCACATCGGGCTTTCTGCTGTCAGCACAGAGCCCACTTCGGATCCTCTGTCCCCCCCTCTCCCTCTGCCCCTCCCCCACTTGCACTCTCTCTCAGAATAAACTTAAAAAATAAAAATCAATAAAAGACAACACTCATTTACATTTATACAGTCTTCTGTGACTTACATACACATCTCATTAACTTTAAAAATACACATTTCATTCATAGCAGATGTAGAGACAAGATACTTGATACATTATAAAAGAAAATTCCATTTAGTTCTATAAAAATATACTAAGTACCAAATATGTGCTAAAGTTTAAACTAGGTGGTAAAGCTTCAGAATGAGTAAGACAGGGTTTTTGCCCTCAGGGAGCCTGTGGGGTGTGTGTGTATGTGTGTGTATGTGTTGTGTTGTGGGCTACACAGCACTGAGATAGGCTAGAGACAAATACATGGTCAGAATCTGATGCTTGTCTGCTACGTGCATGAAGAATTCAGGTGATCTAATTAATTTTAACCTGTCTTTGTTGGCTACTTCAATACCTCACACCTTAGCTATCTCTAGTCTGGTTCCCCTCTGTTCCTGGCACTAGTTGAGAATTAGGTGAGCGGCATAGATGTGGGGGTGCTCTCGCTGACACAGGGTTTGATAAACACAGGGACTGGGAGGAAGGAGAAAAGGAAGGCTTGGAGTGGGAAAGTACTGACTACTGAGTCAGAGAGGGGAAAATGTGTCTTGAAGTTTCCTTCCTCCTACACCTATGAAGAGTTTTGAGTCAGAAAGAGAAGTGCCTGAGGAAGAGGTCAGTAGAAAGCAGCAGATAAAGAAGACTTAATGGAAGCAGCTGGTAGGGAATATAGGTATGTATAGGAACATGGCTGGTCAGAGGCAGACTGAGCCTTTTACTGTAACTCCTTTTATTTTTTTTTATTTTTTATTTTTAAAATTTTTTTTCAATATATGAAGTTTATTGTCAAATTGGTTTCCATACAACACCCAGTGCTCATCCCAAAAGTGCCCTCCTCAATACCCAGCACCCACCCTCCCCTCCCTCCCACCCCCCATCAACCCTCAGTTTGTTCTCAGTTTTTAAGAGTCTCTTATGCTTTGGCTGTCTCCCACTCTAACCTCTTTTTTTTTTTTCCTTCCCCTCCTCCATGGGTTTCTGTTAAGTTTCTCAGGATCCACATAAGAGTGAAACCATATGGTATCTGTCTTTCTCTGTGTGGCATATTTCACTTAGCATCACACTCTCCAGTTCCATCCATGTTGCTACATAGGGCCATATTTCATTCTTTCTCATTGCCACATAGTACTCCATTGTGTATATAAACCACAATTTCTTTATCCATTCATCAACTGTAACTCCTTTTAGAGACTGCTTTGTATATGCTAAGGACTTATCGTTGCTAATTTTTTTTTAATTTTTTTAAATCTTTATTTATTTTTGAGAGAGAGACAGAGTGTGAGCAGGAGAGGAGCAGAGAGAGAGGGAGGCACAGAATCTGAAGCAGGCTCCAGGCCCCGAGCTGTCAGCACAGAGCCCAAAGTGGGGCTTGAACCCACGAACTGTGAGATCATGACCTGAGCCAAAGTCAGACGCTCAACCGACTGAGCCACCCAGGCGCCCTATAGTTGCTAATTTAATTATTGTTAGGATGCTGAGTATATCTCCACTTTACAGGTGGAGATTTAGAGATTATGTAACTTCCTCAAGATCACGTAGTCCTGAAGTGATAAGCCATGACTCTGACACAGCATCAGTATGCTACAGTGTCATGCCATAGAGTTAGCTCTTTATCATACTAAGTAATGAGGGAAGGGTACATGATTCAAGGGTCCTTGAGCAGGGCACAGCATGAATGAACAAGTAAACTTGATGGGTATCATCTGTGTGTGGAGAGGAAGATGGCTTAGGGGCCATTTGGTGAAAGGAGCTTAGCTCTGAGGACAGTCCTGCCCATCCTTCTTCCCTGAAATGATCAGTCCTATTCTCTTATTCCCACATGAAACAAATAATTTCATCTGAATTTGGAAGATTTGTTGTTCAGTTTTCTTCCTCCACCAGTAGATGATGTTACTGTGCATTAGTTGTCCACATGCATGTATGAAGACTTCTGTTGTGTTTCTTGTCCCTGGAAATGAAGCACTTTTCCATGACTTGTATGTGAAACACTGATTCAAGGGTGTAGATGCAGAAAGCCTCTCTTGGCTTGTTCTCTGATGCCACACTGGGGACAGACTGTTTACTCAACTGTTACTGAAATGGTATTCTGCTTCCAATTCCAGTATTGTTCCATGTGAACATAGCTTTAGGATGTGATTCCTTGTGGGGTGGGGTGAATGATAGCACTCAAACCGCCCAATCTCTACTCTGCACCCCTCAGGTAACTCTTAAAGGCAGAATATGTTTTGCATAAAGGTGGAAGAATAATGGTTGGAACCTGTGTAGCGTGGAAATAGGAGAATGTTCAAATTGGTTCTCTCCTAGACCTGTGGTACTTTGGGTACTAGAATTGTGCAGTCACCATCTATGAGGCTACGAGAGAGATGGTGACACTGGGTGAGTGAACATTGTGATACAGAAATAGAAGCAACAGGCAACTCATCTCAAAATCCAGAGGTTATCTGCCCCTCTTTTGCTACCTTTGTTAGGGAGTTAGTTTTTATAATAGGAGTCTGAGATATATTTTCTAATTGTCAGCATATACTGTATGACATTAATAGTGTTATTCTGAGGGGTGCCTGGGTGCTTAGTCAGTTGGGTGTCCGACTCTTGGTTTTGGCTCAGGTCATGATCTCACAGCTTTGTGGGTTCAAGCCTTGCGTCAGGGTCTGTGCTGACAGTGAGGAGCCTGCTTGGGATTCTAACTCTCTGCCCCTCCCCTACTCACGCTGTGTCTGTCTCTGTCAAAATAAATAAATATACTTAAAAAAATAGTGTTAATCTGAAAGTCAAGGTCAAATCACATTAGTTTTAACCTACTCTATGCAGAGAGTATTCAGGAATACTGAATACTGTTGTAATGGATGTTTGTTCATTTTTCTAACCTTGATTATCTTTACAACAGTAGCGCAGCATTGATTTGACTTTCTGTTTTGAACTGATATCGTTAAATCTCTTAAAATGTCTTTTGTTATAGGCAGTAAAACATTTAATAAACATTTTTTAAAAAGACAAAATCGGAAACAAAATATGAAATAAAATCAGTAGAAGATCTAGGTCTTATACCAGGGTCAGGGACAAAGTTCAGTTCAGTAGAATTCAAGTTATTTTTATAGTACTGTCCTTTACTTTGTGAAATGTGTATGTGTTCCTAAGAAACTGCATATGCAGTGCCAAACAAATGTTTTAAAATTAGAGGACAATGTTCATGGAAGAAAAATCAAATTAGCAACAAGTTTTAATATTTTTAAAGCAAATAACTTGAAAAGGAAGGTTATGACCTTGTGTAAAAGTATATACAGTATATTAGAAACATCTTAATATGTGAACATATTTAGCTACCACATAGCTGATATTTTTTAAATAAATTTTTAAAATTGAGTAAAAATACTCAATTTTGATTTCATGTATGTTTCTTTTTAATAAAGGGGATTTTTAAAAGTATGGTATTAAAGCAATGAAAAATATACATATGTCTATGATAATGCTGCAGTGTGTTTCTGGGTACTTCAATGAAAGTTAACAAAAAGTTAACAAGGGCTTGCAGCACAGCAACTAACCAATGGCCATTAAGAGACCACGTTTGGCTACTCTGCAACTGGTGTGGCCTGAATGAATTTCAGAAGTGCACTTTTATAATGATGCTATTTTTAGAAATGCAATTATTGCATACCTTGACATCCAAAAGTAAGTGAATGTAATAATTTTTTTTATATGTAAGCACACGCTCAGTTTCATCATATTCATGAAAATAAGAGAAAGAACACTGGACTAAAAATGTGGCAGCCCTTATTTGTAAGCGCTTAGACTAGAGAGAAAATATAATAGGATGTAAGGTCGCTGACATGATTCCCAACTCCTGGCATTCATATCCTTGTGGTGTCCCTCTCCTTTAATGTGATGGGACCTGTGAATTACTTCTTATCAATAGCATACACAGATGTGATGGAATATATGTGATTATATTACATAAGATGTAACTCTGGTCTTGCTGGAGTCACTCACTCCCTTGTTGAGTATGAGGAAGAAAGTTGCCACGTTGTGGGTTGTCTATGTTGAAACATCCATGTAGGAGGGAACTGAGGGTGGTCTCTGGCCAACAGCCAGCATGACTGAAGCCCTCAATCCTACAACTGCAAGAAACTGAATTCTGCAAAAATGGAATGATCCCATTCTGCAAAAATGGGATGATTCCCTGGTTGAGTCATTTATTAGACACCACAGCACCTGCCAATGCCCTGATCCCAGTTGATGGGACTCTACCCAGAGGACCTAGATGATATGCCAGTCCCTCGCCCACAGAAATGGAATAAATGTATGTTGTTTTAACCTAATATGTTTGTTAAACCTAATATATGTTTATATTTATATCTACATCATGTCTATATCTCTATGTATATCTACAGCTCACAGGTATCTGTATTAGTGAAGGTTTTGCAGAGAAGCAGGACCAAAAGGATGTGTGCATGTAAGTATACCCAGCATATATGTGTGCATCCACATATCTAGAGAGATTGATTGATTGATGTACCTTAAGGAATTGGCTCTCATGTTTATGGAGGCTTACTGAATCTAAAATCTCCTGGTGTAGGCCAACAGGCTGGAGGCTAAGGGAAGAATTATAGTTTGAATTCCAAGACAGTTTCCTGGAAGAATTCTTTCTTGCTCAGGGAGGGTCAGTCTTTGTTCTCTAAGGCCCTCATCTGATTAAAAGGGGCTCACTCACATTATGGAGGGCAATCTGCTTTACTCAAAACCCATTAGTTTAAATGTTAATCTTATCTAAAAGAACACCCTCACAGAAACATCCAGAATAACGTTTGACCAAACCTCTGAGCACCATGGCCCTGCCAAGTTGACACATAAAGTCAACCATCACAGCATGCAAGATAGAATCTCTAGAAAGGGATATAATCTTAAACCTTCTCTGCATATGTGCTATCTACATAAAACCGCTAAGTGAATGAATGGAAAATAAGAGCCCACAAATTAAGATAGTTCCAAAGAACACTACACACTCCATCAAACATGAGTAAAAGTGATATTTCTATCAAATATAAATTGAAACAAGTGTTTTTGTATAAGTCTTCACTTGTGGATAAAGTAATAGAAGGATATTTAAGGACAGTGGTATAAAATAGCAATGTCTGTTGGAAAGGAAAAAAAAAGTAAATAATAGAAATGTCTTTAAGTGGAATAAAAATAATAAAGATCCTAAATGTGATCAATTTACAGATTAAGCTGATTACAGAATAATAAAAGGATATTAAAAATAAAACTGGAGGGTGCTTGGGGGACTTGGTTCAGCATACAACTCTTGATTTTGGCTCAGGTCATTCTCTCACAGGTTTCTCTCTCCCTCTTTTTCTGCCCCTCCTCCTGCTTGCATGCATGTGTTCTCTCTCAAAATAAATAAACTTAAAAAAAAAAAAAAAAAAAAGACCAGGATTGTACCTTATCAGTACTTGGACCCAAACCACTTCTTATGTGCAGTCTAGGATGAAAATTATGCCATCCTCTGACTACCTCACCTTTTTAAGAACCAATTTACTCCAGTTCAACTGAAGTGTGTGGATCTTGCATTGGAAATTGGTGCTGACTTCAGGAATTGTGTTGATACCACTATTCAGTGGTAGCTCTTTGAATACTACCCTGTGGAGGATAGTTTGTCTCATGCTTTGAGGCCTGGGTCTGTGGAGCAGCTGGTGCTTTATAGCTATTTATTCTGTGCCTAATGGCTGCTTTTGAAGAGTGAGGAAAGATGTGAGATGCCTGTTTACTTTCCTGCTTAGTACCAACTCTTGCCCAGGGTTGTATTGCTTCTGGTCACCTTAGTTAATGCATTCTTGTAATTGAATTGACTTTTCAATACCTGTATAGAATGCCTCATTCTTTGTCCTTCCTCAGCTTTATAGTGGCTTGTCCTCACAAATCTGTTTTCTCTTTGAGATCACTTGCTGTTTACTTTCATCTGTCTTGTGGTAGTGCTGGGGGTGGTATGGTTTTACCTCATTCTGGAAGCCAATGCCAGGGACATATCTTTTTGACCACCAAAATATAAGGAAAGTTTTATAATAAGTTCTTTATTCTATGGAATCTATTTTTTTAGCCTCTTGAGTGATAATCCAATGGTTGGAATTTGAAGATCAGTAAACTTGAAATAATACATACTCCAATAACTATCCTAAATAAAAAACTTAGAGCTGGTTTTCCTGAAAGCATTATTACTCTATATTTTCCTCTTGAAAGCTTTAACAATTATACATTGCCTATTCCTGAGATATGGTGTGAAATTTGTACCATGTTCCCTGCTCCTGTTATTTTCTGGAATGTTCTTTTCCCATTCTTTCACCTCTTTTAATGTGTGCACGTGCACACACACTTATATACACATACACTTCCTCTTTCCTTCCCTCCTTCCCTTTGTCTCCTGAGAGTGCCACCTAATCTTTAAGGTCCCATTTCATTTTCCATGTTCTCTATGAAGCCTTTCCAGATTCCCTTAAGTAAATGTTACTCTCTTTTTTTTTCAACCTTCATTGGTTGATTTGTTCCTCTTTTATGGTGCTTCTCTTAGTCTTATATTAGTGGTTTGTTGTCTTTATTAGATCATAAGCTATTCGGAGGCAGGGATTGGACAGTTATGATCCTTATATTAGGATTTGGATCAGTGCCTTGCACATAACAGATAGTAAATGGTTACTGAATTAAAATGAATGAACTCCTTTAAGCTGTGGTGGAGGCCTTGACAAATATGACCTGATGTTCTATCGAAAAGGATATATGGGGCACCTGGGTGAATCAGTAGGTTGAGCATCTGACTCTTGATTTTGGCTCAGGTCATGATCTCACGGTTTGTGCATTTGAGCCCCGAATTCTGTTCCACGCTGACAGTGCGGATTCTGCTTGGGATTCTCTCTCTCTCTCTCTCTCTCTGTGTCCCTCCCCTGCTTGTACTCTCTCTTTCTCTCAAAATAAATAAATAAATAAACTTAAAAAAAATTAAGAAACGGATATCCAGTACACTTGGTCATGTAGTTTTCACTCGTATGTGGCAAAATGAGGAAATAAGGTGGTGAGTTTTCCATAAAGCTAAATTTATTTGACATATAGGAATGTCTTTTGTGTTGCTATCATTCCTGCCTATTGAGAATTAAAATTTATCCTTTCTTTTGTGTTGGTGGGAGGTGCTAGTTAGAAGAACAAAGGAAACCATGTGTTAGTCTTTCTCATTTTATTTTCTTTTATTTGTTATTGATCAGTGATATATGAAGTTTTAAGAACTTGTGATCTAGGGTGTTTGTATATTCCAAGGTCAGCAAACCAAAGGGTTGAGGGATTCTGGTGAAACTAGATATGGTCAAAAAACAATGAACTAAAATATAGGACAAGTAGTGGCAGCAGTAGCGTTGTCTCCACTAGTTGTGTGACATTCGTGTCAGCCCTGTGTAGTTATAAGATTACCTTTCAAGGTAGTTGTTAGACCCAAGTAGATAATCAAGTTGTGTAATATTTTTGTTTTTAGTGTAGTCTACAAGGAAAGGATTGTGTTAGTTATTGATAGTGCTTCTTTGTATCTTTAGTGTCAACTCTACTTCCTTTAGAACCCTCTATAACCCAGAGAAAGGGCATGTCTTTCCTAGAATCAGTATTACAAATTGTTCCTCATCCTTCTGGTGACATTGATTTGATTACATATCATAAACCATCCAGCAGGATTTTTATTGTCAGATTAAAATGAAATAATAGTGTCAGCATCAGAATGCCAGTGGTAGATATTTGTATAAGTGATTCCAGCTGAGAGGTTATATGGACATTGTTTCAGCTTTTGCTGTGCTCTGGTAGGGTGAAAGGTGAACTTTAAGTCTGAAGCACTCTTATGAGGATATTCTATATGAAAGATTATTTCTGTAATGAAAAATTGCCTTTCACTTTGCATGAATCACATTGAATCAACTGAAAATGATAGTATTAATGCCTTAAGTGATTGCACATCTACTCTGTGAAGATATGTTGCCAAAATATGCATTGCAGGGATACTTATAAAATTCCAGAGTACAGTAGGGTTAGAGCTAGAAGGGTGAAAGTGGCCACTTATTCCTCTCTTCTCTGTCATTGTCATTGTTATTAAAATCAAACAAACAAACTGCACAGGCCGCACACATTTTAGAGTTGATGAAATTTACCTCTTGTCTCCTCTATCTTCCCTTAATTCCTGAATGCAGTTTCCTGTAAGCATTAATTATTACTTTTTTTTCCTTACCTCCCAGAACCAGGGGTGCTCTTTGGTTTTGTAAGGACTGCTAATTAGGCCCCACCCCGTGGTGGTTCCTTCCAGGAAGTGAATGCCACAGGCTCCTGAATGCACCTTTTATCCTTTACTTCTGGTCTAGAAGAACCATACTTACTTACTTACTTATTTTTTAACGTTTATTTATTATCGAGAGACAGAGAGAGAGCATGAGCATGGGAGAGGCAGATAGAGAGAGGGAGACGCAGAATCCGAAGCAGGCTCCAGGCTCCGAGCTGTCAGCACAGAGCCCCACGTGGGGCTGGAACTCACAAACCGGGAGACCATGACCTGAGCCAAGTCGGACGCTCAACGCACTGAGCTATCCAGGTGCCCCATAAAACCGTACTCTGTAGGGCAGTTGATCTCAGCTAGATGTTAGGAAAAAGAGCAATGAAATAAATTCACACTAAGACGCCATTGCTAATAGCTAACAATGGGTTAGGCATCTCAAGTTCTATTTGTAAGACCCAAAACTGGACTGGCCACTATTGAAGTCATCTGAAGTCATCCACCAGAGACTAACTTAATCCTACTTGAGATGTAGCCTTTGTTCCTGAGTTAAGATTTGAATGGATCACTGAGTAATAAACAGAGGATGTTCTGCATCTAAAGCAAATTTTGTTTGTAGAGAAGGTCCTTAAACTGGAAGATTAATGGGAATCCAATCTAATCTCCTAGTAAAGACCAGATGAGAATCCTTGCTGGGATTAAAAACAGTAGTCTGACATGGGGTCCTGGTCTATGTCCATTTAAAACAGGTAATAGAAGATCAAAAGGAACAGAAAGGGGATAAAGGATAGGGAATTGATGATTTTATATGTATCAAGTCCTTAATTATTATTTATCAAACATATATTAAACACAGAGTAGGATACTAGGGTTTCAAAAGTGAAAGACTTGGCTCACTCTCTAGGGAGCAGGTCTACAGCCAGATATTTACCTTATAAATGTTGATACATGCTGTGATAAAAGTAAGTACAAGGTATTTTGAGTGTTCAAAGTAGTACCTAGTTTAGACTGGAAAGCTTTTATTTGGTATGTTAACATTAACTGAGTTTTAGAGGCTGAATAAAGGTTAACTAGAGGAATAAAAAAAGATCTCTTCCATTAGCTTGTTCCTTATCTTAATTGGAAAGTCATTAACCCTGAATTAGTCCATTTATTTGTTTTTTTAAAAAAGTATTTTCTAAGCTCACATGCATATTGCAGGATAAATTAAAGTTTGAAAAAGCAACTGGAGCAAAAAATAAAAAGCTTTCATATTCCTTTTGAATGCCCAACTGTGTGTGCATTTTGGTAATTATAGGCTCAATTACTCATGTGTGCATTTCTACCAGTCCGGCAAATGATGGTTAAAGGAGATGAGCATAGTAAACTCAGAAACTATCTTAAGTGGTTCAACATTCATTAACTACAAAAACTCTAAATTAAAACAAGTGAGGTAAATTATGAATATGAATTCAAGATGTAGGTATGGATGTGCAATACAATACCTAGTAGGGGTTCTTATACCTTTTTGGGTCCATAGTAATGCGCAAAAACGTTATAGAAACTTCATGATGAAATTTATGTCTATCTAGAGAATCACTTTTACTGAAAGATTTAGGAAAATATAGTTAATGGTAAAACAGAGATACAAAGCAATCCATGTTGAGATAATATTTTTATATATAAATCTATATACACACATACACATGTATTTCCTTTACTTCTGTGGTTTATTTATGAAGAACAATTTAGGGGAAAAAAAAACCCAAAAGACTAAAAGACAGAGGGGAATGGCAAAACTATCAGGTATTAGACAGCCTTAATCTTTATTGAATCTCTGTTTCCTTCATTGTTCATAAATATATGCAAAGTACTGTTAGATTCAGGGTACAAATACTGCATCATAACACATTTCTCACTCCTTGTAATTGCTGCACTTTAAAGGTCTTTTAGAAAAGAACATTTTGACTTCTCTCAACTCTCTTGGCTGACATTTGCTTTCACTCCCTCTTTTTTTTGTCATTTTCAGTCATCACAAAGGCTGATGGAAAAAGTATGAAAAAAAATAAAGCAAGACTGTTCACCTGGTGTCACTCACAATTAACTCTTGGCCTAAATTTTTCATTTTTGGGTAGATTATGACATGCATAACTTTGACATGATCCTGAATATATCTGGGGATTTTTAAGGAACAAAATAACAAAGCAGGGATAGCCACTCCACAATCTTTGACCCAGGGGCAACATGTTTCATTAGCTTAAAGCTATTGACAAAAGCTTTAAGCAGGCATGGGACTGAAAGCAGAGTATTGTGATGTAGTCTTGCTTCTTTCTACATTTGTGCTGTTGAGTGTATTCCATTTGACTCTGATGACCAGTGTCAAGTACCTTTTTTATAATGTATGCAGAATTAGTGATGCCAGAGTTGGGCAGCTCTTCTTGGTTTTTACCATTTTCCAACAATATCTCTCCTATCTTGTTCTAGGTCTTAAAAAAGGAATAAAAGTAAAGAACAGGGAATATAAGTATTTACTTAATTGCAAAGAAGTTTCTTTGCTTTCCTTCTCCTTCATACCAAATATCTATACTCCCAATTCAAGTGCAGAAGATTAAATCTGGCTGTGTATTCTGCCAAAGCAATGCCCTTATAACGTTTAACATTACATTGGCAATGGATGAATCCCTAAATTCTATGCCTGAAACTCTTATTACACTATATGTTAACTAAGTGGAATTTAAATAAAAACTTGAAAAAAAATTTGACAGTGATTAAGAAGATAATTCCATTTAATGTAACATCATAAGTTGTCAAATTTATTCCTAAGTATTGTACTAAGAGTACAAGACTTGTATGATGAAAACTGTAAGACATTGTTGAAAGAAATAACACCTAAATAAATAACAAGATATCCCATGATATTGGATTGGAAGACAATATTGTTAAGATGGTAATTCTTCCCAAATTAATCTACAGATTCAACATAATCCCTTTCAAAATCTTACCAGACATTTTTGCAGAAATTGACAAGCTGGACTTAAAATTTATATAGAAATGCAAGAGACTCAGAATAGCCAAATAATCTTGGAAAAGAACAACAGTGTTAGATGATTCAACTTCCTAATTTCAAAACTTACTACAACAATAGAAGAAAATGTAGAGTAAATTTTCATGACTTTGAGCTAGGCTATGGTTTCTTAGGTGTGACACCAAAAACACAGGCGAGGAAAGGAAAACAAAAATTGGACTATATATATATATATATATATATATATATATATATATGTATATGTATATTGCATATTGCCATCAATAAGGTGAAAATAGAGCATAAGAATGGGAAAATGTGGAAATCATATCTGTTAAGGTCTAGTATCTAGAATATATAAAGAGCTCTTAGAACTCAACAATGGAAAGATAACCCAATTTATAAATGTGCAAAGGAGAGGCGCCTGGATGGCTCAGTTGGTTAAGTGTCCGACTTTTGATTTCGGCTCAGGTGGGGATCTCAGTTCAAGCCCCATATCAGGCTTGGGATTTTCTCTCTCTCTCTCTCCTACCCTCCCATGCATGCTCTCTCCCTCTCATATTCTCTCAAAAATAGATAAATAAAATTGGCAAAGGATTTTCATGGATATACTTCAAAGAAAATATACAGTTCACAAACCTATGAAAGGATGCTCATGGGGCTCCTGGGTGGCTCAGTTGGTTAAGCATATGATTTCAGCTCAGGTCATGATTTCACAGTTAGTGAGTTTGAGCCCTGCATCGGGCTCTGTGCTGACAGGTCAGAGCCTGAAGCCTGCTTCAGATTCTGTGTCTCCCTCCTCTGCTTGCACTTTGTCTCTCTCTCAAAAATAAACATTAAAAAATTTTTTTTCAAAAGAAAGAAATTGCTAGTCATTAGGGAAAAGCAAATTAAAACTACAATGCAATACCATTTCAAACAACTATGATTACTAAGATGAAAAGGATAATAAAAGTGTTGAAAAGATGTGGAGAAATCGGAATCATCAACATAGCTATTGGGATTACGAAATGGCTAATATCACTTTGGGAAAATAGTTTGGAAGTTCCTAAAAGTATTAAACCTAGATTTATTATATAATCCTGCAATTCCACTCCTGGATACATACCTGAGAGAAATGAAAATGTATATCCATTTAAAATCTTAAAGAGGAGTGTTTATAGCAGCATTATTCATAATAATCAAGAAATGAAAACAACTTAAATGTCCAACTGATGAATGCATAAATAAGATTTGATATATGTGTATAATGGAATATTATTAGGTAATAAAAAGGAATCACATATTGATATATGTGATGAATTTACGAACTAGAAACTTAGGCTAAGTGAAAGAAGAAAGTTGCAAAAGGCCACATATTGTACAACTCCATTGATATGAAATGACCAGATTAGGTAATGCATAGAAACAAAAGGTAGATTAGTGGTTACCAGGGACTGGGGGGTGGGGGGGGGGGGGGCGGGGAGGGAGTTGTAAGAATTTGCCAATGGTTAGAAGGGTTATTTTGAGGGTGATGAAAATATTCTAAAAACCATTGAATTATACACATTAAAAGTGTGAATTTTATGGAATATGAATTGTATCTCAGTAAATCTGTTATAAAACATGTAACAAAAAAGATTATATAAAAATGAGATTAGGATAAAATTCTTTTTTTCTAAGAGTTTACAGATGTATTTGTATTCCTTTTTTCATTTTGATGCTGATCCTTCTAAGCGGCCTGTGAGTTTGAATAGCACATATTATGGGAAAAGAAACATACGCAAAATAGTTTACTTGTCCTATTGCAAAATTTACTTGATTTTATACGTAAAGCTGTGTTTTGCAAATCTCTTGCCTCCTTTAAAAACACATAATTTGATATATCATGAGTCTCCTTTATTCTGTTTAATCAGATTTAAAAATACATTCTAACTTTAAAATACTATAAGGCAGCTTAGTGGTCACTTAATTATTTAACTGAAAGGCCAGAATTATTATTATTTTTTTTTTTATTTTTTTATTTTTTTATTTTTTTATTTTTTAATATATGAAATTTACTGTCAAATTGGTTTCCATACAACACCCAGTGCTCATCCCAAAAGGTGCCCTCCTCAATACCCATCACCCACCCTGCCCTCCCTCCCACCCTGCCCTCCCTCCCACCCCCCATCAACCCTCAGTTTGTTCTCAGTTTTTAACAGTCTCTTATGCTTTGGCTCTCTCCCACTCTAACCTCTTTTTTTTTTTTTTTTTTTTTTTTTCCTTCCCCTCCCCCATGGGTTTCTGTTATGTTTCTCAGGATCCACATAAGAGTGAAACCATATGGTATCTGTCTTTCTCTGTATGGCTTATTTCACTTAGCATCACACTCTCCAGTTCCATCCATGTTGCTACAAAAGGCCATATTTCATTTTTTCTCATTGCCACGTAGTATTCCATTGTGTATATAAACCACAATTTCTTTATCCATTCATCAGTTGATGGACATTTAGGCTCTTTCCATAATTTGGCTATTGTTGAGAGTGAAAGGCCAGAATTATTGACAGTGAAGGCCAGAAGAGTTAGATTCCAACACTTAAGCACATAATCAATTAACAGATTTGCGTTTAGGTGTTGGGTATTGTTGTAAGTCTAGTGAAAATATCTAAATTTGAATCTGCGAGTTGTCACTTATTAATTGCTCCATTTGTAACACTGACCTAAACACTTTGAAAGTGCTTTTGTTCAAATTAAACAAAGTACAGATAATTGATATTATTGTTAGAGAACTTCTAAATCTTTTAAAAGGGGAAATGTCACATTAAATTGCCAACATGACATATACTTATCATGCTAATACACCACAGATATTCATTTTTCCTCATTTGTTTAAATCCTAGTATTATCACTTATTTAAATTCAAGTAGGTTAACATACAGTGTAGTATTAGTTTCAGGAGAAGAATTCAATGATTCATTACTGACATAAAATACCCAGTGCTCATCCCAACAAATGCCCTCCTTAATGCCAATCACCCATTTAGCCCATCCCTCACTCAACTCCCTTCTAGCAACCCTCAGTTTGCTCTCTGTATTTAAAAGTCTCTTATGTTTCCCCTCCCTCTCTGTTTTTTATCTTATTTTTCCTTCCCCTCCCCTATGTTCATCTGTTGTGCTTATTCCATGTCTGAGTGAAATCATATGATATTTGTCTTTCTCTGTTTGATTTATTTTGCTTAAGACACTCTAGTTCCATCCACATGGTTGGAAATGGCAAGATTTCATTCTTTTTGTTTGCTGAGTAGTATTCCATTGTGTGTGTGTGTGCATGCACACACACACACACACATACATACCACCTCTTCTTTATCCATTTATCAGTCAATGGATATTTGAGCTCTTTCCATAATTTGGGTATTGTTGATACTGCTGTTCTAAACATTGGTGTGCATGTGCCCCTTCAAATTAGCATTTTTGTGTCCTTTGAATAAATCCCTAGTAGTACAATTGCTGGGTTGTAGGATAGCTCTATTTTTAATATTTTGAGGAAACTCCATAATGTTCTCCAGAGTGACTGCACTAGTTTGCATTCCCACCAACAATGCAAAAGGTTTTCTCTTTTCTCTGCATCCTTGCCAATATCTGTTGTTTCCTGAGTAGTTAATTTTGGCCATTCTGACAGGTGTGAGGTGGTATCTCACCATGATTTTGATTTGTGTTTTCCTAATAATGAGTGATGTTGAGCATCTTTTTATGTGTCTGTTAGCCATTTGGATGTCTTCTTTGGAAAAGTGTCTGTTCATGTGTTTTGCCCATTTCTTCACTGGATTTGGTTTTTGGGTGTTGTGTTTGAGAAGTTCTTTATAGATTTTGGATACTCTTTATCCTATATGCCATTTGCAAATATTTTCTCCCATTCCGTCAGTTGCCTTCTAGTACTACCAGTTTTTAGCCAAATGATTTTTTTTTATTTTAGGAAATGATGACATGTCATTTCAAATCCTAGTATATTAGCTCTTCATTTACATTTTCTTTTTTTTGGTTTACAGTAATGAAGTCATGTTATAGATGAGCCAAGGCATAATGAGGTCATAAACATATATTTGCTGCTTAGAGAACAGCTTATTTTGAATTTAAATATCATTGAACCTCATAGATCCAACATATACAAATTAAATTCTTAGATCCTGACTGTGGAAAGGATAGCACTTTGGCCTAAAGCCTCCTTGACAGAATAACACTTATTTCATCAGTTTGTGCATTTCAAGCTTTATTACTTTAAGAAGAAAAAGCACGAACATTTCTATGACAGTGCCTCAGCTATGAAAGGAAGAAGCAAGTTGGTTTTCTTTGAAAATAAAGTCAGCACAAACATCATTTGAAATCTTGACATGGACTTTACCAATGGAGCCACTTTATGATAAAGATGCATCTATGACCAAAAAGAAACATCCTATTCATAACTTATACCCTTAAAATGGAATGTACTCTGGAAGCATGTGAAAGAAGACAAAATACATAAAGAAAGGAAGTGTATCAAGTAGCAGAATGTTGCTGTGGTGGTGCAGGAGGTGTAAAGGTGGATCACTTCAGTCTGTAGATTTTCCTTCAAGGGTTAGAAGTGTTAGTGGAGCCATGGCATTTTTAAGTGGTGTGCCTGTGTGTGTATTCTCAGATGTCCAATGGAAAAGAAATGTGTGTGTACATATGTATGTCTTTGAAAATTAGACAAGTTAAGTATTAAAAATGTTAATATTAAACATTCATATTTAAAAAATGAAAGCACAATAAAATATTACACTGAAATTATATTTAGAATACACTTAAAGTTATATTTAGAAATACTCCCACATTTATGCATATCTTAGTATTTCAGAAACCCTTATGCTTTTCATAAATGGATGCTAATAGCGGATGCTTACTGAGCACACTAAAGAGGTTAGACATCAAACACTTTCAATGTAGGATATTGCAGTCAACTGTTTTGACTAACTTAAAAGTTTACAGCTGCCATTGACTTTTGGAATTGACCACATTGGCCAATTTTCTTTATATTTTAGTGTTGTTGTAAATAAATATAAGTAAGTTCAAATATGCAGATTTGCTTTCTTAATCTATTGCTTATATTTTTCTGTTGTTTCAGTTCTTTATTTGTTGCTGTTATTTTATTTTGCTTTTTTGTTTCATCCCTGTTTGTGTTATCATTCTAGTATTGTTTACAATGGCAGTCCCTTTTGAAATATTTCGCTAACAAGGTTCCCTAAGGCATATTTATTCTAGCTTCCTCTTTTTTCAAACATCATCTTGCTTGTGTTCAATGAAATCAATATAGCTAGCCAATTCTTTCAATATTCTTCATTGTCATGGAACTCATGTTTCATTCTAGAGTTTTCAACTTACACCTCTCTTTTGCTTTCCTCTCAAATGCACACAGATGATATGATTCCATCAAAGTTCGTATGTTGAATGCATGTATGCTGAGAATGATTTCCTTGGAAACACAAATTTGAAAGCCTTTATATCTGCCTGCTTACCAACTAGTGGATTGACAGCTGTTTCTCTGTAGAAATTGTCAGTTTATTTCAGAACACTATGCACATTAATAGTAAAATGCACAAAAAAATCAGAATTGCTTCACTAGATACAGTAATGAGGAAGAGAAAACTTGATGTACTTCACAGATAGAATAAAACATTTGTTTTAAAACCTTAAAAATTTTATACTGGAGTATGAACTTTTTCTTAGTCTCTTCATAAGGAATTTGCATTCATTTAGATGGATTTGGTGGCATAAAATGATTTCCCATTTATTTTTGTCTCTTACCATCATTGATTAACTATAAAATAATGGGATTTTTACTGATGCTTTTTAAAATTGGGGTCTTATTGGAATAAAGTACAATCACAATTCATGCTTATACAACGATAGATTAGACTTGAGTTCTTATGAATTTGTTTATAGATTAAAAACAATGTGACGTTATTTTAGCCTTTCTTTACTCATTTCATGGAAAATATATACATGTAAAAGTGACTTTAGAAAACCAGATAGACCTCCTGGTGTTTGCATAGGATTCTTAATTTTGTAGCTTTCATTCTAGCTTTTTCCCTTTGTCTATCTTTGTTATAAGCTACTCGCTAGACCTTATTCTTTAATAAATTATAGAATACAATGTCAGTTTAGAAAAAACTTAATGTCAAGTGAGATAGTGTCTGTATAATACAAAATAATAAATAAATAATTTTAATAAACTTAAAAATGCCAAACCAGTTAATAAAGAATCTTCATAAAAAAACTCTTAACAATCTATATATATATTCATGTTTCATCTATCTAAAGTGGGAGATAGACCAAAAAGCAGATTTAAAGACTGGTAGAAATGACAATGAGGGCTTGGCTGTGAAAATTTTAAAAGAGTGGTATTTAGTGGATTTTGGTCCATTTGCACTCTTTCATTTTGGTAACTCATTTTACTGATCTCCATTAAGAACAGTTTTTTTAAGCTTAAATTATGGAGACCTTTAAAGGTCATTTCTCCTGAGAATAATTTATCTCTCCCATTTATTTTCATATAAATTCATAAAAGATACACTTTGTTTACAGAGATTCTCTCTCCTAAGTTTGGAGAGTATTTTCCTTAATATTCTTTCCTACCAGTTCAGCACACTGGCATATACTGTTCTCTGCCAAACCCGGACAGAGAACTAAGTACCATGTGTGTTGGGTTCAAAGTTCTCAATTGCCTTTTTAACCAGCTATGCAAATGTCCTTCCATCTGGGGATCCTAGATGATTTATTAAGCCCTGAGACTGCCTTACTTTCTCTTTAACACTTCTAATATCTCTGCTGCTGGGTAGTTGTACCATTACTTAGGATCTCACCAGTGCTAAGCAACTTATAGGCAGAAGGGGAAGAGAATTGGTGCCTACAGTCTGAGCTTAATGAGATATTCATAATGCTGCATTCTATGACTCTAAATACAGAGGTTTTCTCAGCTACTACAAACATATCCAGGCAGGACCTGGTTCACACCTGATGTTTCTGTGACTCTATGCTACTTCTTCTCCCATCATCGTTTGTGACGGTCATCCATAGTTTGCATTGCCAGGGCCCTTACAAAGTACCAGTAGGACTGTAATCATTACAAGACCTCAGTGCCTCCCTATAAACTTGACACTTGACTTTTCATAGAGAGTAAAGTAGTGCAGTCTTTCTCTGCTCTAGAACTGGTAACCTGAATTCATTCTCTCTTCGTATCCTTCAGTCAGGTGTTTTTTTGTGCTGGTAAAGGGCCTGAGACTCCCTTCTGAAGATCCCTACTTGTGATTCAGTAGAATAGCCAACAAGTTTGGAATAGGGCCTAGCATCTGCCACAGAAGGATGAGGTGGGGCTTACCAAGTCATGCTGTTCCCTCCCATCCCCTGGATTGGGTATCCTTAACCATGGCATTGTTAATCACATTATCTAGTCCACATTAGTTTTTTTTAATTGTGATTTAATTGACATATAACATTAATTTCAGGTTTATAATATAACAATTTGATGTATGTATACATTGCAAAATGATTACCACAATCAGTCTAGTTAACACTGTACCTAGTTACAAATCTTTTGCATCATGATATGAAATTCTAAGATCTACTCTCTTAACAACTTTCAAATATACAATACAGTATTATTAGCTATTGTTACCATGCTGTACATAACATCCTCAGGACTTATTTTGTAACTGAACGTTTGTACCTTTTGATCACCTTTGCCCATTTGACTCCCCTACCCCTCACATATGGCAACCACCAATGTGATCTTTGTATCTGAGTTGTGTGTGTGTGTGTGTGTGTTTCACATATGTGTGATTTCACATATAAGGAAGATCATATGGTATTTGTCTTTCTCTAACTTATTTCACTTCGCTTAATGCCCTCAAAGTCCATGTGTGTGTTGTCACAAATGGCAGGATTTCATTGTGTTTTTTTTTAATAATGCAGTAGTAATCCACTGTGTGTGTGTATCATATTTTCTTTATTCATTCATCCATTGATTGACTCTTAGATCTTTGCCATGTCTTGGCTATTGTACATAATGCTGCAGTGAACATGAGGGTGCAGATATCTTTTTGAGTTAGTGTTTTTGTTTATTTTGGTAAATATCAGGAAGTGGAATTACTGGATCACATGGTAGTTCTTTTGCAATTATGTGAGGTACCTCCATACTGTTTTCCAAATTGACTGCAACAATTTACATTCCCACCAACAGTGTTTTCCTGTTACTTATTCTCTATATCCTCACCAACTTTTGTTATTGTTTTGGCTTTTTTGATAATAGGAATTCTTACATGTGTGAGGTGTTCTGTCACTGTGGTTTTGATTTGCATTTCCCTGATGATTAGCGATACTGAGTACCTTTTCAAGTACCTGTTGGCCACCTGTATGTCTTTGAAGAAAGATCTATTCAGATCCTCTGCCCATTTTTAAACAGATGCTTGCTTTTGGTTATTGAGTTGTATGAGTTATTTATATACTTTGGATATTAGACCCTTATCAGATATATGATTTGTGAATATTTTCTCCCATTTAGTAGGTTGTCTTTTTATTCTGTTGATGGTTTCCTTTGCTGTGCAGAAGCTTTTTAGTTTGATGTAATCTCACTTGTTTATTTTTGCTTTTATTTCTTTTGCTTTGGTGTCAAATCCAAAAAATTCATCACCAAGACTGGTGTTAAGGAGAGAGGCAGAGGGAGAACACAAAGATAGCACCCTCCCTCCAAGGTCTATGGAAAAGATTACAGTTGGCTCTTAGGTGTGTGTTTAATTAGAAGCCTGCCCCTCAGGCAGCAGCTGTAAAGATAAACTAATAGGTTTCTTTCACAGAAAGACTGGGCATTTCAGTCTGCTACTTCTCTGCTCTAGGAGGTGGCTACTTAGGAATTCTTTCTCCATTTGTTATAGTCCTGTGGGACCTATGAATGTAAACCCAACTGGCCACCAGAGCCAGACAATCAAGGGGCATCCCCTGGGTGGCAGCTGCAAAAATCAGGGCACCAGAAGTGTGCACAAGCTTCTTCCCTGGAGATATCAGTGACCTGGAGCGAGACAGAGGGAGATAGCAAAGATGGTACCTGTGGCTCTCTGTCTTTGAAGAATATTTCAGAAGGCCCCTAGATGTGTGTTAAGTTAGATGTTTGTTCCTTCGGCCTGAGGCTTAGGATAAGCAAATAGGTCTCTATCACTGGAAGACTGTGTGTTTCAGTCAGCTGCCTCTGTACTGGACGCTGGGAGGTAGCCAGGTGAGCCTGTGACCCTTTAAGAACTATTTCTCAGATTACTATAGCCTTGTGGGTCTCGTGAGTGCAAGCCCCCTTGGCTTTCAAAGCTAGATGTTTTGGGGACTCATTTCTTAGGCACAGATCTCAAAAATTGGGGTTTCAGACACGGGGTTTAAACCTTTCACTTATCTGGGAGCAGCTTGGAATTTTGAGTTCCATCTAAATAGTTGCCACACAGAGTGTGAGGTTTACAGTGAGTTGGTGTCTCTGCCTCTGCTACCCATTTTGTTGTAGGTTTTTTTCTCATTTACCTGATGTATAGGGATTGCTCAGTTAGTTTTGGAGTTTCTTTCAGAGGAAATTTTCCCTTATGTAACTGTAATCTCATTGTGTTCATGAGAGGTCAGTTCCAGATCCTCCTACGCTGCCATCTGGAAATGGAACCCGCATTAATTTGAGTTACCTATTAGGCCCAAGTGGAGTGAGACATTACTTGGAACTGTGGTCCAAGAGAGAACCTAGGAGGGAGATTACCACTGCTTCTAAGATCTCCCACCCAAAACCCTCCAAGAAGGGAAGCCAGAAAGGGGAAAGGACAGTAAACCTAAACTTCTGGGCTCTCAGATCCATGGGCATTTGTATGAATCCCACCATAGTTGAAGAATTTTAGGGGAAAGATCCAGCTTATATCCATAATCATCCCTGCATGTAGGCCCTGACCCAAGCCTTTATAACAGGCTTACCTTACCTAGGCTTGGGTGTTCCACACTTGCACTCTTCTGAAAATTCTTCAAGATGATCACAATTTAGTAGCATTGAAATGATGGGTGATGGCTTAAGGGAGGGATTTGGCAGAGGTCTCAAATCTTCTGTCTTAATAGGCTACTTTTTAAATAACCTGTCTTCTCAAAAGCCTTTCCTTACATTCCACAGATCAAGTGACCTTGCTCCTCCTAGTGGGAGTCAGATCTCTGGAAGCCTGGTGGTCTCATCCCTATATTAGCCCTTTCTTGTTCTGTATTTATCATTCCTATTGACTAACAAGACTAGGGCCAGATCAACTCATCAGTTTCGTGTTTGAGAAATGGCTGCACCAGTATTTAGGATTTGGTTTATGTCACGTTTAGTTTGGTTTACTCTTATACCTATACTCAGTGAAAAAGATAGGCAAAAATATACTTCAAGAGTATTAAGTCTTAGTATTTCACTTTTCTTTTTTTTTTTTTGAGAGAGAAGGTGCAAGTGAGTGAGGGGCAAAGAGAGGGAGAGAGAGAGAATCCCATGAGAGGCAGAGGGAGAGAGAGAGAGAGAAGTGAGGCTCATCCTCACCTGTTGTGGGGCTTGAGCTCACCTGAAGCAGGGCTTGAACTCATGAACTGTGAGATCATGACCTAAGCCAAAGTCAGATGCTTAACCAATTGAGCCACCTAGGCTCGTTCCCTTTGTTTTTCTTGAAGTTTGCACATCACAGTTTGGTGGTTTCTGAAACTTATGCAGAGAAAAGCATCTTCCAAGCCAGTTGAATTTGATGTCTTTTATACTATTTTAAGTTAGTGTGGAGTATGTACCACTTGTTTCTACCTATTGTCATTTAAGAGAATTCAGGTATATTGTTCCAAGCTATATTTCTTACAACATTATCAGGCCTACACAAGATGTAGTGCCGTGAGCCTGGCCATGGCTTATCACACATGACCACCTTGGACCAGTCTTTGGAAAGTAGGGTCAAAGGGATTACTTTGGAATAAATTAGGATTAACTGTGGAGCTGGGTTGTCCAGTTTTACTTGGAGCATCATACCTGGCAATGCTGGAGATGAATGGATTCTTGATAAAATCAGGAAAGGAAGAATTCTGGAAGGCAACCAAATGAGCAGTAAGGAGCTCTGCTTGAGGATGAAGAGTGCTGGTGCTTGTTTTTAGGCTCAAGATTCTTACCCACACCCATTCTGGATGTGATGCTCCTCCAAATTTCAGCCATATTTCTGGTGCTTTCTTCTTCAGAAAAGGTAGGAAAACAGCATTTGCTCCTCTTAGTTGTAGTATTCTAAAGGTTCCTAATGCCTTTAGGGTCACAGAGAAGGGAAGCCTCTCTTCTAATTTTATAAGTGTACTTTTATTCAGAAGGTTGGGCCAGGATGGGTTCTGTGATCAACATTTAAGTTTTGCTGACTTGGTTATATTTATAAAATATGCAGTGTATTAGTAATGCCATAGTACTTATATTTGCTACACCATATGCATATGTTCTCTATGTATCATTATTTCAACCATATATAGATGTTTTCTTTAAATGAAGTGTTTAAATTATTTTACATGAATTTATGCTTTAAAGAATAAAATTAAAGTATATACATACACATGTAACTACACATGCATGCAAAGCATACCAAGACTTAACAAGAATTAAGAAGACACAGCAATCTTGGGGTACCTGGGTGGCTCAGTTGGTTGAGCACTGACTTCAGCTCAGGTCATGATCTCACTGTTCATGAGTTCGAGCCCTGCATCAGGCTCTGTGCTGACAGTTCAGAGCCTGGAGCCTGCTTCGGATTCTGTGTCTCCCTCTATCTGCTCCTCCCCAGCTCATACTGTCTCTCTCTCAAAAATAAACAAACATTAAAAAAATTTTAAAAAAGACATCTTAAAGGCATTTACTATACCTTGAAATGTAATATATTAATTTTCGTATAGTTTTGGATTAATGGGACTCTACATTTATGAAAAACCTTTTATGTGTTGTTCAAATTTATTTTTTGTTTTCTTAGCAAATAAAATGGTGGCAATTGGAAAGTAGGAATGATTAGAAAGAAATGAGCAGAGCCTAGTAAAAGAGGGGGTAGAAAATGCAGGCTTTCTTATAGCTGAAATGATGGAAAGTGTACGTGAAAAGTATGTTCAACTGGTTTTTGCCCTTTTGTTATTTGCTATCTATCTCCTTCTCAGCTATATGTATTTCTGATTTTTTATACTATTTTTTTTCCAGGTGAAAAACTTCGATTCCTGGGGTAAAAAGATTCCTATTCTTGTAGGTAGTATTAAAATGGATTATCATAATCTTTTTCTTTTATTGTTGGTATCTTTGTAGAAGCAAATGTAAATAAAAGGATTTGACATTTGTAGAAACCAAATACCTGAAATGACTAACAAATCCTGTTTGCAAACTTGAACTAAAGCTGAGACCAATCTTTTCTTTCTTTCTTTCTTTCTTTCTTTCTTTCTTTCTTTCTTTCTTTCTTTCTTTGGCTCAACTATTCTTTTCTTGCATTCTTCTCTTATGAACTGGATTATTATAAAAAGATTCTTCATCTCTGAATTGGTACTCTTCCTGTGATTTTGTAGTAAAATCAGATTTTGTCTTACAGTCACAACTTTGTGAGCCATTTCAAAGATGCAAACATGAAGCCATGAAGACTGAGCACAGAGATAGAATGGATTTACTGTTGTAATCAGCTAAAACTCACTCAGGTTCCTTTGACATTTAACAACATATAATACTTACCTGCAAATTAATTCGACATAAATAGTATATGGTTTAAGAATATGACTAGATTAAACCTTTGTTTTAAACAATTCAATTTAAAATTCTATTTTTTTTTATTTCTAGGTCATTTATATCTAAAAATAATACTATGTTAAAATTTGTGTCTGATTCAATGTACTGCTGATCAATTTTCTCTTATCTCTGACTCTATTTTATGTGTCTCTCTGGTCTCATGTTTTTCCACTCTTATGTCCTGGTTGGTTTTTCTCCCCTTGTAACACTGTATTCCTCCCTTAGCAGCATTCCTAAGTCTCTTCTGTCCTGTGAGGTTCCTGGGTATAGCTGCTCTCAACTCTATACTCAATATATCAAATATACATTGAAGGTGTTCTGTGATTTGGGCTTAGGACACAGGAAAAAGCTGATCAGTTTACCGTGGGGTAAATTGGCTGTGTATGGCTAGCACAAGGATCCCGACACAACTGATACAATTTGTGGCAGAGGAAACAAAGACTGGGCAGAGTGGTACAACTTGAGCTAGATTTAGGGAAAGGACAGCCAAGCAGCAATTATTCAGAAAACCATCCAGAAAGGAAGCTGAAAAATCACTAAAATGAAACAGAGCTGTTTAAGCCAAGTTTCCAGACATAACTCCTTACATAACTGGAAAAATGTAATTTGGCCACACTCCTGCCAAAGTACAGAGTGCCCTTAAATGGAAAGGAAGAGAATAAAAAAGTATTCTCACAGTGTTGAGACATAGGCTAAACATTTTCTGCAACCTACTTGCAGTCTGCCAAAGTCAAAAGCTATAGCCTGCTCTAATTCTGAGCTTGAAGAACACCTGGTCTACTGTAGTTTACTTGGAATGAGTGATTTTCATAAAATTTAACTTAAATCTAATTTCTCTAATATGCTTCCCAGCAAGCAGTCTGGTTTATGCCTCTTCAAAATAAAACTGAAAAGAACTACAGAAAAACAGGAAATGTTTCATTGAGTTTTTTGTGTTTTTTTGTTTTTTTTTCTCCATAACCTGGATTCTCCTTAACCAGTGGAGAAGACCTGGGGAGCAAATTTGTTTTTATAACTATTTTTGTTAATGCAAAAATCAGCCACCTTTTCTCTCTAACAAAGTGAAACAGACATTTGAGGAATGTAACTTTAAATATAGTAATGTATTAGCTTTCCGAGGTGATATTTATGAAACTGGGAGAGAGAAAAAGCCAAGTCTTATTGACGGAGCTCTGCAGGAACTCTATCGATGTTCAACTGATGAGAAAATAAAGGAGAAAGAGGAATCAAAAATTGCATAAATTGTATTTTTAATTATGATAGCTCATAAAGCAAGCATATTGTAGATTCACCAACTTATAAACAACATTAATCTATTAGGGTAGATGTTGGGATTATTGAACTAACACAAGCTATATCAGACTTATGAGAGAAGATGAAACATGTATGGGGCAGTGAACCAAAAGTTCAGAATTAAGGTTGGTTGTGTAAATAAAGATCTGAGTAAAATACATGTAAAGGCCACAGTTTTTAGTTATGGTTTCAATGGATTTCAGTGGTTTCAGAATGACACATTTTCCATATTTGTCAGTCAAGAACTATTTAATGATTACTTACTGGGTGCCAGATACTGTTTAAAGAGATTACATTGCCCTGGATTTTCTGGAATTGATAAGTGATAAAGTAAAATAGGACATACAAGGGAAGGGAGGAGCTTTAGTTAACATGGTTAAGAAAGATATCTTTGAGAAGGCTGACTTGAGTAATATGGAGTCAGTTGTGAAAAGATTCTGGAGAATAGCATCCATAACAGAAGAAATAGCAAGATCAGGGGCCCTGGATATGGGAATGATACCTGCCTATTAAAGGGATAGAAATACCGAGACTGTGGCTGGAATGTAGTGAATACAAAGAGAGAATAGATCAGAGAGGTAGGCAAGGGCCAGATTATATAGGATATTAGAAGCCATAATAAACTTTTATTCTGGTTGCTATGAGATGCCATTGGTGAGTTTTTAGAGAGGAAATAGTGATAGAAGGCCCTCCCCTCCCTGAAAACACTGAAGAGGATGAATCACTGGGGATTAATAGTGGGAGACCAGGAGATTTGTTAGGAAGTTAACATGGTATTCCTGGTGAGAGATGAGATAGTTTGCATTAGGTTGTTAGCAACAAAAAAAGATGAGAAATTACCCAATTGGGGATGCACCTTTCAAGTAGAAACAGGAAGAGTTAGTGATACATTAGTTGATGGGTGTGAGACAAAAATAAAATGTACTCCAAAGGTCAGCCCAAGTTTTTACATTTGAGAAAACATATGAATGTTGTGCCATTTATTGAGATAGGAAAGGTTTGAGGCTTAGTACATTTTCTAGGCTAGAATTTATGTTTTACTTGGGCTTTATTAGGTTACAATGATGATGACCCTTAAGTAATTAATGAATCTGGTGCAGAAGTGAATTGACCAGTCTGGAGATATAACTTGGAAGATCATCGGCATAAATGTTATTTAAAGCCATTTAATGAAAAGTTGCCTATGAAGACAGTGCCAGAAAAGGGTCAAAACGAGTCCTCAGGGTCAGTCCAACATGTCTCCCTCACAACGGGGAAGGAGAAGGCAACAAAGGCAACTAAAAAGGTGTGTGCAGGGAAGCGGGAGGAAAATCGGAGAACTGTGATTAACCAGCAGTACTTGAAGATTTTTAATAAAGAGAAAAATATCAAGCATGTCAAAGATCATTAAGAAGTAGAAGATGAAGTTGGGGTTCTAACCACTAGCGAATTACCTCTTTTTCTAACATGATAATCTCCCCATCGTGGACTGCTCAATTTCCATCTGTTGGTGGAGCCCTGACTCAGTAAGAGGGAAGCAATCCCTTCTCTAGATCGATCAGTAATTCATGTTATTGCGGGTCTTATTTAACCTTCTAACCTATTGCCTGTTTGTTGCGCTTCCTCCTCAGTGACTAGGGTGACTATATGTCCCCATTTGCTCAGCTAAGTCTCAGATAATGCTTTTTAGTGCTTCATTTTATGATCAAAACTGTGTGATAAATTGTATGGTCACCCTGTCATCAATCCTGAATGAGTCTGAAGCACCAGGGGCAAGGACTCAGTTATAGGGAAAATATATTCTGCTTATGGGAAGTGCAGAAGAGTTTTGCTGCTTTTGACTTCAAAGCAGCTGAGTCCTGTGAACGCTGTAGAGATTTGGTGAAATTCCAGAGGTGAGTGGAAAGTGAGAAGTCTGCCCAGGCCCAGTGAGATAGGGTTTTCCAAACTGCACTTCAGTGAATGGAATTGAGGGTTAAGGAAGGGATAATCTTATGTTCATATTTCTCATGCACAGGCTCAAGACTCAATTTGGCTCTCAATTTGGATTGGTTTCAGTGCCTCCCAATAGTTTTCATGTCATTGCACATATTGAACATGATAGTGTATTTGCTATCCTTTGGAGTAAATGTACCAGACTATGATATGCCTGCAGGACACAAGTACTCAGTACATGAGAAACCCATTCACAACATGGGAATGAGTCATAGCATGCTACAGGGGAAAATGCATGAAAAGACATCTTTCAGGTGAGAGGGTCCTGAACAATTTTACAAGAGGCAGGGAAAACAGCCACTATTGACCTAAGACTGAAAATGCCTGCTCATGAGAGGGTGGACACAGTGTTTCTAAGTGGAGCCCCACTGGATTCCATACTGGAAGGGATTGTACTTCTTAAGAAAGAAATACATTTCGAGTTAGAATTAGTGTCATCTATAACCATTATATATAATGTTTCCAATGCTAGTCTCTACAAAAATAAGTTGTGTTGGTAGATTCCTACCCCTAAGAAGATAAGATAAACCAGCATAATCAAAATCTTTATGGGCTAGATCTTCCATGTGAGTTTGTATTCATAGCTCTGCATTATTAAAACAAACAAAACTGTTGTAAACTGACTCCAAACTGACTTTCTACCGACTTCTGAGTTTCTAAGCATTGGCCTCTATGAACTATTACCTGTTATAATGGTTATATGGGCTGGGAATTGGCTTCTTTTCTAAATTTGAAGGCTATGGGCCAGAGTTGCAAAAATTTTGTGTCTTACTAATGCTTTGAACTCTTCAAAGTAAGACTCAAGAGAAATTTATTATTGAATAATTCAACAACGTAATTCCTAAAAGACTATACTGATTCCAGTGAAAGAGCCAAAGCTTCAGCTGCCAAGAGAATCCTACCTGGAACAGCTGAGACGGGTAGAATTAGGAGGTAGGGTGGGGGTAATTATTAAACGTTAATTAATTCACAGACGCAAGATATTTTGAATTTGGACATCATTTGGGACTTTAAATTTGGGCTTTAACTTGTAAAATTTAATTTTTAGACTGTTTCTCCCAGAAAATTTTATAATGGAAGAAATTTTATATTCAAATTTTTAGCATCTTTTATACTGGTGATATTTTGTTGTTGGAATCTCTTAATATTATCATTTTATGTCATTGCAGAACCCTCTAGTAGGCCTTATTGAACAGTGTGGTTAGATGTAATTCAGGATGGGAAATATCATAGTGAAATTTTAGGCCTTGAGTGTAAAGTGGATATGTTACAGAGGATTTCTGATTAACCTTTGCTCTAACATACTTCCTTCAGTGAAGTAATAGCCTTCTGCAATGCCCATCTGCCTGAATGAGACTTCATACTGCCCATGTACCCTTGCCAGCTGACTGTTTTGCTGCTATTTCAAGATACATTCTGATTTGGGATTCAACATGAAATTATAGCTAATGGCCCTTTAACTCAAATACATGCAACTCCTGGCATTAGACTCTCCTTAATGTGGTTATATCAAAATACTTAGCCTGGTATTAACCCATTGACTTAATTGCATTATGTAGCTTTTTATTTTAGTCAGACCTGGACTAAACTATTCCTTCTCTTCCTTGATATATCCCATTGCTATCCAAGACCTAGCCCTGACACTGATCACATGGTTGTTCTGCCATGATCTAAGCCTTTCAATGTAACCCAAGCCATACCTTAATGTTGTGTGTTTATATCCAATCTGGACTTCTTGAATAAGGCAGTTTGACTTGGCTTATAAAAGTTTTGATTTATAGGAATACATGGAATAAAAAGCTGAAAACAAAAAATAAATCCATTGTCTCAACAAAGCAGTATTTTTTATCCCCAGTAGTAAAATAGTAAGAAATTTTTAAAAATTAGGAAATTCCGTATTTTTGAGATCATTTATCATTTTGCAGATGTAATAATAGAACACCAGAGCTGCCAAAGATTTCTCCCTTCCTATTTCTTCCATTTCTCTTTCTACACAGCTGGGATGCAGATTCAAATCATCAGTCTTGAGAACCTGGGCCTAAACCTCTGTGATTGATTACCTTTCTCTATGCTTTATTCCACTTGACCTGCCTCCTCTTTCTGTACCTTTTATGAATTTATTCTTAAGGGTGGGAGACTGGTTTCCTTGAACCAAATGAGAATAGTGAATACTGTCCAAACAGCAAATGCCAAGTGTCATGGAGCATAACTTGGAGGTAAACTATAGAGCCAGGAAAACTCTGGTTACTTCAAATATTATGTTTTGTTTTTTTACCTTGGATCCCGTGCAGGCTGAATGCAGACTTCAGCAGGCTGAATGCAGACTTCAGTTAGCAAGATCTGGGTTTCCTTGCCAGATCTTTCACTCATTGTGACCTGTGGAAGGGTACTTAAACTCTTAGACCTTCAGTCTCTTCATATATAAAGTGAGGAGCTTGGTCTGTTTTCCATAGGGTTTTTGTGAGAATTAAATGAAATGATGCTTAGCACAATGCCGGGCACTAGTAAGAGCTCAATAAATGGGAAACATAGAGTGACACTGCTCTGTGTTCTGAAAAATATGTTGGTTTAAAGTCCATTTTTGAGGAGTATGCTTCCTTTTCTTCATCCTGGGATGTTTTTGTAAGAAAAGTTCCATTAGATGGAGAATTTAGCTTCTCAGGGAGCAGTGAATGCTGGTGCCAGTGCTTACTAAAACTAATCACCTGCTGGGCTCTGTTAGGGAATTATCATTATAAAAATGAGAAGCAGAGAAATCTTCCCTCTGGACCAGACTCAAACTAAATTTTTGTGACTTACTTGAGGCAGCAGGTGCTCATTTCATGCACTGAAATTTTCCTTCCTTCTTCCCTCCTCCCTTCGTCTCTTCCTCCTTTCCTCCCATCCCTCCCTTCCTTCTTTCCTTCCTCCCTCCCTCCCTCCATCCCTCCCTTCGTGAGATAAGCCATACATACAGAAATACCACAATTTAATAATCCATTTCACTTTCTTTTGACTATGACCTTCAGGGTTCCTTTATAAAAGGAATAGGACAACTGTGAGTGTTTACGAAATAAAAGCTCTATTATACAAATAGACTTTACACAAATATGGGAGTAACTTGCAAAGTGAAACTCTAGAGGGGAGAGTTCAGGGATAAGGAAGAGAGAGTGTGTGTCACTTAACAGATCTCTCCTTAAACAGTGTCACAAATAGCAAGTCAAAACTTGCAGAGGAAACAAGAAAGCCAAACACATCTAACCACCAAAATGGGACACGAAGGAGGAGCTTGTGGAGAGGTCTGTGAGTTAGGAAAGACCAGCATTTGATGGTAGACCAGGTGCCAATTTGATTAGCAAGGCCAGCAAGTGAATAGACATAATGTTGAATTATATCTGTCACTTCTTTTCAGCACCATTTACATGATGGCATAACTTCTTTTAACCTGCTAATGTGACAGATAATATTAGTTGATTTTCTTATACTAAATTAACCTTGCATTTTCTGTGATAAATCAAATTGGTTCTGCTCTACTATTCCTTTTTTATTTTGTTGTATTTATTTTGAGAAAGTTTTTATTAGGACTTTTATATACATATTTGAATTAGAGTAACCTGAAAATTTCCTTTTTAGCATTGTTCTTTACAGGTTTGTAATAAGAATTGTATTAGCTTCACATAGGGTAAAGAGCAGTGTTTCTTCATCTCTGGAGGAGCTCTTATAAGATAAAAATGACTTTTCCTTAAATGTCAGAAAGTAAGTTTTGGGGGAGATTGGCCATGGAAAAATAGGAATATCCCATTCTTTCTTCAATCTAAAAATGTCTCTTTTATCTAAAAAAATAATTCCTTACATAAGTTATTTATGATATTCTCTCATCTCTTTAATATCAACAGCATCTATAATTAGCTCCTCTTCCTTTATTCCTTACAGTGGTTATTATCTGTGCTTTCTCTTTTTGTTGATCATTTATTTACTAGAGAGTTTTCATTTATTTTAGAACTTTAGACAAACTAATTTTGGCTTTAAACTTTTATTATATGTTTATTTCTGTTTCATAAATTTATGTTCTGATCTTCACTATTTACTTCTATTTGGGGGGATTTCGTGTACTGTTTCTAAATTTTTTACATAGATACTAAGATCACTGATTTTCAGTCTTCTTATTTTCTAGTGCTTACAAGTATGCATATAAATTTCCTAACCAGGTAGAGTTTTAGCTATATGTAAAAGGTTTTGGTGCTGCAGAATTTTGTTATTATTTAAAACATTTTTTCAGTTATGATTTCTTCTTTGAGCCCTGACTTATTTAATGGTTTCTAAATCTTAAAAATATGTGGGTTTCTAGTTCCTGTTTGTTATTGATTTTAGTTGCATTGAAGCTAGAGAACATGCCATGTTGATTTCAGCCCTTTGAAATTTCTTGAGATTTGTTTTGTGGTAGGAGTATATGGCCAAAATTTGGATATTTACAAAATTTATATAACGTATACACAAAGTTGCATGTGTCTGTGTGTGTGTGTGAGTATGTATCCCAACTGAAGTATACGCATTAAATATATGTCTCTCTCTCTCAATGTATATATATATTTCTCTCTAACTGGGAAATATGAATTCAAAGGTTGATTCCTAGAGTTTTACTGCAGTATTTGTGGTTAATTGTACCTTATAAGGTCAAGGTCCCCTCTAATAAACTTTAAGAGCGGTCTTACAGTGATGTAATTTCCAGGAAACCAGATTTCCAGGCTGTGGGTCATTTAGGGGTCATGAGGTTTACACTTTTGGTGAATCTCTTGAATTTATTGATGGTAGTCTTGAGTATACACATGTAATGCCCCCGATTTCGAATCTGAGAGACCACCAAGAAGCCGATACCGATGCAAACGCACGAGGGTTTATTTGCAAGCTCGAGCTTGGGCCCAAGTATACCCGACACAGTGGAGCAGGGACTTGGACCCCTAGGTTAATAGGAATAGCAGTTTTATAGGGAACAGTGGCCAATGAGATTGTAACACACACAGAAAGTTGCATAGTCATGTCAGTCCACACGCAGGTGGCCAATTGAACTACAATTTACCCTATAGTAACTGTTTGAACTAGCCTATCACTCTGGTCAGAATTGGCACACAAGTTTGGCAGGCAAAAGGCGGGGTTTGCATTCTTTGGTGGTTAGGGGTTCTGCATTCCTATTTGAGCCGGTTTCCAGTAAGGATGTGCAGAGCGGCTTGACTAGGGTGGGAGAGTGTCTTAAGCAATAAGCAGGTCATGTGGGGGTTATACATGAGATGGTGGGTGTAGCACAAAATGGAGTTAGTCTTGCTCTACTTGTCCAGGGGTAGGAGATTTTTGTTAAATTCCTTGGGTCCCACACACGTTGAATCTTTACTATATTGGTCTGTATTAGTCTATAAAAAGGCAGAGTCAAGGAAAGGGTGAGATCCATAGATACATGGGGCATCTGGTAACAGGATCACGGTAGTAAATACCTTTAGAAAAAAGACATCTAAGAGGGTTTTATATGACTATCATATTTACTTCAACTACCATCTGCATTTAAGAAATTATATTGCTTCCAGAGTGTGCAAAAATTATGAACCACCTCAAAAGCATATCTGTACAATCTGTACACACATTTGTATTCTTATTTCCATTGACTAAAAGGTCCAAGTAAGGACTACAATTTCACTAACTTGTGTAGATTTGGCTTCTGGCAGAGGGTTAGATGTGAGCAGGACTGAGCACATTAGATTTATAGTCAATTTAGTAGCCTCCTTGTGGTCAATCTAGAAGAAAAATGGTGAGTGTTTTCAGTCAAGAGTAAGGTATGAGTAACCTGAAAAATCATGAGATAAAATACATATTTTAAAATGAATTCAACATAGGCTGTAGTTAACTATGCTGCTGCTGCTACTGCACATGAACTAGAAAGGCAAGCGTTAGCCCTGGGGTCAATGAGAGGCTATGATGAATAACAGGTTTATAATCTCCATTGTGTGGGACATTCAAAACTTGACCTGATCTTCCAGGTACAAACAGGGGGAGGGGAGAAGATTTATAGTAATTTGGGAGTTTAAAGGTAGGTCTTTTAAAGGTAGTCCTTTAGATGCTCTAGGGTCTATTCAAGGAAAGGGTTTAGATGTGTCAGGGATTATCACATCAGAAGTCTGTGGAATCCAGTATCTATAGTATCCCATGGGACCAAGAACTGTTTTTAGCAATTATCCAGGTAAAATCATGAATAGCTTCCAGTCTTTGAAGGGAAAGAGACTACCCATTTTGTCTGAAGTTATAGCCTAGTTAATACATGTAGGTCTGACAAAATTGGAATTCATAGGTAGATACTTTGTGTTTCTTTTATGGTAGCGTTATTCTCAAGTGAAGGGAATTAAATTCTGTAAGACTCTCAGCATAACAGAAGATCATCAACATATTGTATATAAGTGGATTCCTGGGAATTGGATGTCTGTAAGTTTATGATTAAGTATTTGTAAGGAGTAAGAAGGTACTTCTGTAAACTCTAGGGCCTAACTATTCAAGCATATTGTTGATTTTTTCAAGCGAATGCAAACAGATACCCTAAGTCTTGGGTGTAAGTATATATTAAAGAATGCTGGGTGTAGATCTAATGCCATAATGTAAATAGCTATGTCGGTGTGCAAGGATAAGACGATATTGGGGCTGGGGATCCCTAGAAGCAAAGAAGCACAACCTTTCAATGGCTTTTAAAACTTCAACAAAGCAGTAGCTGTACCTATTTACCTTTTTGGTGGGTAGGACAGGGCTAATACAAGGGCTAATACAGAGACTAATGAGTTGTTTTAGGGGATACACAGATATAATGCACAACAGCTCTTGAGTATTCTCTCTTTTTTCTTAAGTTTGTTTGTTTATTTTGAGAGAGTGCAGGGGCACATGTCCAGTCAGGAGAGGGGCAAAGAGAGAGAAGGATAGAGAATCCCAAGCAGACTCTGTGATGTCAGCACAGAGCCAGAGGTGAGGCTCAAACACGTAAACTTGTGAGATCATGAGCTGAGCTGAAAGCAACAGTCAGACACTTAACTGACTGAGCCACCCAGGTGCTCCAAGTATTCTCTCTTTTTAGTGGGTATTGGGTTAATTTCACTAAGGGCTCAGCCAGGTCGGTTGAGGTCATTAAGCGTTCAGTCTCATTTATGTGTCTGACATCTGAACTGTTTTTACCACAGAAGCTCCTGGAGACAAATTCAGAGAGTGAGAAATCAATACAGGAAGTTTCATCGAATTATAGACCGAATTTTTGTCCAGAAAGTGGCTGTCTGATCCAAATTGAATAAATAATCCCATTTTTAAAGTAGATTTTGTCTTAGCAGATTCACTGGAGTGAAATCCCTAAGCAGAAAAGCCTGATGACTATAGTGCAATGTCCCAGACAGACAGGAAGTAGATGAGTTGAGAAGCTTGAGGGGTATTTGAGACTCTTAGCCCTGAAATCTTATTGTTATTCCAAGGAAGGAATAACACAACAGTCATAAAGTCAACTAGATATAGAATATATTAGTTATGCAAATTGCATGGAAAGATTTCCTTTTCATGGTAAGGGCAATTTTGGGCAGAGCAGAGATGATTTATTCTTACAGGGTGTTATTCTGTTAGACAAATCCCCCCGCCCCCTTATTGATTGATTGATTGATATTCTTCTCAGTTAAGGCAGAGTTAATGTTCTTCCATTGTCCTTTTTCTTATGATATGAATGTGTTTTCTTCTACACATTCAAGAGAGGTGACCTTGTTGCTTAATCTGAAGAGGTATTAATTTGATCTACAATTTTTCTTTTTATGTAGTCCAAGTGTCTTCAGAGCTTTTTGTTTTGTTTTTGTTTTTCTAGGGTTTGGTTTTTTTTTTTTTTTTTTTGCTAGCTTTTGTAATTCAGACAGGAAGCAAATGAACATCTTAATCTTCTGTTTCCTTATTAAATCTGCCACTTCAGCTTTAAAACCATCAACCAAGATGCATAGGTAGTTATAATGTTTTCTCTGATTGAGATTAGTATAGTTTCTAAAGATGGATAAATTTATTTATTTTTCCTGTTTACAGGACCTGATTTTTGACCAATTTTTATAGAAAAGACTTCAGAGATAGCAGCTAAGAGATCTTATACTCTTTTATGTCCTTTTTATCATCTATTTATGTTCAAATTTTGATCAATGCTTTCATATAATTCTTTAATCAGTCTGTCCTCTTTTTTTTAATAAAACCAGATTTTTTTTTTTCTGGGTCTTACAAGGAGATATATTAATTGGTAAAGATCAGGGAATATCAAATTACATGATTCAAAGAAAAATTTCAATTCTTCAATAAAATTTTGTTTTTCAGTGTGAGTTAGAAAAGTTGATTCTATAGGTCTGAACATCATCAATATTTGAAGGTACAATTCCACTGGAGTTGGGGTGATGTTCTTCTCCACTTACCCTTGAAGATACTGTGAGGAGTTATGGTCAGTAAGAGGGTTATGTATATGAAGGGTCAGTAGAGGGAAGAGAAGAGGGTCCAGTGAAGGGACAGCAAGAGGAACAGATCAAGGAGGGAGGAGATAATCAATAAACAGGAGGCAGGCCCTGAGTTGAGTCAGGAGAAGAAGAGAGTTTAAATTTGGATTTTAGATCCTGATGTTCTTATTAGTCTTCTTTAAGCAGTTTTAAAGAAAGAAAATTTAAATTTCTGATTTCTTACTTTAAAAATATTTTTTAAATGAATGTAGAGTTGACACATAATATCATGTTAGTTTCGGGAATTCAACATAGTGATTCTACAATTACATACCTTTTGAAGTGCTCACCACAATAAGTGTAGTTACAATCTGTTACCAGACAACATTATTGACTATAGCCCCTATGCTGTACTTTTCTTCCCAGTGACTTATTTATTGTATAGCTGGAGATTTGTACCTCTTAATCCCCTTCACCAATTCTGCTCATCCCCCCACTCCCCTCCCCCTGGGAAACCACCAGTTTGTTCTTTACATTTATGAATCTGATTCTGTTGTTTAAGTTTCATTTTCAGATTCCACATAGAAGTGAAATCATCTGGTATTTGTCTTCTTCTATCTGATTTATTTCAATTAGCATAATATTCTTTAGGTCCATACATATTGTCACACATGAAATTTTTCTCTTAAAAGCCTCTTCATATAAATTTGTTGTACGCTGACAATAGCATATTTGGAGTCTTTGTCCACTACACAGTGGATTGTCCTATATATGTATCTCAGGTGCTCCAGGGTGGCCACTGACACTCTGAATTGTTCTTGGGAAAATCCTGCCAGAATTTCAAGCATTTGGTGCCATTTGGCCCATGACATTTGTACATGTAGGAAAACTTAACAGTGATGTCAGGTTCATTGAATGACTACAAATTGCCCATTTTGAAATAACGATAATAAATGGTAGACAAACATTTGGGTCCTGAGAATTTCAGGACTACTCCACCACCTCATTCAGAACTCTGAGTAGTGAAACAAATAAAAGGTTTTCACACAGGGAAATTAAAAGGAATAAAACTTAGACACTGTGTATGCAAGAGTGAAGCCCTAGTCAGGAGCACAATAGACTCATTGTTCAGTCATTAGGACTTAGGAGAAATGAGTAGGGGCAAACATATATGTTCAGTATGCAGTGTGTAACTGGAGGTTCATATCTTTTTCTACTGCCTCAGAACTTTTCAACCATGGCTGCTCATGAGAATAATCAGAAAAGCTTTAAAAATATGATTATTCTGTCTCTCAAAAAAAAAAAAAAGTTAAAAAAGGGGGGCCGCACCTGGGCAGTTAAGTGGTTGGTTAAGTGTCCGACTTTGGGTCAGGTCATGATCTCATGGTTTATGAGTTCAAGCCCTGCGTCAGGCTCTGTGCTGACAGCTCAGAATCTGGAGCCTGCTTCGGATTCTGTGTCTCCCTCTCTCTCGGCCCCTCCCCCACTTGTGTTCTGTCTCTCAAAAATAAATTTAAAAAAAATGAATATCAAGCACTGCCCTAACCCCAGAGTGATTTACAATCAATGTTTTCTATTTTTTTAATTTTTATTTATTTTTAATACAATTCATTGTCAAATTGGCTTACATACAATACCCAGTGCACATCCCAACAAGTGCCCTCCTCAATGCCCATCACCCACTTCCCCCTCTTCCCCACCCCACCCATCCACCCTCAGTTTGTTCTCTGTATTTAAGTCTCTTGTGGTTTGCCTCCCTCCCTCTCTGTTTGTAACTATTTTTTCCCCTCCCCTTCCCCCATGGACTTCTGTTAAGTTTCTCAAGATCCACATATGAGTGAAAACATGTGATATCTGTTCTTTTCTGACTGACTTATTTCGCTCAGCATAATACCTTCCAGTTCCATCCATGTTGCTGCAAATGACATGATTTCATTCTTTCTCATTGCTAAGTACTATTCCATTGTATATATAAACCACATCTTCTTTATCCATTCATCAGTTGATGGACATTTAGGCTTTTTTCCATAATTTGGCTGTTGTTGAAAGCACTGCTATAGATATTGGGGTACACGTGCCCCCATGCATCAGCACTCCTGTATCCCTTGGGTAAATTCCTAGTATTGCTATTTCTGGGTCATAGGGTAGTTCTATTTTTAATTTTTTGAGGAACCTCCACTCTGTTTTCCAGAGCGGCTGCACCAGTTTGCATTCCCACTAACGGTGCAAGAGGGCTCCCATTTCTCTACATCCTCGGCAGCATCTATACTTCCCTGGTTTGTTTGGTTTAGCCACTGTGACTGGTGTGAGGTGGTATCTCAGTGTGACTTTGATTTGTATTTCCCTGATGACAAGAGATGTTGAGCATCTTTTCATGTGACTGTTTGTCATCTGGATGTCTTCTTTGGAAAAATGTCTATTCATGTCTTTTGCCCATTTCTTCACTGGATTATTTGGTTTTTGGGTGTGGAGTTTGGTAAGTTCTTTATAAATTTTGGATACTAGCCCTTTATCTGATATGTCATTTGCAAATATCTTTTCCCATTCCATCAGTTGCCTTTTAGTTTTGTTGATTGTTTTCTTTGCAGTGAAGAAGCATTTTATCTTGATAAGGTCCCAATAGTTCATTTTTGCTTTTAATTCCCTTGCCTTTGGAGATATGTTGAGTAAGAAATTCCTGTGGCTGAGGTCAAAGAGGTTGTTGCCTGCTTTCTCCTCTAGGGCTTTGATGGTTTCCTGTCTCACATCCATTTAGGCCTTTCACCCATTTTGAGTTTATTTTTGTGAATGGTAAGCAAGTGGTCTAATTTCATTCTTCTGCATGTTGTTGTCCAGTTCTCCCAGCACCATTTGCTAAAGAGACTTGTTTTCCTTTGGATACTCTTTCCTGCTTTGTCAAAGATTAGTTGGCCATACATTTGGGGGTCTAATTCTGGGGTCTCTATTCTATTCCATTGGTCTGTGTGTCTGTTTTCTGCCAATACCTTACTGTCATGATTATAGCTTTGTAGTAGAGGCTAAAGTCTGGGATTGTGAAGCCTCCCACTTTGGCTTCCTTTTTCAATGTTACTTTGGCTATTTGAGGTCTTTTGTGGTTCCATACAAATTTTAGGATTGCTTGTTCTAGCTTTGAGAAGAATGCTGGTGCAATTTTGATTGGGATTGCATTGAATGTGTAGATTGCTTTGGGTAGTATTGACATTTTAACAATATTTATTCTTCCAATCCATGAGCATGGAATGTTTTTCCATTTCTTTGTATCTTCTTCAATTTCCTTCATAAGTTTTCTATAGTTTTCAGCATACAGATACTTTTACGACTTTGGTTAGGTTTATTCCTAGGTATTTTATGGTTCTGGGTGCAATTGTGAATGGGATCAGTTTCTTTATTTCTCTTTCTGTTGCTTCATTATTGGTGTATAAAAATGCAACTGATTTCTGTACATTGATTTTGTACCCTGCAACTTTGCTGAATTCATGTATCAGTTACATGTCTTTTGGTGGAGTCTTTCAGGTTTTCCATGTAGAGTATCACGTCGTCTGCAAAAAATGAAAGTTTGACTTCTTCTTTGCCAGTTTTGATCCTTTTATTTAATTTTTTGTCTGATTGCTGAGACTAGGACTTCCAATAATATTATAAACAACAGTGGTGAGAGTGGACATCCCTATCATGTTCTGATCTCAGGGGGGAAGTTCTCAGTTTTTCCCCATTGAGGATGATATTAGCTATGGACTTTTCATATATGGCTTTTATGATGTTTTAGTATGTTCCTTCTATCCTGACTTTCTTGAGAGTTTTTATTAAGAAAGATGTTGTATTTTGTCAAATGCTTTTTCTGCATCTATTGACAGGATCATATGGATCTTATCCTTTCTTTTATTAATGTGGTATATCACATTGACAATCAATGTTTTTTAACTCCCTCACTTAGCTCCCTAAGTGACTCTAATATGTCTCAAGAACCTCTGCAATTCACCAAGCTTCTGCAATAACTTAATTCTCCTTTAAATAGGAAAATCTGGTTTGGGCTTTATATTTTAAAAGTCTTCTTTGTTCTTCCCCACTGGTTTAATAAGTCAGTTCTTTGACAAGTGTATTATCTTTGTGTGGTTCACCCAAGGAATCTGTGAAAACAGTGTGAAGATTTCCAAATGAGGAAAGCTAAGAATGAAAGTTTGGCAATGATGTCTCTTTGAATATTTGAGCCATTCAGTGCCAGAGTAACTTAGCAAGATCATGGAAGTATACTTTGTTATTTATATAAATTCAAGAGCAGAATATGGTCTAATCTGTTCAACTATTTGAATTTCAGCCCTGCAACAGAATGTCTCTAGATATTTATTTTGGTGCTGATTTTGACTACACAGGATGGATGGTCTTACTAGTTTTTGCTTAATAAGCTCTTCTGACAAATGAATTATTTTTAAAATTGTAAATTTTTAAGAAACACTTTTAAACATCTCTGGTGGCAAAGGAAACAAAAGGGAAAATGAACTATTGTGACTTCATCAAGACTAACAACTTCTGCACAGTGAAGGAAATAATCAACAAAAGGCAACTGACGAAGATGGGAGAAGATATTTGCAGATGATATATCTGATAAACGGTTAGTATCTAAAATATGTCAAGTGGGGTGCCTGGGTGGCTCAGTCGGTTAAGCATCCGACTTCGGCTCAGGTCATGATCTCACGGTCCGTGAGTTCGAGCCCCGCGTCGGGCTCTGCGCTGACAGCTCAGAGCCTGGAGCCTGTTTCGGATTCTGTGTCTACCTCTTTCTCTGACCCTCCCCTGTTCATGCTCTCTCTCTGTCTCAAAAATAAATAAATGTTAAAAATATTAAAAAAAAAAAGTAAAATATGTCAAGAATTTATCAAACTGGACATCCCAAAACAAATAATCCAGTGATAAAATGGGCAGAAGACATAATAAACATTTCTCCAAAGAAGACATACAAATGCCTGGCAGACATATGAAAAGATGCTCAACATCATTCTTCATCAGGAAACTACAAATCAAAACTACAATGATATACCACCTCACACCTGTCAGAGTGGCTAAAATTAACAATGGAAACAACAGATGTTGGTGAGGATGTGGAGAAAGGGGAACCCTCTTACAGTTGGTGATGGGAATGCAAACTGGTGCAGCCATTGTGGAAAACAGTACGGAGGTTCCTCCAAAAGTTAAAAATAGAACTACCCCATAATTCATCAGTTGCACTACTAGGTACTTACCCAAAGGATATAAAAATATTAATTCGAAGGGCACATGCACCCAATGTCTATAGCACCGTTATCAACAATAGCCATATATGGAAAGAACCTAAATGTCCTTCAACTGATGAATGGATAAAGAAGATGTGGTTATATATACAATGGAATATTAGTCATAAAAAAGAATGAAATGTTGCCTTTTGCAGCAACGTAGATGGAGCTAGAGTACATTAGGCTAAGTGAAATAAGTCAGTCAGAGAAAGACAAATAATGTATGATTTCACTCATATGTGGAATTTAAGAAACAAAAGAGATGAACATGAGGGAAAGGAAAAAAAGATGGAAGAAAACTATATGAAACTCTTAAATACAGAGAAGAAATTTTATATATTAACTAAATTAAATTTTTATAACTACCATAGATGTGAGAATGCCAGAATATGAGAAATAAATATAAAAGAGATTTTGTTCTTATTCCCTCTGTAGTGATCAGGAGATGTGTTCTCTCTACTTTATGTTTTCTTTTTAAAATTTAGGTATTGAGTCTCCCAGTATATAAGGCATTGATGACAATAGGCCCACTATTCTAAAGGCACTGAAGTAGTATAAACCAAGTTATGTATGTCCTAGTATGCATTTAGTATTTTTTTCCTTTCATATTCATTTTGCTGTGTTACAGGTACCTGTGATGAAGTATTTCATAGTGTATTTGCTCTAACAAAGGACTGTTGTTCAAGGACCACCAATCCCTAGTCTATACGGATATAAAATCTTTAGTAACAATTAAAGAATATTGTTCAAAAAGAATGCTGCTCATTATATAAATATTCTATGTAATTAAATTTAATAATTCCTACATAAAGTTTAGCATGACAAAAGTAAAGCTGTTTTAATGGATAACAGCCATTCTTTTGAAAATTAAAACACTGAGAAGCTTAATGAACCTCCCTCCCTCCCCCTTCTCTCTCTCTCTCTCTCTCTCTCTCTCTCTCTCTCTCTCTCTCTCTCTCTCTCTTTCTAGACTTTTGACTGAGTTCTGCCCAGTAGGATATGGTCCGAGGTTACGTGCCCTGCCATGATAGTTTTATGTGTTTACTTGAATAGACCCTAGCATCCTATGATTTAATCAAACACTAATCTAAGTTTGCTCATGTTTTGTGGGTGGGGTTAACATCTAATCAGTTGACTTTAAGTAAAAGAGATTGCCCTGATTGATGTGAATATACTAATCCAATCAGTTGAAGGCCTTAGGAACAAATTTCAGTTCCTCAGAGAAAAAGAAATTCTGCCTCAAGATGGAGTCAATGCTTCCCTGAGTTCTAGCAGCCTGACCTATGGATTTTAGACTTGTCAGGCCTGCAATTGTGCAAGCCAATTCCTTAAAAATAAATCTCTTATTTTATTAAAATTACTTATTAAAATACTTTTGTAATGATTAGAGAGACAGAGCACACTGGGGGAGGGGCAGAAAGAGGGAGGCACAGAATCCAAAGCAGGCTCCAGGCTCTGAGCTGTCAGCCCAGAGCCTGATGTGGTGGGGGGCGTGACCTGAGCCAAAGTCGCAGGCTTAATCAACTGGGCCACCCAGGAGCCCCTAAAATTATTTAAATCAATTCCTGATTTGCAGAACAGGATTATCCCTCGTTGCAGCGATTTGGACTAGTTTTTAACATATCACAACAGGGAATTATTTTGTACATAAATTTACATTTTTAAGGAATACAGAAAAGGTTTTGAGATTTTTATTTTTGAACAGGAAGATTGAATATTTATTAAAACTTTATAGCTGGGCATATTGACCAAAGAAATAACATGAAAAGATTAAACACATTATTTCCCCCTGAAATAAATTCAATGAAGCAGAGTATGAATAAGTGTGTAGTTTAGTTAATAGTAATGTATCAGTGTGAATTCCTTAGTTGTGACCAGCTGTACTAAAATAATGTAAGATATTAATAGGGGACCTGGATGAGGGATAAGTGGGAACTCTATACTAAGCAAGTTTTTGGTAATCTAAAATTACTCTAAAATTAAAACTTTACATTTTTAAAGTCAAAGCAAAGATGGCTAAAAAAAAAAAAAAAAAAGGAATGCAATTTAATTAAATTTCAAGAATAAATCCAACTAGCAAATAGACCATAATTCTTGGCAGAGAGGATCATAAAATCTCTATTAAAAAAATAGACAAGTATAGTATCAGGAATTTGGTAGTCATGAAATCAGAACAAAAATATAAGATGATATTTAGTGTTTCTGATACAAGTTTTTCTCTGTCTTCCCTCAATAGATATTTAGACACAGCCATAATGTTCAACTTTGCCTTCTTTAGCCAAGATTCTTGGGTAATAGATCTCCCTTCTCTGTTTCCATGGCAGACCATCTGCCTTTTGTTCACAAAGTAAGTTTCTTTCCAAACAGAGTGGTTAAAATAAATTGAGCTTCCTTTTAAAACATTATAATTCTTTCAGTTCTACTTCCCTAAGATTATTCTCAAACCAGTGTTTTCAAGTTTGGGTTGTTTCCATCTCTTTTTCTTTTTTCAACAATGTTTTGAAGAGCACTTTTGTATATATAGCTTTATGTACTTTCCAACTAATTTTAACTATAATTTCTTAGACTCAGGCCAAGAAATATATAAGGATTTTGGTGCATTTTGTTAAATTGTCCTTTGTATTTGTTTCACTTCACATTTCCAAAAGCAGTGGGTAGGAATGCTCATTTCCTGACACACCTGGCAATTTGGTTTCACCATTAATTATGTTTTTGAAAATGGGCAAATTAACAATGGTATCTCTTGGTTTGCCATTTTTCCCCCCTCCCTGTGAATTTCCCACTTCTGTTCTTTGCTCAGGCATTCTGATTTTCAGACATCAGTTTCTGTAATTTGATTAATCTGTGCACAAACTCTTCTTTTAGTGCTGAGAAAATCTGCCCTCTGAGCCTAAAGGCCTACACAGTGGTGAATTCACCTAGCAAGCCATCTTGAGGCCCTGACCTCCTCAGGCAACACATTTCTTTCTTAAACCATGGTCCTTGACATTTAAAATTAAAGAGGAATCACTGATTGTTGCCTTTGTATTGTGCTATACACTTAATGACTTCTTCAAACCTTAGCGTCCCCTCCTTTTTTCTTCACCAAACTCAGAAATAGCTTATTTTCACCATTAGCCATCTGCCAACTTACATTTTTGTCCCCTAGAGCTCGTGCCCATCACCACTTTGGGCATATTGGGCATTGGGTAAGTGTGGCCATTTCATTTTAATCTTCACTCTGCATGTGCCAAAGTGTCCATTCTTCTCCAACCTCCATTCAAGAAACACGGTATATTTTGGTTTTCTCTCTAAATATATATATTTTTAAGTTTTTGAAAACATAAATAATGTTAATTCAAGCTGTTTCTTCAGAGCATATGTGTTGTAGTAGGGTTTTGTTTTAGTCCTTTAGCAGAAAGACTGAACTAACATGCTAGATTTTGCTCATTCTTCTTTTACTCTCAATAATAATAAAATTTATGCCTAAAAAGCTTTTCTCAAAGCTCTTTCTTTTAGGTCTTTTGTGATATATATATATATATATATATATATATATATATATATATATACACATACACACACACCCATACACACACACACACACACACACACACACACACAGATATATATATATATATGGATTTTGAAGTCTTATGAAATTCCTTTTGATGTTTATCTCACCTTCCCTTACCACTTTATGTACGTGACTAGTAAGGAATAATAATTCACAGAATCCCAGAAGTTTCTCAGTCACTGTCTTGAAGCAGAATGCTATTTAAATATATTTCGGAAGAGCTGTTTGTAAAATGAAAATGCATGTCATACCAGGCTTTATGGATGTTCTATTGAGAAAATAGATTTAGCCTTAGAAACCGTAGTGTTACCATTTTCAGGTATTGACTGAGCTGTGGCAAGTCTCCATCCAAAAGAGATCATGTAAATGTAACACAACAGGTCAAACTTTGCGACCATTCAAAGCCCGAGTTTTGTGCTGAACCAGAACTAGCAAGGCATAGTTACCATCTATACTATGTCCTCCTCTCTTTTACAACAGTGGTTAAATTAATCTCTGACTAAGCATTAACCTTAAGAAATTTTCAAGGGAGAGTATTACTCTAGCATGGTGGGCAAGTTTTATATAATTTTCATTTGTCCTCATCTGTCCTTTCCTGATGTACTTCATTTTCCCATGCTTAATCTTAACACAAACTATGGCAATTAAGACTTGCTTAGTTATTGTGATTGGCAGTTTTTTGGCTTAGGGACTTTAAGCACTTTAAGTAAATGTAGTGAAAGAGTTAAAAATAAATATAAACATAAACATAAACATATATATATATATATATATATATATATATATATATATATATATATATATAGGCATTACACTAATTGAATATCACTCCTATCAGGTCAAATGGAGTGTTTAAAAAAAAACAAAAACTTTAATTATTCAAGCTTAACATTTAGGTGCACTGAGTCACAAGTCCTGGGTTTATCTGGTATAGTTCAATAAAATCAAAGGAGTCCTAAAAAAAAAAAAAAAGTTCTACTTCTTGGAACCCTTGGAATTAGGCAGTCTATGATTTCATGCTTTTCTCCTGTACTTAAGACAGTTATTTTTCCTGGGTCTTTACTTCGAAGCCTTCTGTGTCTTTCAAAGTTTTTGGCATACAATAGAAATTTCATGTCTTTTCCAAAGGAAGTTTTTCCCTTTAGCTTTGTTAAAAAATTATATTAGGTCACCTTTTATAGAATTCTATCACTTACTGTATTTAACTATTTTAAGCCTAGGAAAGCCTATCACTAAGACATCATGGAGGATATATCAAGGGGGAATGCAAGCTATTATCCTAGACCAATGTTGTGACTATTCTCTTTATTATTGTCTTTGTATCTGTCTTATATCCTTTCAGCCATTTTAGATGAGTGAAAAATTAGAAGACAGAAAAGGTTGGAAAATAGGATCAGATCTTCCAGTAGGAATAAAAGATCCAATTAATTAAAAATAATTAAAAACTTTTCAGAAATTACTTATGTTTTAAAATAAGTCTAGGGACACCTGGGTGACTTAGTAGGTTAAGAGTCGGACTTCAGCTCAGGTCGTGATCTCATGGTTAGCGGGTTCAAGCTCCATGTGGGGCTTTGCACTGACAGCGCAGAACCTGTTTGAGATTCTCTCTGTCTCTTTGTCTCTCTTTCCCTCTCCTGCTCATGTTCGCTGGTGCTCTCTCTCTCTCAAAATAAATAAATAAACATTAAATGAGCCCAGATGGCATCTTCTCCTGGAATTCTTTCCTTTCACCATCTGATAATATAAAAGAACTTTATAAAACTCAGCTTATATTTGTCACAACTCAATTTTAATTATTTGTTTCTGTTCATTGAGTGTGGTCTGTATCACATATGACTGTATCCCCAGCTTCTAGCACAGCACTTTTATATGGTAAGCACCAAACAAGGTTTTATAATTAAAAGTAATGGTTTTTAAGGGCTTTTCTCTCAGCCATAACATAATTGAGTATAGAGTACTACCTATATGGAAGCCTTATTTAATCCTCTTATACAGCTTAAGTGGGAGGTTTTATTATTGCCCCGTTTTTATGATGATAACCTGAAGCATAGACGTAGAGTTAAGTGTCTTACTAAAAGTCATATAATGATTAAGCGGTAGCATTAAGATTCAAAACAAATAAGTACTCCCATCCCTAATAACCACCATTGTATACTGTTCCTCAGTGAACAAATGGTGCTTCCTGAGTAATTTTGACTAGAATCCTAAGATGCCTCAAAAGTCTAATTTTGATCCTTAGCATATTTAGAAAGTAAATATCTGATAAATGCTATCAGATAAAGCTGCAGCAATATTGAGAGGTCTCTTCTTTTACCTTTGTTGGACAAGCTGATGTGGAATTAAAGATCTGAGAGCTGGGCATCCAGAAAGAAGAGAAATTTATATATATAAATATCACATATATTTATATATATAAATTTATATAATATATATGTTATATATATGTTTATTTTTTTATTTTGAGAGAGAGAGAGGAGAGAGAGCATGAACAGGGGAGGGGCAGAGACAGAGGGACAGAGAGAGAATCCCAAGCAGGCTCCATGCTGTTAGCGTGGAGGCTGATTTGGGGCTCAAACTCATGAACTGTTATATCATGACCTGAGCTGAAACCAAGAGTCCAACATTTAACTGACAGAGCCACCCAGGCTCCCAGGAAGAGAAATTTTAAAAGAAACAGGTTTTCAGGTAAATCTGATAATTAGCCCTGAATACTCAAACTTTTCTGGTCAACTAGTTTCTCCTACATGATTTTAGCATGCATGCATGGTTTGCATACTTTTAAACTGCACATCACATCAAGGGCCTTTACTATTCTGTGTTTTAGTGTAGTTATCATTGTATTCCTCTTGACCTTTTCTTAAGCTTTCAGTTTAAGTGCAAACTATATCTGGTGAGAACTTTAAGTGGAAATCATTTGGAGTTATAGTACCTGCAATGCCTCTGAAATACATTAAAAAGAACAATAGCTGTGATAAAGTATTCACAGCTTCTAAAAAATGTATTCATTTATGTCTGCTGAGCATTGCTGAACAAGTTTATTTAAAGTTAAATTACCTTTATATTTCCTTGCTTCTGTTCATTTCAAAGCAGTAGGTAGGATACTATAGCCAGACTTCCCTTGAGCAACCAAAAAGTGAGAAGCTATATAAAACCCAGATATTTAACTGATTGCTTCAAACAATTGCTTTGAAAATTCAATGGTGTTTTTGATGAAAGGCCAGCAAGTAAAATGTTCTATCAAGCCCATTCTTAGAGAATAAATTTTCAATCATTCATCTAATTTAAGGATATGAATATATTCAGAAAATCCTCAGATGAATTTATGATGCAACCTGAAAGCACAACAGCATATTACAAAAATTACAACAAATAGGGTTAAAAGGGACTTTAGTACCACAATGCCAAAGGAGTTCTGTGTGGGTTCCTAATTAACCCTTTCACTGCATTGTGTCCTTTGCATTTGCTCATGAGGTGGCGGCCGACTTCATGCTATGCAGAATGGTGATAACTAAGCTCTATTGTACAGTTCTCTAGGCAGCTACTTCTTTAAATTGGACTGCCAGCCGGCAGCTGGGAAGTCAGCTCTGCAATATTTTAAAACTGACAGACTGGAGAAATGGGTGATTAGAGCTCAGCACGTAAAGTATTTCATATTGAGGGGCAGTTTTTCAGAATTTTCTCCTTTTTAATAGTGAATATAAGGAAAGTCACTCTTCCATTATTTGAAAAACAACGGAATCATCTATTAACTTTTTTGCTAATGACTTAACTCTAATTTTAAATATTCCACTCCAGTGTGTTTAAATTCACTTGTGGTGAGGATGGCAGTAACAATCCAATTGGAAAACTGGGTGAACCACTTTAAAAACACACAAATCTAATTATTTGATTAAATAGTATATATTTCTTTAGAATTCTGTTTTGTATTAAAAGAATAAGATAAGTTTTTTGTTTTTGTTTTTTTTTGGAGTATGTTTTGAAAATTGTCGAGACTTTCCTGTTCTACTGAAATCTTATCAGCTAATGTAAATAAACCTAGAGACAAATTTTGACTTTGTTTTTTATCCTATGTACTTGAGAAGGTTTAATATCTAGGTCAAGGTATTGTGTGACTCTGAAAGTAACTTTTCCCTATTTTATGTGCAAAAATGCAGTGACATTTTCTTAAATTGTCAGCAAAGGCAATGGGATATGCATCTTTATTAAAATGCTGCAGTCCTAATGAAATTTGAGGCAAATTAATGAAAACTATCAAATATGACATAATCTTTAATCTGGGAGAGAAAACATTGTATAAAAACTGATTCATGTAAACATTGAATGTACATAAAATTGATAAATAAAAGGATAGTTTCATACCTGCCCCCAAAGGTTTGGACTTTATTCTAAACTGTAAACACCTCTAGCTCACCTCTAAATATGAACATTATTTACATTCAAGAATGGCTAATAAGTTTTTGAGCATCCATCTTGAGTGATTAAGGCTGTTTTGACACTAGTTCTAAAATTATATTCAATATTAATGCCATGTTGTAAGTCTCATATAACATATATATATGTCTATAATATATATAACATATATATGCATATAAATATAGACATATATGTGTATATAGACATATATATAAATTATTTAAGTGTCATATAAAACTAAAACTTTAAACTTCATTATTTGATATTTTTAGCTTAGTATTTTTGATTATTTTACCCTTATTAGGCTTCCACTTAAGCCACTGTTTGCTGGGGGTTATGAATTTTTCCTCTACCAGTTCTATTGTAAGTAAAGAATGGCTGATCAGAGGGAATTTGTATTGCACCAGATTGAGTTTGGTTAGAGGATGATCTAGGAGAGTTGATCTGAGTTGACTAGATAGACCAATTGAAAGGACGTGATCTCAGGATGGGGCCCTCTGTGTCCATCCTCCTTTCCTCATCTGGCCACTGTGGCCACGCAGCCCTGACTGCCCACTTAACAGTATGGATCATTAGACAAATGTGTACTAGGATGTTTGCAGTCATTCTCCATCTATGGAGCAGATGTATGTAAGTCCTATACATCTTATTCCTAAATAAATGGAAAAAGCATGATAACTTATTGTAATGCTCTTCTATAGAATGGTCATCAGTCATAAGAGTAAGCCTTGAAGGAGGCACCTGGGTGGCTCAGTTGGTTAAGCATCTGACTTCGGCTTCGGTCACGATCTCACAGTTGATGGGTTTGAGCCCCGTGTCAGACTCTGTGCTGACAGCTCAGAGCCTGGAGCCTGCTTCAAATTCTGTGTCTCCTTTTCTCTCTGTCCCTCTGCTGCTCGTGCTCTTTCTCTCTCAAGAATGAATAAACATTAAAAAAAAAAAAAGTAGGCCTTGAAGTGGACGTGGCTGTCTCTTATGCAAACAAAACCTCAGTGATATTTGTTCACTTTTTAACAGAAAAGTTTGAGAATGAGTGGAAATTATGAGGAAGATGTGCATGATCATTTTTTATAGAGTGGTATTAAGAGTTAACAAGGTGTGAAACAATTAGCTGAATGGCTTTGGGCTTGTTACATAATTTTTTAAACATTATTTTACCATCTGTCAAGTAAGGATAATCATAGTATCTGACAGGATTGTTGTGAGGTTGAAGTAGGCAATATTATAAATTCCTTAGCACAATGCCTAGTATAGTAAGGGCTCAATAAATTATTTAAAAATTTATATAACGTAATAATTGAAATCAAACAAACCAAGAAAAAATTGAATCTCAGGCTTTATACACAAAATGTAATTTCTTAAGCCATCACTATATGGCTATGTAATTATTTCCACATAATCTCACAGAATTAAATAACAAATATTTTTAAATCTTTAAATGTTGTTTTCCCCATAAGATTGTCATTTGAGAGAAGACCGACAGAGTTTCCCAAACCAAAAATAAATAAGTAAATAAATAATAAATAAAATCATCCTTTTAACTATATTTTTCTTCAGATATATAGTTTTAACTACAAATGCAGAATATTGCAGAAGGTATTCTATGTTTAACCATGGTTTTTCCAAACATAGTGCCTATTTCTTCTGAGGAGTTGGTATATTAGCAATGAAGTATATTGTATTTAACTAGTAATCAAACATATTACATAAATATGTATGTGTACACACACACACACACACACACATATATATATATATATATATATATATACACATATATATATATATATATATATATATATATATATATATATATAATGGCTATGTGAGGTTTTCTTATAAGGCTTTGATGTTAGAAGGAATTTCCAAAAGTAATTATAAAATTCATTGCTTTTCTTGGTATGATGTTTTTATACCAAAGTTATAAAACATTTTGGCTGTCTGTAACAAGTCAGCAATGTATGATTTAATTTCTATTTTCATTTCTTTGTATTTTTAGGCAAAGCATTTCCTATTTAAATCAGATAAGTATTTTTCTAATGTTCTAGGACTTTACTTAATTCACTGGGCATATGGTGGCTTAATTCACCTATTCATCTCCCGCCCCATTTCCAGACCTGTCCTAATAGCAGTCACTGTTTTCCTCATCTTCTAAACTGAGCATCTGAGTCTGCGTCTCCGCTTAAAAAAGCAAAAACAACCCTGTAATAAAATATCCAAGCTGCTACGGGAAATGATTAAAATGCTGTAAACAGACTAAGGACACATATTTTTGTATAACCTTTGAAATTGAAACAGCTATTGCTAGTTAAAAGGATAATTTCCTTCTGCTTGCCTTCGAAGATTAGTACTATATTTCAAATAGTAAAAGAGAAAGATTCTTACCTTGCTACTTTTGATTAGGAAAGGCAATTGTGGGCAGATGAAAGATCAGAAAAACCTCTATAAGATTCTTTCTTCAGAGGTAATGGAACTTGGGACCTTTGAACCAATTAAAGATGTTTTTCATTTTAAGATTCTACTTCTCGGGCGTTGAATATCAGTTCAAAGCTGGATTGAAAATCAGAGATGTGCACAAATCTCATACTGGCTCAAGCAGTTCCAAAATATTCCAGCAACTCACTGAGGCATTGAAAGCCATGTTTTCATCTCAGTCTGAGATTCTTAAGCTGCCAAGAAACTACAGGGGGTGGGATTTTATCCCAAGATATCATTCATAACACAGATGCCAGAGTCAGCCACTGACATCCCTGGCTGGTTCTGTAGAACTCCAGTCAACAGCTGGCTGCTTGCACTGCCAAAACAATCCACAATATTTTGGGCTTCCCAGCTTTGCAGAGAGATGGGAAGCATATAGTCATTCCATTTCCACTGTTGTAACGAAAGCCAGAAGATGCCATTTAAAAATGATTTGCAGCTTGGAAGAAGGAAGATAAACTATCAGTGGTATAATCATGGTCACCAATAGCCTGTGAGCAAATAAGGAAAAGGAGTCCCCCTCTTAGAAGATATAGGCTCTTAAGAGCAAGGCCGAGTCATCAGATGTCATTTTTGTGTGAAAGAAAATATGCCTCCTTCTGTAGGCAGAGAGGAGAGCTTTGTGCACTCCACTCACCATATGACCACTGTAGGTGGTGAACCTGAATCTCATAGGCCTCTAGGGCCCAGATGAATTTCTTTTTTAGGAAGTATTGATGCAGCAATTATAATACCTTTGGGCATTCTTAGCTTATTTACCCAGATTTGCTCTCATCATCATTGCTCAGATATCCACCTTTAAATATCAGAAGGGAAAAGCCCATCAATATATGTGGTTTTCCCCCTAGGTAACACAGATCCTAAATATCAGGTGCATGTAAGAACTAGGATTCCAACATGATCTGATCTGTTATCATACAGTGAGCTTTACTTTAAAAATGTCCTGGGTTTATAAGAAATAATTAAAGGCATGCCAAAATTAGATCCCTACGATCACAATAGTTTGCAAGATCAGTGAAGGTGCTTGTGTTAGTCCTAGCTATACCATCATTTGCTGTGATATTGGCACAAAACATGTGTTTGATGAATCGTTATTGGCAGAAAGAAGGAAGTAAGGAAAGGAAGGAGGGAGAAAAGGAGGATGGAAGATAAAGGGTGAAAGTCTTTTAAAAAGCTTTTAAAAGTGTAAAAGCATTTAGAAAGTAAAGCTGACTGGATTTTTTGAAATTTCTAACAGAATTCTTTTACCTGCAGAAGATTAAAAGACAATTTTAATGTAAAAGATAAAGATTAAAATTCTTGATCCACTTGTTCCTTTTTAAAAATTTTTTAATTTAATTTTTATTTTTTAAGTTTATTTATTTTGAGAGAGACAGAGACAGCATGAGCAGGGGAAGGGTAGGGAGAGAGAGAATCCCAAGCAGGCTCCACACCACCAGTACAGAGTCTGATGCGGAGCTGGAACCCACAAAACCGTGAGATCATGACCTGAGCTGAAACCAAGAGTTGGACACTTAATTGACTGTGCCATCCAGGTGCCCCCACTTGTTCCTGTTAAAATAATTATTTTCCTGAGTGGAAAACAAATGCACTAAAAACAAAGTAAAATATCATCTGGGTATACTGACTAAAGCTCATAATATGCAGTGATAACAAAAAACCCACAGGCCAGATGGCTTATAACAAGAAAGATAAAATAGTTATTACAGAGATTAGATGAAAATCAACATAACATTATAGCCAAAAGCCACAGAATTGATGGCAGCAATAATACATTTAGAGAGGGGGAAAATAGGTTTTTAAATGTTGAAACTTTATGATTCAAAAATAATCTATAATTTAGTTTCCAAATAATCTAGTTCATTCAAATTTTTACTTTAAATAAATTATTTCTATTGATTACCTATTAACATATAAAGAACCTGTTTAAAAAAATTTGTGATCTGAACCACAAATATATCCAGAGAATTGACTGGAACTTAGAGGCGTTAAGAGTGAGAATATAAATTGTCCCCTTAGACACAAAGCGAGAAAGAATCCAGGCTGCTGCTAGTGTTGTGGGATGTCCTGGGATATGATTTAATGCGTGAAGAAAATGTACTTTGAAGAGACAATGAAAAACTAGTCTCAAGAGGGATTTTATCTATAATTGCATTTTATGTGCTAGAATTATGAGACAAAGGCAAGGGCACTGACAGAGTGTTGAGTGAGCTGAGGGCAAAATCTGCCTATGACCAGAGTGGCCTTAGGAAACCAGAGTTTGCCAAAACCACACAGTATGGGATGCTGCAGATGTACTAGTGTTTATTGATGATGCAATTGTGAGTGTTCAACATCTTTCCAATAAGAAAATTAAACTGGAACAATGTGAAGTGTCATGAGGAAATAATGATTATGACAGTGCTAACAATTGTTATATTTGAATTAGGAAATTTCTTTACATTGATAAGTTGGGCAGATAAAAAGGTAATGGTGTGGAAGAGTGTGTATGTAGAAAATTGTTGTGCAGTAAGGCTAGTTGGTGACAAATTTCAGCCACGCTGTTTAAAGCCAATAAAAAATTGTTTTCCATGCACAGGGGGGTGGAGGATATCTTTTAATGCCAAATCCTGAAGAATAACCAAATTGTTGACTTTCAAGATGCTTGGACCCAAAGTTTCCCATATGCTACTATATTAATTTCTTTCCTTTGTGACTGAGATCTTAATACATTAATAAATTGAGTAGACACTCAACAACACTATAAAAATAAAATACAGAGTCCTTACAGACAAGATTGACTCATACTAGAAATCTAGCTTTTATAAAGAAGTCCCTTCAAATAGTAATTAGTGGGGATATTCTTCAGTGGAACGTGATTTGCTTTACTTCCTGCTAGAGTTGTTTATATACATGAGCTTATTAGCCTATATCGTGTAAGCGTGTGTATGTCTATGTGGAAAGGGACGAAATGTTATTTTTTAAAATTGATTAAAGAAAAATCCTGAATCCATTTATGATTTCTCTTAATGTCAGGAACACATTAAAATGTAAATACTTCATTTTTAAACTGATGTTTCCCCCTCTGTATCAGTGATGGCCTCTGGCCACCTCAACACAGAACACATTTGAGATCATAGCAATACTGAAATACCACATACTTTAGATTTATCCCATTGAGTAATTTGTATGCCATTTGTATTTTTTTAATGTTTATTTATTTTTGAGAGAGAGCACTAGCAAGGGAACGGCAGAGAAACAGGGGAACACAGGATCCGAAGTGGGCTCTGTGCTGACAGCAGCAACCCGATGCAGGGTTCAAACTCACGAACTGAAAGATCATGACCTGAGCCAAAGTCAGACGCTCAATTGACTGAGCCACCCAGGCACCCCAATATTTGTATTTTTGAGTGAACACTGCATACTGGCACAGTATTAGATTCTGTGAGGACATCAAAGAAAAAAGATTACTTCTGTCCCAAAGGCGATAGAAATTTTACTGCAATTTTCTCAAATAAAAATGTAATGTAGCTCCTGAATTGGTCAACTTTTTTGGGAGAGTAGCATGTTTGTTTGTTTATTTGTTTTTTCTAAAGATCTCAGAAAAGATTTTAGCTCAGGGGTGCCTGGGTGGCTTAGTTGGTTAAGCATTCAACTTTGACTCAGGTCATGGTCTCTTGGTTCGTGGGTTCAAGCCCCACATCAGGCTCTGTGCTGACTGCATAGAGCCTGGAGCCTGCTTTGGATTCTGTGTCCCTCTCTCTCTGCCCCTCCCCCATGTATCCTCGCTCTCTCTCAAAAATAAATAAAACATTAAAAAAATTAAAAAATATTTTAGCTCAGACCATCCTACCAGATGGAAGGATTGAATGGAGGCTTTACATGGATTTAGTAGAATGAGGGAGGAAGTTGGGGGAAATACCAAATTCTCAGGTCTTCATTGAGAGCAAGAAAGTGATGCCAGTTAAGATATTGAAATCCTGCACAACTGGCTTATGACAAAGGCAAGAACACATTTATTTGTGATTTCTGTTCAACAGGTCCATGACAAATTTTTGTTGCATTTGTACCGATATTAATGGCTGCCATAGACCATTGGTTTGAGAATTCAAATCATATTCTCCCTTCTTATTCTTTTATAATTTGTTCAAATGTCTAAGGCAGAAGGTAAAGGTTGGAATAGGGGTTTATACTTTTTAAATAATCTGTGAGCCAAGTTAAATGTGTATTTTTAGAGTAACCACTAAGACGTATCAAGATAATGATTCTGGGTCTCATATAATGGGAAAGAATAGATAAACTCCCTGTATATTAACACAAAATGGGGTATAAAATGCACTCGTAGACAGGAACTATCTTGTGGATATACATATTAACAAGACATTATGAGTACATTAAAACATTGGAAGGAGTTTAAGTAGAAGCACGTAATAGGCATTTATTCCCTAAATTATGCTCAGGGTTCAACAAGGAGGGTAAAGGAAGATGAGTCTGGAAATATGAATGGGAGATTATAAAATTATGAGGAAATTTACTAAATTTTAGTAAAATTAGTATTACTAGGAAGGGTCAGAAGCAAGGAAGAGACATAGTAATCAAGTAGGTATAGACACCCAAGGGAGGAAAACTTACAGTCTGTAAGAGAAAGTGTAAGTATAGTGTAAATATAGATTATTTGCACTTAGAACATTTTCTGATTTTCAGAATTCAGCTTTGGCACCTGAGTATAACCTGAGATTTTTTTCTTTATTTCTTCCATCACTTACATTTTCATTAAAAAAATTTTTTTTAATGTTTATTTTTTATTTTTGAGAGAGAGACAAAGAAAGAGAACATGAGCAGGGGAGGGACAGAGAGAGAGGGAGACACAATCTGAAGCAGTCTCCAGGCCCTGAGCTGTCACTACAGAGCCCGATGCGGGGTTCAAACTCACAAACCACAAGATCATGACCTGAGCCAAAGTCCAACACGTAACCAATCAAGCCACCTAGGCGCCCCTACATTGTCATTTTTAAAAGCTGTAGTGATTGAAGTACAATTTGATAAAATGTTCTTTTCTAAAGTTGTGCAGCCAAAAGCTGAACCCAAAAATTTCTGTATCTCCAATAATTTTGCTCTAAATACTTGGGAAAATGAACTCTTGATTTGGATGGATTAAGAATGGGGATGCTTCTGGGAATAAAGAGCCACTTGTTACTGTCTCCTGACAAAAATCAAACCAAGTAGTCTGAGACATGCTAGTGTCCATAAGAAGGCCTGTAAAAAAAATAATAATATAGTAGGAAATTTTCACTATGTATTCCAATAGAAAACTCTAAAATAAGATTGTTGTTATGATAATGGATCTGCTATACTGGGTTGTTTCTTAATTCAGTATCTGCCTTAAATGACCATGTTGTTGAAGCTTTAGACCTGGAGTTAATGGCGAGCTCTGCAATAATGTTTTATTCCTGAAAATTAAATAAGACCACTATTTCTTTTGATATAAGATGTTTTTAACTCAAATGTATTTTTTTAGGTAACTATATATTTTTTAATTTAAATCAAAGTTAACATGTAGTGTAATAATGATTTCAGGAATAGAATTTAGTGATTCATCACTTACATATAACACCCAGTGCTCATCCCAGCAAGTCCCCTCCTTAATGCCCATTTCCCATTTAGCCCATACCCTCACTCACCTCCCCTCCAGCAACCCTCAATTTGTTCTCTATATTTGAGAGTCTCTTATTTTTTGTCTCCCTCTCTGTTTTTATCTTATTTTTGTTTCCCTTCCCCTATCTTCACCTGTTTTGCTTCTTAAATTCCACATATGAGTGAAATCATGATATTTGTCTTTCTATGACTGACTTATTTTGCTTTGCATAATACCCCCTAGTTCCATCCATGTTATTGCAAATGGCAAGATTTAATTATTTTTGATCACGAAGTAATATTCCATTGTAAAAAAAATACCACCTCTTCTTTATTCATTTGTCAGTTGATGAACATTTGGGCTCTTTCCATACTTTGGCTATTGTTGATAGTGCTGCTAAAATATTGGGGTGCATGCGCCCCTTCGAATCAGCGCTCCTGTATCCTTTGGATAAATGCCTAGTAGTGCAGTTGCTGGGTTGAGGGATAGTTCTATTTTTAATTTTTTTGAGGAAACTCCATACTGTTTTCCAGAGTGACTGCACCAGCTTGCATTGCCACCAACAATGCAAAAGAGATCCTCTTTCTCCGCATCCTCGCCAACATCTGTTCGCCTGAGTTGTTCATTTTAGCCATTCTGACAGGTGTGAGGTGGCATCTCATTGTGGTTTTGATTTGTATTTCCCTGATGATGAGTGATATTGTAGCTCATACATATTAATTACATTTTGTAATATTTTATTTTTTCCTGCCCCAAAATTTTATTCAGAAAAACGTATTATTATACAGTTAAGATATTCATTTAGGGGTGCCTGGGTGGCTCAGTCAGTTGAGCGTCCGACTTCGGCTCAGGTCATGATCTCATGGTTCGTGAGTTCGAGCCCCGCATCCGGCTCTGTGCTCAGCTCAGAGCCTGGAGCCTGCTTCAGATTCTGTGTACACGCCCCTCTCTCCGCCCCACCCCTGCTTGTCCTCTATCTCTGTCTTTCAAAATGAATAAACATTTAAAAATTTTTTTTTAAAAAAATTCATTTATTGGGGGATTTAGGTGAGGACAACTTACAGTTGTAGTATTTAAAATAAAAGTGATTCCAAGCCTACTTTCACACTTCATTAGATTGGAGAAAAAGAGAAAACCATAAATTATACATATTTCACAGACACATTTAAAAAATATAATACCAGAGGTTTTTTATGATATCAGAAATTAGGTTCCAAGGGAGGGCTGTTGGAATGGATTTTTGAAAGTCTTAAGCCCTAGAACAAACGCATACTGTTACAGTTCATGGTGAAATGAGCTAATAAATGCTTTGGGGGTCACGAGTGTACAAAATTGTTGCCCCTCCCCAAGTTAGAGTGTAAGAGGGTGAAAGGGTCTTCTTTTGGGTTAACTCTGAACTAGATCTAAACCTTCATAACTTTTTGATGAATAGAATCACCAGGCTGCATTTGTCTTCTCTATTAGCTACATTTCTTTTCATCAGTACCACTTCTTCACCCTGGCCCTGCTCCCAACCCATGCAATGACTTTACGCAAATCCTTAATTGGGCATCACACTGAATTGTTTCATTGCATAATATCCCATTATCTTCTGGAGAATTTTCATGAGCATGAGTTAATAAATAGAAGTTGTGATTCCTATTTCTAAAACAACACTATTAACAGGTGGATTTATTATGAAATAACAAAAAGCTTAAGCTTCAGATCCCTTTGCTTCCCCCTGATAGAGGCCCTAGTAATATATTAATGAAGTTGAATAATTTTATAAATTAAAAGAAATAAGTTTAACTGCAGTTAGTTAAGACCCATGATCTTTTATCACACTTTCTGTTCATTATACTTTTCCTTTTCTCAGGTGGTATTTTGTAATGGTATGTTTGGTTTGCAGCTAAAGGGGAAGAGGAGTTTAGTGGGATATATTTGTTTTATAGTCATTTTGTTTACAATTATTGCTTGCTATCCTGGTGTAAGAACTTCCACACTCACTGCTCTGCTTTACCTGATTTTTGTGAGCCTAAGGTGCAGGGCCAGAAGTCTCATTGCAGTATGATAATGGCCCACGGCAATGGAAATATATGGTTAGTAGAAGAGAAACTGTTTTAGCTGTATGACAGCAGAAGTAATTTATGGAACTATTTCCAATTATTAGCACATTTTCTAATGGGTGTTGTGATTCAAAGAATATTCAATATTTGTTTCAATATAACATAAAATGCTGTGAAATTGTACAGTTTATATACGAAAGAAATGAGATTTTCAAATTTGACAACAATCACAGTTAAATATTAATAAGCTATGAACTGAAACCTTTCTAAATTATTAGTATTAAAAATTAAATATAATAGAAATTCTCTTTTATTTTTTGAATTCAAATATAATTAACATGCAGTGTTATGTTAGTTTCAGGTATACAATATAATGATTCAACAGTTCTATACATTACTGAGCGCTCATCATGATAAGTACTCTTAATCCCCTTCACTTATTTCACCCATCCCCCCCACCCACTTCCCCTCTGGTGACCATCAGTTCTCTATGTTGAAAGTCTGGGTTTTTTTTGTCTCTTTTTTTTTCTTTGTTCATTTGTTTCTTAGATTTCACATATGGGTGAAATTATATGGTATTTGTCTTTCTCTGGCTGATTTATGTCACTTAGCCTAATACCCTCTAGATTCATCTATGTTGTTGAAAATGGCGAGATTTCATTCATTTTTAGAGTCAAGTAATATTCCATTGTATGTATATACTACATCTTCTTTATCCATTTATCTATCGATGCACACTTGGATTGCTTCCATGTCTTGGATATTGTAAATAGTGCTTCAGTAAACACAGGGGTGCATGTATCTATTTGAAATAAATTTGTATGCCAACCATGCTGGAGAAAAGAGTGTTATGTCTCAAAGACTAAATTTTCTTTTGATTCTATATAATATAGAAAAATGAGGTATTATAATAATTACAATAAAGGATAGTAAGAGTGGAAAAGTTTGCTTGGAAGTTGATAGTAAATGATTTCTAATAGGAAAGTGTCTTGTGTGTGCTCAGAGAGAGAAAAGTCTTCATTTTCATATGTGACTTAGTGATTCTCTTCTAGGAAACACTAGATCAAAAATGTCTATTTACCCATATGCATCTTCAGAAGAAGCAAGCATTGATCTTAGTAGGATTATGGAAGAATATTTGAAAATGAAAATGAGAATCAAAGAAAAATGATGTAGTCAGAATAAAATAGCAAGAAACAACACTTAAGAAGAGTAAGAAAAAGTTGAATAAATAAAAGTTGGGAAATAAATGAAAGTACACATTTCTTACTTTTGGGACAAGCCAATTTTAAGTGGGACAGAAAAGAAGGTAGACAGAAAAGAAAGAAAAGAGTAGCATTTTGAACAACTTTGGAGATTAAATGCAAAAGTCAGGAAGAATCAATAAGCCAGTACTCAAAACTACAAAAGGGTTTTCAAGCACTGCAGTGTCTCCATCACTGAGATGTGTCAGAAATAACTTACTAAAGAACATGATCACTAGACCTGTGTGTACACATGTCTTTTGTCATTTTGTATCTTTTCACTTGGGGAATAATCCTAGAAACACAATGCTGGAGAACAGTAAATGCATGTATAATTGCAGATATTGAAAAGCTTCCCTACTTAAAGGTTGCACAATTTTAGATTGTCACTGGTGATCTTTGAGAATGCCTCTTACTCCTCAGCCATACTGCATGCTGTCAAATTTTTGGGTGTTTGAATATCTAACAATTTATATTTCATGGCAATTTTATACATTTCTCTTATAGTGAGCAAGGTTGATCATCTTTTAATATGATTAGGAGCTATTGACATTTTATTTTATTGAAAGCTATATATTTTATATCTCTTGATCATTTTTATACCAGGTTATTGATTCTTACCGATTTTTTTCTAGTTCTTTATGTAATAGAAGTGCTAATTTTTCTTCTATAATTTAAGGTGCAATATTTCCCATTAATTTGTTATATATATATACACTGCTCACGGGATTTTTTTGACAAGTAAACATTTTTTTTTATGTAGTTAAATTTAACTTTTATTTCCCTTATTGCTTCTAGATATTAAAGAAATAGAATTAAGAGAATTTTGCCATCCAAGTTTGTAGAGAAATTCATTTACAGATTCTTTTAGTATTTGTATAGTTATTTATTTTAAGGTTAAATATATGAATCATTTGGAATGTATCCTGGGGTATGAGATGAGAAATAGATCCAGCGTTTTCTTTTTGGTTATTTACAAGCCATTTATTAAAAAAAAAATCTTTTCCTTGATAATTAAAGAAACCACCCTTATCACATGTGAAATTTTCATATGCAATTGGGTTTATTTCTGGCATTTTCTATTCTGTTCTATGGTTCCTTTCTTATATTCGAGTACCAGTACATAGTCTTTTAATTATCAAGAAATTTGTTTAATGTTTGATAAAGCTACCCTGCCATCATTTTTTAGTTTTTTGAAGGGTTTCAGGCTATTCTAGCTTATTTTTCTTTCCTTTTTAAAATTTTTCTTTCAAAAAAGCTATGAATCACATTAATTTTTACATTAACAGAAAATACTAGTATCTTTCTTAACTTCCAAAGATTGTCATACCAAAGTTCCATAGATGGGTGACTTACTTATTATGTCATAGTTCTGGAAGTGGAAATCCAAAAATCAAGGTGTAGGTAGGTCTATATTTGCTTTAAAGTCTCTATGGGAAGATCCTTCCTTGCCTCTAACTAGTTTTTGGTGTTTGCCAGAAACTTTGCAATCCTTCATATTCCTTGGTTTTGTAGACTCATCACTCCAATCTCTACCTGTCATCGTATGGCTGTCTTTCTGTGTGTCCCTGTCTCTCCAGACTCCAGTCATTGGATTAGAAACCCTCCCTAAACACTGCATCTCCAGAGACTCTATTTCCAAATCAGGTCACATTCATTCACAGGTTCCAAGTGTTAGGACTTTTTAGGGGACACACTTCAGCCCATAATAGAATCTTGATGATGTTGTCTTACTACCTCGGAAAATGAGGTACCAATTTATTCACTTATTTCACTATTTTAAAGGAGTCCCCTATGATATCTTCTAATGTTTTTTATATGTATGAAGCTTTTTGAGTTTTTCATATTGATTTATAGCTTGCCATGTTAATTGATCCAACTTATTTGTAGTAAAATGAAAGTATACAACTGTAGGGTTGAAGTATCTAATTGTTGCAAAATATTATTATTTTGCTTTCTGCATTGCAATTGTAAAGTCTCTCATCCTTTCTTTCTCTAATTGCACTTGTGGATACCTGTAACACAATGTTTAATATTAGCGGAGATATTGGGCAGCCTTTCTTTTTTCCTGACTTCAGACTTTTTCATTAAGATGCTAGAAGTCACGATAAGGTGTGTGGGTGTGTGCACATGTGTGCATGTATAATATTTGTACGGTAAGCATTGCTATACTTTTCATTGTCAGAGTTTGAGAACTATGTTACATTCATCACAAAAAGGAAATTTAAATACTTTTTCTATGATCTAGAATAATTAACATCTGACATAAAAGCATTTCTTAACAATAAGTTACTATAAAGTCACTTGGGCCTGATGCATTTACCTGGGGGAGCTTTTTCACTACTTTCTGTGTTTTCTGTTGTCATTGTTCGTTCAAACTTTTTGTCTCTACCAGAGTCAATTTTGGAAGGTATTTTTGTTAAAGAAGAAAAAGCAATTTCTTCTGTTATCAACTTGATTTGAATGGAATTGTGTAAAATGAAAAATATATTCCATCTTAACAATATTAAGTCTTCCAATCCGTCTGAACATAGAGTGGTTTTCAACGTATTTAGGTCCTATTTAATTACATATTTATTTAATTACATTTAATTACTTATTGGTAATACATCTTATACATCTTTAATTAAATTTAATTTTAAGTATTGTTTTGCTGCTCATGTGACTGGAATTGTTTTCTTAACTGCATTTCTTATTCATTGTTAGAGCACAGAAATAGATTATTGTATATGAATCTCATATCCTGCAACTTTGCTAAATTCATTAATTAGTTCTGGGAATATTTTTAATTTATTTGTTCTTCAAGATACAAATATCTTCTTTCCTTCGTTCGTTCGTTTGTTCCTTCCTTCCTCCCTCCTTCTTCCTCTTCCTCTTCCTCTTCTTCGTTTCTTCTTATTTACTTTAGAGAGAGATCGTGAATGGAGAGAAGGGCAGAGGGAGAGAGAGAGAATCTTACATACTCTCTACGCCAACGCAGAGCTTGACATGGGCCTGGATTCCAGGAGCCTGGGATCATGACTGAGCTGAAATCAAGAGTTGGCGCTCAATTTACTAAGCCACCCCAGTGCCCCCATTCTTCAAGATTTTCTATGAACAACATCATGTCATCTGTGAATACAGATAGTTTTGCTTCCTATGCTTGAATCTCAATACCTTTTATTTCTCTTTTGCCTAACTGCTGTGTCTGGAACCTCCAGGTGAGAGTGGATATGTTGCCTTCTTCCTAATTGTAAAAAGAAATAACTCACCTTTTCACCATTAAATATAATGTTAGCTATCGATTTTTCATAGATAACAATTAGGGTGAGGAATTTCTTTTACTCTCACATGTTTTTAAGCGTTTTTACAATAAAAGGGTGTTAGATTTTGTCAAATGCTTTTTCTGCTATATTGTCCTTTATTAATTTGGTGATTACACTGATAGTCACATATTAAACCAATCTTACATTCCAGGAAAAAAAATTGGTCATGGTAAATAATCTTTTTAATATGTTGCTGGATTGAGTTTGCTATTATTTTGTTGAGCCTTTTTGCATTTATGTTCGTAAGGAATATTAGTCTGTAGTTTCCCTATGACCACTTTGTCTAGTTCTGATATCATTGTAACACTAACTACAAAATAAGTTAGGAAATGTTAACCTTTTCTAATTTTTGGAAGACTTAGGTAGGACCGGTATTAATTGTTTTCTAAATTTTTGATAGAATCCACTTGTGAAGCCATCTGGATGTTGGATTTTATTGTGGGAAGTTTCTCTTTTACTGTTTTTTTTGCTGCTGTGATCACATATTTAGTGGCTACAAAATCACAACTTTGTTATCTTACAGTCTATTAGAAATAGACTTACAGTCTACAGAATATCTTACAGTATATTAGAAATCCAGCACAGGTTTTGCAGAGCTACAATCAAGGTGTTGGCAGTGCTGCTCCCCCTCTAACACACTGGAGGTTCTGGGAATTCAGAATTAATTTCCTTGTCTTTGCCCGTTTCTAGAGGGCATCTGTGTTCCTTGGCTCGTGGCCCTCTTCATCCATCTTCAAAACAAGCAAAATTGTACCTCTCTGATCATTTTTCCATTTTTCGTATCTTGGTCTAACTCCAGTCAGAAATGGTTCTTTGCATATACGGACCTACATAACTAGATTAGAACTACTGATTGGTGAGATAATCTTCCGATCTCAAGTTCCTTAACTTAATCATACATGCAGAGTCTCTTTTTTCCACGTAAGACAACATATTTACAGGCTGCAGGGTTTAAGACATGCGGATTTTGGAGGGACAATAATTCTGCCTGCCACATTTACAATTACTTAATTTCTTTAAATGTTATAGGTCTATTCATTTTTCTATGTATTTCTGAATCTGGGTAATTTTTGTGCCTCTAGAAATTTGTACATTTGATATAGATGATCTAATTTGTTGGCATACATTTTTTCATGTTATTTTACTATAGTTTTTAAATCTTTGAGATTGGTGATGATGCCCTCTCTTTCGTTGCTAATTTAATAAATTGAGTCTCCTCCCTGCCTCCATCCTTCTCTCTCTCTCTCTCTCTCTCTCTCTCTCTCTCTCTCATTCTTTCCTTTTGAAAAAATTTCTTGGTCAATCTGAAACCTTACTAATTTTGGTGATCTTTTAAAGAAAAAACCAAACTTTTGTCTTCATTGAATCTCTTCATTATTTGTCTACCTCTATTTCCCGTGTTTGCACTCTGATCTTTATTATTTCCTTTGTTTTGTTTGATGTAGGTTTAGCTTGCTTTTCTTTTTTAGTTCTTAAGGTAGAAGTTTAGGTTAACAATTTGAGATATTTTCTCTCTTTTAAGGCAGAGATTTATAGCTATAATTTCCCTTCAGGAGATACTTCAGCTGATGTAAAAAAAAAAAAAACCCAAAAAACATGTTTTATTACTGTTGTTGTTTTGTGGTGAAAAATTTTGTATTTAGATTTAGCTAGCTGGACACAGTTTAGACGATCCTGATTTTGTTGGCAAGATCTGATGCATCATGGTGAGGAGCCAGTGAAACATGTGGCTTCTCAACATTGGGCCTGATTAGGGTGTTGACTTTGTCCTTGACAATGTTATAGAGCTTCTTTGTTATTTTTTTTAAATATGAAATTTATTCTCAAATTGGTTTCCATACAACACCCAGTGCTTATCCCAACAGGTGCCCTCCTCAATGCCCATCACCCACTTTCCCCTTCCTCCCACCACCCATCAACCCTCAGTTTATTCTCAGTTTTTAAGAATCTCTTATGGTTTGCCTCCTTCCCTCTCTGTAACATTTTTTTCCCCTTCCCCTCCCCCACGGTCTTCTGTTAAGTTTCTCAGGGTCCACATAAGAGTGAAAACATACAGTATCTGTCTTTCTCTGTATGACTTATTTCACTTAGCATAACACTCTCCAGTTCCATCCACGTTGCTACAAAAGGCCATATTTCATTCTTTCTCATTGCCAAGTAGTATTCCATTGTAGATATAAACAGAGATATTCCATTGTAGATATAAACAGAGATCACGTGCTACAACTTCTGGAGGACAGATTCCTGGAATTGGACTTCTCTTGGTCAAAATCTATGAACACTTGAAGATTTTGAGTGTATATTGCCTAATTGCTTTTAATAAATCTCTTACAAATTTATAATCCTAAAGCAAAAAAAAAAAAAAAAAAAAAAAGGGGCGCCTGGGTGGCGCAGTCGGTTACGCGTCCGACTTCAGCCAGGTCACGATCTCGCGGTCTGTGAGTTCGAGCCCCGCGTCAGGCTCTGGGCTGATGGCTCGGAGCCTGGAGCCTGTTTCCGATTCTGTGTCTCCCTCTCTCTCTGCCCCTCCCCTGTTCATGCTCTGCCTCTCTCTGTCCCAAAAATAAAAAAAAAAAAAAAAAAAAAAAAAAAAAAAGATTCTCCCCCACCTTGCCCCTCTCCCCTGCTCATTCAAAAAAAAAAAAAGGGTCTCTGTCTCGTTTAGGAATCTTTATCCGTTCATCAGTTGATGAACACTTAGGTTCTTTCCATAATTTGGCTATTGTTGAAAGTGCTGCTATAAACATTGGGGTACAAGTGCCCCTATGCATCAGCACTCCTGTATCCCTTGGGCAAATTCCTAGCAGTGCTATTGCTGGGTCATAGGGTAGATCTATTTTTAATTTTTTGAGGAACTTCCACCCTGTTTTCCAGAGAGGTTGCACCAGTTTGCTTTCCCACCAACAGTGCAAGAGGGTTCCCATTTCTCTACATCCTCTCCAGCATCTATGGTCTCCTGATTTGTTCATTTTAACTACTGTGACTAGTGTGAGGTGATATCTCAGTATGGTTTTGATTTGTATTTCCCTGATGAGGAACGACGTTGAGCATCTTTTCATGTGCCTGTTTGCCATCTGGGTGTCTTCTTTAGAGAAGTGTCTATTCATGTTTTCTGCCCATTTCTTCACTGGATTATTTGTTTTCCGGGTGTGGAGTTTGGTGAGCTCTTTATAGATTTTGGATACTAGCCGTTTGTCTGATATGTCATTTGCAAATATCTTTTCCCATTCCGTTGGTTGCCTTTTAGTTTTGTTGATTGCTTCCTTTGCAGTGCAGAAGCTTTTTATCTTCATGAGGTCCCAATAGTTCATTTTTGCTTTTAATTCCCTTGCCTTTGGGGATGTGTCAAGTAAGAAATTGCTGCAGCTGAGGTCAGAGAGGTTTATTCCTGCTATCTCTTCTAGGGTTTTGATGGTTTCCTGTCTCACATTCAGGTCCTTTATCCATTTTGAGTTTATTTTTGTGAATGGTGTAAGAAAGTGGTCTAGTTTCATCCTTCTGCATGTTGCTGTCCAGTTCTCCCAACACCATTTGTTAAAGTGACTGTCTTTTTTCCATTGGATATTCTTTCCTGCTTTGTCAAAGATTAGTTGGCCATACTTTTGTGGGTCTAATTCTGGAAACCCATAATTTTGTGGGTCTATTCAATTCCATTGGTCTGTGTGTCTGTTTTTGTGGCAGTACCATGCTGTCTTGATGATTACAGGTTTGTAGTAGAGGCTAAAGTCTGGGATTGTGATGCCTCCTGCTTTGGTCTTCTTCTTCAATATTACTTTGGCTATTCAGGGGCTTTTGTGGTTCCATAAAAATTGTAGGATTGCTTGTTCTAGCTTCAAGGAGAATACTGGTGCAATTTTTATTGGGATCGCATTGAATGTGTAGATAGCTTTGGGTAGTATTGACATTTTAACAATATTTATTCTTCCAACCCATTAGCATGGAATGTTTTTCCTTTTCTTTGTGTCTTCTTCAATTTCCTGTACAAGCTTTCTACAGTTTTCAGCCTACAGATCTTTTATATCTTTGGTTAGGTTTATTCCTAGGTATTTTATGCTTCTTGGTGCAGTTGTGAATGGGATCAGTTTCTTTGTCTTTCTTTTGCTTCATTATTAGTGTATATGAATGCAACTAATTTCTGTACATTAATTTTGTATCCTGTGACTTGCTGAATTCATGTATCAGTTCTAGCAGACTTTTGGTGGAGTCTATTGGGTTTTCCATGGATAATATCATGTCATATGCAAAAAGTGAAAGTTTACTTCATCTTTGCCAATTTTGATGCGTTTGATTTCCTTTTGTTGTCTGACTGCTGATGCTAGAACTTTCAACACTATGTTAAACAACAACAGTGAGAGAGGACATCCCTGTCGTGTTCCTGATCTCAGGGGGAAAGCTCTCAGTTTTTCCCCATTGAGGATGATATTAGCTGTGGGCTTTTCATAAATGGCTTTTATGATGTTTAAGTATGTTCCTTCTATCCCGACTTTCTTGAGGGTTTTTATTAAGAAAGGATGCTGAATTTTGTCAAATGCTTTTTCTGCATTGATTGACAGGATGATATGGTTCTTATCTTTTCTTTTATTAATGTGATGTATCATGTTGATTGATTTGCAAATGTTGAACCAGCCCTGCATCCCAGGAATGAATCCCACTTGATCATGGTGAATAATTCTTTTTATAAGCTGTTGAATTTGATTTGCTTGTATCTTGTTGAGAATATTTGCATCCATATTCATCAGGGATATTGGCCTGTAGTTCTCTTTTTTGCTGGGTCTCTGTCTCGTTTAGGAATCAAAGTAATGCTGGCTTCATAGAATGAATCTGGAAGTTTTCCTTCCCTTTCTATTTTTTGGAACAGCTTGAGAAGGATAGGTATTATCTCTGCTTTAAATGTCTGGTAGAATTCCCCAAGGAAGCCATCTGGTCCTGGACTCTAATTTGTTGGGAGATTTTTCATAACTGATTCAATTTCTTTGCTGGTTATGGGTCTGTTAAAGTTTTCTATTTCTTCCTGATTGAGTTTTGGAAGAGTGTGGGTGTTTAGGAATTTGTCCATTTCTTCCAGGTTGTCCAGTTTGTTCGCATATAATTTGTCATATATTCCCTGATATTTGCTTTTATTTCTAAGGGATTGGTGTAATAAATCCATTTTCATTCATGATTTTATCTATTTGGGTCATCTCCCTTTTCTTTTTGAGAAGCCTGGCTAGAGGATTTATCAATTTTCTTTATTTTTTCAAAAATAACAACTCTTGGTTTCATTGATCTGCTCTACAATTTTTTTAGATTCCATATTGTTTATTTATGCTCTGATCTTCATTATTTCTCTTCTGTACTGGGTTTGGGGTATCTTTGCTGTTCTGATTCTATTTCCTTTAGGTGTGCTGTTAGATTTTGTATTTGGGATTTTCTTGTTTCTTGAGATAAGCCTGGATTGCAATGTATTTTCCTCTCAGGACTGCCTTTGCTACATCCCAAAGCATTTGGATTGTTGTATTTTCATTTTCATTTGTTTCCATGTATTTTTAAATTTTTTCTCTAATTGCCTGGTTGACCCATTCATTGTTTAGTAGGGTCTTCTTTAACCTCTATGCTTTTAGAGGTTTTCCAGACTTTTTCTTGTGGTTTATTTCAAGTTTCATAGCATTTTGTTCTGGAAGTGTGCATGGTATGATCTCAATTCCTTTATACTTATGAAGGGCTGTTTTGTGGCCCAGTATGTGATCTATCTTGGAGAATGTCCCATTTGCACTGGAGAAGAAAGTATATTCTGTTGCTTTGGGATGCAGAGTTCTAAATATATCTGTCAAGCCCATCTGATCCAATGTAGCATTCAGGGCCCTTGTTTCTTTATTGATCTGTGTCTAGATGATCTATCCATTGTTGTAAGTGGAGTATTGAAGTCCCCTGCAGTTACCACATTCTTATCAATAAGGTTGTTTATGTTTGTGATTGATTGTTTTATATATTTGGGGGCTCCCGAATTCGGCACATAGACATTTATAATTGTTAGCTCTTCCTGATGGGTAGACCCTGCAATTATTATATAACATCCTTCTTCATCTCTTGTTACAGCCTTTAATTTAAAGTCTAGTTTGTCTGATATGAGTATGGCTACTCCAGCTTTCTTTTGACTTCCAGTATCATGATAGATAGTTCTCCATCCCCTCACTTTCAATCTGAAGGTGTCCTCTGGTCTAAAATGAGTCACTTATAGACAGGAAATAGGTGGGTCTTGTTTTTTTTATCCATTCTGATACCCTATGTCTTTTGGTTGGATTATTTAGTCCATTTACATTCAGTGTTATTATTAAAAGTTATGGGTTTAGAGTCATTGTGATGTCTGTGGGTTTCATGCTTGTAGTGATGTCTATGGTACTTTGTGGTCCTTGCAACATTTCACTCACAGAGTCCCTCATAGGATCTCTTGTAGGGCTGCTTCACTGGTGATGAATTCCTTCAGTTTTTGTTTGTTTGGGAAAATCTTTACCTCTCCTTCTATTCTGAATGAAAGACTTGCTGGATAAAGGGTTCTTGGCTGCATATTTTTTCTGTTCATCACATTGAAGATTTCTTGCCATTCCTTTCTGCCCTGCCAGAGGCAGTAGATAGGTCTGCTACTACCCTTATGTGTCTACCTTTGTAAGTTAGGTCCTGTTTATCCCTAGCTGCTTTCAGAATTCTCTCTTCATCCTTGTATTTTGCCAGTTTCACTATGATATGTCATGCAGAAGACCGATTCAGGTTACGTCTGAAGGGAATTCTCTGTGCCTCTTGGATTTCATTGCCTGTTTCCTTCCCCATATCAGGGAAGTTCTCAGCTATGATTTGTTCAAGTACACCTTCAGCCCCTTTCTCTCTCTCTTCTTCTGGAATTCCTATGATACAGATATTGTTCTGTTTGATTGTTTCACTTAGTTCTCTAATTCTCCCCTCATACTCCTGGATTTTTTTCTCTCTCTTTTTCTCAGCTTCCTCTTTTTCCATAATTTTATCTTCTAATTCACCTATTCTCTCCACTGCCTCTTCAATCCATGCTATGGCCACCTCCATTTTATTTTGCACCTCATTTATAGCATTTTTTAATTCCTCGTGACTATTTTTTAGTCTCTTCATCTCTGTAGCAATAGATTCTCTGCTGTCCTCTATGCTTCTTTCAAGGCAAGCGATGAATTTTATGACTATTATTCTAAATTCTTCTTCCATTATATTGCTTAAATTGGTTTTGATCAATTTGTTAGCTGTCGCTACTTCCTGGAGTTTTTTTGAAGAGAATTCTCCTGTTTCATCACTTTGGGTGGTCCCTGTGGTAGCTCCAAACTGCAGGGCAATTCCCCTGTGCTGTCCGGAGAAACTTGCGGTGGTGGTGGGCGGGGCTGCAGTCAGACCAGATGTCTGTCCCCAGCCCACCGCTGGGGCCACAGTGAGAGTGGTGTGTACCTTATCTGCCCCCTCCCAGGGGCAGGACTCACTGTGGAGTGGTGTGGCCCCTGCCTGGGCTGCTTGCACACTGCCAGGTTTGTGGTCTGCTTCAATGGGATCTGGCCAAGGGTGTATTAGCCCCGGTGGATCTGCAAGATGCACATGGGCGGGAGGGGCAGGCTTACCTAGCTTTGCTATCAGTGGTCCCCCACAGGAGGAGCCCTGCAGCACCAGGAGGGAGGCAGGCCCGATGGAGGGATGGATCCCCAGAAGCACAGCATTGGGCACTTGCGTGGTGCAAGCAAGCTCAGTGATGGGAACTGGTTCCCTTTGGAATTTTGGCTGGGGGATTGGAGAGGGAAATGGCGCTTGCCAGTGCCTTTCGCCTCCTCCTGCCCCCCAGCTCTGTCCTTCTGGGGCTCAAGAACTCTCCCTACTGGCGTCCTCTCACCCTCCTCTCACCCTCCCTGCTGAGAGCAGAGCTGTTGACTTTTAACATTCCAGATGTTAAGTCCTGCTGGCTGTCAGAACTCATGCAGTCCGGCCCCTCTGCTTTTGCAAACCAGACTTCGGGGAATCTGACTTGCCTGGTGGACTCCCCCTCCGCTTCCCGGCTGCCTCCCACCAGTCCATGTAGCACATACCACCTCTCCACCCTTCTTACCCTCTTCTGTGAGCCTCTTACCTACGCTTGCCTCCGGAGTGTCCATTCTGCTAGTCTTCCGGCAGTTTTGTGGGTTATTTAGGCTGATGTGGGTGGAATCTAAGTGATCAGCAGGACGACGTGAGCCCAGCATCCTCCTATGCTGCCATCTTCTGTCAACGTCATAGAGCTTCTTTACAGTCTCATTGGTGCTTGTTGGCCATGACTTCCACAATGAACACACGTGTATTGTCTTCTGTTTTCTTCACGACTAACTTGGGAGTCAGGGGGATCTTGATGATAGCAGAATGGTCAAGCTTGTTTCTCCTGGGGGTGCTCTTTCGAGGATATTTGGGCTGCCTTCAGGGATGCAGTGTCTTGGACTATGGGCAGGTAGATGATGCATGTATCTTCTTTTTTTGTGTGTGACTGTAGACTCCTTTTAACACTTCTTTGTTGGCCTTCAAAGCCTTTGCTTTGGCTTTGGGTGGGGCAGGGACTTCCTTATTTGCCTTCGGGACCGTCTTCATGAAAGGGATTTCAGATGCCATAAGTTTTAATGTACTTTTGTTTTTATTCGTAGCAAAATATTATCTAACTTTCTTTGTGATATCTTCTTTGACCTATTGGTTATCTTTAAGTGTGTTAACTTCCAATATTTGTGAATTCCGCAATTTCCTTCTCTTATTAATTTATAATTATACTGTTGGCAGGAAAGGTATTTTATATGATTTCAATCTTTTGAAATTTCTTGAGTCTTATTTTATGGACTAACATAGGGTCTATCCTAGAGAACGTTCCATATATAACTGAAAAGAATGTGTATTCTGATGCTCTTGAGTAGATGTCTTATTTCTAGTTGGTTTATAGTGTTGAAATTTTCTGTTTTCTTATTGTCAAATATTAATCTTATGGAGGATCCATTTGTTGTGACAAGTCACATACCACAAAGAACACTGTTTTTGCTGATATTCAGCCATTTGTCTTGAATGAGTGGTCCTGGAATTATTGTCATCTTTTGTTAATTTCTAGAGTATGAAAGTGATGTTTTTCATAATTTTTCCAGTGTTCTTCATTCTTAATGGAGGGGTGTGTATGTGTGTGTTTGTGTGTAAATACTTCTTTTGGACATTGTCTACTTCTTTCCTACTACAACCAATATTGAGTCTTGGCCTGTCCCTTGTTGCTTGGCCTGCCCCTTGTCCCTTACTATCTTTATGACTTAAACAAATTCTCAAGTCCTGTTTCAGAATCTCTATTTGTAAAAGGGGTGCAATAATACCCACTCATAGAACTCTTGTGAAGACAATACATCAAGCAATTAATAAAGTACCTGAAAGCAGTACATGAAAAGGAAATGATAGCTTTTAGATGTCACTAGTTAAAGGAACTTCTCTATTTTTCAACAGAGGGATGATACAGAAGTTTCTTTGTGTTCAGATTTCCAGACCACCCAGACTGTTTAGTGATGCTTATTTTAGTGTACAGTGAGAGGCACATGTGGTGCTTGGTCTGTTTCTCACACTTGTGAATTCTTGTGCTGAGTCACTGGTTATGTTCAGGTGGATATTTACCTGCCCCATTCACTGTGGAAGCTGCTGAACACACAGTGTGAGAACTTACAGGTTTTACCAAACAGAAAAAAATTTATTGATTGTTCTTCAGGATTGACAGTTTTTTTTAATGCACTCTACTTTCTATGGTTTATTTGTCAGAACATATTGGCAGTTGGATATGATCTGCTAATATGCATTCCTAAGTTACCTTATATGTCTGGTAGATTAGCCTTGGTCTTTTATAATTAATGCTTGCCAATAGTCTTGTTACACATGCAAAACTTGATCATTTGTCATTTTTAGTGACAGTTCCTCCCCTTCCTATTTTCCTTCTTTCCCTTAAGTATAAAGTTTATAATAGGGGATTCCCTGTCTTTCATTGTAGAAGTCAGAGCAACTCCATCAACTCTCTTATAGAAAGAATATGTGCACTTGATATGGACTTGCTTTTCAGAACATTTATGTCCGGGACTCAATTTGTAGCAGCTGAGGCAAAATCAAAGTGCTAGTTAAAATCTGTCCATTTGTGGACTCAGCAGTTTGCAAAGTAGTGGTGGAAGCATTGTTCTGGGTAATTACTGGTTTTGGCCTTCTAGAATGGCTTTGGTTTCTACTCATTTTCCAAAATGCTTCTTTTTAGTTAATGTAGCTATAATTGACCCCCATTTCATAGAACTGAGAATCCTATTAGATGACAAGATTTGCATAATCTGGCCCAATCTTCTTGGTAGCTTCATCATTTTGCCTGCCATTCTAGCTTAAATACTCTGTGCCTCAGCCATACTGACCTTCATGCTATTGTTTTAAGTGGTAAGTTCACAGTTTTGAATTATATCTGTATTAGTTTTATATTATTGACATAACAAATTACCACAAACTTAATGGTTTAACCAATGATTTTTTTTTTTTACAGTTCTATAGTCAGAGGCCTGATCCAGATATCACTGCACTAAAACAAAGCTCTAAAGATCTAAAACAAAGCTGTCAAGAGGGTTCTTCTCCTTTCTTGAGGCTCTGAGGAATGATTATTTCCTTGCTCATTTGAGTTGCTGGGAGGATTCAGTCTCTTGTGGTTGTAGGACTGAGGTCTCTCTTTTCCTGCTGGCTATAAACTAAAGGTCATTCTCATCTTCTACAAGGTCACAGAATTCTTTGGCTACTGGTGCCCCCTATCTACCTTCAGAGTCAGTAATGGCAGGTCAAGTCCTTGTCATCTTTCTGAGTTGTCTTACATCATTGTCTCTTTCTTTGACCATAGCCAGAAAAAGTTCTTCGCTTTTAGGACTATGTGATTCTATGTATGTATAATACAGGATAATTTCCTCATATCAAAGGCCATCTTTTTAATCACATCTGTAAAGTCCTTTGGCCATATAAGTTGACATATTCACAAGCATCTTGAGGGACCATTATTCTACCTAGCACAGTCCACTTTTTGGCCTCAAAAGATTCACATTTTCCCACATACAAAATACATACAGTCAAACTCAATATCCACCCCCCCCCCCATAGTCTTAATGCACTGTAGCATCAACTCTAAGTCCAAAGTCTTGCCTAACCTTATAAACTGAAAAATCTCAAATATCATTATCAATATCATCCAAATTAGGCATATGCAAGACTGTGATATTCTCTTCCCATCTGTGGACATGTGAAACTAAATAACAAATTATTTTCTCCCATAATATATGGTGGGACAGGCATAGGATAATATTTATAGACATCCTGGTTCAAAAAGAGATAAAATGGAAGGAGAAAGGAGTCACCAATCCCAAGAAATTTTGAAGTCTGGCACACTCCATTAAATTATAAGACCTGGGGATAATCCTTGGTAGTTTGTGTCTCCATCTTCTAGGCTCTACCCTCTGAGTCATTCTTCTTTTTTCATTAAAGACAGCAAATGTTGGCAGCCGAGTGTTTTATCAGCCTATTTCCTGCCCTTAGTATTTGGAAAGGAGGGTGGTGTGGTACACAGCTATGGCCTTCTCTTGTTCGGTACTTCTTGTCCCTTTTGGTCTAAGCTGGTGGTGTCTCTGCTTGTGTAAAGTCTCCTGTATATGTTACTGAGATTTATGTCATTAGCAAGAGGATTGTCCATTGATCTTTCCTAGATAATCCTATTCCTATTTTTGGCTTTTGCTGAGATGGCTGAGGAATAGTGCCCTTAAGCTTCTTAGATCCTTTCCTAGGTTTAAATGAGATCCGTGATCCACACTTTTAGTCTGTTCAGAACCTTTCATGTAATTGAATATGCTGATTCTTTGATCTTTCTGAGGCAAAAGGCAAAAGACACACTCCTGGTTTTTTTGTTTTGTTTTGTTTCTTTTTGTCTAAAGCATGCTTCCCAACAGTGAATCTCTTAATTTTAACATTTTTTGTAATCTGGATAGTCTGAAAATTTCTCAAATCATGAAGTTCTTGTTCCTATTCACTTAACATTTTTCCTCCTAAATTTTCATATTTTTACTATAAGCCTCAAGAAGATCATTCAATACTTGCTTGGAAATCACCTCAGCTAAATATCCAAGTTCAAAACTTACAAAATCTGTCTTCCACATAACTGTAGGAAACCAAGCTTTCTGCCACTATATAACAAAGGATTACCTTTTCTCTAGTTTCTAGAAACATGCTTCTCATTTCCTTCTGAACTGTCACTGGAATTACCTTCTGGGTTGATTTTCTAACAGTTTATTCTTGATGATTCATATATCCCCTGAGGAAATTTAGATTTCCCCTACAATGCTCCTTCTTCTTTCATTCTGAGTCTTCAACAACAGTGTCATCAATATCCATATTTCTTACAACAGTCTGTTCAAATTATGCTAGACATTTTCTGTCATGCTCCTTATGACAGATGAATGAGAAAATAAATATTAACAAATTATACATTTAAAAAATGACAAATACTGTAAGCTTCTGAAAATCCAGAAAATTAACATACTATTTTTGCTAATGAACTGCCTAAAAAAAACCCTGTAATACGTTTCTTCCCCATCACTTGCTAACCTGTTCTGTAGTTATTTCATCATATTCCAATAATTGTATATCAATTATATTAGAGAAAAGAAAAAGATAATTTGGTTATTTCTTTAACATCAATGACTGATTTTTTTCCTTATTTTCATATGTTTGAAATGTTTCTTTAAGAAATGTCTTATAATTAGAAATGCCGTGTAAAATTTTAGAACTATTGTAAGTTGGTAAAAGCTTTTTCAATTATTTTCTTATCTGAATTGTAAGATTTCAGGGCACATACAGTTTTCCCTTGTATTTTCCAATCTTAAATAATATTTGAACTGTTAATGGTCATTAATCAGTTTGTCATTGATTCATTACATCTCTATATTATGGGGATTGTTTTATTGTTGTTAATGTCACTATTTTGTGTCAACTGAGAAGTAAAGTTAAATATATTTCCAATATGTTAATATTATTTCACTTCATGAACTGGGTTATCAAAAAAATACAAGAGCCTATTCAATATAACAACCATTTATTTAATGATGAATATATTTATATAGGAGCTTTATCATTGGAGTATATATATTTTAGGTCATTCAGTTTCAAGGTTGCATTTTTGTAAATCATTTTAAGGAAAAGTAGTCTTCATGAGAGCAAGATACAACAGATATACTAAGATATGACCTCATATACTGGAATGCATAAAATATATGACCTCATACATAGACATACTCCTTTTTGTACTTCTACAGATGCAGCAGTTCTGATAAATTTTATTTTGTATCCTCATAAATATTTGTTGTGATCATAATTGTATAAACTACATCAGTGAATGTAAGTAGGATAGAAGTGAACTTCTGTTTTGAATCGCTGGCAATAAATGTGGAATCTGTTACCAACAATCTTACACATGTGATTAGTAGAAGAACTTTCCCACAGACTAAAATCTGGTTCAGTACATTTCAATCCCCTTTCTCCTTTCTTACCCATGGTTTTATTTCTGAATGCCATAGAATAGGTGCATTTGCACCCCCCACCCCCTCCCCAGCTCTGACCCTTATGTCACAGTGCTAGATGAATCATCACATCAGTAGTTGTGAGAATGGAGACTAGGAGAATGGCTAGCAATAAATTAACTATACATGGAAGTGATAAATATATACCATTAGTCTCAACCTAATTATATTCTCAATTTAAATGATCTTAAGATGGATCCCAGAAGTATCTGCACCCATTCCAATACCACCAAGTAGGAGGAGAATTACAATGGAGGGGAAGACAAAATAAAGGGAAATAGTAGTCAGCTGATTTTAGTTAAAATATTTTGCTTTGGCAAATTGTACAGAAAGATACGAACATGTGAACATATTTTTAGGACCTCTTCTAGGTCTTGGAAGGGGCATAGGCAAATAAGGGGCCATAAAGCTTCAAAGAAATTCTCTCTTCTGAGAAAACTGATCCATCCTAGGTCTTCTGTTATTCAGTTGATGGCAACTCCATTTTTCAAGTAACTCAGTCTGAAGAATTTGAAGTAATTTTGACTTAGGTCATTCATTCAGTTTCTATATTTATTAGTAAATCCTTCAAAATATACTCAAGATTCCAAACATTTCTTCCCATCCCACTCTATCATTGTGATCTGAGCTGCCATCAACATTCATTTGTATTATTTTAATAACTTCCTAATTCAACTCTCTTATTTTGCTCTTACTGACTTTCAGTCTACTCTCAACATGGCAATTCAGGTGCTATATTTAAAATTCACTTACATGTAAATCAGATCATGGCACTTCTCTGCTTAGCACCCTTCTATGGAATTCTTTCTTAAAGTAAGAAAGTCATTATTGTCATTATTGTCTTTATTGTCACCTATAAGGCCTCCTTGATCTGACCCCCTTAGTTCTTGACCTCATCTCCCATTACTCTTTCTCTCCCATTGCAGCCATGCTGGCCTCTTCACTTCCTGACACATGCCTGGAACTCTTACAGCTTGTGGTCTTAGCCCTCACCGTTCCTACTGCTTAGAGGACTGTGTCCAGGTATTTCCAAGGCTTGTTTTCTCACTTCCTTTAGGTCTTTCCTCAAAAGCTATGTTAGTAAGGATTTCTCTTGCCATCTTAACTATAATTTCACCCTTGTATTATTTTTTTAAGTTTATTATTGAGAGAGAGAGAGAGGGAGAAGGGAGAGAGGGAGAGAGGAAGGGAACAGGGTAGGGGCAGAGAGAAAAAGGAGAGAGAATCCCAAGCAGGCTCTGCACTGTTAGTGCAGAGCCCACTGCAGGGCTCAAACTCACAAATAATGAAATCATGACCTGAGCCAAGATCAAGAGTCGAATGCTTAACCCACTGAGCCACCCAGGGGCCCCTCACCCTCATCTTCTGCCACAGATTCTTCAGATTACTTTTCTTTCTTAATTTTAGTAATTATTATTTTCTAAATGTGTATGTGCTTTATTTTTTTGTTTATATATTTTTTCATGTATAATCTGCATTTGCTCCATGAAGCAGATATATTTGTCTATTTGTTTATTGTGCCTCTCCCTGCAATGGCTAGAAGGGTGCCTGACATAAGTAGGTGCTCAATAAATATTTATTAATGAATATTCATTGAAAAGGAATGAATTTTTGACCTGGGGAATACATAGTCATCTTTTGTTTATCAACATCTTGGATTGCTCCCAAGTCCTTCAAAGTAGAATTAATAGTATTAATGTGTTACAATAGTATTCTGCAATGACCTATAAAACATCATAATCCTGATGGAATTGTACCTAGTTGTTCAGAATTCTTCTTTAGTCTTTACGATATTGAATTATCTTAGGTCAGGGTCTGTGTTTTGATCATTTTCATATTCTGAGTGTATAGTCTATTGAGTGTAACTGGTGAGAATTTGAATAATATTCATTAAAATAATCTTAAAACTAAGTGAATATATTGGCTAAATGATAATAATAAATTTTATTCTGAGGCATAAAGGTAAAAGCTGTTCTCTCTTTAAGGGAGAAGTCCAGATTAAAAAAAAAAAAAAGAGTTGACAAGCCAGAATCTTTAATTGGAAAACCCAAGTCAGAGAATCCTTGGAGTTCTATGGTCAGCAAGAAAGTAGCACTTAAGTAGCTACAGAAGTTACAATCAGAGAAGAGTCCATAATGGATAACTCAATTAAACCAGCTGTTTAGAAATCCTAAAGCATGTAATAAAGGCACTCTTGGGCCTAAAAGGCCTTTTAGTATTTTTCATGTCAATGAAAAGGGGAGAATAACTTGAAATGTTCTGGAGATCCTCTTCATTTGTGGATTGCATTCCAGAGGAGCATCTCTCAAAGTGCCTAAAGAAAATTTTGTTCATAGGATATTGATAAAGTTATGTAATAATAAACAAAAAGGACCTATTAGGTGAAATAAAGTTAAAGTTATTTCTTTACTGCAAGATTTCCCCCAGCCTTTAATATGTGTTGTGATTCACCAAGAAATGGTTATAGAAGCCCTCAGTCTCTAAAAGTTTTTGTTTACAGAACATTTTTATTTTTATTTTTTCTTTGGCACCTTCTAAATATATTTTAGAGGTGTCCCCACAAACAGCAAATCTTTATGGGACATATGGTTTTGAGGAAAAGGTGTCCCTGACAGAGACCCTGGCATTAAGTAATGTTCTTCATGGGTTGACACCATGTGCTGTGACAATAAGAACCAAGAAGAACCAACTTCTATCACACGAACATTTACCGGTCATTCAGACCTACTGCTGAGTCATGTATTTCATGTTGGTATGTTTCTTTCCATTTAGGAAGACATATCAGCTGATAGTTCACAGGATCTTCAAGTGCTACCACAAGGTGAGTCATTCTCTCTATGCTACTTTATACGAGAGTAGTTCCCCTGTGGATTCTAATGGTTTGAAACTACTGCAGTCCCTTTGACAAACACTGTAGGTATTTTCAGCCACTGTGATCAAAATATTTTGCAAATGTGAAACATTTTTCTGCTAACCCTGTTTAGTACTATCTGCATTCTCATTACATTGTTTGGCAGAGGCTGCTTTTTTCCAATGGAATGTTCTCTGTATCTGGAATATTCTTTATCTGAAATATTGCACAAGACGGTACAGCAGCTGTGTGAAAAGCTGGTTGATTTCAAAGTCATCTCCAGCCTTGTGATTGTCCAAGTTCAAAAATAGAATGAGTATAATTATAGCCTACATAAAAGGTTACAGGCTTCAGAAGGGCTGGCTCCAAATCAAATGCCAAATGATGCCACCATGTATTGTACTTTATATTCGTCTAAAGCTGAACGTATAGAAAACACTTGATTTAATTCAACAAATATTTATTGGGTACCCATTATATGCAAAATAGTTTGTTTCATGCTAATCCCTGGAGCAAAATAACAGTCTCAAAGTTTAATCATCAAAGCATTTATTGGACGCCCATCAGGATGCTTCCTTTCAATACCGTTGTAATTCTATGTAGTGAGCATTCAACCAAGCCATATGAGCAGCGAATAGAGATAATTGAATGAGTGTAATTGGGAGAGGATTAGTAATGATGACCTCCCACTCACTGTAATTCTACATCGGGTCCCATTTTGATTACATAAGGAACATCAGACATGGTTTTGACTGGGGTGGATTCTGACCTGAATATGCCAGGAATTGTATCAATTATAGATCAATTTCCAGGTAATTGGCAACTGAGTGATTAAAACCAAACAGAGAGTGAAAGGTTTATCTAAGCCAAGGTTATCATTTTCAAGAGCTAGGAGGGAAGATAAGAGATAAATCCAATGTTATGAAGGTGAGTGCTCAAATGAGTCCAGGTGTGAAGAAAGCATGGAACTGTCAGATACCATGATGCAATCGGGAAAAGGTTCAGGATTGAAAATGGAATCAAACCATACTTGATATTTGCTAAATATCAACAATTGAATGAAGAGATGAACCCAAGTTAGGACTAGAAACCAAATCAGAAAATCTAGGGAAAAAAAAAAACAACTAAAAACAACATGAGCAAAAGTTAATGTGATTTGAATGACAGGAGAAGAAGGAACTAGGAAGAGGACAACATTAGAGTTTACTTTTTTTTTTTTTGCTTCCATGTTGAGATTAATGCAAAAAAAAGTCTGGCTTTAGAGATTCCTCAGAAAGTTTAGATATAAGACTAACAGATATGATTTCTTTTTTTCTTTCCTGAAAATGGGCCCCTGCAAGAAGCAATCTTGATGGCTGTACCATTTCACCAGCCAGACAGAAAAGAACTAGGGTCTAAGGGGTTTGTCCCATCTGTTCCAGTTTGTCTGGGGGTGTGGTAAAAGACTATTCTAGAGAATTGAAGCCAGAAATTTCCCTCAGTATCCTTTCCCCACCTATATTTTGATGCTTGACCACTTTTTCTCTCTTACTGGAAGAGGGCAGTGGCTCTGTGATAAGGTAGATAGATGCTTGTAGAAGAATAATAAGGATCATCTCAGGCTTAATTTGAACTGTGTGCTCTAGTCAAAGTGAAAATTGTACCTAGATCTATTTTTGGCAACAAAGATACAAAGATTGTATTGCCAACATGTATAATATTGTGAGTGTTTTTAGTATATGATGTCTGCATTCAGAGAAAGGTGAGGGGTAAAAATTTAATTCCCCTAGTATTTGATTAAGGTATATTATTACAATTCAAAAAACATTAATCAATAGCCCTGGAAAGCAAAATGAGCATTTATCTTCATCAGAGAGCTTACAGTTTAGTAGCATAACTACATAATTCGTAAAAATACCTTAAGTATTATAAAGGAAAGCTAACCTAGTCTGGTGAGTTGAAGAAATCCTTCCTGAGTAATCAATAGTCACACTGAAAGGTAACAAGCCTCATAGTTTGGTAACAAGCAAGTTGTGATGGAGTGTACTTTTTCTAGGACAGTGGTTACCTGCAAATATACATATAAAATGAATAAGCTGAGCAAAGAAAACTTCGTGACATCAGAAAAAGTCATAATAGCTTCAGTGAATAAAAATCATGTGAAATGAATGCGATGTTATCACTATCAGTGGGACAAGCCGATAGTAACTAACACTCATGGACACTTGAAATATGTCAGATGTTTCTTATACTTTAATGTGTTTGATCCTGTTCATATAGAAGAACATATCTTCTATAGATAGAAGGGGCTGCTATCATCCCCTAGGAAGAGGAATGGATTTTCTTAATGCTGATCATCTAATTCAGTTGGGACTGCTTTCAAATACAGGTCTGATTTCAAAGCTCATAACATCTTTATCCCACATTTCTTTGCTTGTGCCTCTTAAGTACACAAATAAGGAGGTGAAAAGAGTTTAAAAGTTGTAGAGCAGATGCCCTTTGAGCTTCACATCGCATCCCTTGGCCACCTCTGATTTCAGCCTGAAGCAATAGTCCAATAGTGCCCTTCAAACACTCATGCTTTCCTGCCTCTGAGCTTTCCCTGAAACCATGGGGAGTTTCTCAGCTTGGGTGAGTTTGTGGGGGTTATAACGCCCCCTGAGTAATCCTTATCTAATGGATGAGGTAGTCTAGTGCCTAAGGCTCCAGTCCTCTTCCCTTCCTCAGAGGGCCTCTGGGGGACTGAGACCCAGCTGTCCACACAGGTAACCAGCTCAGTAAGACATACTTCATTTTTCTTGCTTTTCGGTCTCATTTTCTCCACTCCTTCACTTTAACTTCCTAAGATTATTTCCCAAATAAATCACCTGCATCTCAGTTCTTGTCTCAGGTTTTTCTGTCAGGGGAATTCAAACTAAGACAATGGTTTTAAGCATTGGGTTTTTAATAACAATTTTACACTGCATTCTTGTTGGCATCTGTTAGATCTTCAGCAAAGAGTAATATGTTATGACATTCTACTTGTATTTTACTACCATATGGGAGTCCTCAGGTACTTCATTTAAAAAAAAAAAAAAAAACAAGAGCAAAACATGCATAAAATATGGCATAAAATCTGAAGGAAATTCAACTACCAAAGAAGGTACCATTGGAAGCATCTATTATTATATAAACTAAACTGCATATTTAAAAATATTAAAGGAAAAATTCTAATAGTACTAAGTACATTTATGAAGGCACCATTGTAGCCAGAAAAATTATTTATGCCAACCCCATGGATTTTGTATAATTGCAATGATATTTATTTGACCATCTCACTGATATTATACATTAAAGAGTAACTTCTTATAAGCCATTTTTAGTGCATATCTCTTGTAAATAAACTTTAAAATGTAATTTGTGTTATTTAATTCAGCGTGTTGTATATATGGTAGCAATGATTTAGAATTTATCTGAAGTGTAATACCTCATGATCTTGTTTCCTTATAAAATGCCACATATTTTTCAGAAATAGTCTTCTAAGCTTTCTATTACTCACATATATTTCAGAAGCAATTGCTGTAGCAAAAGGTTAGTCTTTAAAGGGTTTCTATGTTTTTTCTGTATCCTTAAAGTGTCAAATATGGGGACATAGAAAAAGCAACATATTATATTGAATGATCTATCATTCATTGGAAGGTGATGGATGGGGTCAGATACATTCAGGCAGTAAATTTACATCCATTTTCTCAGAAAGCTTTTTGACATAGTCTTGGAAGTCCTCTCTTTATGTAAAATATTATCTCCTCCTTCCTGTTGCTCCTGTATTTCCATTTCCTCCTCCTTCATTTAGAAGGCCATGAAATTTTAGTTATATTGAAGACTTTTTAAAAATCAAACACATCTTATGTGTTTAAAGAAAGCCAGTGCTTTGATAATCTAAAACTTTCCAAAGAAAATGAATTACTTTGAGTTGTCTTCTCATAAAAATCATTAAAATGAGTTAGAAGCAAAGGTAATTATTTGTTTCACACACTGAGAAACAGGTGTAGATGCTATTTGGAGATCCAAATGAACATGCCAATTAGTACATTAGGTTTATGTGCAAATGTAGTCTCACTTAATTGCTATGTCTCGGAAAATTTGGCTTTTTTATAAAGTGAGTTTTGGAAAACAACACTGCTATTCATTCACGAGCTATGATGATAGGAATGCTAATGGGTGAATATAGAATGTCCACACACTGCATCTGGACCTTTTTGGAAATGCCAAATTTGCAATGCCCTGAGTTCTGCCCTGGGTTAACACTTTGCATTATTGCATGTTCCACTGAGGTTGTGATCCTGCCCAGAGCACAGAACTACAGAAAGCATTTTTGATAAAAACATATTGGTGTTGATGATGGGAAATAGAGCAAAATATGATGTGTTATTTTGGAGGAATTTAGGCAGGAAAGGGCAGAAAAGCAATGCCTCTCAGATCTGATCATGTATTTCAACAGAAATAACAAAAATTAAGAAACATTTGTTTTATATATCTTGCTGTGGATTAGTGTTAAGATGCCTGATTTTTCCCTTATATTTTTATTTTTAATCTAATGGAAGGGGGGGGGGAAGGCTAACTTTGTGAATGCTATTATCTGACATATAAATTGTGATATTTTTAGATCAGGAAGATTATAAATATTCAGCAGAATGAGTTTCCATGAAGCCAGCAATGTATGACAATTTATTATTTAGAAATATCATTTATGCCATGTAGGCTATTATTTATGGTAATAGGTTAGTGATCTAGAAATGGCACCTCTTATGAAAAATGCTGGTGCTCCAAAAAACCAAGCACTTGTTTGAGCTTCTCTGTGCTTTGTTTACAACAAGAGGTTAGAAGGGGCTGTCCTGGCAGTGATAGGAAAAGACATGCCATTATTTCCTGAACAAATTTATATCAGTTATAGGTACTAGGTTTGCTCAGAGCTTTTTGCTACGAATAATTTGAAATAACTTTTAAATATTTTTGACAATAAAAAAATAGGAAATTAGTTATAAAAATATATAACAGAAACCAAGAAACAGACTCTTAACTATGCAGAACAAACCAATGGTTGCCAGAGGGGAGCTAGGGGTAGGGGGTGAAATAGGTGATGTGGATTGAGGAGAGCACTTGTTGGGATGAGCACTGGGTGTCATATGTAAGTGTTGAATCACTAAATTCTACACCTGAAACTAATAACACATTGTATGTTATAACTAACTGGAATTTAAATAGAAGCAACAACAACAAAACCAACCCCAAAGTATAGAACAGAACATGCGAGTAGAAATTAATATAATCTAATCCTACTGTTCAGGGGATTGTAAAAGCTGGTATACCTGGAAGTTGTTACCTGGCCTGTACAGAAAACAGTATTTTAGAAAGATCCACCATGTAATATGCAGAATGGTTTTTTTCACTCAAAAATATTAAGCATCTCCTTCACTACATCTTGGGAGAAATGAAAGTAAGCTCAACTCTATACTTGGTTCTGCCATTCCTCAACAAACTCGAAGGCATATTCACATGAATAAAACAGAGCATCTAAGAAGAAGACATGAAACTATAGGAGCAGGCTGTGTAATCCACACACATGAGAAATATACTTCTATTATGTAATTAATATTCTTTTCAAGGCAGTTTTTTTTCTCCTCATAACTTCTTGATTGAAATAATGACCATCTTTTCTCTGTATTCTCATTATCCTTTGACTGACTGACATTTCCTAAAAAAAAAAAAAAAAAAAAAGAAAGAAAGAAAAAAGAAAAGAGGGCTTTTAGCTTTTCTTGGTGTTTATGGCTTGACTGTCATACTCCTTTGGTCTAATTAACTGCACACAGAATGAGAAGAGCTTAGAGTTATCATCAGTAAGTTAAGTCTCTCCTGTTCAAAATCTAAATGAATGTATTTTTGTTTCCTCTGGTATTGTTCCTAATCCTCTTAATGTTACACATATGCTTTCGCTTGTTGTTTCTCTCAGCTTAGAGTTAAGTTTATGTTTCCTAGAAAGGAAATATTTGTTGGGGAGTTAAAAATGTAGTAAGCAGAATTTACAGTGGGTTTAAAGTTTGATATCAATGATACCCTTCATTAAAGAAAACAGATTTAAATATCTAGGCAGTCTATATTAAAACTTTGTATAAAGTCTGAATGTCTGTAGCATTTATTTGCCATATTCTAGAGTCACAAGTAAGCATTTTTCAGAGACATGACTTTGTTCTGTTGGTATAAAATCCATTTTGTTAGCTTAGGTTCCCAGCTGCTTCTTAATGAGATACAAGCATAATTCAGAGAAAAATAGACTAGGAAACCAAGACTATTAGAGCAAACAGTGTAATAAGAGAGAGGAAAGAATATGAGCCACAAAAGGATCTTTTTATCAGGGTATCCTGTGGTATGCTCTGATTGTAGGCAGACACAAACTGAGATTCAACATTATACTCAAAAGTTACAGACTGTTTAATTGTCAACTTTATGATGGTGAGAGGAGAGACTTAAAAATTCTTGGCAGCTCTTAGTAAAAGTCATCTTTACCTTGATATTTTTAGTGTTTTAACTTTTTTCTGAATAGTTAAAAAGGTTTTTGATGGAAGTTGTTTGATTTTTGATTACTGTCAAGAGTGCTTAAGCTCAATAGATAACTTGGAAATAGTGTAATTTATCAAATGTTACAAATTGATCATTTTATCAGATATTTTCTGGGTTTTTAAGTATGTAATCACCCACAGGCTAGATTTAACACCTGACCAATGCCAAGTATATTTTATTACATATATAAATTGCCAAATCGATAAGCAAACAGAATTCTACTCAGCTGAAAGATGCTAGAGTATGCTATGTCTCTTTTTGTGGAAGAAAGTCTTCATGGATGTCATCTAAAGTGAACGACGGCACTTGGAGGAGCTCTCTGAGCACAAGCATCCCACGCACAATAAATAGCTTAGCCCTGAGCATGTACTAGGAGATATTATAAATGGACAGTCCCAGGGAAATATCCACCTTTCAAATTATGATGACGTTCAATGGAATTATATAATAAACAGTTTCAGCTGAAATGAAAAGCTAAATACACAATGGACTGGAATCACATAATCCATTTTATTGGAAAGATATTTTTAAATGCATACAATCATCTAGCTACTCATTGGTTTTCTCAGGAGGCTATGCATTTGCTGTGAAAAACTATGAATGACTAACCCATTAGAGGTAATCTAAATTATTTAAGAAAATTTGTCCCCCATTTCATAAAGAATGTATGTGAAAACTATTATCATTGTATTCGTCATGTATAAGATCTGAGGTCTCTCCTATTTGGCAGTATCAACTTAAATTGAAATAAAAATGTTCTGTTTCTCATACCATACCTATATATCCCCACACGTTAATTAGCATTCTTTGTAAGATTTACTGAGTCCTTTAATTTTTATGTATCCCGTTTCTTTGGTGAAGAAGACCAACAACTCGGACATAAATTGTCATCCAATTCATCTTTATGCAGATAAGGGGAGTTTTACCTTTAATTTCCAAAACAGATGGTTGTTTTCCCTGTAAGAGCTCTAGAATGGAAACATTATGATTTTTTTCAATAGCAATTTCATCATTTAATCACCTTTATACAAGGTGTATATTTTTCATCTTTGTATCTAGTATTTAAAAACCTATGTTATAGGTTAACCCATTTTCCTTTGACTCTGAACTTTATCTATCTAGCATATAGCAGCAGAGGCCCCTTGAAACTACTCTTCAAGTACTCGCAGACAGTTTTGTGTCCCTTCAGGTGAAATGCTTCTGTCATGCCGACAATTTTTTGTGTGTGGAGAAGTTCTATGTTGTTTTGGTATATACTAAATAATTTATTCAAGTGGTGCCTCTCATTGTGAAAAACAGTTTTTTTTCTCTTTTAAAACCCAAATCTTTATTGTATGTTTTCAATAGTTCTAATTTAGTGTGATATTGAGCTACCCTTGAACAAAACACAGAAAATGAGATACTCTTTAGCAGTAACTTCTAGAACTGAGAAAACAGAGGATAGAATGTATTATAAACATTCCTAAACTGTATTTTTGAACTTTCTGGAAAAGAAGTCAGTACATCAGTGTTGAAGTAATTGGTAGGGTGTGTGGGGGCCAGACAGTAATGATGATTTATTTGAGATTTGAAACCTCTATATGAGGATTTATTATACATGATGGTGTGGGGTATCCAAGGACATGAAGAGTCTATACATGAATGCTATATGCCCATGTCCTTGCAACTAATTAAAAAATTGGTAGAGAGATTTGGGGGAGAATTATTTGAGGCCTCATATTGTGCACATTTGGTGTTTTAGTTCTAGTCCTGTGCTTTCACTGAGGAGAACTGATCAGAGTCTGGTTTTATTTAGTTCATGTTTCTTGTGAAACATGAACTTATTTGGAATAAGCCAAAAATATACTTAAACACACTCAAAATGTTGTCCTATTGTCAATATATGAACACTATTAACTTAGTTTAAAAAATAGGCGGAACAAATTTGAAGAAATCCGCTGTTAATAAAATATACAAAAATTATAGTGTGTTCTTCATAAAAAGACAAAAAAGTTTTAAAAGAGCATCCATTAAAATAAAGATACTCTAGAAGCACAGTTCAAATAAATAACTTTTCATCTTAAAGTTGTTTAATTTCTAAGCCCCTAGACATAAATTGGATACAAATTGAGAAAGACAACCACCTAATGTATAACTTGTCAGATTTGGATGGTTTCTATACTGACAAAATAATTTTTTAAAAAGAAACAGAAAATATGATTCTTGCTCAGAATCACAGAGATGGCTGTTTATTTATACATGCAATAGAATATATATGATGGTTTGAAACCATTTCTATTTAGGATTATAGTATGCTCTGATGCTTTTGCAGATCATGTGCCTCAGTTTTTCAATGAAAAGTTGCCTCTGGGTAGTGCTGGGACTGCTCTGTTTTAATAATCAGCAGCAGCAGAAAGTCAAGAACCATTCCCATTCGTATTTGGTCAGACCAGTCAAAGTGACATAAAATAGGGTTTACTAAAGTAGTCAACGTCTCTGGTTTACCCTGTTCTATTAAATGACATGACAAGTGGAATTGACATGACATATACTAGCTGGAATAATTGCAATCATTTTGTAATCAGATGTTGAGACTCACATGGCATGATGTTAGAGAAAAATATAAACAAATATTTTTTGAGTAGTACGTTTAAGAGCTTTTTAAGTCTGCTTTTTGTGTGCAGGCCCATTATATATACTTGATCAAATTCATTTATTTTATGTATTCATTGATACTGCCTCATTCCTAAAGAACTTGAGGTTTGTGTACTTGATACAAAACCAAAAACCCATACATATATCTAGTACTCTAGTCAGAAATCCATTTGTTATTCATTCAGAGGTAATACTTTGGCCCCATGTATGTGAGAAGGATTTTGGCTCTCTGTTCTATTACATTGATGAGCTTTTCAATTCCTGTAGTCTGCCTCCTTGACTTTCCCAATAAACTATCTTCAAAACAGAAACTACAGATTCAGGAAGCCCTTTGATATCTTCTAACAATTTGAATGAAAAAAAAAATCTTAATACAGTAATGCTTTTCTTCAAGAATAGGTTACCCTATTTGAAACAAGCCTAGAAAAGGTATAATAATACATGGAAGCTGAGCAGGTGTTTGTCTAGAAAGTTAGGTTTGCGAAATCATACATAATCTCATCCTTATTCTATAACCTCACTTAGAGATGTTCTGATTAATGATGTAGCTCATTAAAACTGCTGTGCATGTTACTTAGACTTTCTGGAAATTAGTCACTTTACTATAATACTGACATTGACTTCCTGAGGTCTAAGTTCTACTTATGACTCTGCCACTTTAGTGACCTTGAGTAAATATTTTCATATTTAGTGGCCTGTGTTTCCATATCTTTAATAAATTATTAATTTGAGGCTGTGTATGTGTCTTTGAGATTGGTTTTGCATATAGCAATTACTAAGTAGAAACTGATTTAAGTTTAAGAAATCTTAAATTTTTGAAGTTCTAAACAAAACTAATTGTTAAGCTTTAAACTTGGACAAAATGTTTATTCTACTTCCAAAATACAACATATTCTAGTAAAACTGTCAAAGGTAGCTGAATAATATTTTAGAACTGTGAATTATTTACCGTGTGTAAATATAGTATATGCAATTTCTCTTAAATATTTTAATTTTCTGATAGTCTCTCTAAAGCACTAAATCTTAAAGTCTAATATATGAAACTATAAATATGGTAAAATTCATTCAATATTCTAATAATTAAGATTGTTTAGTTTCAACGTAAAATCACAAGTTTAAAGTAATAATTTAAATAATAATTTCAATTTTCTGGAGATAATACAAAAATTCAAAGATAAAGACTGAATTCTTATTAAAGTTGCTCTAGGCCTTCCAGATGGGGGTGGTCACATATTTGCATTTAAGTTGCAGATTAATTACATAATTTTTTTGTTTACCCATAGACTCAAATTGTTCCTATGATTTGATTGTCTGTTTCTTTGACTCTTACAATATATAAATGCATTTTCTAGCCAATTGTATAGTCATTTGCATTTGTTGAAATCTTTATTTTCTTATTTACAGAACCACACTGATTTTGCAGATTTTATAATAATGATTACATTTTAGATGTTTTTCATTGCTCCAGATGATTATTTAATTATAACTTTCAAGTCATCCAAATTACATAAAATAAGATCATTTAGCAACATTTTCAGCATTAATATTTAGCTTAAAAATTGATTGTGTTTGTACTATGCAAAAGAACATTTCCAGGAATTTGGAGAAAGTTTCATCATGATGTAGTCTTTCAGAGAGCTAAACTTAAAGAAAAAATAAACCCCTTAAAGCGGAATTCAAGTACAAAAAGTACATGGTGTTTCCACAGATAAAAAAGGGTACTAATGGAATTTGGGGAAAAGAGCATTATTTATTGACTAGGTTTCCCTTAGACATCTTAAAGAAAGAAGTTTATGGCTGAGTTTTGAAGAAACAACAGATAAGAGGGTAAGAGGTGGTGTTATGGAAAACTTTAAAAGACCTTGAACAGGAGAACCTGGGTGACTCAGTCAGTTGGGCATTTGACTTGAACTCAGATCATGATCTCTCAGTTCATGGGTTTGAGCCCTACATTGGAGTCTGCACTGACAGAGTAGACACAGCCTTCTTGGAATTCTTTCTCCTTCTCTCTCTGCCCCTCCCATTCTTTCACTCTCTTTCTCTTTCAAAAATAAACATTCAAATATGACCTTGGACAGGGGAGCCTGGGTGCCTCAATCAGTTAAGCATCTGACTCTTGATTTCAGCTATGGTCATGATCTTGCAGTTTCTAGGATTGAGCTCCACGTCAGGCTCCACACTGACAGCATGGAGCCTGCTTGGGATTCTCTCTCCCTCTCTCTCTGCCCCTCCCCAACTTGCATACTCTCTGTCTGTGTCTCTCTGTCAAAAAATAAATTAATTAAAAAATAAATAAAAGACCTTGAACAAAGCCCACAGGTTAGAAGATCACTAGATATATTGTGGGAACAAATGTGTAGAGAAGGAATGAGGAAAAACATTAATGAAGCATATAGATACCTCTATTGAAAATAATTTTGAATACTAGGCAGGGAGTGTGGGCTCCATTCTATATGTGGAAGGAACATAGTTCTGACAGTAATGGACTGGGTAGGTTTCTATGTAGCCAGAAACCAAGAACTCAGGAAAAAGAGAGAGGTAGAAATATAAAATGAAAGAATTCTTCATATAGGGCTTTCATCAAAGTAGTGGAACATGGTGATTTTACAAGGAATAAAGTGGTAACAGAGTAGAGAGATCTGATCATTAAGATTCAGGAAAAGATGAGCAGAACAGACGGAGCTTCAAAAACTTCAAAAAGAAGAGTCTTCAAAATAGCCAGATTTGAAGAAATACAGCCGTGTTTTGCAGAAGCCTAGAGAGAAGAAAAATGAGGGGTAGTTTAAGAGCTATTTCATGCTGTAGAGATGAGATCACACTTAGGTGGGATCAGAAACCAACTTCATGGGTAGAAGAGAGAAGAAAAATAGAAGCTGAAGACAAAAATGCAGTGTTCCCTTTCAGTAAGTTTTGTGTTGAGGAAAATGAAAAGGATTGGATAAGAATTTTTGGAGGGTTCAGTATTTGGGGGGCAGTGGAAGAATGTGAGAATATTTGGAGGTAAGACCCAAGGACCCAGTGAGAAGGGAGTGATTGAATACCAAGAAGGAAGAACTTATGAGCAAATTGAGGAGAAGTTAAGGAAGAATACAGGTCTAGATAGAGGATATGTCAGGGTGGGGGTGGGGAAGTGATCTGAGACAGGACATCCACTTCTTCTAAGACTGGAGGGAAAATAGTAAAAGGCAGGTCCAGATTCTGAGGAATTTGAGGTAAAGAGAAAATGAGAAATTTAGGGAATTTGTATTAGTTGTACTCAATGTTGTGAATGATTAGTCAGAAGAAAGGCATAGGTAAGAATACTTTTCCTTTCTATGCTTATAGGAATAACTGTGTTCTGTTCCAACATATTTGAGAGGCAAAATTATATCCAACAATATATTTTATAATTGTTTATTAATGATTTTTATGGTACCTCTGGTGGAAATAATTGGGCAGAAACATTCTAGTGCTTAAAACTGAATTAATTTTGATGCCTGAAATGGTATTGTTGTATTCATTTTAAACAGTTTCCTTTGCAGTTTGAGATTTTATTATATGTTAGTAGAAATAGTTGAATTTTTTAAAATGCCTTTGAAGAGATGTGTGATATCTATAACATGTTAATCTCCATAAGTCAGTTCACCAATAGCAAAGTTGGGAAAAGTCACAAATAGACTATTCACAAAAGATGAAGTACAAATGATCAGTAACAAAGTGAAAATTCAGTTCCACTGGTAAAAAAAAATGGAAAGTAAATACATTTTTTACCTATTGGCAGAGATTAAACAAAAGAAAACAATGGCCGTGCTCAGTTTTGGTGAGTATAGAATACAAAATACCTCCCTGGGAGAAAGAACACAGTTTGAACAGTGAGGACACTAACAAAGCTCCAGAACCTTTTGTATGTAAGTTCAGCTAACTTGAGTTTGAAAGTTTTACTTGTCCTTTTTATTTTACCTGAGGTCTGAGAATAAGGACAGTAGAGATTCTATGTAATGAGTAGCATTGTACAGATCTCCTACAAATCTCCCTGCAATTTTAGGGAAGTAAGTTTCTCCATCATTAGATAGACAATTAGGAATATCTCAGATATAAAACACAAAGTGAATTATATATATATATATATATATATATATATATATATATATACACACACACACACATATATATGTATATATATATGTATATGTATATGTGTGTATATATATGTATATATATGTATACATATATATATATATGTATACATATATATATACATACATATATATATATGGAGAGAGAGAGAGAGAGAGAGAGAGAGAGAGAGAGAGAGAGACAGGGAGAGGGAGGACGCTCATGTGCACGCACCAAGCTGTGATCAGACCTGAAACAGATATATAATGATCGAACATATTTCTGTTTTGTTAGTGTAGGTAATTAAATCCATTTGAAGATGTTTAAAGGAGGTTTTAGACTTGGGATCCAGTTTCTGTCCTATCTTTACAGTCTTGATTAGGTAATAAGAGTGCAGGCCATGCATTAGAAAAATCCTTGGCTATGGCTTTAAAGTTTTCTCATCAATGTAGGATTTTAATCATTTTATCTGTGCCATAATAGTAGACTGAAGAGCTGAATTTGTATGCTGTTGGCTAAAAGGAGGAACTGAGAAAGTAAAATTCTGCTTCACCGTTGATAAGACTGGTGTAATACATGTAGAAAAGGCCCACTGCAAAGTTGATAGAAAGCAATATTTCTCCCAAGAACATGCTACAGCTGTTAAGTGTCATAACTACTTCCTTTTTTGAATGACTGCTACATTTTTAGTCACTGAGAAATGCTGTTCTCCCAAATCCTAAACTGCTAGAAATGTTGCTGTTTGAAATTATATCAATATGGAAAAAGCATTGCACTCTTGCCAAGAGCCTCTATGTGACTTTGACATAAAAAGCTTTGACTTACAAACAAAATGTACAGTTTCAGGTAGGGGATTTCTGGAAACATTCTACATCTATGTTAACTTTGTAGTTTATAAGGTAAAGGAGCACGGATCCACTTTCTTTGATAATTTTCATATTTGGCACTATTTTTTCCATTTTTTCTAAGTTGTTGAATTATTGGCATTAGGTTATATATAACCTATATATAACCCTTATTATCCTTTTAACATTAGTAAAATCTGTATTGATGTCCCATCTTTCTAATTCATTGATTTCTATGCTAATCTTTATTATTTTCTCCTTTCTTCTTGGGTTTAATTTGCTTTTCAATAATTAGTTTGTTAAGATGGACACTTACCTCTCTGATTTGTGAACTTTATTCTTTTTTTTTTTTTACTATAAGCACTGAATGTTATTAACTTCACTCTAAAGACTGCTTTAGCTACATTCCAAAAAATGCATTTTTATACTTATGTTTTTGTGTATTTTTATAATTTATATGACTTTAATCCTTTTAAATTGTATAGACTTATGTTATGCCTCAAAATGGGGTCAATCTTAGTGAATGTTCATGTACTCTTAAAAAGAGAGTTTATTGTGCTGTCCTTGGTAAATGTGTTTTATTGGTGTTTTCTATAAATGTCAGAATAAGTTGGTTAATAGTGCTTTTCAGTTATTCTACATAATTATTGATACTTCTGTCAATTATAGAGTAGTATTGAAATCTTCAATTATAATTCTAAATTTTTCTCCACTGAAGTCTGTCCACTTTTGTTTCCTCTATTTTGAAGCTCTGATATTAGCTGCATACACATTTAATATACTCATGTCTTCTTGATACATTGACTTTGTAATTATTAACCAATTTCCCTCATTATCACTGGTAATATTCTTTGCTCTGAAATCTATTTTTTCTGATAGTAAAATAGTCATTCCAGCTTTCTTTCTACCTCCGTTTTTCTTCTTTCGTTTCCTTTCGTTTCCTTTCCTTTCATTTCTTTTCCTACCTCCCCTCCCCTCCCCTCCCCTCCCCTCCCCTTCTCTCCTCTCCTTTCCTCTCCCCTTCTCTCCGAAGAGGGAAGAGGAGAGGGAGAGAGATCCTCTCCTCTCCTCTCAGAACAGGGAAGGGGAGAGGGAGAGAGATCTTAAGCAGTCTCCACACCCAGCCAAGCCTGACTTGGGGCTTGATCTCATGACCCTGAGATCGTGACCTGAACTGAAATCAAGAGTCAGATGCTTAACCTACTGACACCCAGGTGCCCTGCAGTTTTCTTTTGTATAGTGGTAGCATAGTACACCTTTTTCCATTTTTTTTTTTCTTTCTTTGACTTTATGCTCAAAGTGAGTATTTATATGCTACATTATTTAGGTTTTGCTTTCTTTTTTTAAGTTTATTTGTTTATTTTTGAGAGAAACAGAGACAGTGTGAGCAGGGGAGGGACAGAAGAAGAGAGAGAACCCCAGGCAGGCTCCATGCCATCAGCACAGAGCCTGATGCCAAGCTCCAACTCACAAAACTGTGAGATCATGACCTGAGCCGAAACCAAGAGTCAGATGTTTAGCCAACTGAGCCGCCCAGGCACCCCAATTTGGGTTTTGCTTTTTATCACCTGGCAGTCACTTTCATTTTTTGGAGTGTTTAGATTATTTACATTTAATATGATTATTGATGTGATTGGGCCTGCCTTCTTTTTGATTAATATTATTTAATATTATTTTCTCTCTAAGGAACATTTTTTGGAGTTCTAGAGTTAATATTATCAATTTTTAACTTATTACAGCTACCTTTAGATAATATAGTATAACTTTTTATGTTGTAAGAAAGTTAAAACAGTATCCTATTTTCCTCCTCAAACTTGTACTTTTGCTATTATACATTTTTGTTTTACATATGTTACAAACTACACAGTTCACTGTTATTTTTTTTTTTTGCTTTGAGCTATATGTTATCTTTCAAATAATTTTTAAAAAATTAATGTTTGTTTATTTATTTTTGAGAGACAGAGCACAAGAAGGGGAGGGGGCAGAGAGAGAGGGGGGCACAGAATCCGAAGCAGGCTTCAGGCTCCGAGCTGTCAGCACAGAGCCCAACATGGGTCTCGAACCCACGAACTATGAGGTCATGACCCGAGCCGAAGTCAGATGTTTAACCAATTGAGCCAAACAGGTGCCCCTCAAATAATTTTAAAATAAGAAAATATTTATATTAGTAACATATTTACAATATCCTATGCTTTCCATTCCCTTGGGTAAATGGAAGGTTTCACCTAGTATTTTTTCCTGTATTAAAAACTTCTTTTAACATTTATTTCAGTGCAGGTCTTCTGGAAACAAATATTTTCAGCTTTTTAATTTTTTAACTAGTTTTTTTGTTTGTTTCATATTCATTTTGAAAGATTTTTTTCTCTGAATATAAAATTTTAGGTACACAGATTTATTTTAAAATTTTAACACATTGAGTATATCATTCATTGTCTTTAGCTTGCCTTACTTCTAATGAGAAATCTGTGATTCTTATTTTTGTTGTGTTTTATGTAATATTTTTCCCATCTGCTTTGAAGATTTTTTTTCTTTTTGGTTTTTAGCAATTTGATTATGGTTACCTTTCCGTATTTTATTGTATGTTTATTCTTCTTTTAGAATGTTTGGGCTTATACTTTTCATAAATTGGAAGTTTGGGGCCTTTATTTCAATATATTTTGCCTTTCATTTCCCCAGGCCTTGATTGTGTGCACATATTAACTGTTTGATATTATCCACTCAGTCTCTCGTTTTTCTTTTCTCAATCTTTTTTCTTTCCATGCTTCATTTCATATAGTTTCTATTTCTCCTGCTTCAAGTTTATGGATTATATTTCTTCTGAAGTTTTAATCTTGTGTTAAATCTATCCAGCATACTTTTCATCAGAAATTGAATTTTTTATCTCTATATCTTACATTTGGGTAAGATAAGTTATTTTAAAATAACTTCCATTTTTTTCCTATCATGGTCATTTCTATATTCTTAAGCATGTGAAAAATATTTGTAGTAGTTGTTTTGATACCCTTGTCTGCTAATATCATTACCTCAGTCATTTGTGCCTCTATTTATATTGTTTGACTTATCTCCTGGTATTTGGTCATATTTTCTGCTCTCTTGCATGTTTCAAAATATATTATCAGATCCAAGGTATTGTGGTTTTTATGTGTTAGGGTTTTGAGTGTTAGGGATTTTGCTATGTTTCTTTAAGTAATGTTGGATACTCTTCTGGTATGCAGTTAAGTTACTTGGATCAGTGGTGGTTTGCTTTGAATAATTTTCTGTTGGCCCTTGGTGTAATTAAATCCCATTTAAAGAAATAGCCTTCTGTGAACTTAATTCGGTGTTTCATCTCTTATAAAACCTAACCGCTCTGGCTAAGAACACAAACTACTCCTAGCTTTGTGTGGGCTTTGGGAATTTTTATGTCTTCTCATTTTGTTTCCCACATGATGTAGTTTCCACTTACAGATGTGTAGATCTGCACTAAGCCAAAGACTTGGGGGAATTCTCTGAAGATCTCCAGAACTCTGTCTGCAAGATTCTCCATTCTTTGGTGCCATGCACCATGTATTGTAAATAGTTCAACCTCTCAAAAACTGATCTTTTTCTACTTTGTTCCCTCAGCTCAATTAGACTACCAGACTTTCTGTGGGTTTCTTCTTCCCTTTGTTGAGTGTCTGGGCAATAAACTGGTATAATTTTAGGGCTCATCTTAATTTTCCTTCTCACAGGGAGTACAATCCTTAACCACATATTCTCTAATGTTTGAAAGTCATTATTTTATATATTTTGTCCAGTTTATTCTGGTTGTCTTAAGGTGTGAGTATAAATCTAATTTCTGTTCCTCCAACTTGGCTGGAAGCAAACATTCTCTAAATCCATTTTAATCCTGCTATTAACTTTCACTTTTCTTTAATTCTTCTTGTGTCATCATTCTCCATTTTAATTTTTCTGTGATCTGTAGTTCACAATCAGTTCAGTCCTTAGGGTTTGTTCTTATTTTAATTAATGCCAAGTCTTTTTGCTTTCTAGGATCTTGGATGTATATCCAGCTCTCAACAAGATCATGGTATCAGGGGTGAAGGATTATTAATTAAAAAAAAATTCTGAACAACTCAAGTGAAAACACTTAGATTCTATCAGAGACTCTGTTAAGGACTGACACCATAATTCTATGTAAGTTCTTACTGAGGTTAAGCACATTTAATAAATCAAAGGATTTTTTTTCCTGCCCAAATGTGTTTTAAAGAAAAGCAAAATCTTTGCTTTTAATATTCATGTCTTGCTTAGTATTATGTGCCACTGCTGATACACAAGGTTGACCTTTTTAAAATAACCAAGCATCAGTTCACATTTTGTCAGTGGTTCTTACTCTGGACATGGTCCATTGCAGTTGGGGGCTACTTAAAGTCTTGCAAATTGATAGGACATTTTGTGCATATATGTGTATGTACATTAGTTCTATACCTCTCTGTAATGGTATAGGGCCCAGTGATACAAAAAAGTTTAATTGCAAATTAGATTATAACCTAAGCTATTACTTATGCTTGTATCTTTGATATAAAGGAATCACTAAAAATGTTAATGAAGTTATCGATTTTACTTTATCATTTGTTTTATTCACTGCTTGATGTTCTTATACTTTCTGTATATTTAAAATTTATAATTACAAAGAAGTGGGCTTTCAGGCCCTATTAATCTAACTCAGGTCTTCAGATATCAAGATTACAATTTTTTTTAAACTTCCATTAGTATTGTAATGCCTACTATTATTTTAAAGAATGGTTGGGAATAATGACTGGCAAAAAATAACTGGGAATTGTATTTCCCACTGGAATTTCTAAGACTCATCAAAAACTTTGTTACTTCTCTGAAATCTTAATATTATTCAGGGGGACGTAACTAGAAATAAAAAGTCTTAACTCTGCAATATGCTTTTTCCTCAAGTAATAATGACATGGTGGTCATAGTTGTTAATGTGCGAAGCATATTGATTCAAAGGAAAATAACTTTGACCCGCAAAATGGTAAAGAACATTAAATTTATTTTTGACAGTATTTCACAGAGCATATCTTTGTATTAAAAAACATTTTTAGGGGCGCGTGGGTGCCTCAGTTGGTTAAGTATCTGACTTTGGCTCAGGTCATGATCTCACAGTTCATGAGTTCGAGCCCTGTGTCGGGATCTGTGCTGACAGCTCAGAGCCTGGAGCCTGCTTAAGATTCTGTGTCTCTCTCTCTCTCTGCCTCTTCCCCGCTTGCACTCTTTCTCTCTCTCTCTCTCAAAAGTAAATAAACATTTTAAAAAAATCTAAAAATATTTTTAACGCTTTTTTCTTCTGACACTGACACAAAGGAATTGGCCTTTTTTCCATATTGCTGCAATGAAAATATCAATGGTTGGTATACTTTTATACATTTATTGAAGCATAATTTAATTTAAATACCATAAAATTCATGCTGTTTTTGTTGTCATTTTTTGTTTGTTTTGTTTGTTTTATTTTTGTTTAGATAGAAAAGGAGAGGGGCAGAGAAAGAGGGAGAGAGAAAATCCCCATCTTGAATGTGGGGCTTGAACTCATGAACTATGAGATCATGATATCAAGACTCAGATGTTTAACCGATGGAGCAACGTAGGTTCCCCCAAATTCATGCATTTTAATTGTACAATTTAATGATTTTTAGTAACTTTAAAAAATTTTACAACCATTACTACATTCTAGTTTTGGAATATTCTATCAACCCCAAATTTCTCTCATGGCAGTTTTCAGTTAACTCTGCTCCCATCCCCAGCCTTGGTAACTCCTAATCTGCTCTCTCTAGATTTTCCTTTTCTGGAAATTTCATAAAGATGGAACCATACAATATGTAATCATATGCATTTGAATTCTTTAATTTAGTATGTAGTATTTTTGAAGTCCATGCATGTAGTAGCATGATCAGTAGTTGGTTTTCTGTTTTTTGTTGTTGGCTCTAGGGTACATTCTAAATCAACATAAAGGTAATAATTACCACTAGGAAGATATTTTTGTCAGTATATTTTTAAAACATTGAGTATGTATTACATTAGGATTTATTTTTTATGAATACATAATTTATTTTTTATTTTTTTTTAAATTTTTTTTAATGTTTATTTATTTTTGAGACAGAGACAGAGCATGAATGGGGGAGGGGCAGAGAGAGAGGGAGACACAGAATCTGAAGCAGGCTCCAGGCTCTGAGCTGTCAGCACAGAGCCCAAAACCAGGCTCAAAGTCACGAAATGTGAGATCATCACCTGAGCCGAAGTCAGACGCTTAACTGACTGAGCTATCCAGGCACTCCAAATGTTTTACATTTTAAAATAATTGTTTAGGGATGCCTGGGTGGCTCAATTGGTTAATCGTCCGACTCTTGATATCGGCTCAAGTCAATATCTCATGGTTTGTGGGTTCGATCCCCATGACAGGCTCTGTGCTGACAGTGTGGAGCCTGCTTGGGATTCTCTCTCTCCCCTTCCATTGCCCCCCTCTCTTAAAATAAATAAGCATTTAAAAAAATAAAATAAAGTAATTGTTTAAAAAGTAAAGAAGAAAAAATGTTCTGTTCCCTGGTTTAAACAAAAATTACTATTACCTCTAAAGATTCTGTGGGTTGACTCACTCCAGATAGATTGTTCTTGCTTTGAGTCTTCCATGTGGCGGTAGGCATTTCCTGATTGGGGCTACAACCATTGAGCTTGACTGTTCCTTCACATGGCTGGCAGATGATGCTTGCTGTGGCCTGGGAACTCAGCTGGGAATATTTACAGGAGATCTACGCTTGGTCTTTCTGCGTGGCTTGCACTTCATACAACATGGCACCTGGATTCTAAAGTGGAGCATACCATGTAAACATTTCAAGAAATCTATACAGAAGATGCAAGGTTTTTTGGGAAGTCATGGAGTGTAATTCTTTTGCAATCTATGGAATATACAGCATTAGCTGTATATTCAATGTAGGTGGTGCCCATCTTTTGCAATATACAGCTAATGTTGTATATTCAATGTAGGTGGTGTCCATCACTTTGGGGAGTGAATATTTGGAGGTGTGGTTCACTGCGAGAGTGGGGTGGTAGTCATTGGAGACTAACTTCCACAGTCCTCCCTTTGGGTTCTAATGATTCCCTTCCCTCCCAAGTGCAAAATATACTCAGTCCCTCCAAAGATTCCCAAGGTATTATCTCATATTATCACAATCAGGTGTAAAGCCTACAATTTCATTATCTAAATAAGGTCCAGGTGTGAATGAGACTCCTCAAATAAGGTGCTTCTTTTTTTTTATTTCTTTTATTTTTTATTATTATTTTTTTAATGTTTATTTTTGAGACAGAGAGAGACAAAGCATGAATGGGGGAGGGTCAGAGAGAGGGAGACACAGAATCCGAAACAGGCTCCAGGCTCTGAGGTGTCAGCACAGAGCCCTACGCGGGGCTCGAACTCACGGACCGCAAGATCATGACCTGAGCCGAAGTCGGCCGCTTAACCAACTGAGCCACCCAGGCGCCCCTCAAATAAGGTGCTTCTTAATCTGAATCTGTACATTAAAAGAGACAATTTACCTGCTTCCCACACACTGATTAAGGCCCAGTTCTGCCCCCTAGGATTGCTTCCTTCTGGTTTGGGCTCTATCCTCTGGGGTCCAAACTGAATCATTCCTTGTTTTCCGTAAGAAATGCCCAAGCTCTCAGCTGAGTAAATTTTACAGCTTGCTTCTTGCTCATAGAAATTTGAAGGGCCTGAAACATCTTTTCGTTGTAGCTGTCTCTTGTGGTACAAGTTGGCACAAATTATTTTAAAATAGTGTTCATTTTTATGTATCAAGTTGTAAGTCTGTTCCATTGCACATTGTGGACCCACACCCACATTTTTTTTTTTTTTTTCTGAGAGGGTACCTTCTGTAGCTCACAATTTTATAGAATCATTGTCTAGTAAACAGTATCTAAAAGATAATTCCTTAGATTCATAGCAGACCTTTTTTCTAGGCAAGAAAATCTAAGAAGCATACCCTTAAGATTTTGGAAAAAATTTTATCTAGCTAAGAGGGTAGAGAAGGCATGCCCTTATTATTCTTAGAAGTCATTTTTTTTTTTTTTTTTCCTAGTGGAGAAGGTCTACAAGGAACTGCCTTAAATCTTTCTGAAGCCTTAACAAAGGGTTTTACAGATGCTCTCTCAATCTGAAATTTATCCTGAGGCCACATTTTGCAAAAAGAGCCCTGATTTGATCTTTGTGCAGATGCCATTTCTTACTTTGAGAAAGTTGTGCTGTCTGGAAAGGCTAGGTGTGAAACAATTCTATATTTTAAACAAGTCCTTGTTTTTTATATTTCCTTTAAATTCTGATAAAAAATTAATAGTCTCTCCTGTAGTTGTACTTTCTCTCTATATTTTTTTCATATACAGCTAAGATAAAATAACCAGTTGGCACTTTTCATATTCTTTCTGGAAAAAAAAATCCTGAGCTATATTTAATATCCCATTAAGTAAATTTTTGATACCACAAATAGGAAGCACTATGGGGAAAATGGTCAGAGCAGTGTATCCAGAATGCAGGCAAAAGGGAGTGCATTATCTGTGAAGTTAAAAATATACTGAAACTATCAAAAGTCATTCTTTATATTATCATTGAACAGCAATTCTAAACAATGTCACAGAAAATTCTCAGCTGGGGCAGACTACTCCACTACGCTCCCTTGTGGTCAGCTTGGGATATCACTTTCATGATTATGTTAGATTATATGGCAAGAGGGGTTTTGCAGATGTAATTAAAGTTTTAATCAATTGAGTTCATCAGAACTAATATCCCGATTGGGCCTGACCTAATCATATGAGCTCCTAAAAAGGAGTTTAGAGGTTAGAGACAGAAGAAGTCAGAGAGATGCAGTCCTGCTCACCTTAAAGAAACACATTTATGTTATGAAGTGCCCATGATGGCCATGGGATTTCAGCTTGGGGAGACCCTGACAGAGAGCCAGATATATAGATATTGTGAGATAATAAACAGATATTGTTTTAAGCCATTAAATTTATTTATTTATTTGTTTTAATATTTATTTTTGAGAGAGAGACACACAGCATGAGTGGGGGAGGGGCAGAGAGAGAGGGAGACACAGAATCTGAAGCAGGCTCCAGGCTCTGAGCTGCTCAATGTGGAGCTGGAACTCACGAACCTCGAGATCATGACCTGAGCTGAAGTTGGACAGTTAACTGACTGAGCCACCCAGGTGCACCTCAGCCATTAAATTTATGGTAATTTGTTATACATCAATTAAAAAAAATAATACATTTAGTTTAAATTTTGTTTTGCTATGGTTTTCTCTGGGATAATGGTTAGGAATGTAGAATGATGGTAAGTTACAAAATTCATTGCACTGTAATGTAATTGACAACTGTTTTAAGTGTTAAATTTCTAACAGAACAAAAGTGCACTTGCAGATAAATATAACACTCTTTAGAAATATGGATGATGAAGCAACTACTTATCCCTGAAGGTTTTGAGGCAAGTTGCATCATGTTGACATTTGAACTAGGCCTTTAAAGATAAGTAACAGCTGGCCTGGCTGACAAAGGAGGAAAGCACATTCTAGAATGAACAGCATAAGTTGTCCCGCTGAGTGAAAGTCAGATGCTTGGGATTATGGAAAAGAAACAGATTGAGCATTAAGGTGATTTTAATGTATAGTTTACTGCCAAGAATATAATTTTAGAGGATTAAATATTTTGTTTGAGTTTATGGATAAAGACAAGTTTTTTTCAAAATGTGGATATCTACAGAAGAAAAAGTGCTGGGGAAAGAAGTAAAGTAAATCTGTTGTGTTTCAGCATTTATTGATTAATATCATCTAAAGTGTCAGGTGGGATGGGTCAAAAGATCTGGAACGAGAAGTAATAAACATTTATTAATCTATGATAATAGTCTTCGTACAAATACTCATATCCAGCTTTAAAAGGCTACATGTTAGGGGCGCCTGGGTGGCGCAGTCGGTTAAGCGTCCGACTTCAGCCAGGTCACGATCTCGCGGTCCGTGAGTTCGAGCCCCGCGTCAGGCTCTGGGCTGATGGCTCGGAGCCTGGAGCCTGTTTCCGATTCTGTGTCTCCCTCTCTCTCTGACCCTCCCCGTTCATGCTCTGTCTCTCTCTGTCCCAAAAATAAATAAATAAATAAAAAAAAAAACGTTAAAAGGCTACATGTTATGTAGATATGTATGCTGTCCCATTGAATAGTTTCATAAGTAATCGGGAGATTTATGGTATATATCAAGATGCTACTTTGTATGTAAAATGTTGTCAGTATTAACTATACTCACCCTATTTTTTAAAAAACTGTTTATTTTTGAGAGAGCACAAGTAGGGGAGGGGCAGAGAGCAAGGGAGACACAGAATCTGAAACAGGTTGTCAGCTGTCAGCACAGAGCCCCAAGTGGGGCTTGAACTCACGAGCCATGGGATCATGACCTGAGCTAAAGTCAGATGCTCAACCGACCAAGCCACGCCTATACATACCTTATTTGAACATATAACCCATAATAAAAGTATTCCACATTTGAAAATCTTGTATCAATTACAAAGAAATGCATTTTTTAGCCATAATGCATAAGAAAACCAATTCAGATTAAACAGGAATTTTGAAATACTTCATTTCTTATTTCATTGTGTATCATTTTTATGTGAAATCAGTCAACACAGCAAAAAATTCAGTGACCAAAAGTTTAACAAGTTCTAGACAGGCAACAATGATAATGAGATACTAAGCCAAAAGTAATGAATTATTGTGTTTTTTCCCCTCTAATTTAACCACACACGCACAATCAGCATAAGGAAACCATGAGTTAGCAATTGTTAAACATTAGGATGAAGCTCTTTCTAGTGGAGGTGCCTACTGGGGTTTCTATAACAGAACTCATATTTTTTTGTCTCTTTATCTCTTTATTGAGATAGGGGTATCCCAATTTTAAATTTGACTGTGTTACTCTTTAGCTCTTATGTCTTCTTCTCTCTGAGATGAGTAAATTGAGGCTCAGAAAACATCATAGAATCAGTGACTCTCATATTTAGAGTGGAACACTGAGGTATCTAAGTTGCTAGAAACCTGGTTTGATGACCTGGGAATACTGACGATTTCATTACTTCTTAGGGGTAGCCCTTTTAGGTTTGATATCTAGAAAGCATTCTCATCTTGAATCAAAAGACCTTTGGAGGCACATAAAGTCTAATATCTTTTGTATAAGACAACCTGTCAAATATATAAAGGTTGCTCTTACTATTGCAGTCCACAATCCACTAGGCCAATTCTTTAGGTATGCCAGTGGTTGAGTAGGGGTTAAAACTCAGGTTTCATTCTTCCTGTACTTTAATTTTTACCCCCATCCCCCATGCTGTCTAAGGGCAGTCCAGGATGTAAAGTAGGAAAGGGCAAGTTGTCATTGCCTTCTGTGAAAATCTTACCATAAATTTTTACTAATATTTTTATGTAGTTTAATTTTCAAAAAATTCTATATAAAGGTTTATATCCAGAAATTACAATAGAAATTGTGATATTAGGAGTTATGTTAGCTTATACAATTTCCAAAAGGTTGAAATGAAGAACTTTACAACTTAGGGAAAGAATCAAAGCTAGTTTAACTAACTTTCTAGAATAATTGTGTGTATCCCTTCTAGGAAAGAGTGAAGGAATATATTGCATTTAAAACTGCTTCCTATTTGATCAACTCTAACAGCCATGTATTATGTACAAAATGTGCATTTTTTCCACTTTTCTGTAATGGTTACTTATGAAACAATTTAAAGCTACTACATAGGAAAATATCATGACTATGCTTTTCTAAACTGTCCAGAGAATATAATAGTACTTGCAAAGGCATTTTTAGCCAGAATATTATGATAATCTTAACAGGTGACAGATGTGATTTGCTCCAATCTTGTCATGGTTATTTTGAATGGGAGAAGATGTGCCATTAGAGGAGAAGTTCTGCCAGCTAATTAGCACATTAGATGTTCCATCAGCCTTGCTGGCTTCCTGCAAGTAATTTGGTTCAGTATATTCAGGTTTATTTGGCATAAAGAAATGGAGGTGTCAGGTGCCTGGGTGGCTCAACCAGTTAAGTGTCTGATTCTTGATTTCAGCTCAGGGCATGATCTTGTGATTTGTGAGTTTGAGCCCCACACTGGGCTCTGTGCCGATAGTGTGGAGTCCACTTGGGATTCTGTCTCTGTCTCTCTCTCTCTGCCCCTCCCCTCCTCTCTCCTCTCTCTCTCTCTCAAAATTAAATAAACTTTAATTAAAAAAAAAACAACAACAAATGGTGCCATTTACATTTGAACTGGTATAGGTAAAAATATATGTTACAATGTGCTATGATCTGAATGTATGTACCCCCCGCCTCCAAATTCATGTGTTGAAAATGTAATGCCCAATGTGATGGTATTAGGAGGTACAGAGCCTTTGGGAGGTGTTTAGGTCAGGAGGGCAGAGCCTGCATGAATGTTATTATGTCCTTATAAAGGAAGCCACAGAGAACTAGCTTGCCAGTTCTGCCCAACATACGATGACAGAATTGTGACTGGAGAAGGCCCTCACCTGGCCATGGTGGCACCTTGATTTCAGACTGTGCTAGCCTCCAGGACATGAGAAATAAGTTTCTCTGTGTTATTTTTAACTAAAACAGTTGACAATTTTATTTTCACATTTCACAGTACAAATGAAAAGTGCTTTTTTTTTTCTGGTCCATCTATTCCCCTGCCAAAACTAGTCTGTCTTTGATAGGAAGAGGGAGAAAGTCTTCCTTGTCACGCTGTTAGCAAACACCCAAAGTCATAGCACCATGATGTGGTGAAGTAGAACAAGGGATACAAAATGGATTGAAAGAAGTTCCCCTCTCTTCTTATCTGTGTGATCGAGTCCTTCTTGGGCAAGTAGGCACCATGATGAAACAGCAGGAGGCCTCATCACTGGGGGGGGCCTGGTGTCATTAGCATGTGGCTTCCCAGAGGTGGCCTCGTTCCAGGAGCAGCTCCCACTGGCATCATCCCAGGAGGAGGAGGGCCCATCATTGGCATCACAGAAGGGCCCCCACAAGGCGTGCTGGCATCAGATGAGGGCGAGGAGGACCAAGGAGACTAGAGGGAGGTGGCCTCATTGCCCCTATAGGAGGAGGAGAAGAGAATGGTGTAGGAGGGATCTTTCCTTGTTTTGTAGATCAGACTCTGAACATGCTGTTCCATCCATTTCTGATTGTGGTCTTTCACATCCTCTTTGTATTTCCTACCACTGCAGTGTGTCTTGCTCACAGATGGAGAGTTGAGGGTGACGTATGGGTCATAGTATCACAATAAAACTTAGGCATGTTGCTCTCATATTTCTGTTTTTTATAAGCCACCCAGTCTGTGGTATTTTATAGCCTAAATGGGCTAAGACACAGTGTAAAAGACATTGTGAATTATGTCCAAGGTAGATTTCTATTTCGTTAACTTGTATTTAATTAATTTTAATGCTTTTAATATTCCTGTCTTTACCTCCCAGTCCAATGCAAATGCCCCAAAGTATGGTATGTCTATCAAAAAGCATCAATTTAAGTCTAGAAAATAATACATTCCCATAATTATATGCTATTTTAGCCATTTCCAGTAAAGAAAAGAGAAATGCCTCATTATTGCACCATATAGCGTGATAAGGGCATTGTAGAAATGCTGTTTCTAAATGATTTTATGTGGGATACTAAAATGGGTTTATAGTAAATCAACAGTTCAATTTTTGAAGTATATAATTTTGTTATGTTCTTGTCAGGGAAAAAGTTGTAAGAGACTACGAAAAAAAGATCACTTCTAGCTCTCTCTGTCTAGGTTCTCAGGAGATTCTTCTAAACACTATAGGCAAAAATAAATACATCTTAACTAGGACTATGAATTGAATATTCTTGTTAATGTTTAATTTTCAAAATAAGCAAATCAATTTGGGAATATTGGTCTACTAGAATTATGTAACACATTATTAACTAGACAGATGTGGAAAGCTGTGGACTTGGGAGATGAGGTACACAAAAACCAAAAAAATAGAAAAAGTGTTCAAAGAGTTTATGCAGCTCAGTAGTCCTTTCCCCTTTCATCTCTTTATTGCGGGTAAGGTTCCACAGAGTAGCAATTACAGAGATTACATTCCTCCTCTGTCTCTTCTCTGTAGTTGACTCATATCCCATGCTTAAAAACATTCAGAGGCCTCCTTTATCTTAAACAAGGAAATCTTTACCTGATTTTACCTATCACAACCTCTGTCATTAAATGAGACTTTTATATTCACATGCCACACACCCACAGGTTCATAAATATCTTAACCAGCTCTGGCTATTCAAAGCATTATAGCTAACATCAAACTCTTTGCCGGTGTTGTGCATTTCATTTCCCGTCTTTACTTTCAGAAATTGTCACTATCCATTATCTTGTACTCAACTTTTCTTTTTCAAGTGGAATTATTTTCCCACTAATTGAAAAAATATATTTTCATGTTTGTGTCCATTAAAAAATCAACACATGAATTAAAGTCCTTTGGTTTACCACCTACCCATATCACTACCATCTCATCTCCTTCCTTTAAGCACCAGAGAAGTTTTAAGAATTATCATTTTTATTTTTTCAGAATTTCATTATCTCAGTATATCCCACTCCCACTTAATGTCATTGTAGTCTAGCTTCCTTCCCATTTTCTGCCCTGGTACAGCACTCAATGAATTCTCCAGTGACCTCTCTGCCGCTCCTCCTGATGGCCATTTATAGTAACATCTCTCAGTATTTCAGAATAACTTGAAACTGATGGTCACCCTTTCCTTGAAAACTATCCTTCCTGAGTTTCCATGTAGGGCTCCCCCTTGCTTTTCCTTCTGAATTTTATCCATTCCTTCTGTTTCTTCTTTACATATTACCTCAGCACATCTCTGTGTTTTTTTTTTTTTTTAAGTTTATTTATTTTTAGAGAGAGAGGGGCAGGGAGGGAAGGAGAGAGAGAATCCCAAACAGGCTTCACGCTGTCAACATGGAGCCAGATGCAAGGCTCTAACTTACAAAGTGAAATCATGACCTGAGCTGAAATCAAAAGTCCCATGCTTAATGACTGACCCACCTATGCACCCTATCCTGGTTTTTGTTTGTTTGTTTTGTTTTGTTTTTTAACTTTTACATTCTTCACTCACTATTCCCTTGGTGGTTTGATCCATATCCAGTGCTCTGACTACCACCTATATGGAGATGCAAAGCTGGACTTGTTATCTTTCTCTTCCAATTCCACTCCTTCCATTGTTGCTTATCTAAAGAATGGCACCATCTGGTGGCATAAGCCAAAAGCACCAGATAAAGCCTGATACCCTTTTCTTTTTCCTTTGTCACCCTTTATTCAGTGCTTTAAGAAGCCCTGCCAAAATTTCCTCTTAAATATTATATGAACTTGCCCCTTTATTCTCCATCTCCCCCATGATCACTACCACCCTATCCAAGCTACCATGATCTTTTGCCTAGAAGATGCCATTCCATCCTATCTACATTCACTCAGCCTTTCTTCAGTTCTTTATACTGCAAATGTTAATTTGATTATGTTGCCATGCTCCCAACACTTAAAATCTTTTGACAATTTCCTATTGTTCTTTTTGTTTTGTTTTTATGTTTATTTATTTTTGAGAGAGAAAGAGGGAGGGAGACAGAAGATGTGAAGCAGACTCTGAGCTGACAGCCCCCTGATATGGGGCTCAAACTCACGAACCACAAGACCATCACCTGAGCTGAAGTTGGACACTTAACCAACTGAGCCACCAGGCACCCTTTCCACTGTTCTTTGGATAAAGAAAATCTCTTTTATATGACTTGTAAGACCCTGCATGGTCTGTAACCACCAAAGAAACTGTTAGTTTCTAATTTTTAAAAAATGTTTATTTTTTTTTGAGAGAGAGAGAGAGAGAGAGAGAGAGCGAGCATGAATGGGGTTGGGGCAGCAAGAGAGGGAGACACAGAATCTGAAACAGGCTCCAGGCTCTGAGTTGTCAGCACACAGCCTGACGTGGGTCTTGAAGTCACGAACCATGAGATCATGACCTAAGCTGAAGTCGGATGCTTAACTGAGCCACCCAGGTGCCCCAGAAACTCTTAGTTTCTTTGTCCCATTCACAAGGCATTCTTCAATCCTTTGTATCCAATATACTTTCCCCAGATACCTCTTTATTTATTTTTATTCTCAAATGCAATTCAAGCATTACTTTCTCAATGTAGCTTTTTCTGTCTCCATGATAACAGTCGTCCCATGATGGACTTTTAGAATCCTGATAACTCTTGTTTTTAACACTTCCTCCAGTTAGAACTTTGCATTTTTATCAGTGATTATTAAATATCTACCTTTGTTAGTCAACTATTAGTTCCATCAGGAAAGACATTAAAATTTTTGTTCTTTATTATATAATTAATGTTCAATAAATAATTTACCATATGACTTAATGAATGCATCCTTATATTATCTTCCAGCTCCTTTCTGGAGACTATATAAACATTGGACTCCATTCCCCTTTTATAATCCTGTTTTTGACCCTTTGGTCCTGGCATTTGCTTCTTGTTCACTCTCATTCTTGACTTTAAGCATCCTTCTAAAGATTTGATTGGATTTGTCCTCTGCCACTGTATTCTAAGAAATTGTGGACTAGATAGTGCCCCTAATCTATCACAATTCTAGAATTTGGACAGAGCTTTGTAGCTACTTAAAGCTGCCATTTTCCTTTTCCCATAGGAAAATCTTGCATATGTGCCTTTTACTCAGTTTACTTCAAAGCTAGACATTTGCTCAATAAGATTTTTGAATGTATTGGTTGTCTCTTTATGCCCTTTATTTTTCCCTTTAACTATAGCTATTCCTTAGTCTTTATAGTTCTTTGAATTTTCTTTTTTTTTTTATCCTTCTGATAACTCGTCTGTAGTTACAATTTTGTTTTTAGCAGCTTTATTAAGATATAACTTACCATATAATCACCATATAAAGCATATACAACTCAGTATCTTTTAGCATATTCACAGGGTACGTATTCATTATCACAATCATTTTTATAAAATTTTCATTACCCAAAAAATAAACCATGCACTCCCAACCATCAGCCTACAATGTCTCATCTCTTTCTTGAAACTCTAGGCAACCACTAATCTACTTTCTGTTTTCATAGATTTGCCTATTCTGGACATTTATTTTAATTGGGATTGTACAATATGTAGTTCTTTGTGACTGGCTTTCTAGTCATGATTTTAAACAATATCACCATGCTATTTCTCAATAATTTATTTTTAGACCCAACTCCTCTCTGAATTCCAGTAATGAATTGACAAAGTTTTGGTCTATATAAATCATTCTTACCTCAGCATAACATACCTAAGGTAGAACTGGTAAATTTACTTGTCAGATACCTTGCTTGCCTTTATTGCATATTCCTGTCAATGCACCTGACATCACAGGAACTATTTTTCTCTCCCAAACCTCATGCTTACCGTAACCCATTTACTAGGAACAAGAAGTTTTGTAATTTGTTGGCTTAATGCAAAGTTGGACGGTACACTTTCATTAAAGTGGCTCAGAGGAAACAGTTCAGTGTTTCAAGTGTTGGAATATGTTTTTCAGTGAGTTTCGATAAGATCATTTTATTACTTGTGTTTTTACAGCCTGGCTCCAGAAGCTGGACTACTCTTAACAAGGGTGGTCCTGTGGATGGAGAGGATTTAGGGCTTCTCTCAGGGCGAAGTAAGGCGGCAGGACCTGCCCTTGGTCTGTGTTGCTGCTGTTATACCTGCTGAAACCCTTTGGCAGCTGAGTTGTTTCTTCTTGCAGAAGCAGCCAGGATCCTTGGGCACTCGTAGACTGCTAGAGTCACTCCCTCCCTAGAAGCTCCCTTATCAGCAGCAGAAACTATAACCCATAGGGAATAACTAGAATGGTAGTTCTTTTGGACTAGAGCCCCTCCTTTTCCCTAAAGGGTATGGAAAGGGGTTATATATGAATCTATGCTAACTGCAAAAAAATCACTCATTTCGAGGTAAGAAGTTAGTTTTTTGTTTTAAGAATTTAGTTTTAATCACACCAACAGACTCTCAGTTGCTTAAATCATTGAAATATTCTTCTAGACCCCTTTACCTTTAATAGAGCTCTATAATCTGGTCTTTATATATTCTTAAAATCCACTTGCCACTTTATTTTGATGTTAACCATCTGATCCAGGAAGAACCATTGCCTCAATGGCCCTTATATAATTTTTTCTTTCTTGCCTTTTCACTTTTTTTCTTTACACAGGGATGCTTTTTTTTTAGGTATAATTGACATATAACATAAGTTTCATATATACAACATGATTCAGTATTTGTATATACTGTGGAATGATCACTACAATAAATCTAGTTAAAATTTATCACCATAGTTACATAACATATTGTTTTCTTGTGATGAGGACTTTTAAGATCTGTTCTTTTTTGCAACTTCCAAATATATAATATAGAATTATTAACTACAGTCATCATGGTATACATTATATCTTCATGATTATTTCATAAGTGGAAGTTTATACTTTTGGACTGTCTTCACCCATTTCATCCTACCCCAACCCCTGGCAGCTCATCCCCTGCCCCGCATACAGGGAATATTTTCCCCCATTGCTATGTAGCTTTCTCTGACAATGGAGGTTTACAATCATCTCACCTTTTTAAAAGCTGCAGAATTTATACTCAGCACCATACCCCTTTGGCACTGGCTTTCTTTCCCAATGAGATTATAAAACTCGCAATCGTTTTTATACCTGTTTCTTCCACTAGTGTCTAGCACAGTATAAACATAGAATGTAGTCAATACCTGTTTTTGTACAGATAAACAGATGATTGCTATAAATAGCTAAGAAAAACAGATACCATTAGAACAAGTCTTAGAAGGTTGATTCAAGCAGTTTTACTAAAACTTATTTAAAAAGGACTAATTTTAAAACCAGAAACAGAAAAAACACCTAAAGAACAATGAAACAGTTTATCAGTTAATTGAATTCTGAAATTAATCATTTTTGTATGCATGCAATGTCTCTGTTTCTAGTCTAAGTTCAAGTATGAATGCCAGTGTTGAATTCAAATAGAGCTTTGGTGAATGAGTAACTAACTCAAGGTCAGCAATAGGCTAAACATGCTGCTTGTCTGCTTCCCAGTCAGTATTGTGGAAGTTACAGGTGTAGCTAAAAGGTCATTATGATAACTCATAATTTGCATATTAAGCCTCTGGGAATATGATCTATATTGTGCCATCTCCCAGATTGCTTATATTTCTAATGCAATGAGATTTTATGACCTTGGGAAACCAACTCCTGAAACCTAGAAGAATGACATAATAGCAATGACATTGAGCATCCTTCTAGAACACTGACAGGTTTAAAGCTATATTTAGGTGACAGAAACCTACACAGAGATAGATATGACTTTCATTTACTGGATGCTCTTAAGTCAAATCAATTAATATTGATTAATTTGTCTTGCATCTAATTAAGTGGTTTTCTCTCCACTTAGGTGATATCTTTGAACTATTGTGTGTGTGTGTGTGTGTGTGTGTGTGTGTGTGTGTGTGTGTGTGTGTCCTGACAATAATATGGAGTGTCCATATTACCTCCATGTCTGTTTGTGGTAATGATGTTGAGACCTGTGGTCTCCACTCACCACTAGCTCAATGTGGATGTTTTACAAAGGTAGGAAGTTTCCCTTCTAAGAAAATGTGACTGCAGACCTCACTTGAGAACTTCTCTTTATCTGGTGATTGAATCCAAGACTGTTTTTGTTTGTTTTATTAGGTGAAATGTTCTGAAACACTGATATGACCACTGTTGGATTTTTTAAATTCATTTTTATTTTATGTTGAATGTGATAAATGATAATATTATGAATATAGTTATACAAATATATTCATAGTTTTGTCTTGAAGGTGCACACAAGGCATTCTAAATCAGTCACATTATTATCTACTTAAAAAGAAAATCATGATCACATTGTTCTCTACACTCTGATCCTTACCCAAGGAGGGTGTCTATGAAAGCCAGGTCAAATGTCCTATGCATACAGATTTCAAAATCTATCTTGGGTGAGGAAGAGAGAACATTAGATTTTCTTCATTTGTATATAAGAAAGAAACAGCCAACCCTTCATTCTGAGAAGGAATAGAAAGAATTCTAGGTTTTCACTCTAACCTTTTGAGACATGAATGCATCTTTCCTAGAGTCCCATAAACCATGGGTGTCTCCTACTTTAGGACCTAGATCTATTTCCAAGTTCTAGATTCATACTTTTTGAAATGTTAACAGAGAGACAGTGTTTCCTCTCACCTTGGGGTTTAACCTAGGGACCTAATTCAGAGCATTGGCACTCTTGAGTTGGAGCAATTATCTATAGATCTAATTCTCATGGTGTGTGAAGAGTAAAATGTTTCTAGGGGAATTGAAAGCATACATTTCTACCTTATGTTATAAACCTTTCCATGTCTTAGGAGCTTATGTCTTTTCACAGGAGCACTGAGAAATATAGGGGTGTTTATCTCTTCCCAGGCTAGAGATACGTGCTTTCCAGTATTTTACTTGATTTCCCCTGAAGTTTGCATGATAGCTATCACTGTGATGCTTTTTAAAGGTGAGGAAAATGAGACTCAGTAAGTTTAAACAGTTGACCCAAGACTGTAAAGCTAGAATAAATTATTTGTTTGGTGAAAATAAATTTTGCCTTGTTCCAAGCCCATCCTTTTTACACTATACCAGATTAAAGTTAAGGAGAACAATTTCAAAGCATCTCTTGAACAAAGATTTCTTTGACAAATAAAACAGATTTCATTTACTTATTACTTTCCGTTTTAGAAGTTTAAAAATCCAAGGAAATATGAATCTACATTGGTACCTGGGCTCTGGGTCAAACCTAGGAGAAAAAAAAAAAACAACATGAAACTTGTCTCATAATTTTCAAAGGATAATTTAATATCTGATATCAGAAAGAGGACCTTTCTAAAAACAAAAACAACTACAAAATGTGTTATTTGGTGGCTCTAGTTACTTCCTTAAATGGACACATCTTCTCTATCTTTTCAATGTCTTTCTATTTTTCCAAGTTAACATGAGGAGATCCATTCTTAGAGGCAAGATAAGTACACCTAAGACATTATATTTTAGAACATCATAGATCTGAGAGAAGTTTTCCACATATCTTGAGCCTAAAGATAGAATTTAAATACAGGAAACATGCTAAAGCTGGAATTCTAGGTATTATTACTGTACTAAGTGTGCTTTTTCAGCCTGAAGTCAAATGCAGGGCAAAAGATAATATCTTTCTTCTTGAACTAAAGAATTCCTATAGCCTGAGCAGAACAGATCAAGAAGCAAACTCCTTATTTCCTTAGTACACATTCCTGACTCTGCAACAAGACAAAAGAAATTGATCAAATTAAGTCAAAACAAAACACGATAAAACCTAGTGGCTTTATAAGATAGGAGTGATATTTCCTTTGCCTTTATAAAAATGGGAAAAAATAAAATATTCATACACTAATAACTTTTCCAATTTAATTTAGAATCTTAGAAATATTTTTAGACAAATGACTTATAATATTTGATGACCTTCAAAATATAGTTTTATATTTTAATTGTGAGTAATAGGAAAACACTTGTGCAAAGTCGAATGGCTGACAGTTGATTCAAGGACTCATTTGAAAAAGAAGGGAAATAATATGATCCAAATTGGAATTGAAATCTTTTTTTTTTAATTGGACGTGATTTTCAGGGGGAGAGACAGATGAAAAATATGGATATGTGTATATTTTCTTGATCTCTCTTTAGTAAATTACACATGGTAGGGAAAAATAATTAAAAACATATACATCTGAGGTTCTAAAATATTTATTTGTAAATCACTTACCAAGACTGTTTTTAGAAAATGCTGCAAATTGTAAATAGCTGAGAGAATTGTGTGAACAGGGAAATGAGGGAATATATATTTCTCTTCCAGATATGGTAATACTGTACCTAGGCACTTTCCAAATCTACTTTATTGTGAAACTTTACATCACACAAAGCCTCTTCAGACTGTTCTATGCCTCAGAACTTCTAAGTACAAGAATCTGCCTGATTTTTATTCCTCAGGTGTAAGTCCTTAGTACACATCCACTTGCCTTTATCAAAGAGTATATTTAGTTGATTCATAATTTTCAAGTTTTGTCTTTTAGGTTGGAGGTCCCTAGACATCATGCATTTTCTGTTACATGCTGTGTAGCGCTACACAAATCCCAGTGGGACTAAGATGTAATTTGCAGAAAAAATTGTTGAAAGTTTTTAGAAATATCAGACATAGGTCACCAGACCTGAATGAAACATGTTTAAGCAATTCACTTAAAAAGATTTCTCCCTCAAAAATATTCTAAAGAAGTGGAGACTAAGGGAAACAGCTTTCATTAAATGTTAAATATATAGTGCCCTTTGTCCTTGACCTTAGGAAAATCAGTATGTCATATTGACAGGTTTGACTAGGCATAACATTAAGAGATCTTAAAATGTTAACATGCATCTGCAAAAGAATGAAAGTGGATCACGTTCTTACACTATACACAAAAATAAATTCAAAACAAAAACCTAAATGTGAGACCAGAAACCATAAAAATCTTCTAAGAGAACACAGGCAGTAACTTCATTCACATCAGGTATAGCAACTTTTTTCTAGATAGGGCCCCTGAGGCAAGGGAAACAAAAACAAAAATAAACTATTGGAACTACATCAAAATAAAAAGCTTCTGCACAACAAAGGAAACAATCAGCAAAACTAAAAGGCAACCTACAGAATGAGAGAAGATATTTGCAAATGGCATATCCAGTAAGGGTTAGTATCCAAAATATGAGGAACTTATAAAACTCAACATCCTCCCAAAAATAATCCAATTAAAAATGGGCAGAAGACATGAACAGACATTTCTCCTAAGAAGACATACAGATGGCCAACAGACACATGAAAAGATGCTCATTATCACATAGCATTAGGGAAATGCAAATCAAAACTACAATGACTTATCACCTCACACCTGTCATCACTCTAGCTAAAATCAACAACATAAACAACAGATGTTGGTGATGATGTAGAGAAAAAGGAACCCTCTTGCACTGTTGGTGGGAATGCAAACTGGTGCAACCATTGTGGAAAACAGTATGGAGATTCCTCATAAAGTTAAAAATAGAAATTCCCTATGATAAGATAATTGTACTACTGGGTATTTACCCAAAGAATACAAAAAAAAAACTAATTCAAAGGGATACATGCACCCCTATGTTTATTGCAGCATTATTTTCAATAGCTAAAGTGTCTATTGATAGATGAATGGATAAAGAAGAGGTGATATATACATGTGATATATATCACATGTATATATCCCAATATAAATCACATATATATATCCCATATATATATATATATAATATTATATATATATATTAAATATATATATTATAATATATATTATATTAATATTATATATATATATTAAATTGGAAAAGTTAGTGTATACACACACACACACGATGGAATATTATTCAGCCATATAAAAGGAATGAAACCTTACCATTTGCAATAATATGAATGAAGCTGGAGAGTATTATGCTAAGCAAAATAAGCCAGTCAGAGAAAGGCAAATGCCATATAATTTCACTCATATGTGGAATTTGAAAAACAAAACAAGAGAAAAAAGATAGAAACCAAGAAACAGGCTCTTAACTATAGAGAACAAACTGATCTTTACCAGAGTGGAGGGGAGGGAAGGAGAGAAAGATAATTGATGCAGATTAAGGAGTGCACTTATCTAGATGAACACTGGGTGTTATATGTAATTGTTTAATCACTATATTGTATGCTTGAAACGAATTTAACACTATAATTTAACTAGCTGGAATGAAAATAAAGAAGCAATAGGAAGCATAAAAAAACAATGTTAGCATTCATCAATGCATATCAGTAGAACCATATTTAAAATAACATATATAATATCAGTTAAAGCATAAGATCAAAAATGCTTAAAATCCTCTAGTAATACAACTTTCAAATGATTTATTCACTAACTATACTAAATAAAGAACTTGAAACTGTTTTTCACTTTTCCCAAATGAACAATATCACTACAAGGCACTAAATTATCCCAATTATAATTTGTTTAATTTAGCAATTTAGAAGCAAATGCAATGAGGGAATAAAAGAAAGGAACACGTCCCCCAAATATGAGTTAATATAGACAAAACAGACATCAGGGGACCTCATGTGGGTGCTTTTACAGTGGTTATATAATTTGCCTCTCATATATCACAAGATATAATTCCTTCCAAGGAGCTAAAGCTACTTTATTTCCTTCTTTCAAATGCATGATAAAATACCATGCACATGAAACCTCTTAAAGACTCAGAAAGATTAAAAATAGATCTAAATAGAGTATCAAGATTTCTACTACCAGCGTAAAGTGTAATCTATTGTACATTAGGCAATGGAGAAGAGATTTTATGGGTAGGTTTTTCTTTCTGATCTGCACAAGTCACACTGGATTTAGTGAAGAGTTTGCATTATATATAAAGCAGATGTATCTGTCTCTTCACAGTCTCAGGTTCTCTACACCATGAATATTGTATGTCTTTTAGTGCTGTCTACTACAATCCCTCTCCAGAAACAGATCTTAACTAACCTTCAATGATCTTGGAGCCTTACTCTGTCTCTCACCATATTTTCCCAACAATTTGTGGTTTGCCATCTTCTTTTTTTCCTTTCAGAAGCCTAATACTTTGAAACTAGCTCAAGCTAACTCTTATCTACCTAGATCATGTCTAATTCCAGTGCATCTTGCACCATTTATTTGTTAGGAAAGAAAGTTACTTTGAGAGGCAGATGAATAGGGCAGCAAGAAAGTCAGCTGTTAGATAGTCTGTAGTTTGTGGCCTATTTGTTGGTGATGAAAATCACTCTGGAATTCAGTTGTTAGTTCACTTTCTCTGTGCTTCCTTTGACACTGACAAGTGAGAACGTATAGCTGAGCTAGGCCAGACTACAAAGGGGTAGTCTGACTGCAAAGCTTTGCAAGAGACAACTAGTCCCCATTTAAGACTGCTTTCCCTCTGGCTCACTATGGGAAGCAAACACTCAGAATAAAAGATATATAATACATAAAAATTTAAACAAGTGGACACAAAATGAGTGGCCTGCCTTTCATCTTTCATTCCTCTTCATCTTTCTTAGTTCTTCGTAGAGGTGATTTCTGTCCTGATTATGCAAATACTGCAGCCTGTTCCCAATAAGGAAAAAATAAAAAGTTAAATCGGAGGTAGAAAGAAACCAGAAGTTCCCTGTGCTTCATATGGATAGTAAGAGTGTATAACAATTATTTTAGGCTCTGCTTCCATATAAGACAATTTGTTTCTGAGCCAGTTACATAGCTTTGGTACTCTAATATTTCTAATGACATGAGATCCCATAGCAGGTCTGGCTGCAACGTACCAAAAGCATTTTAGCAACATTGGTGCTTTTGGTATCAGAGTAGATTCTTGGCAGAAATGTCTAAGAATGAGTCACTTACAAATAACTCATCTACCTGGAGAGAAACAAAAGATATCAATGTCTAGAGATGCAAGCACGTTTGTACTTAGTGAATTAAAAAAAAAAAAAAAGTGAAACTACATTTTGCTTAATTGTTAAACAGTTGTTCTTTCCTTCACTTCCTTGCCTTATCATGCGAACTAGATTCTTTTTTATTTTATGCCATTCCAGAACACTCTGCTTCTTTTGGTTCTGGTCAATTTGCCAAATCCCCATCTCTTGTTTTGTACATTGTTTTTCATTTTTTTGTTCTCATATCCCTTTGAGATGTTCCTACTTTTAGATTGTTATGGAAAGTGACATAGTAAATGGAAGTAATTATACTCATTTTTTCCATGGTTAAGTTGCACATGGCTCACTGCTCTTGTTTGTTGCAAATACCTTACCATCTGGGGATCTTCATTCAATTCTAAGGTAATGGACTAAAGTAGATATACAGGTATAACGTTTCTTAATATGACTTGTAAACCTTCTCCAAAACTGTGTTTTTTAAACTTTTCATTTTCTAATACAACTTTCTGATTAAAAATCTTGGGTGATTTTTTTTAATTACACATTAGATATAATCCAAACACTTTTATTATCCATTTACGATATTTTATAACCTAATCCTAATTTGAAATGATTTCTTCTGCAAGCAATTAATTTTATATGTCCATTATCCATGACTTCACTTCTATTACTTATTTGGAAAATTCTTCCTTTCCCTCTCATCTGATATAAATCATAAGTATTCTTTGTATCCAACTTAAATTTCACCTCTTTGATATTATATTAACTCTCTCCATCTTCTGAACTCCTACATGATTTATATTTTCTGCTATCCATATTAAGCTTTACATAAAGTCTTATTTATAAACTATGTTCATACATCACATACTTTTTCACTGAATTGGAAATACTATAAGGATACAGGCAATTTTTTTTATTTGTTTTTGTTTTATTACTACTCTAGTATGGCTTTTCTGATAGTAACTTCTTGAGAAATATTTGCTAGACTAATATAGCAGCTTATACTGTACTGTGTATAGTTTACTGTAGAATATCCTTAGTGGTTTCTAGTCAAGGAATAGCTAAAATAAATGGGTCCAGTAGGGCATGTATTCATGTGAGGAGATGGTGATTTACACTTTAGATCTTTTTGTCCAACATGAACCTCATTTCCCTTTGTGTTTTGAGTAGATGTATATATTGAGATTATGGAGTGACTTCTAAAAAGGCAAAGATTAATTTGACATATAGTTATTGGGAAATTTATATTAATCTCATTAGCTAAGAACCTGAATTCCAAGATTTTATGAAGCATTTCTATTTTTGACCAAAACTTATATAGCTCCTAATACCACATCATATAATGTTCCTGCCAAAATTTATCTTTGTAGGACATATACTTGTTCCACCCATATTGTATGACAGGGGATATAGAGGGAATGTTAACAAGAGAGAAAGGATAACTCTTTTATTTTTGTCCTAGGATTTCACTCCCATTTACTTTTTGGTAGGTCTTGTTATCTTATGACCTTTAAAACCCACTAAATTCTAAAAAGTAAAACAACAACAACAAAAACCACGACAACTGTGCTAGGTATGTTGGTGTTAGGGTCTTTTTACCACATCCAATAACAATAGTTACACAGCAGCTAGGGAGTATATAGCTAATAGAGAGCATAATTATCACTGACTTGTTCAGGCCAATAGGCATGGAAAATACAATGACTGAGGAGATATAACATTGCTCTAACCTGTTGTAGGTACAGCTCCACAAACTGAGCATTTTAGAAAAATCAGAATACCACCCACTTCTGACTTACGCCTTTCTAACATGAATAATTTGAAATTAAGATGTTCATGGAACATCTAAGTGGGGATGAACTTTATGTAATTGAACATATGTATTTGGATCTTGACAAAAGTGTTAAAAGTAACTAACACTACAATATTTTGTTAGTAGATATACAATATAAAAATACATCAATTGTGACATCAACAACATAAAATGTGGGTGGCAGGTAATGCATAAAATATTTCTATGCAATTACAGTGAAGTTGTTATCAGCTTAAAATGGACAGTTATAATTCTTATAAGATGTATATGAAAACCTCATGGTGATCACAAATCAAAAACCTGTAACAGATACATACATGATAAAGAGTAAAGAATCAAAGTATACCACTACAAAAGATCATTAATTCACAAAGACAGCAAGAGAAAAAGAAAGGAACTACAAAACAATCAGAAAATAATTTAAGAAATAGTGACAGTCCTTACATATTGATAATTTTTCTAAATGTAAATAACTTAAATTCTCTGATTGAAAGACAAAGTACCTGAATGAATTAAAAAAAAAAAAAAAAAAACAAGACCCAACTATATGTTGCCTACAGGAGAGTCACTTAAGGTTGAAAGACACTTATAGACCAAAGGTAAAGGGATAAAGAAAGATATTGCATGCAAATGGTGACCAAATGAAGCAGGGATTGCTATACTTAAGTCAGACAAAATAGACTAAAGCAGGTTAAGAAGAGACAAAGAAGGTCATCATACAGAGATAAAGGAGTCAATTCATTAAGAATATATAACAATTATATATGCACCCAATATGAGAGCACCTAATTATACTAAAAAATTATTGACAGATCTAAAGGCAGAAATACAATAAAGATAGCAATGCAATAAAAGTAGAGGACTTCAATACCCCACTTTCAACAATGGAAATATCATCTACACAGAAAATCAATAATAGTGGACTACACATTAGACTAAATGGACCTAAATGGACATGTACAGAACATTTTATTCAACAGCAATAAAATACTCATTCTTCTCAAGTATACATGGAACATTCACCGAGATAGAGCATATGTTAGGTCACAAAATAAATATTAACAAGTCTAAGACAACTGAAGTCTTATATCTTCCAAACACAATGGCATGAAACTAGAAAGCAATAACAGGAGGAAATCTGGATAATTCATAAATATGTATAAGTTAATCGACAAACTTAACATTGGATCAAAGAGGAAATTAAAAAAATATATCCTGAGATAGGGACACCTGAGTGGGTCAGTCAGTTAAGTGCCTGACTCTTGATTTTGCTCAGGTCAAGATCTCACAATTCATGGGATCAAGCCCCACGTCAGGCTCTGTGCTGATAGATATTCTCTCTCTCTCTCTCTCTCTCTCTCTCTCTCTCTGTCTCCTTGCTCTCTGCCCCTCCCATGCTTGCACTCCCACTCTCAGGATAAGTATTTTAAAAAATACCTTGTGACAAACAAAAACAGAAACATAACATACTAAAATTTGTGGAATGCAGCACAAACCATTGTAAGATGAAAGTTTATATTGATAAAGACCTAAAGAAAGATCCTAAACAATGTAACATTATGCCTCAAAGGAACTAGAAGAAAAATAAGCTGAAATTTAACAGAATAAATGAAATAATAAATAATGGAGCATAAATAAAAGAAATAGAGATTTGAATAATAATAGAAATGACCAATGAAACTAAGAGTTGGCTTTTTAAAAGATAAAATGCACAAACCTTTAGCCAGACTAAGAATAGAAAAGATTACTGAAATAAAATAAATTAATAAGGAGACATTGTAACTGATACTACAGAAATACAAAAGGTCATAAGAGGCTATACTATGAACAATTACATGCCAATAAATTAGATGACATAGAATGTATAAATTCCTGGAAGCATACAGCTTACCAAGACTTAATCTTGAATAAGAGAAAATCTGTACAGACCAATAGCAAGCAAGTAGACTGAATCAGAATAACTGAATTCAGTACGTTTGCCAGATAAAAAAATCAACATAAAAAATAAGTTGTGTTCCTATATACTGACAGCAGACTATATGAGAAATTAAGAAAGCAATCCTATTGATAATTGCATCACAAACATTAAAATACTTAGGAAAAATTTAACCAAGAAGGTGAAATACCTGTACAGTGATAAGAGATTGATGAATGAGAGTGAAGAAAACACATATTCCATGTTTTTGGATTGGAAGAATTAATACTGTTGAAATGTTCATGTACCCTAAATGATCTGTAGATTGAATGAAATCCCTATCAAAATTCCAATGCCATTTTTCACAGAAATAGAAAATGATCCTAAAATTGCTATGGAACCACAGAAGACACCAACTAGCTAAAGTAATCTTGAGAAAGAACAAAGTTCAAGCCTTCCTACTTCCTGACCTCAAACTATTACAAACCTATAGTAACTAAAACCATCTGACACTAGCATAAAACTAGACATATAGAATAAGATACTTAGGAACAGAAAAGAGCCTAGATGTAAACCAATACATACACTATCAACTAATCTTCAACAAAAGTACCAAGAATATATAAAGGACAAAGGATAGTCTCTTTAACAAAAGGTGTTGGAAAACTGGATAGTCACATGCAAAAGAACATAACTGGACCCCTATCTTAAATGACTCACACACACAAAAAAGTCCAAGAAGAAATCACAGGGAAATAGTCCCTTGACATTGGTCTTGGTCATGATCAATAAAACATGGATAAACATGGACTTGGATAAAACATCAAAAGCACAGACAACCATAGCTAAAATTAGTAAGTAGGAGTACCTCAAACTAAGGAATTTATGCACAGAAAGGAAACAATCAATAAATTGAAAAGGCAATACAGAATAGAACAAAATATTTGTGTACCATATGTCTCATAAGAGCTTAACATCCCATATAAACAACTCCTACACTTCAATGTCAAAAAGCAAATAATCCAATTAAAAAATGAGCAAAGGACCTGAATAGACATTCTTTAAAAAAAGACATACAAATAGTCAACAGGTATGAAAAGTTGCTCAACATTACTAATCAGGGAAATACAAATTAAAACCACAATGAGATGGGTAGTGGTTCAGTCAGTTGAGCATCTGACTTTGGCTTAGGTCATGATCTCATGTTTTGTGGGTTTGAATCTTGCATCAGGCTTTGTGCTCACAGTGCAGAGCCTGCTTGGGATTCTGTCTCTCCTTCTCTATCTGCCCCTCCCCCACTCACACACACTCTCTCTCTCTCTCTCTCAAAAATAAATAAACATTAAAAAATTTTTTAAAAATGTGATTTTGCACTGTATATTAACTAAAATTTGAATTAAAAAAACCGTAATGACATACGACTTCACGTTTGTTAGGATGGCATTATCAAAGAAGGAAGAGATAACAAATGCTATTGGTGAGGTTGTGGAGAAAAGAGGACCCTTATACACTATTGGTGCAAATGTAATTTTGTATAGCTATTAGGGAAGACAATATGGTGGTTCCATAAAACATTAAAAATAAAACTACCATATGCCCCAGCAATCCTAGGTATCTGGAGGAAATGAAATCAGTATCTCAAAGAGTTATCTGCATTCCCATGATCATTGCAGCATTATTCACAATAACCAAGATAAAGAAATGACCAAAATGTTTTTTGGAGAATGAATGAATGAATAATTATTAAAATAAATTATCAAAGACCAAATTAATAGGGAAAATGTGATACACACACACAGTTGATCCTTGAACAACACAGATTTAAACTGCATGGGTTCACTTATATGCATATTTTTTACATACTATAAATGTATTTTACTTATATTTAATATTTTCTTTTTTCTAGCTTTATTGTAAGAATATAGTATATAATACATATAATATGAAATATGGGTTAATTGTGCTGTCAGTAAGGCTTCCAGCTAACAGTAGGCTGTTAGTATTAAGTTTTTGGAAAGTCAAAAGTTATACATGGATTTTTGGCTGTAGGGGATCAGCACCCCTAACCTTGTATTGTATTGTTCAAGGATCAAATGTATAGCAGAATGTTATCCAAGCCATAAAAAAGGAAGGAAACCTTGCCATAAATCTTGCTGGAGAGAATAATGCTAGGTTAAATAAGCCAGAGAAAAAGAAATACTGAACAGTATCAACTATTTGTGGAAGCTTAAACAAATCAACAAAAATAAACTAATTTCATAGAAAAAGCAAATAGAATGATGGTTTCCAGGAGCTGAGGTTGGGGGAAATGGAGAGATGTAGATCAAAGAGTACAAAATCTCAGTTATATAAGATAAATAAATTCTGAGGATCCAATGTATAGGATGATAACAATAGTGAATAACATGGTATTACATACCTGAACTTTGGTGAGAGTAGATCTTAAGTTTTCTCACCACACTCGTGCAAAAAAGAGTTAACTATGTGAAGTGACATATATGTTCATTATCTTGATCTTGGTAAGATTTCCACAATGTATATGATATCAAATGATCACATTGTACACTTTAAATATGTGCAATTATATGTGTCAATTATTCCTCTTAAAGGTGGGAAAAAAAAGTTTATTTCTAATTCATGAAAAGTCCATGCAATAATCCAGAGATACAGACTTCTTCCGGCTTTTTGGCTGTGTCAGCTTCAACGTGTGGCTTCCAAAATTTTTCTGGTTATCTTCATCAAGCTAACTGGAAGGTCAAAATCACGTAGAATAGATGAAGGAGGTTTTATGGTACTGTCCAGGGAGTAGTGTATGCTGTTTGTTCTCACATTGTGTTGGCTAGTACTTTGTCATGTGATCAGCCTGAACCTAGCTAACTGGAAAGGATTATGGGAAATTTACTCTAGCTGTGGATCCACAAATAAGAGGTTAGAGGAACAAATTTCAGATTTCTGCCACACTCACTAATGTGAACTGTTTTATTTCACAGGCTTTAAAACTACATAATTCTAGCTCACATTAGGACTAAATACTGTATGAGGAAATCCTAAAATTTTCAACAGAAACTTAAGATAGTCTTGTGATGGCTTCTGGCATTTTTTTGTAATGAAACACTTTTTTTTATAAGTGCTTTAGCATAAAATGAAACTCTTTGCCTTTTAAAATTATATATGAAATAATTTTTTTCTACATGAGAAGTATAGTAAAATAAACCAGAAGCACTTTAATCTTAGTTCTTCATTTATTTTTGGTGTTAAAAGGTTGAGAAATTAGCATTTATTAAATGCTGAAATGCTGTAAATGATAGAATCAGGTACATATAAAGCATGTTGCTCTGTTCTTATGAACTTTTAAATAAATATTAAGAGAAATACAGTTTACCTATGACAAAATTGAGAAAAAAATGCTTTCCATAAAGACAAGTGGGCAATGGAGTACTACGTGGCAATGAGAAAGAATGAAATATGGCCTTTTGTAGCAAAGTGGATGGAACTGGAGAGTGTGATGCTAAGTGAAATAAGCCATACAGAGAAAGACAGATACCGTATGGTTTCACTCTTATGTGGATCCTGAGAAACTTAACAGAAACCCATGGGGGAGGGGAAGGAAAAAAAAAAAAAAGAGGTTACAGTGGAAGAGAGCCAAAGCATAAGAGACTGTTAAAAACTGAGAAGAAACTGAGGGTTGATGGGGGGTCGGAGGGAGGGAAGGGTGGGTGATGGGTATTGACGAGGGCACCTTTTGGGTTGAGCACTGGGTGTTGTATGGAAACCAATTTGACAATAAACTTCATATATTGAAAAAAAAAAGACAAGTGGGAAAAGCACATTTGCATTGATATTTAATATTACTAATACAGAGAAAATTTTAATTTAATAGAGATCTATTTTCTATTTTTTTATATGAAATTTATTGTCAAATAGTTTCCATACAACACCCAGTTCTCATCCCAACAGATGCCCTCCTCAATGCCCGTCATCCAGTTTCCCCTCCCTCCCACCCACCCCCCATCAACCCTAAGTTTATTATCAGTTTTTAAGTCTCTCATGGTTTGCCTCCTTCCCTCTCTGTAACTCCCCCCGCCCCCTTCCCCTCCGCCATGGTCTTCTGTTAAGTTTCTCAGAATCCCCTAGGAGTGAAAACATATGGTATCTGTCTTTCTCTGTGTGACTTATTTCACTTAGCATAACACTCTCCAGTTCCATCCACATTGCTACAAAAGGCCATATTTCATTCTTTCTCATTGCCAAGTAGTATTCCATTGTATATATAAACCACAACTTCTTTATACAATCATCAGTTGATGGACATTTAGGCTCTTTCCATAATTTGGCTATTGTTGAGAGTGCTGCTATAAACATTGGGGTACAAGTGCCCCTATGTATCAGCACTCCTATATCACTTGGGTAAATTCCTAGCAGTGCTATTGCAGGGTCATAGGGTATATCTATTTTTAATTTTTTGAGGAACCTCCACCTTGTTTTCCAGAGCGACTGCACCAGTTTGCATTCCCACCAACAGTGCAAGAGGGTTCCCGTTTCTCCATATCCTTCCAGCATCTGTAGTCTCCTGATTTGTTCATTTTAGCCATTCTGACTGGCATGAGGTGATATCTCAGTGTGGTTTTGATAAAGCTCTGTTTTCTAAAAGTAACTCCTAAAGTACTAATTAACAAACAAAGGGACAGGAATCTAAGCAGCTAATCAAAAACTTCCATTTTCTTCAATCATTTATGTAGGAGAAAAAGATCAAGACATTTTTTTTGTTTTATCTCTACTCTTTTATCTTGCTCCCCACTCCCCCACTCTCCCTGTACATACATATAAGACAAGTGAATATCCTGAGCAAAAGAAAATCATATACAATATTTTTTATTTGTTTAAATTCTCACTAAAAAGAGCCTTAAATAAAAGAGTAAAAGAAGAATAAATGCCCCCTTTCATTCTATGACACATATGTTAATTATATTTTTTGAAATCTACTTGAATTTTTCTAGTGACACTAGGTATACAAAATTACTAATCATTGTAGTTGTTATGCATCTCAAATTCCTAAAACTGTGTAAAATAAGATGTAGTCTTCTTTATTTTTAATAAGTTAACATCTAAAAAGAGTGGATTTGTTTTTTGTTTGTTTGTTTTTGCTTTTTTTAGAAACTAGGGCATCATGCTTGCACTTTGAATATTCAGTTGATGTCCTAATTACACATATTTTACAAATTAAAAGCTATAGGGACTAAAATATAGTGGAGAGAGGAAAGTGACTGAAAAAAATCAGATCTGTGTGTGTTATTGTGAAGATTTTTTCATTAATAACTTTATACATTAAATAAAAAATGCTGCTTAGAGCTTCTAAAAATGTAGCTATATTTAGACATTCTCAAGAAGCCTAAGCATAATGACCAACAGTTTCTAATCAAGAAATGCCATTTTGTATTTCATCATTTCTGTAGTTTTCATTCTACATTTGCCCTTGAAAACTTTTGCATGCCTCACTCTGAGAGATCACAGTGTTGTGTGAATTTCATCATGCATGTAATTGCATGCTTTGAATTTTATCATGAACAATGTGTTCTTGGAAGGAGAGAGAGAAGGGGAAGGAGAGGGTTGAAGATTAATTAAATAATGCAGGAAATTTTGCCTGTTATTGTACTCAAAGCACTTACGCTCCAAGGAGAACCTAAGAAGGAAAGTAGGGATTTTTCTATTGAGGGTGGGGCTGGATTGGTGGGCGGTTAGACTGGAGGGAGAAGAATGTCAGTTTCAGAGGGCCTCTCATAGCATGAGTATCTTGTAGCCTGAGGGTAATTTTAGTGTTTGAGGATTCATAATTGAGATACTGATGACTCTAAGTGCCGGTCAAAACTTCCATCTGTTGCCAACTGACAAAACAGCTGTCTGATCTGTTGTTGGAGGAAAAGCTAGCTTTGGTACATTATTGAGATATGATGATCTCTGTATTATAGAATTTTTATGGGATAGTCAAAGATATTCCTTATAGTAATTTGATTTATATAAATTTAGTAATTAAGAACCAATTTTAGAGCATTTAGCCTGTGTAAGATGGAATCCTTGGGATGGGATATGTATAGTGCTATATTTTCCCTGATCCGTTTGTGTATTTACATAGTTCCCCACATTAAATGGGCATATTTCTCTTTATTTTTCCAAAGAAAAATTTTTGTCATACTTTCAGCATCATTAATGTATCCTGTTCCTCATAGCTTTACTTGATTCACTTAAAGTTTCCAGAACCTTGTCTTTAAAAGAGTCACAAGGCAATAAGATATAAGATGGTTAACCAAAAAAATATACATATATATATTAAACTAGAAACATCAAAAAATTATAAGCTCCAAATATACTGGAGAAAGTTTATAAATGTACATCAAAATTTATGAAATATTTTATATTTCCAAAGACATACAGAGTAGTATCATGAACCATGTAGTGTAGAAATTGTTAAAGCATGGCAGTAATTTATAAAGATTTGAGTTTTGAGAAGATATCTCTTACAGTTGGATTAGAATAGCAAGAAAGGAAACCTGGGGAGCTCAATAGGAAGCTTTATGATAATGACAACAGTGGTCATCAAAGTAAGTATCGCAGCTCTTGTTAGAACTAATACTATGCTGGATTTATATATCGTTAAAATATATTTTCATGTCTTAAAATTTTCTTAATATGGTATCATGTAAATGACCTATAAATTGACATACATGTTTGGATTAATCCTAAAATTTGTTTATTTATAGTTTTTTATTCTCATTTTGGAGATTGCCAAGCCAGATATCCAATATCCAGATATCCAACTCAGAATAAAAGAGGTGTCTGAGAGACTTTGTGGAGACTTAAGGAAATATTTTCTTGCAAGCATTTCCTACTGCTTTTAATATGACTATACTTTTCTCCTATTGACTAAAACTATGGCGTGATTTCAGAATTGATTTTGTAGCGAATTACTAATATTAAAAGCTTTATCTGAAGTGGGTTACAGTGTATATATCATTGTAGAGGCAGAAAACTTCAGTTGTGTGCCTTGTTAAATTTATAGCATATTCATGTAGGTTATTAAGCAGGAAAAACCCACTTCTCCTATTTGTCTTTCCTTTATTTTCACACTCCAACTACACTCAAACACTTTGTGATACCAGCTGAGTGCCCACTGTCTACATGATGATAGTGTCAGATTCCATAGGCAAAGGCTCAGTCTCGCAAGATGCCAATCACAAGTAGTAGGTCCTTGGGTTACCCACAACTTTTGTCTAACTTGGCTGCAGATCCAAGGTTCCCATGACTTCCTTACTGTCTAATTTGTCAGAAGCGCTCACAGAATTCAGAGAAACATATTTACCGATTTATTATATAATAAAGGCTATGATAAAGGATACAAATGAATAACCAGATGAAGAGATATATAGGGGGATATCTGGGAGGGTCCTGAGCACAGGAGCTTCTGTCCTGGACAGCTTCTGTCCTGGAGCTGAAGTACACAGCTCTTCTGGCACATGGATGTACTCACCAACTTGGGGGGCTCTCCAAACCCCATACTTCTGGAATTTATATGGAGATTTTATCATAGGCACAATGCATCATTAACTCAATTTCCAGCCACTCTTCCCTTCCTGGAGAATGGTAGAAAGGGGTGTAGAATGTGGGGCTAAAAATTCCAAGCTTCTAATCATGGTTTGGTCTTTCTGGTAACCAGCCCCATCCAGGAGCCTACCCAAAGTCAACTCATTAGAACAAAAGGCATTCTTATCACCCAGGAAATTCCCAAGGATTGAGGAGCTCTGTGTCAGAAACTAAGGTCAAAACCAATTTTAGAATGAAAGATGCTCCTAGTGCTCTTATCACTTAGAAAATTGCAAGGGTTTTAGGAGCTCTGTGCCAAAAACTGGGAAAGGAGACCAACATATGTTTTTTCTATTATTTTGGTCATGGATTATAATCATGGTTCCTCTATTAGCTTGAATTGTTCACTCTTGCAGTCTTGTCTGCATTAATGACCTATAGGAGTTGCACTGGATGAACCTGCACTTATAATATAAAGAAGTATGCAGTGACTTACAAGTGTGGGGATAAGGTGACATAGAGTTAGCAATGCTTCTAGACTTAGGTGAATAAGGTATTAGCTTTATTGACATGAATATTTGCAATAAGGGAGATGGGTCAAGAAAAGTAAATCTGGTAGTTGAAGTAGACAATATTGCAAAGTTAGTCACATATGTTTTCTTGGTAATCATTTATGTGAAATTATTTGTAGGTTCTTTGGTTATTTAAAAATTAGGTGAGATTTTCAGCATCCCAGCGAAACAGGTTTATGTTTTCACTTTTTAACAATAACCCAATAGTAACAGTAAGGACTCTTCTAAGAGTCACAGAGAAAACTAATGAACTCGGAAACAAAGCTCTTACTTCACTCTTAGGTCATTTATATGTTGCATTGAGAGAAAGAGCTAACCAAACACAAGTATAAAAATCGGAATGCTCTATTTATGATCCTGTTTTGTTTACAAATTTACTTTTGAAAAATATTTACTTTCTTATAAACTGAATTTTCACTTACATTTGAATCTCTTTTCTTAGGGATTTATGAACAAATTCTAATTTGGTTTCACATATTGAGAAAAATGAACCCCTTTCTGAGATGTTGCAGTTCTAAATGCTACTGAGAATTCATGTTTTCTGCTACTTTTAGGGTTATATTTTGACGGTGTCACTTGTGAATAAGGCTGAATCCTTAGATCAGTGTTTCTCAAAATATGGTTCATAATCACCTACGCTGCTTAAAGGGCAGATTTGTAGATCCATTGCTGATTAGTTGAATGATAATTTTTGCATGAAGGGCATAAGAATGTGTTGTAACAAGTACCATCAAATGATTCTTATGCTTATTAAAATGGGAAAGTCTCTATCTATCTATCTATCTATCTATCTATCTATCTGTCAATCATGAGAATGCACATGCACAAGTCAGGGGAGGGGCAGAGAGAGAGAGGGAGAGAATGAATGAGAATTCCCAGGCAGGCTCCGTGCTGTCAGTGTAAGCGTGACGTGGGACTCGGTCCTATGAACCATGAAATCTTGAACTGAGCCAAAACCAAGAGTCTGGTGCTTAACCAACTAAGCCACCCAGGTGCCCTGAAGTGGGAAAACCAGTCTTTTAAATTATATGAAGTTTTCTTAGAAATATGATGTGAAAAAATTCTATCTATGCATAACTTCCACCCATAGTTTTCTGGAAAACATAACATGAAAAAATATATATCTATGTATGTTTTCATGCATTTGGGATGTTCTGCTATTTTATTTCAGTATTTTAAGGATATCAGTGTTTATTTTTAATATATTCTTCAGTATTATAAAACTATATCAGTGATATGTATTGAATGCATCATTAGTGGTCAAACAAATGAAAAATCTTAAAAATCCCTCTGGGTATAGAGCTTTGGTGTTATATGTTATGTTAGTGAAAAAGGCATTAGCTGACAATTACTGCAAGTAATATATATGTATATATGTATGTATATATGTATATATACAAGGTATATGTACATATATAATGATGCTTTATGCCCATTAAGTGCATAAGTATAAATTTTTTTCCAGCTATAGCACAACCTATGAAATTGTGACATAACCACTATAGTGTTATAGCAGCATTTCATTACATCACTCAGCCATAGTTTTGTGGAATAAAAATTTTCTGTGCAACTGAAAAACTTATAATGAAAGGCAATCAAATTAGGCATGCAGAACATGGGTATTTCCTCTGTATCAGATAAATGTGTGTCTGAAATGTAGAAGAAAGTGAATAGATCATTACTAACATTGCATGAATTTCATTCTTGGCATTTCAATAATCTTTAAGTGTAGGAAAATTCTTCTTTATTTCTATATTTGTAAATCCAATTATTTTACACTTATCTCAAATCATTATTGCTTTAATTAAGAAAGTGTTTTTTTTCACCTGTTTTGAAAACACATTTTAAGTGTCCCTGTAATAGTCAGTGTTACCTTTAATAGTAGAATTAGGCATGTCAGAATCTGCCTTCATATTTAGTAAATGAGACAATTTTCTCTAGCAAGAGCAGGAATTATGTAAATAACACATTTTGAAAAGATAAACACATTTTGAATTTTTAAACATTCTAAGATGTCTGGATAGATACATTCACGGAGTTCCTTGGTCTTTCAAAGTATTCTTTCTTGATAATTTTAAAAATTATGCGCATACAGATAGTAAAGTATGTACAGTTCCACAAGTTATCACTACATGGACACACTCATAATGCTTGCTTAGGTTAAAAAACAAAACATTATTGGGGCACCTGGGTGGCTCAGTCGGTTAAGTGTCCGACTTTGACTCAGGTCATGATCTCACGGTCTGTGAGTTTGAGCCCTGCGTCGGGCTCTGTGCTGAGAGCTCAGAGCCTGGAGCCTGTTTCCGATTCTGTGTCTCCCTTTCTCTCTGACCCTCCCCATTCATGCTCTGTCTCTCTCTGTCTCAAAAATAAATAAACGTTAAAAAAATTTAAAAAAAATTAAAGAGACTTCTCAGTGGAACCTGCCCTCTTGTACTGAGAAAAACACGCTTCAGGCAGCTTCCTGGTATTGAAGGATACAGTCATGTTGAAAAGACCTAGACAAAATCCCAGAATGGAGACAAACTCATTTGAGCTCACCTTAGATTTGTCAACCCCTAGGTGATCCACAATAAATAAATATTGATTTATTGTTCAAATATCAATAAATAGCTGTTCTTTAAGATGACAGCTTGGGGAGGGGCATGTTTTGAAGCATTATTGTGGCAATACCAACTCCCAATATTTTACCATTAGTGTGATTGTTGTAGGTTTAAAAAAATACTTTTTATTATATTAAGAAAGTCTTCTTATATTCCTAGATTTATATATTTTTCTTTTTAAGATAAATCATGCTGAAGTATATTTCACATATCATAAAATTCACTCATTTCAAACATAATTCAATTGTTTTTAGTAACTTTCCTCTTCCTAACTTTCTAGCTTATTCATGAATGGATGTGTTTTTTTTTTTTAATTTACATCCAAATTAGTTAGCATATAGTGCAACAATGATTTCAGGAGTAGATTCCTTAGTGCCCCTTACCCATTTAGCCCATCCACCCTCCCACAACCCCTCCAGTAACCCTCAGTTTGTTCTCCATATTTATGAGTCTCTTCTGTTTTGTACTCCTCCCTGTTTTTATATTATTTTTGTTTCCCTTCCCTTATGTTCATCTGTTCTGTGTCATAAAGTCCTCATATGAGTGAAGTCATATGGTTTTTGTCTTTCTCTGACTAATTTCACTTAGCATAATACCCTCCAGTTTCATCCACGTAGTTGCAAATGGCAAGATTTCATTCTTTTTAATTGCCGAGTAATACTCCATTGTATATATATACCACATCTTCTTTATCCATTCATCCATCGATGGACATTTGGGCTCTTGCCATACTTTGGTTATAAACATGGGGTGCATGTGTCCCTTTGAAACAGCACACCTGTATCCCATGGATAAATGCCTAGTAGGATGGTAGGGTAGTTCTATTTTTAGTTTTTTGAGGAACCTCCATACTGTTTTCCAGAGTGGCTGCACCAGCCTGCATTCCCACCAATAATGCAAAAGAGATCCTCTTTCTCCACATCCTTGGCAACATCTGTTGTTCCCTGAGTTGTTAATGTTAGCCATTCTGACAGGTGTAAGGTGACTATCTCATTGTGGTTTTGATTTTTATTTCCCTGATGATGAGTGAGGTTGAGCATTTTTTCATGTGTTGGTTGGCTGTATGGATGTTTTCTTTGGAGAAGTGTCTATTCATGTCTTTTGCCCATTTCTTCACTGAATTATTTGTTTTTTGGGAGTTGAGTTTGATAGGTTCTTTATAGATTTTTGGATACTAACCCTTTATCTGATATGTCATTTGCAAATATCTTCTCCCATTCTCTCAGTTGCCTTTTAGTTTTGATGATTGTTTCCTTTGCTGCACACAAGCTTTTTATTTTGATGAAGTCCCAGTAGTTCATTTTTGCTTTTGTTTCCCTTGCCTCTGGAGACGTGTTGAGTAAGGAGTTGCTGCGGCCAAGATCGAAGAGGTTTTCGCTTGCTTTCTCCTCGAGGATTTTGATGGCTTCCTGTTTTACATTTAGGTCTTTCATCCATTTTGAGTTTATTTTTGTGTATGGTGTAAGAAAATGGTCCAGGTTAATTCTTCTGCATGTCACTGTCCAGTTTTCCCAGCACCACTTGCTGAAGAGACTGTCTTGATTCCATTGAATATTCTTTCCTGCTTTGTCAAAGATTAGTTGGCCATATGTTTGTGGATCCATTTCTGTGTTCTCTCTTCTGTTCCATTGATCTGAGTGTCTGTTCTTGTGCCAGTACCATAGTGTCTTGATGATTACAGCTTTGTAGTACATGAATGGATGTTTAGATGTTGAATTCCATCACATGCCTTTCTGTATGTCTATTGAGACATATTCATAGTTTTTCTGTATTTTCTAAATGTGGTGAATTCCATTATTTGATATTCACATGAAAACAAGCATTGTAAATGTAATGTAAAGATAATATAGTAATGTCAAATGTCCTCATTTAGGTATATCTGGATTTAGTATTTGTATTTATGAAATGTATAGGATTCTTATTTTTTCCCCTTTTTGTAATGACCTTATCTTGCTTAGGAATCTTGGCTATTTTGGTTTTATAATATGGGTTAAAAAGCATCAACCTTTTGCATGTTTTAAAAGTTTCCTTAAAATTAGTAATATTTCATCCTTAAATGTGTGATAGAATTAATTGGTGATGCCATGTATTTTTTCTGTCAAATAAAGGATGTTTGTGCTAGAACTTCATAAGAGATATATGAAAAACATGCACAAAGACTAATCTTTTGGGTGACTAATTTACAATGTAAATTTAATTCCTAAACATACAGGGTCCATTTGTTACTGTTAGGAAGTATTGTTTAGGAAGTTACTGATTAGGAAGAAACAGCATACTTAATTTAGGGTGGAGTCTGTATTAGGATACCCAAGACCACCCTCAGCCTTGATCATTCACTAAGACTCACAGGACTTGGAAAAAATTGTTGTCCTTAGTTATGGTTTTGTCTATGGTGAAAGGATACAGATCAAAATCAGCAAAGGGAAAGGACACATGTGGCAAAGTCTAAGAAAAATCAGGTGCAAGCTTCCAACTGTTTCTTTTCAATGGAGTCACATAAGACATGCTTAAACCTCTCATAAGTGATGTGTAACACGTGTGAAATATTGTGAATCAAAGAAACTGCTCACCAGAGCTTTGGTGTTCAGAGTTTTATTAAGGGTCAGTCATGTGGACATGAAGCACCCATGTAACTGACTTCAGTTACTCTGGCCCCAGTTCCCCAAAGCAAAAATAAGCATTCACCATAAGTCACATTGTCAGGATAAACGTATCTAGTCATTGCTGTCTGTCCCAAGGCTTCAGACACACAAAAATAATCCTTTTTTAAAGCTTTTAATTTTATTTTTTATTTTTATTTTTATTTTTATTTTTTGTGGATTACAATTTTATTTTTATTTTTTTTAATATATGAAATTTATTGTCAAATTGGTTTCCATACAACACCCAGTGCTCATCCCAAAAGGTGCCCTCCTCAATACCCATCCCCCACCCTCCCCTCCCTCCCACCCCCCATCAACCCTTAGTTTGTTCTCAGTTTTTAAGAGTCTCTTATGCTTTGGCTCTCTCCCACTCTAACCTCTTTTTTTTTTCCTTCCCCTCCCCCATGGGTTTCTGTTAAGTTTCTCAGGATCCACATAAGAGTGAAAACATATGGTATCTGTCTTTCTCTGTATGGCTTATTTCACTTAGCATCACACTCTCCAGTTCCATCCACGTTGCTACAAAGGGCCATATTTTGTTCTTTCTCATTGCCATGTAGTACTCCATTGTGTATATAAACCACAATTTCTTTATCCATTCATCAGTTGATGGACATTTAGGCTCTTTCCATAATTTGGCTATTGTTGAGAGTGCTGCTATAAACATTGGGGTAAAAGTGCCCCTATGCTTCAGTACTCCAGTATCCCTTGGATAAACTCCTAGCAGTGCTATTGCTGGGTCATAGGGTAGGTCTATTTTTAATTTTCTGAGTAACCTCCACACTGCTTTCCAGAGTGGTTGCACCAGTTTGCATTCCCACCAACAGTGCAAGAAGGTTCCCGTTTCTCCACATCCTCTCCAGCATCTATAGTCTCCTGATTTGTTCATTTTGGCCACTCTGACTGGCGTGAGGTGATATCTGAGTGTGGTTTTGATTTGTATTTCCCTGATAAGGAGCGACGTTGAGCATTAAAGTTTTTAATTTTAAATTCCAGTTAGTTAACATACAGTGTAATATTAGTTTCAGGTGCACCGTATAGTGATTCAGCATTTCTACATAACACCCAGTGGTCATCACAAATGAACTCCTTAATAAAGCATACAAAAATACTCTTATCAGGGGCAATATTACAAAGTCTCAGGATAGATCCTGGGAGCTGTCCAACGGCTCATTCTGAAGACAAACTTTTCCTTGGAAAAATGTTTTTCAAAAGAAATTTCTTTAGAGTATGCAAGGTTTGTGCACCCTAGGCCTGCTGGATTAGCCATTTCCTGTATACCTTCTTTATCTCTTGCCAGGGTATCTTGTTTTTAAAATTTTTATTTTGGGGGGTGCCTGGGTGGCTCAGTTGGTTAAGAATTTGACTCTTGATTTCAGCTCAGGTCATGATCTCACAGTTCATGAGATCGAGCCCCACGTTGGGCTCCACACTAACAGCGCAGAACCTGCTTGGGATTCTCTCTCTCTCCCTACCCCTCTGCCTCTCCCCCATTCTCTCTTTCTCTCTCAGAAATAAATAAATAGGGGTGCCTGGATGGCTCAGTCGGTTAGGCGTCTGACTTCAGCTCAGTTCATGATCTCACTGCTCGTGAGTTTGAGCCCTGCATCAGTCTCTGTGCTAACAGCTCAGAGCCTGGAGCCTAATTCAGATTCTTTCTCTGTCTCTTTGCCCCTCCCCTGCTTGTGCTCTGTCTCTCTCAAATATGAAAAATAAAAAAAAAATTTTAATTAAAAAAATAAACATTAAAAACCACATTTTATTATTTATTTATTTAGAGACCGAGTGAGAGTGTGGGAGAGGGCCAGAGGGAGATAGAGAATCTGAAGAAGGCTCCATGCTCAATGCAGAGTATGACATGGGGCTCAATCCCATGACCCTGGGATCATAACCTGAGCTGAAATCGAGTTAGACGTTCAACCGAGAAACCCAGTTTCCCCATAACTTTTTAAATAATATTGATATAGCTGCACCAATTTTTAAAAATTATTATTCATATTGTGCATATTTTTCCATTGGCCCTGATTCCTCTGTGTCTCTCTTAGCTTCCATCCAGGCCCACTTTTCTTGTGCATAAGAAACACTTACTAGCAGTCTCTTCAGTATAAATCTATGGGTGATGAATTCTCTCCGTTTTTCTTTGAATATTTATGATACATTCATTTTTAAATAATATTTTAGAAGAGAATTCTATGTTAGAGGCTTATTCTACCCCATACCCTTAGAGATTTCATTACATTTTATTTAGACTTCTTGGATCTGGAAAAATCTGTTAGTTTTTCTGTTGCTCCTTTAGAGATAATGACTTTTTTCCCTTGCAGCTTTCTATGATTTTTTTTCTTTCTCACTGGTTTTTCATTAGCTGCATTCTTAAATGTGTACATATGTTTTAATTTCTATTTATCCAACATGGGATTTATAAAACTTACATAATACATGGCTTAATGTCTTTAGTCAGTTTTGAAAATTTCCTAGCATTTACACTTTGCTTAGTGTTTTTACACTCTTTTAACCTCCAGTACTTCTGAATCACTCTTTTTTGAATTTTCCACTTTTATTGTGTTTTTGTAATTTACTCTCTATATTTAGTCTGAACAGCTGTTTTAGTTAATTAACTCTGTCTTCAACTATGTGTGCCAATTCATTGAGTATCTTATTTTAGTTATTGTGTTTTCAGTTCTAAAACCTTTTATTTCTTGTATAGGGTAAAATTTTTCATCATATTTAATTCCTTGCCATGTTAATCATAGATGTTTTCAAACTTATGTATGAGAACTCTATTCTCCTGTGGGGCTGCTTTTACTATCTGAGGGTGTTGTTTGTCTGCGTGCTTTTTGTTTTCTTCAGTCTGGCCTTTGACTTCTGTTTGCCATGTCTTAATTTCAAGAGTTATTTTAAAGCTACAATAATCAAGAGGCACGTTTTATATTAACATAAAAATAGGTTAATTGATAAAATAGAAAAGAATAGAGTCCAGATATAAACTCTCACTGATATAGTAAATCTCTTTTTGGTAAAGGCTCTGTAGTAGTTTCTTATAGGTACAGTAACAAGTTATCACAAACTTGATGACTTAAAAAATACAATATATTCCCTTACAGTCCTGGAGGCCAGAAGTACCAATTGGGTTTCACTGTGCCTAAATCAAGGTGTTGTCAGTGTTCTCCCTCCAGGGCTCTAGAAGAGGAATTTTTTCCTTGTCTTTTTCTTTTTCCAGTGTCTGCCAATATTCCTTGGTCTATGGCACTTTCCTCTACCTTCGAAGGCAGTGACATTTGAAAATGAGAAGGCAGTCTACAGACTGGACGTAAATATTTGTAAAGCATTTATCTGAAAAGGGACTTGTCTCTAAAATATATAAGGAACTCTTACAACCCAACAAGACAAACAATTTAGTAAAAAATGGCCAATAATTTCAACATTCATTTAACAGAAGAAGATATACTGATGACAAGCACATAAGAAGATGCTCAAAATCATCTAGCTCTCCCTGTAGATAAGATTTATTAAGATACCTGTTAATTGGATTATGTCTATTCTTTTATATCAAAATTAAATTTCTGCTTTCTTTAACCTCCCCAAATCACCCAACCAAATAACAAGTACTTTCTAGCATTCTCCTACTAAGATTCCATACAGTGCTCATGGTGTGCATTATTCCTCAGAGCAATGAAGAATAAACACAATTTGTTGTCTGGAAGAAAGGCATAAATAGTAGTGATAGTTTCAAGACTGTTTCTGAAGAGACAGAGGAAAAGAGACTTCCAAAACTCCCACTTTCACATTACACTTAACCTGATAGTAACATCAATATTAACACCTTCCAACATAGTCTCTATTTCAGTCCAACAGTAAACACTAATTCCCCTTTTGTGCACTAGAACGTATATTCACTCTAGCCTACTCACGAGCATTATTCTGTCAATTCTCCCCTCAAGAGATAGCATAGAACATCCAGTATCACCATGGACCCTATACCTAGACTGTCTGGATCAAAATATGCCACTATTTGTGTGACCTAACTTAGTTATCCCCTGTGTCTCAATTTTCACATCTTTTAAAAATAAGGATAATAGTAATACTAACTTTATAATATTGTGAAGAATGAATAAGTTATTTTTTTTCCTAAGTGATTTACAAGAGAGCTTTGCTTGTTAGCGTGATAATGACTTTAATTAATACATCTCTTCTGCATCATCAAATCTCACTCTCTATTCTATTAGATCATTTCTATTGATGCACAAACACTCCTCTCTATTTTTTCTCTCATTTCAAAAACAAGCTGCCTTTTAACTGTACTTTCTCCTCTAGCTACTGCTCCATTTTTTTAAAATTTCCTTTGCAACGAGACTCCTGGAGGGGTTAACTTCACTTGTTGTCTTCAATTCCTCTTCTACCATCCTCTTGTTTTTGCCCCCACCACTCCTCCGATTTTGCTCTTCTCAAAGTTACAAATCATTGCCCAGCCCCATGTTGCTAAATATAATGGTTAATACTCAGTTTTCACTGTACTTGAACTATCAGTATTTCGTATGGTTACACAGTTAATTTCTTCCCACTCTTCAAAATTCTTTCTTTACTTGGCTTCCAGTACTCCACACACTTCTGCCAACTCATTGTTCCCTTTTATAAGTTATTTCCTTTCTTCCTGGCTTTCTAATATTGGTAAGTATGAGAGCTCCATCAATGGTTCTTTTCTATTAGTGTCCTCCCTCTCTTGGTGAGTTCATATCTTCCCGTGACTTTTAATACCATCATATGTGTATTTCTTGTCCAAACATATCTCAAAAGAATAGTATGTATACCAGTGTTCTGTTGATATCTCCAACTCAAAATACCTATCTATCAGGGTCCAGACCTTCCCTCACCAGGTAGGCTCAGCCCTCCCTGTTTTAGTTGTTATCTATCCTTCCTGTTCCTCAGGATAAAAGCTTGGTGTTCTCTCTTTTTTCCTCATACCCCATGCCAAATCCTATTGCTTTTGCCTTCAAAACATATCCAGAACGTAACTGCTTCTTATCCCATCCAATGTTACCAACTTGGTATAATGCTCATCATCTCCTGCCTGCATTTCCACAGTGACCTGATAACTACCAGCCCTGCTTCTACATTAGGCCATTAACAATCTATTGTCAACAAAATATTAAGTCAGATCACATCACTTTTTGATTCCAACTGTCATCATTTTATCCAAAGCCATTAAGATTACCTATGATTCCTTACTTCTTCTCCTTGCTTCCCTCTACCTAGCCAAGTCATATTACTGGTTGTTTTACTCCTTCTTCCCTTTACTTACACTCTAGTCATATTTGTCTCTTGGTCACATTATAGGAAAGGACCCATTGTAGGGCTTTTATACTATGCAGTCTGTTTTCCTGCAGTGCTCTTCTCTAGATAGCCACATGGCAATTTTCAAGTGATTGCTCAGATGTCACCTCCACAGTGAGGCCACTTTTCCTCTTATTTAATTCTACAACTGTGCTTTTTGTGCAGATATATTCTTGATACTCTTTTTTTCTGCCTTTTATTTATTTTGAGAGAGAGTGTGAGAGAGAGAGAGCAAGTGGAGCAGAGGGGCAGAGAAAGAGAGAATCTTAAGCAGACTCCACACTTAGTACAGAGCCCATTACAGTGCTCGATCCCATGACCCTGGGATCATGACCTGAGCTGAAATCAGGAGTGGGACACTCAACTGACTGAGCCACCCAGGTTCCCCATTTTTCTATTATATTTGTAATAGGACATAAACACTGTACTCTACTGTAGAGTAGACTTGTTCATTGTTTTTTATCCTTTATTTTCTGTCTTCCCTGCTGGAATATATGCTTCATAAGAGTAGGAATATTTACATCTCTTTCACTGATATATCCCAAGAATCTGATTAGGCACATGTAATAAGTATTTACTAAATAAATGAATGAATAAAAATAAAAGAGTCAAAAGAAAGAAATCTGAAACACAGTCTTCCCCCTCCCCCTTCTATGATACTCTAGTATCTTTGTCTAGGAAGCCCCATGGAATAAGTAAAAGCCTGTAAAATTTGGATGAGCAAGAACAAGAAATGTAACAACTTTTTCATCATTCACTGACAAGTTCAGTCTACTTGTGACTTGATATACATAAGGGTTTATTCTATGTCCTATGAGTTAGTATTCTAAAGAACTATTTTAAATTGCTTTATTATTTAGAAAGATTTACTACATTTCTAAATACGAATAATCATGGTGTAAACTTTGCATGTTTCTTCAAATTTATTTGCTTCACAGTCTAAGTGTGGAGTATCAAGAAGCCAGTGTGTTATATGAGCATCTTATTTGTGTTTGTGCAAGATAAAGTGATCTCATATCTCAGCTGGGGCAGATAGCTTTATGCTCATGTCTAGGAATGTTTGGATGGCTAATACTCCCTCTTGGCCATGATAAAGATGAAGCAGAGTAGCTGCTGATATTGAATTTTGAAATTCTCCTGGAGACACCCAGGCTAGTTTGTTTACATTGTTTAGAGATGTATTGATGTATTGATTAACAGGTCACAATCTCTGGATTTTCCAGAAGATCCTGCTGGATACATGCCCAAGCTCTGCTGAAACTAAGATTCTTCACTGGTATGTTGGTGGGTAACAATAATAAAATGAAGCACATCCTGTCCTAATAAGAATAGTTCCTAATAAGAATAGTTCCTATGGAACTGCACCCAGATATCTCTTGGACTTCCCAGTCTTTCCTGTGCTTTCCTTCAGTTGATATGCCACACTTTTTGCAGTTATGAAAGGCTTAGTGTGTGTCGTTAGTCTATAGAGTTTTCTGAATTCTTTCAGTTATACTTGTGTAATTGATATTGGTTATGGAGTTTTTTTCAAGGAATGGATTATAACCTATCTTCACCTCTAATTTATAATTATTTTGCTGTAACATTTTATAATGTTTAATTAAAAACAGATAAATATTTTCACAGATTATCTTCTTTAAAATGTCTAACTTCTCAAGGTGTTTGGGTGTCTCAGTTCGTTGAGTGTCCAGTTTTGGCTCAGGTCATGAACTTGTGGTTCATGAGTTCGAGGCCAATGTCAGGCTCTGTGCTGACAGCTCAGAGCCTGGAGTCTGCTTCAGATTCTGTGTCTCCCTATCTCTCTGCCCCTCTCCTGCTCGCACTCTGTTTGTCTCTCTCTCAAAAATAAATAAACGTTACAAAAAAAGTGTAACTTCTCATAAATAGCAATTTTTTTCATTCCTTTGAAATATCATTAAAATAATTAAAGACTTTCAGATGGACAGGCTGCAAATCAGATTTTCATTTTATGAGATGATATGGCTACAGTTTGATTACATCTTAACTTCCATACATCATATAAACTTTTAAGGACAGGCCATATTATTTTTTGAATGTGAGTCTCTCTTTTCCTTTACATAGCAGCATTGGATTATGCTTTGCTCTAGGTTCTGTAACTTCAGTTGTAAAATATATTTATTTTTAGACTTTGCTTCTTTTTAATGATTTAAAATGAATTATTTTTCCAGTTTACTCATAAAGCTTAGGAGGAATCCTAGAAATGTACTCTCTGCTAAAGAGCTGCATATTTTGGGGTGATTTTTACACAGCCAGAGAATTCCTAAAATGAACTTTGAGGCAAAGTCATGTCATCATTGATCTCCTGTTCAACAATCCTTGAAGCACTAATAACTCAAAATGGTTACATATTTCATTATCACGGAAATTGGAAGTGATGGGTGTGACCTTGATGTATGAGTTGGTGACCCAAAACATGTAATGGATTCAGAGTCTCGAGGTGCTTGAAAATTATGTTTGTATAACCTTTTGGGATCAAAGTATATTGATCCTAAAATGAATCAATTTAAATCTGTTGGTAAGCTGCATATTTAAAAATAATACTGTCACACTGCTGCTTTTTTTTTACTTGAATACAGATATAAAATTTCCAATGAGTCTATATCTGTTGAATCAAAAACTATAAAAGCATCTTGAAATAATGCTGTTCTTTAAACGAATGTTTGGATAAAAAAAAAATTAAGATGGAAATAGCTAACCAGCCATGCCTGTTGGTTAGTCTGTAATGTGTGCACTTTTCAAACCGTGTATTTTCTTTTTATCATATTTTTTTTTTAGCTGTTGCTTTGAAATAACTATTCCCAGTCTTTATAAATCCTTTTGTGACAAACACTGGCTGTGTGATCACCATAACCATCTCCTCTTTCCAGGCTTCCTTGCAGTTGTAGTGGGGGAATGTGACTGGTGACGGTAAACAGAACAGTGGCAGAAGTGATGGACACCATTTGTAGTCCTAGATCTCTCAGGAGATCTTCCATATTGTCTCTTGTTCCTCTCGTATCTCCCACTTGGATGCAGAAGATTCAGCATAGGACTGTATAACCCTAGGGTACAATAGCACCACAAAATTGAAGGACCCTTGATTACTGAATTACTGCTAGCAGGAAAGTTAGACAGCCAGCAGCATCCAGACCATACTTTGCATAAATGATACACATACTTTTATTGTCTTCACCTGCTGAGATTTTAGCTTAGTTTTTAAAAAAGAAATTAGGATGTCCTGGCTAATACAACTTCATACTTCATATTAAAAACAAACAAAAAAAAAAGATGTGTACCATCCCTAAACTGTCACATTTGTGATAGGAATTTTGACATGGCATGACTTCATTAATTAAAAATTTTTTCTAAATAGTGTCTTTCCTAAAAACACAGTTAAACTGATAGCAGATGTAAAAGGTAAGGTATATTTTGATTTTATTGCTTATTTTGGAGGGAGTAGAGTGAGTAAGGGTCAAGATAATATGTAATTCCTCTTCTTAGCTTTATAACTATAATTTTAATACAAAATGTTATCTAATTATGAAATTCTTCTAAAATGGTTATTCTGGGCTTTCATATTATCCTTAAACATTTTGAAAAGCCAATCTTTATTTTCTTATTTCAATATGTTTTCCTAGGCTATTTTTTTTAAATCATATCCATGATTTACTTTGCTTTGGTAAAACACTGTTAAAGTGAGATTCAATTTCATTCAACATTTCCTTAATACAAACTTATTGGAGACCTACTACCTGCCAGGCAATATGTTAAGTGCTGAGTTATACAATAGTGAAGAAACTGTATATGAATCCTGCTGTAATAAGCTTGGAATCTGGTGAGGAAACAGATTTCCAATAATTAATTATATAAGTAATCTACAATTATAATTACAATAAGTAAATAGACATTGTTGGAGGTTTAAGAATGTACTAAAAGATATCTAATCTAATATAGGGAAATAGAAAATAGTTTCTGAGAAAGGGGCATTTATATTGGGCATTACCAAAAAAAGGAAACGGGTGCCTGGATGACTCAGCTGGTTAAGCATCTAACTCTTGATTTTGACTCAGGTCATGATCTCACAGTTTGGGGTACCGAGCCCCACATTGGTCTCTTGCTGACAGCCCAGAGCCTGCTTGGGATACTCTCTCTCCCTCTCTCTTTGCCCTTTTCCCTCTCATGCTCACTCTCTCTCTCTCAAAATAAACTTTTTTTTTGAAAGAAAGGATGGAAAAAGGGAGGGAGGGAGGAAAGAAAAAGAAATAAAAGAAAAGGGAAAGGAAAGAAAAGGAAGAAAGAGGAAAAAAAGTCCCAGACCTGGTTAATTTTATAAGGAGATATTCCTGTCAGTTTAGACAATTATGTCTCTGTAATCTGATCACAAAGCATAGGTCCGTATTATCCAGAGGGGAATTTTAGCTCAGAATTTTTATGATGAAGAAAGTTCCTTGAAGAATCATATTTCCTTAATGAATTACATTTTGAATTCTATAATTTGTTAAGATGGGCTCTCCAAATTTCATAGCCCAAGACAAAAACTGATAGCAATAGTGATCACTTTAACTGTCTAGGAATTGAGACTTTTATCAAAGAGTGAAGTGATTTGCATTGTAATTTAAAGTTTGAGATTCAAAGGTGAGAATGTTTTTTTTTTTTTTTTTTTTTATGTTCAGTTGGACTTTCACTTAGACTGATACTAGAATCTGTCTTTTAGATTACCTTACCCAGACTGAAAGATTAGAAAATAAGCAGGTGATTTCACATTCGCAAATGTGTGCATGCTCATTTTTGCAGTTCTGTTTCATCAAGGACATTCTTAAGTGAAACTGGCTTTTTTTTTTTTTAACTGCAAGTGCATGACCGTGAAGAATATGATGACCACTAGTACAGTTGGGCACCACTGCCCTGATTTATGCTAAGGTGCTGGCAGTTTTATATATCATTATTTGCACTATCATTCCATATGGTGAAAAAGGCAAATAAAATGTCTTAGTGTACAATGAAAATGGGTTTATCTTGTGAACCCCCTGAAAGATTTTCAGGGGCCACATTGACCCATGGATTGGTTTATTATGTTTAGGAGTAGCATGTTACCCAATTCTAATCATCGAAAGATGAGAGAGAGTCTGCCAAGGTATTTTTGGATGAGTTTCCTACCTTTTAAGTATATGGAGTTGAGCCTCAGTACTGCTCAACCCAAAAACATGATGGTCATTAAGGCCAAAGAAAGAGCTGACACAGAGAGAATGGTAAAACTAAAGCAAACAAACAAACAACAGTAATAATAAGGAAAGAAGCTGGATCCTTGATGATGTCATTGAGCTACTCTGAATGGACTAACCATAAAGCTGGCTAACTACCGTCTATTGTTACATGAGGTGATAGTCTTACTATTTAACACATTAGGGTTGGGATTTTCTATTACTTTTAGTAGCGGAAATTCTGATAAGTTCCACCTTCTTTTACCCAAGAAATGGAAAAATAATCACTACATAGTTATTAGAGAAATTCTCTCAGTCACTCAGTATAAAAAGTGTAAACTTAATTTCACAGGAAAATCTCTTTGATTAGAAGTGGGAAATTATATCAGATTGTGATAGAAACAAGTGTCCTTGATCTTAAGGGACTGCTCAATCTCCTTAAATTACCTATGGCTAGAGTTAGGGCTATTTCTAGATTATGGGATGGGATTAAATCTCTAGGAACAAGCTAACAGGTTTCAGTTTAAAAAAATTATTAGGTATAATGGTAGGGAAATTTTTAAAAATCTACAAAGAGTTACTAGATCAATTACTGTTACCCACATATTTCAATATTTAGTAACCTGTAGTGTTCATTTACCAGCTTCTACCTGTATCATAAGAAACTAGGATTATCCTAGAATGTGCATGTTGCAAAAAAAAAAATGTCTTATAAACAAATTAGATAACACCTTTTATAAAGTTTAAGTTTCTTTGTGGAACAGCATTGATTTTAATTCAAGTAATACTGATTGCACTCACTCTTGTCTAGAGGTAAAGTACCTTAATGAAACTTGTCAAGTGAATTGATGACCAAAATAAGACAAAAAATACCTACACTGTGAGAATCCTTTGGTTTGCACAGGGGAAAGTTACTTAAATGCCAACATTTCTAGTAAGTGTTGAAATTGTTTTAGGTAACCACATTACGCACCACTTAAAATGGCAAAAAAGGCACATTTTCTTCCTTAAATCATTTCATTGTAAAAACAACCTGTACATGATAAAGAAAATTTAGTAAGTAAAGAAAGATGGAAAATTTTCATCCATTATCAAAATACCCAAATGTAATCACGGATAGTTGTCTTATATTCTCAGTTTAGTCTTTTTTATTTAAGCATCTTTTTACATAGCTAAAATCATACCATTGTATATATAACTTACATTTAAAGCCTTCCATATTATAGTATTATTTAACTGAATAAATTAAAGCACTTGTGAAATGAAACACTGAATGAATTTGCATAGGTGACTTAGCTACTTACGTCTTGGTGAATATTCAAACTGTTTCTCAGTAGTTACTATGACACATAGTACTAAGATGAAATACTTTTGGCATAGTTGTAATGTTTAATAAATATGTACAGCCACCACATCACTATGGCTTTCCAAAGCATAATTAACTGATCAAATAATATGAAAAATAAGAGTTATTTACATATAACCTAAATGCAATATACTGTACCTATTACATAGCAAATTTACAGTTTTCATATGCACAACTGTTTTACCAATTTTTCCTCATGGTGTTACAATGTTAATATTTGAGAATATAAATTAAGTAGCTTATATGACTTTACTAGCATCTATAATTTTTACAACCATCTAGACATGTATGTGTAACATGGGAAAATCTTTGGGCTTTTCCAATATCTAGCAGACTATACTGGATTGTTTTATCATTTCTATTTTCATGTTTGTTAAATATTTAAAATTTGGACAATCATGAATGTAGCCACACAGTGAAGAAAAAGTTGTCAGACTGAGCCGACGTGCAGGGCTGCCTCTGCCAGTGAAACAGCAACAGCAGCAAACTTCTCATAGTCTTTATTTCATGTTTGCTGGGTATAAACATCAAAGAATGTTAAAGTATGGGAGGAAAACACAAAGAGCCTCCAGACACAGACCAAACATACATCTGGTGTTTACGTGAAAGCACACAGGGAAGATGTGCAGTTGCAAGGACTGCTAGGCAATTACAGTGGGTCTGTCCCCTAACTGGCTCCTGGGGGATCATGGGACTCTGGATCTCACAGTGCTATTGCGTTCAACAGCCTTGAGACAAGAACATCACTGACGTTTCAGCAATTACCCCATTCACTTTCCCATGGCTCACAGTACACTCTTTGGAAATAATTCCAGGGGCGCCTGGGTAGTTCAGTTGGTTAAGCAGCCAACTTTGGTTCAGGTCATGGTCTCAATGGCTGGTGAGTTCCAGCCAGTATCTGGCTCTGTACTGACAGCTCAGAGCCTGGGGTCTGCTTTGGATTCTGTGTCTCCTTCTGTCCCTGTTCCTCCCCTGCTCGCCCTCTGTCTCCCTCAAAAACAAATAAAGATTAAAAAATTAAAAAAAAAATAGTTACTCTATTCCCAAGAATAATTTTTATTTTAGTTTTCATCAAGATTACACGATGCGATATAACCTCATTTAGGGATGCCATGGTCATGCTGGCATAAAGCACTTTATGATTTATCATATATAAAATCATATATATGATTTATTTATTTTTGAGACAGAGAGAGACAGAGCATGAACGGGGGAGGGTCAGAGAGAGAGAGGGAGACACAGAATCTAAAACAGGCTCCAGGTTCTGAGCTGTCAGCACAGAGCCCAACGCGGGGCTTGAACTCACAAACAGCGAGATCATGACCTGAACCGAAGTCAGACGCTTAACCGACTGAGCCACCAAGGCTCCCCAAAAGTAGACTTTTTAATAAAAATGTAACGTGACAAAAGCAACCATTATAGTTTATAGAATAAAAAAATGCATAAAATTTAAAAATTATCACAAAATTAACAAGAACAATTCATATACCTAAACTAGGCAGATCAGAGAATCCAGTGGAAATTTCTGCAGTGGTGGAAATGTTCTATACCTGTGCTGTTTGACATGGGAACCACTAGCCAGTGTGGCTATAGCCACTTAAAATGAGTAACTCAACTTTACATGGTGTTGAGTTTTTGTTAATTTAAATTTAAACTTAAATAGCTTCATGTGTCTAGTGGCTACTCTAATGGATAGTAGATTTAGATCCTGTGCCATGTCTTAACAGGACGAGCTATAATATAAAGTACTTACTTCAATTCACATTAGATCTAAAATGTTACCTAGGCCAGTGGATTTTCCCAAACCCAGTGTCTGCAGTTTAGGAATGAAAGCATATATTATATATCTTTTTAAAAAGTAAGGGACTTAGAAACTAGATGTGGAAGGTTTGGCAAATAGTCTCATCAACCACCTTTTTCACAAATACTTTATATCTTCTGAACGTGTTGCAGGTTATTCCCAGTCTTGTGTGTTTAGGGGCATATTTGCCTCCATAGGATCCTCCTTGGAAGTATTAGAAAAAAAAATTGTGTCAACATGATAATCCCAAAATTGAGGCTAGCTGCAAAACAAACAAACCAAAACCCCACAAATACATCTGTGTATAATTTGTATAAAACAGAGCCTAGAAACCCTATCTTCCATAGTCTGCTTGAGAATTTTCATTATTGGCTCAATGTAAACTTGATGAGCACCTGAGCTCTGTATGATCACAGAGCTAAAGCTGCTATGGTTACATAGGACACCTTGTTAGTTTCTACCCCAGGATATAATGGAAGAGCCCACTGATACAGGAAAGGAAGGACAGGTCTTAGGGGAAATAACTAAGATCCTCTTGTCAGGCATATAATTATATTTAACAGTGTTGACTAATGATATCAGACAGTGACAGTTAATTATCCGAAGTGATTTTAAGTAGCTTGCTTTGAATAATTAGTTTCCTTAAATGATAAACAACATTCGAAGCTCTTTCTTCTGATGGATTTTGCAAATGATTCCTGAAAACTAAAAGAAAGCATAGTCTTTGTTGGTAGACAATAAATAGAACTCTTTATGTGGATCTGTGGACTACTGTTTGTGCTTCTGTGAGTTTCTCCTTGCATCTTGAACAGATGTCAAAATAATTATTTGCATGCTGCAACATGGCCACTATGGATTCTATCTTAAATTAAGAAAATGGTCCACATTGAAAAAAAAAAATGAAGAATACATGTAAAAGCAAAAAACAGTTTTTAGAAGAAACTATAAAATTTTTTTCATGAATTCAAGGTGGAGAAAGATTTCTTATAAAAGCCGTAAAAGTGCCAACCATTAAATAGTAAACATGATTGATAAATTCTACATTGTTAAGAATACAGTGAATCAAAAGACATGATGAAGGAAGTAGAAAGACAAGCCACAGTCTGGAAGAAGATATTTTTCATGCATGTAACCATCAGATAATTATTATTTTCAATATATAAAAAAGTACAAATCAATTATAAAATAAGCCATTAGAAAAATGAGCAAAACACAATAATCCTATTCTAGAAGAGAATATAGGAATGGTCAATAAACAGAAATTATTTTCAATTCATTAGTAATTAGGAAATGCTAATTAAGCCATAGTAACATAGCATTTTATGTAATCTAGGATGGCAAAAATTAATGAGAGCTTCTGAAGTACATTAATGAGAGAAAACTCATATAGTAATGTTGGCGTGTAGTTAGCATGTAGCTAACTATAGCATGTAGCTATACCAGAAAACAATTGGGAATTATCTTGTGAAGCTGAATACAATCATTGGAATGTTCCAGCAACTTCACTCCTAGGATTATAATATATATTCTAGCATAGGTGCACTAGGGGATATACACAAAAATGCTCACAACTAATAGTAACTGTATTAGCCAAAATCAAAAATGACTCAAATTATTTTGACAACAGACTGCACACAATGGAATGTTCTACAACAATGACAACTCAATGAACAATTACCTGCAATAATTTAGATACAGTTAAAAAAATGCAAGTGAAATTTTTTTTCTGAAGATGTTATACAGCATTCCTTATTTCATAAGGGTTATAAAACTCCCAAATTAAACAGTAAGTTTTTTAGCACATAATATATACTCTTAAAAAATAACAGGTAGGAAAATTACTTTCTAAAATTGCAAAAATAATTGTTATTGAGATGCACAGAAAAGCCACAAAAGTACTGGGTAGAGCCATTATTGCTAATCTTTAATTCTTTGGTTGGAATTTGAGGTTACAGATTTGTATTTAATAACTGGTGATCTATGTTAATTAAATTTTTGTATTTGCAGGGGTTGCATTAAAAATTAAGGTCAGTAAACCTTGGTATATTTAAAACATTTCATTGCTAGATATGAGGCTGATTTGTTTTACCAATAGACTCGTTAGATGACTTACACAGTATACAAGTGCTTCCTGAAAAAGGTCATCTTCATTCCTTTATCTTGATTATTTTCTTTTTCTTTTTATTAAAAACATTATTTTATTTATTTTTTAAAGAATTTATTTTTGAAAGAATTTAGTTTATTTTTGAAAGAGAGAGAGCATGATGGGGGAGGGGCAGGGAGAGAGAGAGAGAGAGGGAGACACAGAATCCGAATCTGGATCCAGGCTTTGAGCTGTGAGCACAGAGCCAGATGTGCTGCTCCAACCGTGAGATCAGACGTGAGCCGAAGTCCAACCCTTAACTGACTGAGCCACCCAGGCACCCCTTGATTAATTATTTTCTGAGAGAAACAATATCACGTTCCTTAGTTGTTATGATATCTGAAGATTTAATATATATATGATGTTAACATTAAATATTTACAGTAGTTTTCTATCACATAGATTCATCTTATTTAGCCATTTATATTTATTTGGCCCTTTTCATTATATTTTAAAATCCCAGAAAACTATTCTTAGCAGTGTTTAGCTTCGTTGTAATTGTTTACTGACTTCAGAGAAATTAATAAGCCATCTCTGCTAATTTTCTAGGTAAAGGGTACCATCTATATAATTGGGTTCTAAATACATGAACCTAACACAAAAATATGGGGGAGGGAGCAACACATTATTTTGTGATAAAGTGATGTAAGTTTTGTATTTTGTTTCTTTATTTTCATGATTTTTTTAAAGTTTTAATTTATTTTGAGAGAGACAGAGACAGCACCAGTGGGGGAGGGGCAGAAAGAGACGGAGACAGAATCTGAAGCAGGCTCCATGCTGTGAAACCCTGAGATCATGACCTGAGTTGAAACCAAGAGTCTGAGGCTTACTTACTGAGCCTCATGCTTCTTTTCATGATTTTGAATATAGCTTGCTGATCCATGCTTGCTCAGGTCTACATTTTTGCTTACCACCCACTTGATATTTCTAGAATAATGTTGATTAAGTGAAAGATTGAAGCATTGTTGATATAAACTAAGTAGTTTGCTTTAATTTTACTTTAATGTTTAAAAATTATCATGAAATTTACTAAGTAAAGAATCATTACACGATTTCTTTTTTAGATACAAATTATACTCAAGGATTTTTTCTGCCACTTTTTAAGTATTTCAGAGTGATAATTTATTACTTTTCAAAATGGAAAAAGTTTTTAGCATAGCAAACTAGAAAAAGAATTATTATAATAAATGATTATGCATAAAGCAACATTTAAGTAAAAAAATTCTACTTTTTAAAAAATTTGGTTAAAATTGACAGCATTGGTGGAGTTGCTGCATATAATTCTTCTAGCATATTATTTCAATAATTATATTTTTATGAAAAAAAAAAGATATAAACAAGATTTCCAAACTATACACTTTTATTAGTCCCATCACTGAAAAAGTCATTAAAATTGGTTCAAAGTAATTTGACATTTCTGTTTTGTAAAAAAAAAAAAATAGACTTAAATGTTGGGCCTTATCCAGTTGAGAGGAAACTGGCCATTTTCATCTTCTTTGTCCTCTTTTTTATGATTTGAATTTGAACTAGCTAAATATTTTGAGATGAATATTGCTTACAATAAAATGATCTTTCTAGGCTGAACCAACTAGATTAGTTACAGCTCAGGGAATAGTTTGCAAAATAATATTGCTATTGTTGCCTTGTGCTTTCCTATTTGCTGTTTTTATTTTTATATCAGTGAAAGTACATTCCACACCAGAGCTTTATAAAAAATAAAAATCATGCCTCCAGCAAAAGTACACTTTGTGTACTTCAGCACCAAGCAGAATATTCTACCAATAAAATCTGATGTTTGTGTTCAGCTGTTAAAAGGACTTGATATTCAGAGAGTGTATTAGAAAATGTATCATTCAAATCAAATGAAACCAGAACTTCATCTAAGTCAAACCTATTTCATCTTCCCATATTAATATTTATTGAATTAGTATATGAAAGTTAAATGAATTTAATCATCAAACTTGATATATATTATTCTGATGTTTATTATATTTTAAATGCCTATATATTTATAATTCATTAGGTTCTTACCTGATCATGTTAGTTAAAAATGCAATTAAAATGCTGTTATTTTAACGTTATAGTCATATAGCCTTGTTTTATATACATCACACCCAATAATCATAAAAAAACCTGATCCAAATATTTTATTAATTTACCTGGTGAGTTGTAACTTCATTTGATATAGCATTAGCCCAGAAAAGTTTCTTCCGAAAGATACTATCTGTAATTTCTATTAATTGCCTATATATTATGAGACAAAAACTTTATCTCATTAGTGTTTTTCTCATCAGACAGGCATAATTATCTGCAATTTAGCATTGAAAACTTTAGGCCAAAGAGACTGGGAGATTTATCTCTGCACTTAAGCCAAATAAAGGAGAATTCACACTGAATGGATTTGCCTATTAACTCACTTTGTGGCCTTTTTATGTGACTTTTAACTGACATACAAATTTCATAAGCATTTGATAGGAAATGGAATTCAATGTGTAACATTACTTTGGAAGTTGAATGCCTGCTACATTTTTTATGGTAAAATAACATGCCATTCATTTAACAAATAGAGCAACAGAGGGTTGCCATCTTTATCAATCTGCCAGACCTACCATAAGAAAGTACCATAGATGGGATGGCTTAAATAATGGCAATTTACTTCCTTACATTTCTGGAGGCTGGAAGTCCGAGATCAAAGTGTCAGCAGTGTTGGTTTCTTCTGAAAGTCTCTCTCTTTGGTTTATAGACAGTTATCTTCTGTGTCTTCACATGGTCTGCCCCCAGAGCGTATCCATATTCTAAGCTTCTCCCCTTATAATAACAACAGTTATATTGGATTAGCACCATTCAAATGACCTCATTTAACCTTAATTACCTATTTAAAGATGCTAACTCAAGGTATAGTCACATTCTGAGGTGATGGGAGTTAGGACTTTAACATATGAATTTTGGGGTTACCCCATTAAGCTCTTAACATCATCAAAGTTTCTGGCTTTTACTCTCTACGTTGTATTTTTTCTACTGTGTGGATTAATTATAATGAAAACACATTATGACATTGCAACCTGAAAAAAAAAATTAAATATTTATTTTGAGAGAGAGAGAGAGAGAGAGCACAAGCAGGAGGAGGGGCAAAGAGAGAGAAGAGAGAGAATCCCAAGCAGGCTCCATGTTGTCAGTGAAGCCTCTGGCAGGGGGCTTGATCTCATGAACTGGGAAATCATAACCTCAGCTGAAATCAAGAGTCAGACACTCAACTGACTGAGCCACCCAGGCACCCCTGAAAAAAAAATTTTTTTTAAAGGAATGTAGTAAAGCTATATCGAGTAGTCAAATAACATATCACCATATCTGTGTTAAAATATGTAAACTTTATGTACAAGAGAAACCAGTCCAGGGAGAGAGGGAAGATGGCGGCGTAGGAGGACGCTGGGCTCACCGCGCGTCCTGCTGATCACGGAGATTCCACCTACACCTGCCTAAATAACCCAGAAAACCGCCAGAGGATTAGCAGAATGGAGTCTCCGGAGCCAAGCGCAGATGAGAGGCCCACGGAAGAGGGTAGGAAGGGTGGCGAGGCGGTGCGCGCTCCACGGACTGGCAGGAGGGAGCCGGGGCGGAGGGGCGGAGGGGCGGCTCGCCGGCCAAGCAGAGCCCCCGAGTCTGGCTGGCAAAAGCGGAGGGGCCAGACGGACTGTGTTCCGACAGCAAGTGCGACTTAGCGTCTGGGAGGTCATAAGTTAACAGCTCTGCTCAGAAAGCGGGAAGGCTGGAGGACAAAGGGAGGGAGAGCTGCTGAGCCCCTGAACGAGAGAGCTCAGTTTGGTGGGGAACAAAGGTGCTCGCCAGTGCCATCTCCCCCGCCCATCCCCCAGCCAAAATCCCAAAGGGAACCAGTTCCTGCCAGGGAACTTGCTCGCTCTGCGCAAACACCCAACTCTGTGCTTCTGCGGAGCCAAACCTCCGGCAGCAGATCTGACTCCCTCCCGCTGTCACAGGGACCCTCCTGAAGTGGATCACCTAAGGAGAAGTGAGCTAAGCCTGCCCCTCCTGCCCCCGTGCACCTTGCCTACCCACCCCAGCTAATACGCCAGATCCCCAGCACCACAATCCTGGCAGTGTGCAAGTAGCCCAGACGGGCCACGCCACCCCACAGTGAATCCCGCCCCTAGGAGAGGGGAAGAGAAGGCACACACCAGTCTGACTGTGGCCCCAGCGGTGGGCTGGGGGCAGACATCAGGTCTGACTGCGGCCCCGCCCACCAACGCCAGTTATACACCACAGCACAGGGGAAGTGCCCTGCAGGTCCTCACCACTCCAGGGACTATCCAAAATGACCAAACGGAAGAATTCCCCTCAGAAGAATCTCCAGGAAATAACAACAGCTGATGAACTGATCAAAAAGGATTTAAATAATATAACAGAAAGTGAATTTAGAATAATAGTCATAAAATTAATCGCTGGGCTTGAAAACAGTATAGAGGACAGCAGAGAATCTCTTGCTACAGAGATCAAGGGACTAAGGAACAGTCACGAGGAGCTGAAAAACGCTTTAAATGAAATGCAAAACAAAATGGAAACGACGACAGCTCGGATTGAAGAGGCAGAGGAGAGAATAGGTGAACTAGAAGATAAAGTTATGGAAAAAGAGGAAGCTGAGAGAAAGAGAGATAAAAAAATCCAGGAGTATGAGGGGAAAATTAGAGAACTAAGTGATACACTAAAAAGAAATAATATACGCATAATTGGTATCCCAGAGGAGGAAGAGAGAGGGAAAGGTGCTGAAGGGGTACTTGAAGAAATTATAGCTGAGAACTTCCCTGAACTGGGGAAGGAAAAAGGCATTGAAATCCAAGAGGCACAGAGAACTCCCTTCAGACGTAACTTGAATCGATCTTCTGCACGACATATCATAGTGAAACTGGCAAAATACAAGGATAAAGAGAAAATTCTGAAAGCAGCAAGAGATAAACGTGCCCTCACATATAAAGGGAGACCTATAAGACTCATGACTGATCTGTCTTTTGAAACTTGGCAGGCCAGAAAGGCTTGGCACGATATCTTCAGTGTGCTAAACAGAAAAAAATATGCAGCCGAGAATCCTTTATCCAGCAAGTCTGTCATTTAGAATAGAAGGAGAGATAAAGGTCTTCCCAAACAAACAAAAACTGAAGGAATTTGTCACCACTAAACCAGCCCTACAAGAGATCCTAAGGGGGATCCTGTGAGACAAAGTACCAGAGACATCACTACAAGCATAAAACATACAGACATCACAATGACTCTAAACCTGTATCTTTCTATAATAACACTGAATGTAAATGGATTAAATGCGCCAACCAAAAGACATAGGCTATCAGAATGGATAAAAAAACAACACCCATCTACCTGCTGTCTACAAGAGACTCATTTTAGATCTGAGGACACCTTTAGATTGAGAGTGAGGGGATGGAGAACAATTTATCATGCTACTGGAAGCCAAAAGAAAGCTGGAGTAGCCATACTTATATCAGACAAACTAGACTTTAAATTAAAGGCTGTAACAAGAGATGAAGAAGGGCATTATATAATAATTACAGGGTCTATCCATCAGGAAGAGCTAACAATTATAAATGTCTATGCGCTGAATACCGGAGCCCCCAAATATATAAAACAATTACTCATAAGCATAAGCAACCTTATTGATAAGAATGTGGTCATTGCAGGGGACTTTAACACCCCACTTACAGAAATGGATAGATCATCTAGACACACGGTCAATAAAGAAACAAGGGCTCTGAATGATACATTGGATCAGATGGACTTGACAGATATATTTAGAACTCTGCATCCCAAAGCAACAGAATATACTTTCTTCTCGAGTGCACATGGAACATTCTCCAAGATAGATCATATACTGGGTCACAAAACAGCCCTTCATAAGTTTACAAGAATTGAAATTATACCATGCATACTTTCAGACCACAATGCTATGAAGCTTGAAATCAACCACAGGAAAAAGTCTAGAAAACCTCCAAAAGCATGGAGGTTAAAGAACACCCTACTAACGAATGAGTGGGTCAACCAGGCAATTAGAGAAGAAATTAAAAAATATATGGAAACAAACGAAAATGAAAAGACAACAATCCAAACGCTTTGGGACGCAGCGAAGGCAGTCCTGAGAGGAAAATACATTGCAATCCAGGCCTATCTCAAGAAACAGGAAAAATCCCAAATACAAAATCTAACAGCACACCTAAAGGAAATAGGTGCAGAACGGCAAAGGCAGCCTAAACCCAGCAGAAGAAGAGAAATAATGAAGATCAGAGCAGAAATAAACAATATAGAATCTAAAAAAACTGTAGAGCAGATCAACGAAACCAAGAGTTGGTTTTTTGAAAAAATAAACAAAATTGACAAACCTCTAGCCAGGCTTCTCAAAAAGAAAAGGGAGATGACCCAAATAGATAAAATCATGAATGAAAATGGAATTATTACAACCAATCCCTCAGAGATACAAACAATTCTCAGGGAATACTATGAAAAATTATATGCCAACAAATTGGACAACCTGTAAGAAATGGACAAATTCCTAAACACCCACACTCTTCCAAAACTCAATCAGGAGGAAATAGGAAGCTTGAACAGACCCATAACCAGCGAAGAAATTGAATCGGTTATCAAAAATCTCCCAACAAATAAGTGTCCAGGACCAGATGGCTTCCCAGAGGAGTTCTACCAGACGTTTAAAGCAGAGATAATACCTATCCTTCTCAAGCTATTCCAAGAAATAGAAAGGGAAGGAAAACTTCCAGACTCATTCTATGAAGCCAGTATTGCCAGTATTACTTTGATTCCTAAACCAGACAGAGACCCAGCAAAAAAAGAGAACTACAGGCCAATATCCCTGATGAATATGGATGCAAAAATTCTCAATAAGATACTAGCAAATCGAATTCAACAGCATATAAAAATAATTATTCACCATGATCAAGTGGGATTCATTCCTGGGATGCAGGGCTGGTTCAACATTCGCAAATCAATCAACGTGATACATCACATTAACAAAAAAAAAGAGAAGAACCATATGATCCTGTCAATCGATGCAGAAAAGGCCTTTGACAAAATCCAGCACCCTTTCTTAATAAAAACCCTTGAGAAAGTCGGGATAGAAGGAACATACTTAAAGATCATTAAAGCCATTTATGAAAAGCCCACAGCTAACATCATCCTCAACAGGGAAAAACTGAGAGCTTTTTCCCTGAGATCAGGAACACGACAGGGATGCCCACTCTCACCGCTGTTGTTTAACATAGTGCTGGAAGTTCTAGCATCAGCAATCAGACAACAAAAGGAAATCAAAGGCATCCAAATTGGCAAAGATGAAGTCAAGCTTTCGCTTTTTGCAGATGACATATTATACATGGAAAATCCGATAGACTCCACCAAAAGTCTGCTAGAACTGATACATGAACTCAGCAAAGTTGCAGGATACAAAATCAATGTACAGAAATCAGTTGCATTCTTATACACTAACAATGAAGCAACAGAAAGACAAATAAAGAAACTGATCCCATTCACAATTGCACCAAGAAGCATAAAATACCTAGGAATAAATCTAACCAAAGATGTCAAAGATCTGTATGCTGAAAACTATAGAAAGCTTATGAAGGTAATTGAAGAAGATTTAAAGAAATGGAAAGACATTCCCTGCTCATGGATTGAAAGAATAAATATTGTCAAAATGTCAATACTACCCAAAGCAATCTACACATTCAATGCAATCCCAATCGAAATTGCACCAGCATTCTTCTTGAAACTAGAGCAAGCAATCCTAAAATTCATATGGAACCACAAAAGGCCCCGAATAGCCAAAGTAATTTTGAAGAAGAAGACCAAAGCAGGAGGCATCACAATCCCAGACTTTAGCCTCTACTACAAAGCTGTCATCATCAAGACAGCATGGTATTGGCACAAAAACAGACACATAGAACAATGGAATAGAATAGAAACCCCAGAACTAGACCCACAAACGTATGGCCAATTCATCTTTGACAAAGCAGGAAAGAACATCCAATGGAAAAAAGACAGTCTCTTTAACAAATGGTGCTGGGAGAACTGGACAGCAACATGCAGAAGGTTGAAACTAGACCACTTTCTCACACCATTCACAAAAATAAACTCAAAATGGATAAAGGACCTGAATGTGAGACAGGAAACCATCAAAACCCTAGAGGAGAAAGCAGGAAAAGACCTCTCTGACCTTAGCCGTAGCAATCTCTTACTTGACACATCCCCAAAGGCAAGGGAATTAAAAGCAAAAGTGAATTACTGGGACCTTATGAAGATAAAAAGCTTCTGCACAGCAAAGGAAACAACCAACAAAACTAAAAGGCAACCAACGGAATGGGAAAAGATATTCACAAATGACATATCGGACAAAGGGCTAATATCCAAAATCTATAAAGAGCTCACCAAACTCCACACCCGAAAAACAAATAACCCAGTAAAGAAATGGGCAGAAAACATGAATAGACACTTCTCTAAAGAAGACATCCGGATGGCCAACAGGCACATGAAAAGATGTTCAACGTCGCTTCTTATCAGGGAAATACAAATCAAAACCACACTCAGATATCACCTCACGCCAGTCAGAGTGGCCAAAATGAACAAATCAGGAGACTATAGATGCTGGAGAGGATGTGGAGAAACGGGAACCCTCTTGCACTGTTGGTGGGAATGCAAATTGGTGCAGCCGCTCTGGAAAGCAGTGTGGAGGTTCCTCAGAAAATTAAAAATAGACCTACCCTATGACCCAGCAATAGCACTGCTAGGAATTTATCCAAGGGATACAGGAGTACTGATGCATAGGGGCACTTGTACCCCAATGTTTATAGCAGCACTCTCAACAATAGCCAAATTATGGAAAGAGCCTAAATGTCCATCAACTGATGAATGGATAAAGAAATTGTGGTTTATATACACAATGGAATACTACGTGGCAATGAGAAAAAATGAAATATGGCCTTTTGTAGCAACGTGGATGGAACTGGAGAGTGTGATGCTAAGTGAAATAAGCCATGCAGAGAAAGACAGATACCATATGGTTTCACTCTTATGTGGATCCTGAGAAACTTAACAGAAACCCATGGGGGAGGGGAAGGAAAAAAAAAAAGAGGTTAGAGTGGGAGAGAGCCAAAGCATAAGAGACTGTTAAAAACTGAGAACAAACTGAGGGTTGATGGGGGGTGGGAGGGGGGGGAGGGTGGGTGATGGGTATTGAGGAGGGCACCTTTTGGGATGAGCACTGGGTGTTGTATGGAAACTAATTTGACAATAAATTTCATATATTAAAAAAAAAGAGAGAGAGAAACCAGTCCTTCATGCACACTTTGCTTACTTTTTATTTTTTTTAATTTTTATTTATTTTTTTTTATCATTTATTTATTTTTGAGACAGAGACCAGAGCATGAACAGGGGAGGGGCAGAGAGAGAGGGAGACCTAGAATCTGAAACGGGCTCCAGGCTCTGTACTGTCAGCACAGAGCTCTACACGGGGCTTGAACTCACGGACCGTGAGATCATGACCTGAGCTGAAGTCGGACGCTTAACCGACTGAGCCACCCAGGCGCCCCTAACTTTTTAAACACACATCTAAACATATTTGGTTATCTGCGTTTCTTGCTGCAATACAACCAACAAATTAGAAGCCAACTAGAGGCTTGAAAATTGACATTAACTTGAATTTATAGAACTCCAAATGAAAGAGATATATTAACATACACATACACACAAAGCATATACACATGTAGAAGTTTTGGGTCATTTAACATAAAGGCAATCATTGAAATGCCTCGAAAACTTATATAATATTGCTGTATTTTCATAGAGGGTAATAACTTATAATGAGCAATAATAACAAACCTGGATCAATAAGAAAATGTGAAGGAAATCCATTGTTAAAGAACCCAGATAATATTCAATAAGAAATAAGACTACATTTATTGAAAGAATGTTAAGGTTTAATGTAGGTTATTTTCATGTTAAAGCATTGTCTTCAAGAGATCTAACTTGGTTATATTATTTTTTCAAGTTGATACACTATTTTGCTAATATTTTGGGAACTTTTAGCATCTATGTACATAAATGTGATTGATGTATATATTTCCCTTTTCCTAGTTCTTTTATGGTTCCATAATCTCATATTTACTGTATTGAATAGCTTGGGTAATATTTTCTCATTTTGTATGCTCTGTAAGATTGGAATAACTTATTTCTTGAAAGATTAGTAGAATTTGCCTTTAAAATTTCTGAGTCTGGGATTTTCTTTGTTGAAATTTACATTACTATTAAAGTTCCTTTAAAGGGATAATTCATTATTCTTTTTGTGTCAATTATCAAAAATTATGTTATTCTAGGAATTTTACCATTTCACCTAAACTTTCAAATTCACTGTAAATTTTTCATAATCTCCTTTTACTTACTGAATTTTTAGTCCACTTAATATACTAGAAACCTTAATGCACAGGATGCTCTCCTGATTTCTATGCTACCATTTTAGTGTTTCACTTCTTTTATATTTTCCATTTGAATGTATTAGTTAGCTATTTCCAAATGACAAATTGCCTTAACACCTGGTGGCTAAAAAGTGACATTTATTTAGTTCACAATTTGCGATTCTGAAATAAATGCTGGACCTTGCCCGTAACTCGGGTCTCAGCTGGACTTCAAGTATCCGCAGTCAGTTGTGTCTGTGTAGGTGTCTCTACACCTGGGGTTAGCTGGTTAATAGCAAAGATGCATTGGCTCTCCTTTGTGTGGTCATCTTCCAGCAGGCTAGCCTCGACTTGTTCACATGGAGTTGGTAGAGTTTTGAGAGAGAACAAAAGCACACAAGGTCTTTTGTGGCCTAGGCTTGGCCTAACACATCACTTCTGCTATATTCTATTGGCTTAAACAAACCACAAAGACAGATCTGATTACGAGAGCTGGAAAGCAATTTCCATCTTTTAATAGGAAGAACATGAACATCATATTGCAAAGGGTACAGATAGAGGGATGGAGAACTCTGACCGTTTTAACAATCTAGCATTATCTTAAAAAAAAATGTTTATTTGTTTTGAGAAGGAAAGGTGGGAGGGGTAGAGAGAGGGAGAGAGAGAATCCCAAACAGGGTCTGTGCTGTTAGCCTTGGGGCTCGATCTCACAAACCGGGAGATCATGACCTGAACTGAAATCAAGAGTCGGATGCTTAACTGACTGAGCCACCCAGGCATCCCTCTAGCATTATCTTTTTAATATCGGAAATGTTTGTTTATATTTATCTGTATTTTTACTCATTCCTTTTGTTACCATTCTTTCATCTCAAATCATACTCCTTAGTTCTCTAATAGAGAACTAGAATGTTCTTCACTGGTATTTTTGTTGTTTTGTGAATTTTGAAATTGTTATTTATCTGAAATGTCTCCCTTTTGCAACCATTCTTAAAAGAGAGATTTTTCTGGGAACTCTGTTTCATGTTGTCATCTCAGTATTCCTAAGAAAATTTTCAGTGTCATCTGGATCCCATTATTGAGATGTCTAGTTGCCATTCTTTTCTGAGTCCTTTCTCTGGGGATGCTCCAAGATCTTTTTGTTGCTTTTGTGTCCTGTAGCTTCAGTGCAGTAGACGAGGGATGAATTTATCTCTGATTTGTCCTGTTTTGTAATTTATAGATTTACAATTGCATGAGTCTTGGACAATTTCTGGCCATTGCCTCTTCATTCTAAATACACTGAATATCTATTCTTAATACCAATTAAATATGTATTATACTTTATCACCTTATTCTCTGAATGTTTCAACTTTCTTTATATTTTTCATTCCCTTGTTCAGTACACTACATTCCAGATAATCCCTTAATGTTTACCTTTAGATTTGTTCATTTTCTCTAATCAGATATTCAAACCATCCAGTTTGTAATTTCAACATTTTTATATATAACTTCTCAAAGTTCTTGCTCATGTTTTCCTGCTGAGTTTTGATAGTCTCTTGCTCTAAAAATCAATATTTATTCAGTTTTTTTATTTTTTGTTTTTATTTTTAAAAAGTATATTACATAAGTTATACTTTAATTAGTACAATTACTGGGTTTGTAAATGTATAATTTGTTTTTTTCTATTGACTGTCACTCATGATTTTACTATTGTGTTTAGTAATTTTATTATTGTAAGCTTATTTTTTTTGAAATTCTGTTACTAGAAATCTTGAAAAGCCTGTGCCATTTTCCATGGAAGATTTGCATGTGAGATTCCATGAGATTCCGTTGGGGGTCACTGTAATCTAAGAATCACGTTAGCCTGCTTTAACCTCCCTTGGCTTAATGTGAGAGTCTCTTCAGCCTCTCAATCTTGGAAGTCCCAATGCTTAGAGCCATGATCACTGCAGTGCTAATGTTGACATTTACCCTTAGAGACATTTACCCTTAGAGATCTTCAAGATCTCTATCTACACTTGCTTACAGTTACTATTTCCTTCTTGGGTTGTGTAAGTATATCTGTGTGTGTATGAGTTTGGCCCTAGAGATTTAGATTACTTTCTAGTGAACTGAATGATGCAATAAATTATATTTGTTGTACTTCAACAAAGATACAGTTGTATTTTACTGAGGATTCTTCAAGTATCTGATCTACCACCCGTCATGAAACACGCATACAAGAAGATTTTCATCCAGAATTGTTACATGCAAAGCATAATTCAAAAAGATAACATATAATTATCAGAAATTTAATTTATGTGACATATTTCATTCATAAGTATTCCATGTGAATAACCTAATCTTCAATAACTTGATATTATTATTTCCATAATTATATCGCTGTTCTGAACAGGATACCCAATTTTTAGATGTTACCGGGGATGTGATTGAATCACTGGAGTGTTTAGTTTTGAGATCAGTATGGGAGAAGCAATGAGACACAATAACATGCTCAAAAGTCAGATGACTTAGAAGCCATGTCCCTTGAGATAGTTAAATTTTCTGGGCTTCAAATAATTGTTATTTGATAGGGATAATAAATAAACCCTTTTAAATGGTGTTTAAAAGATTAATTGAAATGCTGAACCAAATCTGAAACATGGCATGTCTCAAATGTTTAATATCCTACATTTGTTAATTACTTGGTGAACATCTGTGTGCTGGGCATTACTTTGCTAGTTTTGGGGGCAGAGTATAGATGCAAAGAATTATAAGATTCTTTAAATTTTTGAAATCTTATTGTAAAGACCGTATAAAACCACATAACATTAATTCAAGAAAACTTAGTGCATACTTACTTTTAAAAATGCACCATAGATGATATATTCTGATAATAAATTTGAGAAAAGAGGATAACAAAATGTTTTCCTGAATCTTCTTTTCTTGTGGAGTGAAGACAGAATTCAGATTCTGATTTAAAAAGGAAGCAAGGGGTGGGAATGCATACTGGTGCAGACACTGTGACAAACAGTATGGAGTATCCTAGAAAAATTAAAAATAGAATTACCATATGATCCAGTAATCCTACTACTGGGTATTTGCCCAAAGAATACCCAAACACTAATTTGAAAAAAGACATATGCACCCCTATGTTTATTGCAGCATTATTTACTATAGCCAAATCATAGAAGCAGCCCAAATGTCCATTGATAGATGGATGGATTAAAAAAATGTGATATGTATATGTCTATATACATATAGTGGAATATTACTCAGCCATAAAAAAGAATGAAATCTTGCTATCTACAACAACATGGATGAAGCTAGAGAGTAAAATGCTAAGGTAAATAAGTCAGAAAACACAAATGCCATACCATTTCACTCACCTGTGGAATTTAAGAAACAAAACAAAAAAAGAGACAATCCAAAAAACAGACTCTTAACAATAGAGGATAAACTGGTGGTTACCAGACGAGAGATGGGTGGGAGGATGGGTGAAATAGGTCAAGGGGATTAAGAGTACAGTTATCAAGATGAGCACTGAGTAATGTACAGAATTGTTGAATCATGGGGCACCTGAGTGGCTCAGTGGGTTAGTGTCTAACTCTTGATTTTGGCTCAGGTCATGTTCTCACGGTTCATGACATTGAGCTCTGAGTTGGACTTTATGCTGACAGCTGTAGCCTGTGTGGAATTATCTCTCCCTCTCTCTCTGCCCCTCCCTTGATCGTACATGTGCACTCTTTCTCTCTCTCTCAAAATAAATAAAAACTTCCAAAAAAAAAAAAAAAAGAATTGTTGAATCGTTATACTGTACACTTGAAACTAATAAAACACTATATTAACTATACTGAAATAAAAAATAATAAAAAGTCACATTCCTGGGGCAGGTTAAAACTATAAAAAAATAAAAAGGAAACAAGGTATTAATATTTCCTTTTACTTCTCTAGCCCCAGGACAATATTTATGATTCTCTCTATATTCAAACTTCTTAAATTTTTCAATTTATTTTGAAAGAGTACAAGTGGGCGGCAGAGAGAGAGAGAGGGAGGGAGAGAATCCCAAGCAGGCTTCTCACTGTCAGTACAGAGCCAGATGTGGGGCTGGAACTCACGAACTATGAGATCATGACCTGAGCCAAAATCAAGAGTCAGACACTTAACTGACTGAGCCACCCAGACATCCCTAATTTTAATTTTACAGAGAGAGTGTAGGAGAGAGTGATGGAGGGGGGAGAGAGAGAGAGAGAGAGGGAGAAAGAGAGAGAGAATATCTGAAGAAGGCTCCATGCTCAGTACGGAGCCCAACACAGAGCTCAATCCCACGACCCTAGGATCATGACTGGAGCTGAAATCAAGAGTCAGCCACTCAACCACTCGACCCTTGATTCTCTCTGTATTCAAAGATTGAAAGATTATGACATATGAATTTAAAGTTGTTTACTATTTAAGCAGATATTTTCTATTAAAAGGATTGCAAAAATGTATTAACCTTAGAACTCTATAAATTACACTTCTCATGGAAAAGAATAAAAGCAATTGTAATTTACTGAATATTCTGTCTCTTAAGTATAGCTGTGGATGAAATATGTTAATTTAGTAAATCACAACTATGTCATCATAAGAATTTTCTAAATTTGTGATCCCTGCAAATATTAAGTCTATTTTAATTTCATTTAAAAATGATATAAGGAAATGAGCTCTGTTCAACTTTATTTATTTGTCAAAAATTGCTTTGGGCAAAACTCTCCAGTGGAAAGTAAGAAATGAGATGGAAAGCATTAATGAACCAAAACAAAACTTAAAAATAAAAGAGAGCCTATGGGGTTTCTTTCATTTCTTTTATAAACTATAAATATATTTCATCAGGTGAACTGTAGCAGAATTATAAGGCAGAAAAATGAGATAGTTCCTGGAGGCTTGGGGGGAGGTATTAATTTGGATTTTAACTGGAGTAAGGAGAATCTAAATTTCTATATTGCACGTATTACCCCCTGCCTTTCAGTTGCATTGCCTCAGGAGAAAGTGCAATTTGATTTCATGTGTTCTCTTAAGTCCATTAGCTTCACACAACCTCAGGTTTACTCTGTTCTTAAAAGATGCATATAAAATATTTTAAATGTCCAATAACTAATGAACATTCTTCCTTGAACATCATGAATATTAGTGGTGGTAGGATGGTAGTACAGAGGGGTAGAACAAAACAATCTTTGGGAAAAAAGAGTATTATTTTATGTAGTAGCTTTTTGCATTATCTTTGCACTTTATTTTTATTTTTTATTTGTGGCATTACTACCCTGATACCCTTTTTCAGAGTACCAGTGCTATAGTCTATTAAAATAAATTGATATTTCTATTTATATTGAGTCAACAAATAAGCACTACAGAAAGCAATGGGTCAGGGACAGATATATGAGGAGGGAGGGAAAGGAATTTTATAATGTACCAAGATAGAAATAGCAGTATTTTATTGTTTAATCCTCATTGTTGAAATAAAATTTACACACCATATATTCAATATTTTAAGCATACAATTTTTTAAAATGTTTATTTATTTTTGAGAGAGAGAGAGGGAGAGGGAGAGTGTGTGAGTTGGAGAGGGGTAGAGAGAGAGGGAGACAGGATCCAAAGCAGGCAGAGTAGACAGCCTGTTGTGGGGCTTTGAACTCACAAACTACAAGATCATGACCTGAGCTGAACGAAGTCTGAAACTTAACCAACTGAGCCACCCAGGCACCCCAAGCGTGCAATTTAGTTTGTTACCCATTACAAGTCACTTCTAATACCTATACCCATTAGAAGTACCCATTAGAAGTACTTCTACCTCATACCCATTAGAAGTCACTTCTTAGTCCCCTTTCTCCCAGCAGGAGATAATTACCAACCTGCTTTCTCTAAGATTTGCCCATTTATATAAATAGAATCAGTAAATAACATGTCAGCTTTTGGGAATGGCTTCTTTTACTTAATGTAGTGGTGTTTGTTTTTGAAGACCATTTATATTATAGCATGTATCACCTTTTCATTGCTGAGTATTTTTCCACTGTATGGATGTATACTAGGTTTTGTTTGTTCAGCAGCTGATAAATATTCTGTTGCTTCCACTGTGTGCCTGTTACTAAATACTGCTTGTGAGTATTTGTGTACAAATTTGTGTGTAGACATATGTTTTCATTTCACTTGGGTGGATACATAGGAGTGGAATTACTGGGTTTATGTTTAATTGTTTTGAGAAACTGCCAGTTTTCCAACATGGTTGCATCATTTTACATTCCTATCAGAAATATATGCAAGTTCAAATATCCCCACATCCTTGTCAATACTTGTTGTTATTTGTTTTATTTTTTTCATGATAACCATGGTAGTGGGTATAAACTATTATCTCATTGTGGTTGATTTGAATTTTATTAATATCTAATAATTTGAGCTTGTTTTCATGTATTTATGGGTCATTTGTACATCTTTTCTGGAGAAATACTCAAATCTTTAACCAATTTTTAGTTGGTTTGTCTCTGTATCATCGAAGTATAAGAGTTATTTATATAGTCTGGATATGAAAACTTTATCAGATGCACAATTAGCAAATACTGTCTTCTACTTTGTGGATTATCTTTTCATTTTCTTGATGTTTGAAGTTTAAAATATTTTAATTTTGTGAAGTCTAATTTATAATTATTTTTGTTTTATTGCTGCACTTTTCATGTCTTATATCACAATTGCCTAACGGGTTGTGACAATTTACTCCTGTTTTTCCTGAAGAGTTTTACCACTTTAGCTCTTATATTTATACCTATGATTAATTTTGAGTTGCACTTTGAATATGGTATTAAGTAGAGTTCCAACTTTATTCTTTTTTTTTTAATTTTTTAATGTTTATTTATTTTTGACAGAGAAACAGCATGAGCGGGGGAGGGGCAGAGAGCTAGGGAGACACAGAATCTGAAGCAGACTCCAGGCTCTGAGCTTTCAGCACAGAGCCTGATGCGGGGCTCAAACTCAAAGACCGCGAGATCATGACCTGAGCTTAAGTCGGAGGTTCAACTGACTGAGCCACCCAGGCGCCCCCCAACTTTATTCTTTTGGATAAGGATATTCACTTGTCCCCATACCATGATTAGCTAAGTATACTCCATTACAGCTTACTGAAGCTTCAGTCTCCCAAAGCACCATTGTTCAGCTTTGAAGCCTCTGTGATCCTTACTGGTATTATGAAGAAAGAAACACATACATCTTATAAACTACTTCTTTTGGTATATGAAACATCTAGGATATTTACTACATGAAAGTGGGCTTTATTCTTACTCTTGCTAAAGAAGCAGAATCGTTTAGTTTTTTTTTTTTTTAATGTTTACTTATTTATTTTGAGAGAGAGAGAGCAGGGGAGGAGCAGAGAGAGGGGAGAGAGAGAGCATGCCACGCAGGGTTTCCTCTGCCAGTGCAGAGCCCGATGCAGGACTCTATTCCATCAACCGTGAAATCATGACCTGAGCTAAAATCAAGAGTTGGATGCTTCACCAACTGAACCACCAAGGCACCCTACTTTAAGTCTTTATAATATTTTACATTAACCTTGAAGTATGGCGTTAAAATACTAAGATATTTTATAATACGTAACAAACAAACATGATCCTCAGTCTAGCTATGGACTATCAGTAGGAAGGCATAAGATTTTCAATTATTTTTCTTCTTTTAACAGAGAACTGAAGAGGGGCAATACTATCTAAAAGAGGTTATTTTAAAAAGAAAATATCAAGGTTTTTGTATGTTATTTTACACAGAAAGAGTACTACAAATACATGATTTCCTTAAGAACAAACTTTAATGATTTCTCCTGCTTAGGAGGATATAAATTCTAGGACCTAGTCTGGAAAGCTAAACTGCTCTACAAAAATGTTATAAAAGTCTATCTACACTGTAAGCAGGAGTAACCTTTTTAGAGTTATATTACCTTTAGAAAAAAATATTTTTCTTATGGTTTTAGATTGTTTTTTAATTTCAGAAAATCTGTGCATGTTTGTGTTTGTATATGTGTATGTCATGTTTCAAATTTACATAGTAGAGGCCAAAATATGACAGAAATAGGGAGGAGTCTTACTTTTTCCTAATATTTACATGAAGATCTGGAAAGGTACAAAAGGTCCACACTGAGCTGCTTTTCTGAAGCACCTTCATGGTGATATTCTTCTAGAGGGAGTAAATCAGACTCCAATAAACACACTGTTGTGTATTCATGTAGTATAGATATTACGGTTGGGAGGAAGTTGCTTTAAGAAAAGTTAATCACAGGAATGAAGTTTTACTAAAGAGGAAAGTGGAGGATTAAAAAGGGAGTACAGAGTTCTAAGGAGAAAAAAAAAGGGGGGGAAAGCAGATCTCACCAAAGCGAAGTTGGACAAGGAACTGGAGAGGGCTGGTCTGCAAAGGCTTTAGCATTATTTCATGATTTTCTTTGGCCTTTGTTAACAGCATATTTACAATGTAGTTGCAAAGATATGTTTTGATTCTAAATATTCTAGATATTTTTAAGTTAAAAATGTGTGGTGTCAAGGAGAGTTAAAAAACTATATAAGGAAGGAGTAAAACTCAAAGACAGTTCCAGGTTGTATGGAACAAGCCATTTCATTTTGGGTAGGAGCCATGCTTCATTTGGGGAGCAAGATGACTGGATTGACTCAGACATACATTTGCTATGTAATTGACATGCTCCCACATCTTCTCCTCAAACATCCTTGAAGAAGACTGTTCTGCTTTGGTTGCTCATATAATGAACCATTAAGGGTATAAACTTCTTGACACCAAGTAATTCCCAGGTGTGTGTGTGTGTGTGTGTGTGTGTGTGTGTGTATCTGTATTTTTTTAATTTAATTTATTTACTTTTAATTTACATCCAAGTTAGTTAGCATTTAGTGAAATAATGACTTTAGGAGTAGATTCCAATGATTCATCCCCTATGTATAACACCTAGTGCTCATCTCAACAAATGTCCTCCCTAATGCCCTAACCCATTTAGCCCATCCCCCTCCATAACCCCTCCAGTAACCCTCAGTTCTCTATATTTAAGAGTCTCTTATGTTTGTCCCCCTCCTTGTGTTTATATTATTTTTGCTTCCTTTCCCTTATGTTCATCAGTTTTGTATCTTAAATTCCATATATGAGTGAAGTCATATGATGTCTTTCTCTGACTAATTTCGCTTAGCATAATACCCTCTAGTTCCATCCACATAGCTGCAAATGGCAAGATTTCACTCTTTTTGATTGCCAAGTGATAACTCCATTATATATATATATATATATATATATATATATATATATATATATATATATATATATATCACATCGTCTTTATCCATTCACCAGATAATTTGTTTTTAAATGTCAAATTACCTCAATCAAATTTCCCTATTTCCAATGTCACATCCTCCCAGTTGTTCTCCCTATAGAGGGGAGATCACCAAACCAATATCTCTAAAAGTGTTTTTGACAATCATATTTTCTAACTTAAGAATTCTTCAATAACTGATAGTAACCTGCAGGATAGAATCCAAACTTTTGTAGGATCTTCTAGGCTCTCCACTTTTCCACCCCTTCCTTCTCTCTCATTTATTTTATCTTCTCCTTCAGGAAAAGTTTCTTTTGGTCCATCTCCTAACCATCTTCTTAGGATATTGTCTTTACCCATTGCAGCATCTATATTTTATTGCCCTTACTTGATTTTCTCTTCCACTAGTCTGTGATCTCCACCAGGGCTGGTATTGTATCTTCCATCTCTATATTCTCAATGCTTGGTTCCTTGGCTAACGTGTAGTAATTATCAAGAAATATTTTTAAATGAGTTAGCATATGGTTCTGTTATGGTCCATACCTACTTCCTTCTTACCACTAGTAATAATATGCTTTCCCTGGGTTAAGATGTGCCCTTGGCCATCCAGATCCAGGTAATATTCTCAGTCTCCGATTTAATAGATATGGGTATTTGAAACATTCTGAACAGTGGGAGGTGAATGAAAATGTTGGGTGCAATTATAGTGCAGTTAAATTTCTAACATTGGAAACCCTTCACTTTCTCTTTCCCATTAGAAAGCAGATATGAGCTAGCCAGCCAGATTTAATTCTTATGAAAGGGCATCATTCTGGAAAAAGCAAAAGATAGAAGAGACCTGGAAGAAATTCACGGAGTAATTCCCCATACTCTTGTTGGACTGCTTACATACCTTTGGACATGAGGGAGAGAAATCTCTTTACTGCAGCTTAGCCTGTCCTCTAGTATATCTGGAAATGCCCTAGGAGGAGACATTATCTACCTGTGTTGCTGCTTTTGTGGGATTTGCTGATTCCAATTATCGGCAAAACCACCCTGCATCCTTTCCTCAAGGCAATTTCCTGAGGATTGATATTTAAAACAGGATAATACATAATTTTGGAGATAGGTAGAAAAATATGTCCTCTCTTTGGAGTTTTTGCCATAGTTCTTGCTTTTTAAACATTAAATAGGAAAATAAATCCTTTAGCTAGCATCTCTGCAAGAGATGATAGCATCTCTACAGTGTAACTAACCTCCACTTAACAGGCTTGTTGAATTAATGGACATTCTGTTTTCTTTGTTGGCATAAAGACTAAGGTTTATGGTATGTTGAATTTTTGATGATGGTTACTCCTTGGAACGTTTAGACGCATCTGTACCTCCCTTTGAACTGCATGCTTAACAAGAGTCACTTATACCTGTTTCTAAACCCATGTATGATAGTTAGAAGACTGCATAATACACTGGCTAAAGCACTGATTTTGGAGTCTGACAATCATGTTTAAGTCCTGGTCTGCTATGTGCTACTTGTATGGTTTGAGAAAGTTTTTCTCTGTTTTGTAATGTTTTCTCATTTACTAGATGGGAATAATAATAGTAATTATGCCATCAGGTTCTTGTGAGGATTAAATGTGTTAATGTAAAGAGTGTTTAATATGAAAAATTGGCAACAAGCAAAAACACTTAACAAATGTCAGCTAATTATAATCATTAACTATTGCATAAACTGATGAAATTTGATTATGCAAAGAAGTTGTTACATGTACTGAAATTAAATTTAATCCTTTAGAATCATTCCAAAGAGATAACATTCTCTCTCTCTCTCTCTCTCTCTCTCTCTCACACACACACACACACACACACACACATATCAAATTAAGTCTGATCAGGGAATTATAACAATTTGGGGAGAAAAATTTATGATATTTTATAAGTATACTGCATTTGAATTTCTTTGCAACTAATTTTAAATAAATCCAAGGAGGGGGCGCCTGGGTGGCGCAGTCGGTTAAACGTCCGACTTCAGCCAGGTCACGATCTCACGGTCCGTGAGTTCGAGCCCCGCGTCAAGCTCTGGGCTGATGGCTCAGAGCCTGGAGCCTGTTTCCGATTCTGTGTCTCCCTCTCTCTCTGTCCCTCCCCCGTTCATGCTCTGTCTCTCTCTGTCCCACAAATAAATAAAAAACGTTGAAAAAAAAAAATTTAAAAAAAAATAAATAAATAAATAAATAAATAAATCCAAGGAGGAAGTAGAATAAATACCTTTTGTACAAGAAAGGACAATGCAGAATCCCACTCTGGGAACTTCTAAAGAAAAGGCCTTGATCTCATTTCAAAGACTCAGTGAATGAATGTTTATTAATATGTTTTAGGTTATAGTAAAATTTTTAAGTATGCATATTTTTTAAATTTTATCTTATTAAACAAATAGTTATCAGTCAGCTGACTACAGAGTTTCTGTGTTGCTTTTCTATTTTAAGTTAATTCAGTCCTATTCTCCTTACACAACCAGTTCCCATTACCTCACCCCAGTTCATTTCTGTTGCCTTTCCTAGGTGTAAAAAAGAAACTCCATTTCCAAAATTGTGCTTAAAAAGTCACATTTTTTTATTTTTTATTAAATAGGTTATAATTTGAAGAAGATGGTAGTTCCAAAGATTAAATAATAAAATAATTATGATAATAATAACAATGGAGTAGATAAAATATTAATTTATTCAGGCATATAAGTAACCTAACCAGTCAAAATCTCTTCTACTAAATATCAAAATTTGAACCCATTTAATCTCTATTTTCATTTTTATTTTTTTTTAATCTCTATTTTTAAAAGAATACCAGAATAAATAATTTCAGAAAGTTCAAATTCAATTTTAGTCTTTGGGACAATTATAAGAATTCATACTAATTATTTTAAGTCATTTTTTCCCATGACTTTAACATATTAATATTGAAAAGAAATTACATTTAATATTAAAAAAAATATGTTAAAATTAAGTATGTGGGGGGTGGGGTGTGCCTGGGCGGCTCAGTCAGTTAAGGGTCTGATTTTGGCTCAGGTCATAATCCCGCAGTTCTGAGTTCGAGCCCCACTTTGGCCTCACTGCTTTCAGTGCAGAGCCCATTTGGATCCTCTGTCTCCCTCTCTCTCTGTGCCCCCCACCACCACTTAGACATGCTTTCTCTCTCTCAAAAATAAGCAAACATTAAAAAAATAAAAATAAATATTTGAAAATTTCTTCTAATGTTATCATATTAGTGGGAAAAAAAGTGTAAAACAAACTTTCTCATCTTATTTTTTTTTTTTTTTAATTTTTTTTTTTTCAACGTTTTTTATTTATTTTTGGGACAGAGAGAGACAGACAGAGCATGAACGGGGGAGGGGCAGAGAGAGGGAGACACAGAATCGGAAACAGGCTCCAGGCTCTGGGCCATCAGCCCAGAGCCCGACGCGGGGCTTGAACTCACTGACCGCGAGATCGTGACCTGGCTGAAGTCGGACGCTTAACCGACTGCGCCACCCAGGCGCCCCTAAACCTTCTCATCTTAAAGACAGTTTTTTTTTCTTTTGTTCGTTATGTTAGTCCAATTTCTAGCTTTATTTCTGGCACATTTGATACTTATTAAATACTTGAAAGTATCAATGAATGATTGAATTAATCAATAAATGAAGATGTCACTTCTTTCACAGAAGTTGCCATTTAAAAAAGATAAATATACAAAACAACAAAAAAGAAAAAAGATAAATACAAACACAGACAAGAAGATTAATTTTAAAACAACTTAGGTCATAAATGCTAACTAAATGAAACCAAAAAAAGTGCTACGTCCTAGTCAATCAATATTGAAATACTTTAGAATAAATAACTAAGGGAGGCTGGAACTCTCCTCTCTGGAGTATATAAAACAGAATTTGTCATCAATTCATTTCAATTGAGTTCCAGTAAAAGAAAAGGTACCAAACAACTTTGTAGTTAAATATAAGTATATATATTTGCAATTTTTAAGATAATTTGAATGAAATTTTTATGTTGTAATTAAAATATTGAAAATTTGGGGCGCCTGGGTGGCTGTCGGTTAAGCGTCTGACTTCGGCTCAGGTCATGCTCTCACGGTCCGTGGGTTCGAGCCCCGCGTCGAGCTCTGTGCTGACAGCTCAGAGCCTGGAGCCTGCTTCAGATTCTGTGTCTCCCTCTCTCTCTGACCCTCCCCCATTCGTGCTCTGTCTCTCTCTGTCTCAAAAATAAATAAACATTAAAAAAAATAAATAAAATGTTGAAAATTTGAAATTGAAATTAATGCCCATGAACTTGTTCACATTAAAAAAAAAATACATCAGATCAGTTAGCTAAATAATAACTAAAATATACTTGCATAGTATTTGGTAGATTGAAGGAAAGATTGGGGTTAATATTTTAATGTTTTAGATTGCCTTCCCACCTTTCATTGAAGTTACTTTACTATGCAGATTCATATTCTTTATCAATAGAATGACCTTCTGAATGAAATTCTGCAATGGTCTTTTGGTCTTCATTTGGATTTGAATGATTTACAGAGTAACTACTGGAAAAATGATTTTAGACTCTAGTGTAATATACACATCAGCGATGGTCATTTCCCATGTGTTTCAAATGATGAAGTTAACCAAATGCAATTAGTTCAATTAGTTTCTAATAAGAAAAGGTCTGTCTGACATCTTCTCTGTTTTTTTTTTTTCTTTTCTTGTCTAGATTCAGTTAGAAATTGCAATTAGAAACTCTCTAAGCATAGGGATGCCTGGGTGGTTCAGTCAGTTAAGTGTCCAACTTTGGCTCATATCATAATCTCATGGTTTGTGAGTTCAAGCCCCATGTCAGGCTCTGTGCTGACAGCTTAGAGCCTGGAGCCTGCTTTAGATTCTGTGTTTCCTTCTCTCTCTGCCCCTCTCCAACTCATGTTCTGTCTCTGTCTGTCTGTCTCTAAATAAATAAATAAATAAATAAATAAATAAATATTTTTAAAAAAACATAAAAAACATTTAAAAACTTAAAAAAAAGAAACTCTAAACATAGAATAAATACACTTTTAGAAAGCTGGAAACTCCTACTTCACTGAATACAGAAAACTGTCTCTTATTAAAATTTACAATTTTTTGAACCTTGGTGAAAGGCAGTAGATTGTATACTTTGTTTTTTAGTTTCTTTCTTTCTTTCTTTATATTTTTTATTTTTATATTTTGTTTGGATTTTAGTTTAACTGTTATAGGTAACAATCATGGTTTTGCCTCTTTTAAGAAGTTACAATGGTTGGGGCGCCTGGGTGGCGCAGTCGGTTAAGCGTCCGACTTCAGCCAGGTCACGATCTCGCAGTCCGTGAGTTCGAGCCCCGCGTCAGGCTCTGGGCTGATGGCTCAGAGCCTGGAGCCTGTTTCCGATTCTGTGTCTCCCTCTCTCTCTGCCCCTCCCCCGTTCATGCTCTGTCTCTCTCTGTCCCAAAAATAAAAAAAAAAAATAAAAAAATAAAAAAAAAAAAAAAAAGAAGTTACAATGGAATTTGAAAAATTACAGACATCATATTTCTTGGGTTTCAAGTAAAGAATTTCCACTGATGCTATTCATTGTAAGATCAAAACTGGCTTCTAAATTTAAATTTTACATTACATGTTTTTCTAAGTTTTGATATGTACATAAGTTATTAATAGAAGGTGATAGTTATAGACCTATAATCAAATCATGTCAAAATTAACTTGGAAATCTTGTGCTTGATGACAATTGAATCAGTCCAGGCCTAACATGAGCAAATTGCAAAAGGATTACCTTTTTGATCCAATGGTGAGTATGTGAGAGGGTAGTGGCCAAATTCATCCAGTGTTTGACAAAACCAAAACATCAGAACTAAAACAAAACAGTTGTGTTAAATATTTCTGTAAGAATAAAAGGTTTTTGATGATGGCCTTTTTTTTTGCTATTATTTTAAGGTTTTTGAAAGAAGTTAGGATATTTTAAGAAAGGCTTACAGCCAGAACTAGAGAAATATGCTATGCATGCATGAGCATAATAATTGTACTTTTTTTCCTTTACTGTGCTGGGACATACAAGTCTAACACGAGTTTGGAAGTGGTGGCCAGAACGATCTTTGTGTTTGTTACTGAGACTCTATAGGCTTTGTTACCACTACCTGAAACAACCTACTTCTCATAAAGAGTAAGTTTTCTAAACTTATTTAGTTTTTACTCACAATAGCAATAACCAAAAAAGAACAATTCTCAGATCTTTTGGTAATTTTAATACTAAACAGTTGAATATGGTCTCTATCATGGATTCTAAACACATGATATGCTCAAATACAAAGGTGATAGACCTATAATACATGTCCAACCTGCATTGATAGCCGGTTGTATGATGACACACTGATGAGATTCCCTAGGTGACTGGGCTCACAGAATTAATTTTAGAATCTCTATTTAAAACAAATTTAAGGTGATTTAGGAAGAAGTAATTGGCAGAGAAACCACATCATGAGTTCAAGACTTTATTATTCATCAGCACTAGTTATTTGCCCAAAGACAATACTTTAGGACAATTAGAATGATATATAAGAATATAAGTGTTACTTTGCTTTGGAGAATCTTCATGTCCAAATGAGAACACTCTTAATTAGCTTCAATTTCTCTTTCCTCATTAGCTATAACCAAATGATCCAGTTAATTTTACTTCATATTTATCTTTATTTAAACTTCTTTTCCTAACTTGTAGTGTCTTTTTTTTCCCATTCTAATTCAAGCCTACCTCACAGTCTTAGCGTCCGACTTCAGCCAGGTCACGATCTCGCGGTCCGTGAGTTCGAGCCCCGCGTCGGGCTCTGGGCTGATGGCTCGGAGCCTGGAGCCTGTTTCCGATTCTGTGTCTCCCTCTCTCTCTGCCCCTCCCCCGTTCATGCTCTGTCTCTCTCTGTCCCAAAAATAAAAATAAAAAACGTTGAAAAAAAAAAAATTAAAAAAGAATATGGAGTATAAGGGTAAAAACAGCAATTATAAAATAAGTAGCCATGGTTACAATGGAATTTATAAAGGTTAAAGTAGAGTAAGTCCTTTGGAAATGACATTTTTGAAATGCATTTTAATGAAATACACATCTCTTAGGTGATTAAATGGAAGGAAAAATCCATTATATTAAATCTTCAAATTATTTTTAATACATTTGGTTTTAGCTACCTTTTGGAGTCAATTATTTGTCACTTTTATTAGGTATTTTCCACTCCCAAAGACCTCTAATTTGTTGTATTCATTAAAATCTATGATTCTTGCTCAATAGATGTGTGATATATTTGAGCTTACACATTAACATATTTATTTTGTTGGAAAAAAGGCTTTAATTTTGAAGAGTTCTGTAGGAAAAAGTGACAATTTCCACAGGAATAATTTCTATTTCTTACACAGCCATTTCTTTCTTTATTAATCATTCACATATAAGTGACTTAAGTATAGAAAATTAAATTGAAAAATGAGGTGAGAAGAAATTAACTACTCTTTGTATAAATCCAGCTATTTCTACAAAAATTTCACATCATGTAATTTTTGGCTTTTAATTTTACTCTTTTTAATTTTAATCATAATTATTATAGTAAATTTGAGGAATATAAATATTATTTGTTATAGTAAATTTGAGGAATGTAAATATTATTAAGGAAAGAATTATAATTAAACATAAATCACTTTTATTACTATTATGTAATCTTCCTTTCATTTTTTTAACTTTGTTTTTTTTTCCTGTTTGTTTCTGTCTCTTTTTCAGTGTATATTTACTTTTAGCATTAAAATCATAATTAAGATGGCATCGTTTTTAAATAAATACACTTTGAATAATGTCCTATCCATCTATTATGTGAGTGTACTAAACTTATTAAGAATTCTCTTACTGTGACTTTCCAAATGTTTCATGTGTAATCAACTTTTACATGCATTAGTACATGTTACTTTCTGATAGAAACCAAGGATGTCACTATTATGACATGCAGGATTGAACATTGGGAGAGGGTGAGGGACATACTGTCAACCTTTTCTCTAAACTTCGCATTATTACTTTATAATTTTAACAATAATTTAAGATAATACAAATTTCCCAGAAATTCTATGAAAGCAGAATATTTTGATTTTTTCCAAAATCAAAAGAAAACCCACTATTTAAGTTCTCACATTTCTTTGAAAATTAGTAAAAATGGATATCTCTTCATATGTTCACTACATTTGCTTTTTCCATGTTAGTTAACACCAAATATTTTCATTAAAGTAAAAGCACTTCTAATTGCCAAATTATAGACATTTGATTTACCCATTTGTGACATTTGTCTATTTGCTACTACACTCTTTAAAAAGATCTATTAATGTTAACAAAGCAACTCTTAATCCCATCACCCTATATGCATATATTTTCTTCAGATTATTATATATACTTAAATGTCTAGATTACATTTAATGTATAGAAAGTGAGAGAATTTTGGTCATAGATTTTATATATTTCCCTGAAGATTTTTATCTTTGTCAAGCTTAGAAATTCCTTCCTCACTGCAAGTTTATGTACATATATTTCTGTTTAATTTGTACTTTTATGTCTTAATTTTTGCATTTCAATTTTTACTCCATCTGGAAATAAATTTTTGTTGTTATTTTTCCTATATGACTAGTCGGTTATCCCCAAAACTTTGTAGGGATCCTTTCTATTAAATCATGTTTCCACTTGTAACAATTACAATAACTAGAATTTTAAACCTTACAACATCTTTAGAATCTAAAGCATTCCATTGGTGTGTCTGTCTATACCTGCTATAGTACCAAGCCCCACGGAGCTAGCCACTAGAAAATTAGTGCCTTTGATGACTAAATTTCTAACCCACCCAAATGGAAACCGTGCTGACCCATTCCAGTTCCTGCTTCAGGATGCACAACCACAAGTGATACTTAACTCTCTTCAGGATATATCCTTCTTCTGAACTTGCCAGTAGCCTGGGCAATAGTAGCCTTGTGTCTATTTCTAATCTTTCCATTCAAGCCAAGTGATTGCATACATTTTTAAAGGGATTAGCATCTCCTACCTACCAAATATTTGATCACAAAACCAAGGTTTGGAAATATAACCAATATGTTGTTCTAAGTATACTACTCATTCTAGCATGGGCTTCCAAAATTACTTCATTTGCACAGATTTTGCAATTATTTCCTTTTTTTTTTTCCCTACTATCACCCATTTCTCCCTGCACTGGTTCATTTCATCACTGTGATAATTTAACCAGCTTTTTTTTTTTCCTATTTATAAATAACGAAACAACTCCTAAACTCATATTCTATTGCATATCTCTGTTTTCTTTAAAAAATGTTTAGTGTGTAGTCACAGTTTATATGTCAACACTTCAAGTCTCTCTTCAACTAACTCCAGTTGGGCTTCTATCCCACAGTTCTCCTGAAACTGCTGGTCAAGATCACCTATGACATTCAATTTCCATGGTTCTCTATTTTACTTGACTTCTGAGCAATATTAATTACAGTTGACAATTCCCCTTAATATTTTTTTTCTTTTTTGTATTTTGGCTACCATGATACCTTTCTCCTAAATTTTCTCTTACTCAGTGTACTCTCAGTTTATGTTGATGTCTCCTTCCTACTGCTTGATCTCTAAATATGGAAATTCCCAGGACTCTGTCCTTGGCCTCTTCTCTTCTACTTCTGTATTGTATGATTGTTGCTGATCATTTAGTTACGTGATTTTAATTGTGTTTACAGTTCCCATTCTCTGTAACATTGCTCTGAAATTCTTATGCCATGCCATGCATTTTTCTCAGAAGTATGAATATATTATACTCAATTATTGACTTCCTTAGTTCTTCCTCAAGCTGATTAATAGTTACCTTAGGCTTGAGATTTCTAAGCAATGTTCTTGTCTCTTTATAACAAAATCCTCTAATTTCCTAATCTGCACTATCTCAACAACGGATTTCTCTTTTCCCCTTAACACTTACACACAACCAACCAGATGATTAGAAGTCTCGTTGACCCTACTGACGCATTTTCCACATGTAATCAAATTTTTCTTTTTAAATGTAAATGAGATTTTGTCATTAATCTGGTAAAACTAGATTATGATTTGTATAGGATCTAGAAGTGGAGAACTATAGAACTCTAATGAAAGAAATCATAGAAGATCTAAGTAAATAGATTTTATGTCCATAGGTTGGAATATTGTTATGATGTCAGTTCTCATAGGCTTTATAGAGTCAACACAATCTCCATCAAAATCCTGCAAGATATTTAGTAGATACTCAGTAGAAGAAAGAAAACTGATTCTAAATTTACATGGGAAGGTGAAAAAGCTCGAATATCCAAGACAATATTGAAGAGGAATAACAAAGCTGGAAAGCTCATACCACTCAATTTCAAAATTTACTATAAGCTGCAATAATCAGGACCACATGATATTAACAAAATAAAAGACACACAGATAAATGGAACAGAAGAGAGAGTCCAAATACAGAACCATAAATATATAGTCAACTGGTCTTTGATGAGGAAACAAAGGCAATTCAGTGGAGAAAAGGTGTCTTTTCAACAAATGGTACTGGAATAGTTTGGCATCCATAAAAAAATGCATCTAGATATAGATGTAATACATTTCACAAAAAAAAAAATGAGCTGAAAATGGATCACTGACATGAATGTAAAGCTCAAATTGCTAAATTTTTATAAGAAAACATAGGAAATTTAGATGGCCTAGGGTTTGGCAATGAATTTTTAGATACAACACTGAAAGCATGATTCATGAATGAAAAGATTTTAAAGTACAAAACATGAAAATTCTGATCACTCTGACTTGCCTTGCTTGTATATCTTCAAGTGATGTATATTAGATTATTTTTCTAATTTTTTTCCTGTAGCTACATACATTTTTTCTTCAATTTTCAAGTTGAAAGTGGCAGTGGCTGTTCTGTACATTTCTTTATTAGTCAGTTTGGGCTGCCATAACAAAATACCATAGACTGTGTGGCTTACACAACAGAAATTTATTTTCTTACAGTTTGAGAGACTGAGAAGTCCAAGATCAAGGTAGCAGCCAGTTTGGTTTCTGATGAGAACTCTCATCCTGGCTTGTAAGACTGCAACCTTCTTGCTGAGTTCTCACATAGCAGAGAGAAAGTTGTGGTCTCTTTCTCTTCTTTTAATGATACTAATCCTATTGAATCAGGTACTCACTGTTATGATGTTATTTACCCTTAACTGCCTCCTAAAAGCCCTATCTCCAAATACGGACACATTAGAAATTAGGGATTCAGTATATGAATTTCTGTTCAACAGAATTCTGTCCATAGCATCTTACCCTTGCCTCCCCAAAATTCATGTCCTTCTCACATGAAAAATATATTCATTCCATCCCAATAGTCCCCCAAATCTTAACTCATCTCAACATCAATCCTTAAGTCCAAGGTCTCATCTAGATATCACCAAATCAGATATGCATGATACTAAAGATATGATTCACCCTAAAGAAAAATTCCTCTCCAGCTGTGAATTTGTGAAACCACATAAGCCATTGTGTTTCCAAAATACAATGGTGGGAAAGCCATAGGAGAGACATACCTATTCCAAAATGGAGAAGAGGAAAAGGTGACTAATCCCAATCAAGTCCAAACCTAGCAAGGCAAATTTTATGAGATTTTAAGTTCCAGAATAATCCTCTTTGGTTTGATGGCCATCTTTCAGATTCATTGGGATGGTGGTCTTGCCTTCTGGACTTAGTAGGTCATCATTCCCACCTCCATTCTACTAGGTGGGAATTACACCCCCAAAGCTTTGCCAAGTGAGGCTCCACAGGATGGTGTTGCTCCAAACCTTTGATCAGAGACCTTTGACCTGTTGAAACAGAAGCAGTGAGTGGCCCCACCCTTTAAAACTAATGGGGATGGGGCGCCTGGGTGGCGCAGTCGGTTAAGCATCCGACTTCAGCCAGGTCACGATCTCGCGGTCCGTGAGTTCGAGCCCCGCGTCAGGCTCTGGGCTGATGGCTCGGAGCCTGGAGCCTGTTTCCGATTCTGTGTCTCCCTCTCTCTCTGCCCCTCCCCCGTTCATGCTCTGTCTCTCTCTGTCCCAAAAATAAATAAAAAACGTTGAAAAAAAATTAAAAAAAAAAAAAAAAAAAAAAAAAACTAATGGGGAAGCTCTGAGGGTCTCCAAATAACTTCAGGGACATTATTTCCATTTCTTGAAGAATAGTGCATATTTTCAGCTGAATAGCTCTATGGTCCATTCCTGTAGGATCTAAGAAATCAGCCTTATTTCTGAGACTCTACCCACCCCCCCCACCCCGATTTAGTTTAAAATGTCAGTGTATTTACTGGTACAATTCCATCTCTATTCCTGGATTCTGCTGAGATGGGCAATTAAGTCCCTGATTCATATCCATAATCTCTTTATTAAGTGGTTTTTCAGCTATACCCTTAGTGTTCTTTTCAGAACAAACTTTCTCACTTTCTGCCATATGGATAGGCTGATAATTTTTCAAATTTCCAAGTTCTGGTTCCCTTTTGCTTAACATTTTTTCTTAATTCATTTCTCTCTTCTCACATTTTACTGTTAGCCACCAGAAGGAACCAGTCTTCTCCAACACTTTTGCTTAGAAATCGTCTCAGCTAAAAATATACTTTCATCACCTACAAGTTCTACCTTCCACCAAACACTACAACATAGGTCAGTCAAGTCGTTGCCACTTTATAACAAAGCTCACCTTTCCTTCAGTTTCCAAAAACATGTTTGTTATTTCCATCTGAGATCTCACTAGCATGGCCCTTAATGTCCATATTTCTACTAATATTCTGTTTATGATTATTTATGTCTTCTCTAAGAAGATGGAAGCTTTCTCTCCAGTTCTCCTTTTTCTTTCTCAACTCTCATCAGAATCAGCTTTAACATTCATATTTCTAACATTCACTTCAAAACTCTTTTACCTTCTACCCATCACCCAGATCCAAAGTCAATTTTACATTTCTAGGTGTTTGTTACAGGAGCACCCTCCACCCCCCACCCCCCACCCCCAAACCCACTTCTTAGTGCCAAAATTTGTATTAGTCTGCTCGGGCTGTCATAACAAAATACCGTAGACTGGTGGCTTAAACAACAGAAATTTATTAGCTTATAGTTAATAAAGGCTAGGAAGTCCAAGACTGAACTGCTGGCCTGTTTGATTTCTGATGAGAGCTCTCTTCCTGACTTGTAGACTTCTATCTTCTTTCTGTGCTCTCACATGGTCTTTTCTCATTGTGTGTGTGTGTGTGTGTGTGTGTGTGTGTGTGTGTGTGTGTAAAGAGACAGAATTTGTCTTCTTCTTATAAGGGTACTAATCCTATTGGATCAGGATTCTACTCTTATGACCTCATTTAATCTTAATTATTGACAAAAAGCCCTATCTACAAATAGTCATATTAGGCGTCAACATATTAATTTGGGGAGACACAATTCAATCCATTAGCAATTTCCAGTTCCTCTTTGTTAACAACACTTATTTGTATTTTGCAAATAGCAGCTCTTGACAAAAAAAAAAAAAAAAAAGCACACTGAAATCATACTCTTAGAAATTCTGGTTTTTGCTCAAAGGACATTAGCATTCTGATTCAGTATAGGAATGTGGGTGTCTTTGGGAACATATTTGTTGTAAGCCATATGTTTTGTACATCATGTTACAGATTCTTGGGGACAATTCTTTCTCATGAAACCCAAACCCAGCTAATAAGAACCTCTTAATTGATCATCAATGCAGGTTGAGCCCATAGAAGAAACAAAGAAAAATTACACCCTCAATTAAAAAAAATGAAATCAATAACACATTTTTCCTACAATCACCCATCTTTGCTGGGAATTTTATATCATGGCTTTATGTTTATTTGGATTTTAACAATAAATAAGAGTCATGTGCTTTATTTACCAGCACAAAAAATAGGGTATTCCTACACATGCAAGAAATGGAATACTGAGGCAGCTATTTAGATGATTTAGAACTCCAAATATTCTTTTTTTTAATGAATTTTGTACCTATAGCCTTTCTATGTCACTTTAGAAATATAGAAGCAATAGGCTTCTGGCTAAAATGGTGATTTGAATGCACAGACCTGACTATCTACTTTTTAGAATTTAAATAATTAAGTAGATATAAATGTACTTGAATTAATTCTACAATTCCTATGTTTCAATCTTACTGCAGTGTTGAAGTCAGTGAAAAACTATACACAATCTAGAAGTAAAATATGTACTTTCATCTCCCCAAGTCCACTTAAGGTTAATTTATAGCTCACAGCATGAGCTATAAGTTTTCTTGCCTTCCCTCTCCAAGTGTCCTGAAGGCTTAGACTCAAATCATCTCACTCTGATCTCCTTACCAAAATACTCATCTTACTTAGCTTCTGTATCTGAGTCTATCTTTCCTAATCCACATGCTGTCTCGGGTATCTGTTATCCACACTCCTTCTGTTACGTGCATTAATTTCTTTGATATATTTGATAACATATGAGCATTAGAAAGGAGCTGGGATCCCTCTGTTATCAGCGAGCCCTTTGGACACAGAGGGACTGAACAGGTGAGATGAACAGCTGTCAGTCCCTGCAATTGGAAAATAAAGACTGTGTACTCTGGGGGAGACTTGAACCTAGGGAAGCTTCCTTTTAATTCCTGAAGTGTCTTGAGTTTTCAGGTTTAAACATGCTCTGCCTTCCACCACTTGATTTCCAAGTCCTTGAGAAACACTGCAGCCTATTTGATAACAAAGGGAACACAAAACCTGAGTACTTTTTGAGTGATTTGTTAAATCACAAGCAAAGATGCCACGATATTTCCACTATAATATTCTACATTTAAATTAAAATTCTGTGTTCTTTTCCAAAATGATAACCTGCTGAAATCTTTAGATTCCAACCAACCTCACTCCTTGATAAATAGTTCTTCTTGAAAAAATCTAAGTAATTTAATAATAAAAATACAGACAAACATAAAGTGCAAAGTAACAAAAGGGATATATGTAAGAGACTACAATATAGTCAGCGGCCTTTTATTCCCCAGTTATCAAAAGCAAGCTCTTACATTTTTTCTTGATCCAGACTGTGTCCAAAAACTACTCTCCTGTGATAAATATTCCTAATCATATGTTTCAAAATTGATGGCACAAAAGCTTCCTATTGTTTTAAGACAATGCATTTTTAATTGAAAAATTATTTTAATCAAGCGTGAATAGTTCTAAATATTCCTGTCTTAGTGTTATGTATAATAAAAGACAAACGGCTCATATGGTCTTTATTGGCATCTGCATAATTAGTTCAAGCAGGTTTATAAGAAGGTGGTATTTCATTTTTGAAAACCTTCTGAAAATTTATAGATTTTGGCAAAATATTTCATAGCAATGTTTCAAATGCCTGATATCCTGAAATACTTAATATATTGTCTCTGCTGATGTACTTATAGTAATTCTGAACATAGTTTCTCTGTAACAAAGAGGTTATCTTTGTAAGGAAAAAAATAAGTAATTCCTCAGGCTATTCTTTGACTCTTAGCAAATAATTAAGAGGACTGATAGCAATCGGACATGTATAGTAGAAGTCAGTGAAGCAAAAGTAGTAGAAGAATGGAAGCAGCTAGCTCTAAAATCAATCCTGTAGACCCTGTGATTCCAGATATTCGTCACAGAAATTAATCATCATGCAGAAGACAAAATGACAACGTTTTTGTCATTATTTAAAAATTTTCACTGAATATTTATAATCTGATATAGATAGGTAAGTGATAGATTGAAATCTGATTAACCCAAAGCCTTAATCCCCTGTCCCAGAACTCTCCGTACTGGGTTAACTTTCCTCTAAATCTCCCTAAGGAGTACAAATGCCTTATCCTCACTTCTTGTTCATTTACACTTTTGTGCATTTTATATGGCCTAAAAAATTCTTTACCTCTTTTAGGCACTCTGAGGGTCCAATTCCTCTTGACAGCAAAGGTTTCTTTTCACTACTAAATCGTATTTATGTACTTACATATGTGTGCATATACATGACTTTGTTGATATAATATTTCAAAACGCATTCAAACACATTGAAAACACAAAAAAATATATCACGCTGACTTACAAGTATCTAAAGTATCACTATGAAACATAGGACTGATCCCCATTTTTTAACCCATTGGTTTCTATAAAAGGAATTCTGCAAAAGATTAAATTTTTTTATAATTTCAGTCTTTCTAATTCTTATAAATGGAAAAATTTGGATTGCGTTATAGTCACATTAGATTTAAAAATAATTAAAATGCAATGTCTTTGTTAAAATAGGATTTCTCAATCTTGACACTATTGACATTTTGGACTAAAGAATTCTTAATTGTAAGAGGATGTCCTTGTGTTGTGGTATATTTAGCAGCATCCCTAGCCTCTATCAACTAGATGTCAGTAGCACCCTTCAGTTGTGACAACCAAAAATGTCTCCATTTTTTGATGAGTGTTCCCTGACAAATGTCCCCACGGAGTGGGGGGGCGGGGAGTCATCTTCAGTTAATAACCAGTGCTTTAAAAGAAAATATTCCATTATCTGTCATTATTAATATATGACATTATTAATAATAATGTCCTCATTTGGTAGGCAACTCTGGATGTGAACACATGTAAGATTCGATATCCCAATAGAAATCAACATAAGTCATTTGTTCCCATTCAGTAGACATTTCCCAATTTTGTGAATATTGCGGAAATAATTACAGATCTGAAGCTCATCCAAACAGTATTCTTTGCTTTTGGATTAAAATTGTCTGCACTTTTAAATTCCTCTCCCTGTGTTTATGCCACTCTCTCTCTCTGTTTCCTATGTTAAGGCAGGAGGAGATAATTTGATTATTGTCTCTACACAGTTCATTGGTGACATCTGCTGCTTTGCCCTCAGCACCTCCCAGAAATTTCAAGGCAAATTAACAACCAGATGGCTTTACCTGTATAAAAACTTTTCTGGATATCCAGCCTATTTCAGCATAGTACCTTCTGTCATAAAGAGAAAGCCAAAAGTAACGTAATGCCATTAGGCAGAGTAAAATTTGGAAAATATGGCCTGTCTATTCTTTAAAATTCCATTTCTTCTAGTTTTACATGTTTTTTTCACTTCTATATAACTACATCATCCTTTTTCAGTGCCATTCTGTAGTTAGTATTGACTGCTGTGAATATTGTATTTTTCTTCCTCATTAAATTTTTGTAAAATATTATTTTAGCAATTTTCCAAGCCAATTTGGCTTTATATAAGGAAGAAACATGTGTCCACATTTAAGAAGGAGCTACATGTTTGTGGGTCTTGTGCGATCCTGGCTGCTGCTGCTGCTGCTGGCCTCTACCACTACATACACCTACACATAGCTCCTATGGCTGTACCTTCATGCTGCCACCTCCAACTCCTGCCACCAGCCCTCCATGTGGTGTGTGCCCACAGTGAACTCCTGCAGCCACATGAGTGCATGCTGCCAGCCAGGGCTCCCACAGCTTCTCTGTAGGCCTGGAACCAGCCCTGACACATGTCACTGGCATGCACACTGTGTAAGTCCACAGCCAGCCCCTGTGGCTATGCACCAGCATGTCCTGAGCCCCAGCTCTTGTCACTGGCCTCTGCTGCCATGTATGTGCCCATAGCTAGTCCCTGCAGCTGCACAAATGGACACCAATAGCAAAGGTCAAAGCTGCTTATGGGTCTGGATCTGGCTCTAACTCCCATCACTAGCCTATAGTGCTGCAAGAGCCAGCAGCTCACCCCTGGAGCTGTGTACCTGCATACCACCACCCCCCACTCCCATCACCCACCTCACTACCATGCATGTACCAATAGCTATCCCCTGGGGCCACATGAGTGCACTGGCCCCTACAGCTGCTGGGGTTTCTGAAGATGTCCTGACTCTTGTCAAAGGTCTGCACCACTGCATGTGCCGGTGGCTAGCTCCTGCAGCAGCACACTTACTCGGCTGGGGCTCCGACTCCCATCACTGGTGCACACCATTGAGAACCACACCCACGGTTAGCCCTGCGGTCAAAATGCAGATGCCCTACAAATTCAATGCAATCCCCATCAAAATTCCAGTGGTATTTTTCACCGAAAAAGAAAAACATTCCTAAAATTCACATCGAAACACTAAATACCCTGGATAGCTAAAGCAATTCTAAGAAAGAGCAAAGCTTGCAGAATCATAGTGCCTGATTTCAAACTATATTACAAAGCTTTATTAATAAAAACACTAAGGTACTGGCATAGAAACAGGCACATTTACCCCAATGGAACAGAATCAAGAGCTTAGAAATAAACTCCCACAAATATGATCAACAAATTTTGAAAATGGAGTCATGAATACTCACCAGGAAAAGGATAGTCTCTTCAATAAATGGTTGTGGCTAAGCTAAATATTATACGCAAAAACTCAACCTAGATCTCTATTTTACAACACTCCCAAAAATAAACTCTGATTGGATTAAGGACTTAAATATAAGACCTGAAACCACAAAACTTCTAGAAGAAGTACACACAAATCTCCTTGACACTGGTCTTGGCAATTACTTTGGGATAAGACAACATGAGCATAAGCAATAAAAACAAAAAAAGAATAGTAGGACTACAGTAAACTGAAAAGCTTCTGAACAGCAATCAACAAAATGAAAGGCAATCTAAAGAATGATAGAAAATATTTACAAACCACACATCTGGTAAGGAATTAATATCTGTATAGAAAACTAAGACACTCAAGTAGCAAGAAAACAATCTGGTAAAATTAAAAAAAATGGTCAAAGAACGTGAATAGACATTTTTCCAAAGAAAACAGAAATGGCCAACAGTTACATGAAAAGATACTCAACATGACTAATCAAGGAATTGCAAATCAGAACTACAGTGAAATATCACCTGACTCCTATTAGTTTCTGGAGGAAAGAATGAAAACAACTCAAGTTTATGGCAGCAGCCTGCTGCCATTTGGACCTCCCTTTTTTTTTCACGAATAGATCTATAGATTTATTTTTTTTTCCAATATATGAAATTTATTGTCAAATTGGTTTCCATATAACACCCAGTGCTCATCCCAAAAGGTGCCCTCCTCAATACCCATCACCCACCCTCCCCTCCCTCCCACCCCCCCCCCCCCCATCAACCCTCAGTTTGTTCTCAGTTTTTAAGAGTCTCTTATGCTTTGGCTCTCTTCCACTCTAACCTCTTTTTTTTTTTTTTCCTTCCCCTCCCCCATGGGTTTCTGTTAAGTTTCTCAGGATCCACATAAGAGTGAAAACATATGGTATCTGTCTTTCTCTGTATGGCTTATTTCACTTAGCATCACACTCTCCAGTTCCATCCACGTTGCTACAAAGGGCCATATTTTGTTCTTTCTCATTGCCACGTAGTACTCCATTGTGTATATAAACCACAATTTTTTTATCCATTCATCAGTTGATGGACATTTCAGCTCTTTCCTTAATTTGGCAATTGTTGAGAGTGCTGCTATAAACATTGGGGTACAAGTGCCCCTATGCTTCAGTACTCCTGTATCCCTTGGGTAAATTCCTAGCAGTGCTACTGCTGGGTCATAGGGTAGGTCTATTTTTCATTTTTTGAGTAACCTCCACACTGTTTTCCAGAGTGGCTGCACCAATTTGCATTCCCACCAACAGTGCAAGAGGGTTCCCGTTTCTCCACATCCTCTCTAGCATCTATAGTCTCCTGATTTGTTCATTTTGGCCACTCTGACTGGTGTGAGGTGATATCTGAGTGCGGTTTTGATTTGTATTTCCCTGATGATGGACCTCCCTTTTTAAAACTGAGACCAAAATTCCTAGCAGCTCATTTCAGATGTATATCAGAACTGCTCAGGATTTACGCACTTCAAGTCTATAAATGTGGACACCAATGCCATTTAACCTAATTTAAGAACAAAGGGGACATGGACCTTCCATGCTGAGGACTTCATACTACTGCATTTAAAGCAATACATTGACTACATGATTAACAGCTGTCACCTTAGACAGTGATAACGTTAGCTGCACTTTGAGACAAAGTCTGAATGGACCCATATGTAATCTGCTGTAAAAAACATTTGTAGAGTGTGTTTCATTTTTGATTATATGAAAATAAAATTAAAGGAAAAGTGTCTATTATCAAAAAGATAAGAGACAAGTATTGGTAAGAATGTGGAGAAAAGTGAACCCTCGTACATCACTGTTACTGGTAATGTAAATTGGTACAGTCAGTATGAGAAACAGTAGGGAGTTTCCTCAAAAAATTAAAAAGAAATAGAACTACCATACGATCAAGCAATTCTATTTCTGTATACATATCCATAGGAAATGCAATCATTCTCTCAAAGAGATATTTATACTCCTGTATTTACTGTAAATTATTCACAATGGCTAACATAGTTTCATTTATGGATGAGTGGATAATGAAAATGTTATCTGTGTGTGTGTGTATCCATTCACAATGGAATATAATTCAGCCATAAAAAGAAGGAAATCCTGCCATTTAAAACAATGTGAATGGGCCTTGAGGGCATTAGGCTAAGTGAAATAAATAAGACAGAGAAAGATAAATAACTGTAAGATCTCACTTCAGTGTGAAATCTAAAATAGCTGAACTAATGGAAAAGGATAGTACAATGGTGGTTTCCAGGGGCTGGAGAGTGGGGATAATGAGATTTTGGTCAAAAAGTATAAAATGCCACTTAAAATATGAATAAGTTCTGGAGATCTAATGTAATAGGATAACAACTATAGTCAATACTATACTGTATACTTGAGAGTTGCTAAAAGAGTAAATCTTAAATGTTCTCCCCACAACAATAACAAAAAAGAGGATAGGGGCACCTGGGTGTCTCAGTCAGTTGAGCGTCCAACTCTTGATTTTGGCTTGGGTCATGATCTCACAGTTTGTGAGATTGGGCTCCATGGCAGGCACTGTGCTGACAGTGCAGAGACAGCTTGGGATTCTCTGTCTGGCTCTCTCAAAATAAATAAACATTTTTTGAAAAGAGGGTAATTATGTGAGGTGACAGTTGTGTTAACTCATTTTATTTTGGTAATGATTTTGCAATGTACACATGTATCAAATCAACAAGTGGTACACCTTACACTTACACAATGTTATATGTCAATTATATCTCAAAATGGAAAATAAAAGAAGCATCTACATGCGAATCTGTATTTATAAAATCTTAATTTAAAAATCTTTAATTTCTGGGCAAATGAATATTTTTGTTGCACTATATTTCCAATGTTTTTCTAATTATATATGTCCATTGCAGAAAATGTTTAGAGTAAACTCAATAAAGAACATAAAAATCATGCATAAATCAGCCTAGAGATAATGACTGCTAACTCAAAAGATAATGACTTTGAGCACCAGCCTCACTATAAAAATGAAATACATGCACATATTTAATATATACATATCATTGGATACTTAAAGCCACATATATAAAATGTACCAGTAAGTCAAAGAAATAATGTATGTTTTACTCTATGCCTGTAACCTTAGTTTTTCTCTTTAGGAGAGAGATTTACTAGCAATACTTCATATAGGGGTACCTGGGTGGCTTAGCCGGTGAAGCCACCAACTTTGGCTCAGGTCATGATCATGTGGTTCACAAGTTCGAGCCCCACATCAGGCTCTCTGCTATCAGCACAGAGCCTGCTTTGGATCCTCTTCCCTCTCTCCCTCTGCCCCTCCCCGGCTCATGCTATCTCTCTCTCCCTCAAAAATAAATAGACTTTAAAAAAATAAAACAAAAATACATAAAGAAATGTAATAAGTGGCGTGCTTTCAA